>NC_135950.1:717389-1384778 GCF_964058835.1 Carex rostrata
CCCATCTTCTAAACACTTAATCTACTACTATTCCACTGTTGTAACTCAACATTACAACCAATAATCAATCAACCATACACAATCACTCGACCTAAAAGAATCAATAACCTAAACTTAGTTTACATCTTAGATTTCTTAATACACCATCCCTGCAGATCGACACCTCGATCTGTACTATACGATATATTCATACGCTTGTGGATCGATTGTAAAGTAGACAATTAGGGTTATAAATATTATTAACATTGATTTCTACTCTATCAGAGAGCTGTCCAAAGCTGACAAAACTTGTACTAGTACAACATCAGTCTTGTGTAAGTTTTCAAATACATAGCGCTTCTGTTCATTTTTAATTTGTTGTTTACATTAAGTAAAAATCATAATTAATCTAGCTATCAAGTTATATATCAATTGATCAACTATTTGTTACAGTTGTGTGATAATGATTATGAAGAATAGAAAAAAACTATAGTTCCAGTCTCGATGGTTGAAGCATTTGACAGAAGAGATCTCCAGATGATTGAGGTTAAGTTTTGGAGGTTTGATACCATGGTGAGACGAGCGATTTAGTATCTCATGTTAGGGGTGCAAACGGATCGGATATTATCCGACCATATCCAAATCCATATCTGAAAATTTGATACGGATATCCGATATCTGAATATCCATGTGGATACGGATACATATATGGTTTTAAATTTTAATTATCCGTATCCGAATAGTAGGTATATACTATATAGCTTAATATATATTATGAAAAAATTTATGTTATTTACTATTATAAATAGCGGAAATCCATATCCGTATCCTGTTAATATCCGATCCGTATCCTGTTAATATCCGATCCGTATCCGTATCCGTATCCAAAAAATAAAAACGGATACGGATATGGTTTTACCACTATCCGATCCGTATCTGATCTGTTTACATCCCTATCTCATGTTGGGTAAAGGGGAATTGAGAAACTTTAGGCACTATGCTTTAGTTGTCACTCGTAGAATACTTCATGAGAACAATTGTGTCGCATGTTGTGTACATTTTAAATAGCGGGGGCTTCGAGTTAGAGCGAAACATAATGGCTATTTCAAGCATGATGTTTGATCGTTATTACTGGGATGATTGTTTTATTATGAAGTCGATTGAGTTATACTTGTGAAGGAGGAGGATGTATTTTGTTATTAGTGATCGATATATATCAGCCCCCAGTGTGTGTGGCTTATGAACATTTGGATAGGTTTAATTATCTTTTGGTAGTAAATGCATCATGTCCAGCTAATCACATATATCCTGATTAGTATTATGTGATTTGTTGTTTATTTGCTAAATTAACTTGGATGGATGTATGGATGAACAACATATTTTGTGCATATGTTGAATTGGGATCTATTATTTGGGATGTTTTGAAATATATGCATATGTTGAATTGGAATCTACTATTTTAGATGTTTTGTAATTAATATATGCATATGTTTAATTTAACTTTCTTGCATGTATAGTTCTGTTACTCTAATTAGTTACAAAAACTTAATTATTATGAACTTCATTAGTTTAACTTCGTCGCCCTTGAATTTGTTTAATTTAAACATTCATGAGTATTATATAGTAATTAATAAGCCAGCTAGCTTATATAGCTAGTGATATATATATATGTTACTCTCTTGGTTAATTATGAACTTTTCTGTTAAAAAAATATAACACAAAATTTTTAATTGATATGGTTAATGATCCTTAATTAGATATTATTGAGTTGGAATTATGTATGTTATTAAATAATTAGTTCCTTATAATGATTAAATTGGATATATATAGTAATTAAATGTGTTTTTTTGTAGTAGTAACATCATCAGTTAAATTGATGTAGCTGCATTACCAATATTCCAATTATTTAATTATCATAGTTGCCAATAAAAAATACAACATTGGTTCAGTAAGGATACCAGACAGTGTTGATCAATCTAACACTAACGGATCATGTACACAAGGGATGGTAAAAGTAACCCCCTCAGTGCCATCGGCCTTTTAGCCAAACCGATGTTGGAGAGACACTCAATACTAACTATTCGTGAAATTTAACCGATGACAAAAAAGGAGGTCAGGAGGGGGTCCATCAACGCCATCGGTTTGTTATCCGAAACATACGGTAAAAAGTTCAACGTAATTACAACGCTGCCACTCGTGATGTACACCATCTATGTGGAAGCACATCCGATGGTAAAGGGACGATGGGAAAAATATTTTTTTGTATTAGTGTGGGGTTCGTAGATCACCTCTGCGGCTCCAATTTTTTTTTAGAAAATTTTTCAACTAAAAAAAAATATCAGTTTTTATGCCAACTGATTCTTCGAAAAATCGGTTTTGGTGAAAAATCAATGTGCCATAGAAATCAATGTTTTTGTTTCTTATTAATAACTGTTCTGAAGAAAAAAAAGTTGGGACCGCATAATGTCTTTGTCGACTCCAGTTTGAGGCCGTAGAACATTTGTGCAGATCCAGTATTTGAAGCCGCAGATCATATGTGCGGCCTAGGTATTTTTCGAATTGTGACTAAGTTTGATTTTTTTTTTTTTGTTAAGCTATAAATAAAAATTTTGGACATAGAGATAGATAGAGCATAGCCCACATAAAAAGATTGAAGAACCTCATCAACAACACTTTCCAAGGAGAAATGAGAGGTAGCACAATTGGCTAGGAAAATGTTCTAGAGTTGTTATACTCAAAGGTCGAGAGTTCGATTCCCCCTCACGAAATTCACGGATGTAGATGCTCCTCCTCGTTAATAGTCGAAAATAAATATCCCCATTCAAACAATATATTGGAACCCCTGCTGTCTCTCCATCTTCTCCCTCTCTCCTCGGTAATTATTAATCAACTCTTTCTCTATCTCCCTTTATATAAATACTTCCTAATAATCAATCCATTCATTCGTGCCTTTTATGGAGGAATAGTTCATTATATTTTTTTTGCACGAGTTCAATAGTTCATGTTTTATTTTAGATTCTTTCGGTGACAGTAATCTTCTCTTTTCATTTTCCTCTTGCCTTTTTTTTTTGCATTAGTAGCAAACACCGAATTTTGTATTTTATCAACATTTCTATTATTGAGGTTTTAGTTCATTAAATAGTCTTTTATTTATTAAATATTTTTTTGTTGCCATGTAGCCTTTTCCCCTGTATTCTAATCTAATAATGCATTATTTGTTAGTCAAATCTTTGGCTACTAAATTACAGACCCTATTTTGTTTAGTGAGATGAATAATGATTAATAGTGATCTGCGGCTTCTATTTTTTATAATCCAAGTGCTTCTATTTTATATGTGGCAATTACATGGAGTTTTGAGTGACATTGGTTTATCAACATTTCTACAGTTGAGGTTTTAGTTCATTAAATAGTCTTTTATTTAGTAAATACTCTTCTTGATTCAGTATTCTAATGCTGCCTGCAGGTTGAAATTGACTCAAATTTTCAATGGATGAACTTCAGCCTAAAAAAAACAGTGATAATATCAATATAAATAGTGATTATATCAGCAAACTGCCTGCTGATATAAAAGAGAAAATTTTAGCTG
Organism: Carex rostrata; assembly: GCF_964058835.1. Taxonomy (NCBI): domain Eukaryota; kingdom Viridiplantae; phylum Streptophyta; class Magnoliopsida; order Poales; family Cyperaceae; genus Carex; species Carex rostrata. Next base: position 720,955 of record NC_135950.1, read on the forward strand.
AACTTTCACTCAAAGAGGCGGCCAGAACAAGCATCCTCTCGAGCACTTGGAAGGATTCATGGACTTCACATCCAAATTTGGTGTTTGAAGAAAAATATACAGAGTCTAGGCTTATTGAATTGATCGACAAGGTACTACGGGTTCACCGGGGTTCAATTCAAAAATTCAAGCTTGTTAGTGAGCATGCCTGCAATGAGGCAATCGGTCGCTGGATGCTCATCTTATCTACAAATGAAATTGAGCATCTTCATCTACATTTTTGCGGGATTAAAGGAAAAATTCCTTCGCGCTTCTTTTCTTGCAATGCATTGAAATCTGTGTGCCTGACAGGTTACAGTTTTAATGTTCCTCAGTTTTTCAATGACTTTACTCTGCTACACACCCTTTGCCTATCTCATTTTAATTTGTTGGGGTTTGGTATAGAGAAAATGGTTTCGAGTTGCCCTTTACTAGAATACTTGGATCTTAGTTATTTTGTCCTGCAAGGTTGCCTTCGTATCCTTGCACCAAAACTCACTTGTTTGGCTATCAGTGGTACTTTTCAAGGTATATGTTTGGAAACTCCAAAATTGGTCATGGGAATCATTCGTCTCTTTAGTTATATTGGAAATATTGGAGATTATGCAAAAGATGTGAAGGAAAGCAACATTACACGTGCTCTTGGTCATCTTTCTAACATTCAAAAGCTAGCGATACGGGGTCTATTCATTGATGTAAGTTTGATATATTTTAAAAAAATTTTACAATGATATTAGCATACCTATCACTAGTAGTACAGAATGGTTATATTCTAGTAAATTAAGCCAAAAAAAAGGTTATAGAATCAATGGATATGAGTCAAATATATTCTGGTATATACGTGGTATTGTAGTGTTGACAGATCTGATGTTTTTCTGACACTAATAATATGTCGCCTTATTATTTGGCTAGATATTTATGATTTCTTCCACTTTTTTTGCAAGTACTTGGCCAGGGGACCTATTCAGAAGAATCTTCCAGCAATGTTCAATCATTTGTCTGAGATTTCTGTGGATTTAGGTAGTGGCGTGAATGAGATTGCGCCTGCTCTTTGCTTGTTTCAAAGTGCACCGAACTTAAAAGAACTCCGTATAAAGGTGCACTACTTCTCTACATGTATTTTTCTGTTTATGTTTTGTATTAATTTTTATATTTTTGGGCAAAACTGAATGCTCGATTATTTGCAAATCCATTCAAGTAATACTGTCGGCAAGGAAACTTGAAAGAAATACAGTTACCAATTACTAGGCAAGAATGGGAGTCAACTGAGCCCCATTCTTTTGTAAAAATTTCATGTTGATGTGTTGGATTTTAGATAAAATTGTTACAGGTAAGACCTCCATATTCCCTACATATTTTCTACAAACGACTTCTTGTTCAAAAAATAAACATCAATAGCCCCTCTGTATACATTGACTCCAATAGTCGAAAATCTATATAATGTTGGTACTGGCAAATTAGTTAAATCTTTCTATCTATTCATACTTCCTAATCATACCACTGACAGGGCTTCTTCATTTTTTTTTTCTCCCAATTTTTAGCTTTTGTACTTTCGTGATCCACCATATATTGAAGGTTCGTGGGAATCAAAAGCAATTCGAGAATGCTTGTTTAAACGCCTGGAGGTTGTGAACATTATGTATGATTGTCTTCCGGGGGAATTGGACTTGGGAAAGTTAGAATCAATGCTAGAATTTGCGAAATTTGTGTTAAGCAGTGTTTTATTAAAATAACTAAATCTCAAAATTCTTAGGAATATCCTATTCTAATAAGACAAAAATATTGGATTTATTATTCGAGCTATTCAAATCTAACCATACACCGAATTAGCTTTTCCGAATAGTCTAATTTCAAAAATAGCCTATTCTCAATCCAACCAAACTTGGTTTCAGAAATTATAAAAAGTACTATCTTTTATGGTTTCAGAAATAGATGGAGTTGGTCTAAATTTGGCCTCTTCTATTTTAACTTTTTTTTTCTTTCCTTTTCTGAGATTCGTTTATTTATTTCCTTTTCTCACTAAAGAGGGGCAACTCTCATTTACCTTTCAAATAAAATCTGAGACTTAATTTGTCGCTATTTTTCTCTCAATCCCTTAGTCTGCTATTGTCGTCTAGACAAATTTGTAAGTTAGCTTTTCTACTTATAAATCATGAAATAATTTATTATCATTATCATTACAACTGCATAATTATTCTTTATGACTAGTTTTAATGTACTTGGTTATCTGTTTATTTATTGAAATATATGGTATCTGTTTATTTATTGATATATATGTCTTCCTAGTATTGTTTATTAATTAAAATATGGTTTCTTCCTTTAATTTGATGTCTCTGTCAACAAAAACTTGTTGGAGCGAACAAGATGAATAGAATCAAGAGTCATGCTAGAAAAAATATCAAAATGACCGTTGAAGTCGACCAGATTAGCAATCTGCCAAACAAAATTCTTGCTCACATCCTTTCTTTTCTTAGCACCAAAGAAGCCATACAAACGTGTATTTTATCAAAGACATGGAAATACATATGGACTGCTGTACCGACTCTAGAATTTGATTTTGAAAAGTTCTGTCATGGTGATCATAGGGTACTTGATGGGAACACAAAAGAATGTATGCAACAAATTAAAGAATATGAGTCCAAGTATGTGCAGTTCATTGAAGGTGTTATGCTATATCGAGAAGCACTGATACTGGATACATTTAAGCTGCATTGGTTTAATGATTGTCATGATCAATATTATACTCCCAAATCGGTCACAGAAGTAATTCCACGTGCACTAAAGTTCAAGCCTCGAGTTTTATCGGTTAATTTTCATCTGGATAGTTGTGAGAATTTGGACATAGATTCAATTTTCAACAGTGACTCTCTCGAAGATGTGCATCTTAGCTGCAACTATGATTTGGAAAATTTTGCTCCAAACTCAATCAACCTTCCCCATTTGAAGAAACTAGAACTCGTCAGGCAAGATATAGGCAGGGATTTCTTTAATAAATTATCGTTGGGATGTCCTGTCCTTGAAGAATTGACACTCTGAAATTGTGAACTCAACTTTGATAAGATTTATTTTAACATTTTAAAGAAATTGATCATTTTTTTATTGTGATCGAGCGAAGGAAGTTGAGAAACTTGAAATTACTACTCCGAATCTCTTGTATCTGGAGATCGAAAGATACTATGGCTTAACAGAAATTTCAGCTTCAAACATGCCTTCCCTTGTTGGTGCATTCATCGAGTTCGGATGGTGTGAGCTGGATGGTGTAGTAATCGGTAGGGAGCCCAATTTTCTTGGTTCTCTTTCAAACGTGACAAGCCTGCATTTTGTTGTGGAATGTGAGATTAAGGTACTTCCTCTATGCAGTACTAATTATATGCTGATCGATAATACAACAACTAAATTGAAATGGTATAACCAATATTAATGATCATAACCTTACTGTTTGCCAAAACTCTGTGCTAGTTGGATGATCTTTGTTTTGTGATTATTCTTTTCTTGCAAAAAATGGCTATCAATATTTAATTATATTATTGCTATGCAAACCTCTGATCACATATTAATAGCCATTTTTTCAGGAAATGGATACATTTGCGGAAATAGAGCATACATATTGATAGCCATTTTTTCATAGCAATATGTATCCATCGGGTTTTAGTCTTGTAACCAATTGCTTTTTTTTTTTCTATAAATTAAAATTTGTAGACCTTGTTAACAATTTGTTGCAATTTTCACATGATGGAAAAGTTGAAGAATGGAGCTTCTAATTGTCCAACCTTTAACAACTTGAAGAGATTGAGCATTTTATGGAGAGTAGATTTTAACTTCGATTTGATTGCTTTTTTCATCCACAATTCGCCACATCTAGAGGACATCACTTTGTTGGATGAAATTGTAATCTTTCTTTCTTTCTCTCTTTTTTTGAAAATACTGACAGCGGCTGTCAGTGTGCCAGTATCCGAATTATAAAAGAAAAAAACCAAAAACATGAAGAAAAAATAATACAACCAACAACAAAAGCCACAGCCACTAAGGCCTATCTAACACAATCTCAACCACAACTTTGCGTCTTGCAAGATGTTTTCCTCCACTGCCTTAATCGGTACCTCTTGACCTTCAAAAATCTTTTTATTCCGTTGTTTCCAGATGGACCAGCAGGTCGAGACAAAGTAAGCCTGCCACTGCTTCTTCCTCAAACCAGCTGCAGCTGCTCTAGAAATCGAAACTTGCCAAGTCCCCTGTACCGATACATCGAAATGCATAAGCTTTACCCCTAGAATAGATGCCATTCTTGCCCACACTCTTACTGCTTTTGGACATTGAAAAAACAGATGCAGTGTGGACTCAACTTCCCCAATGTTACAGGACTCACAATTCGTGGATATATGAAAACCTCTTCGCACCATCATCTCATGAGTGAGCAATCTGTCTCTGAGTAGTAGAAAAACAAAAATGTGCACAGTTGGTGGCACCTTATAGTTCCAAATAGTATCGAACGGTCATTTAATTTTACCACCTCCTGCCAACACTGTGTAGGCCGATTTTGCTGAGTAGACCCCATGTGACCCCCATGCCCACACTAGCTGATTATTCCTGTCAAGCTCAGTAGACATAGTAAACAAATGATTGATTGATTGTAAAGTTCCCCAAAAGAAAGAACCTGTGCAGATCCACCTTCTCGCACCATCTTGAGCATGAGACTTTTGCTTGAGAAGAACAATCTTTTCGGTCCACAAACAATTAAAGTTAGTGTACAATCTCCACCACCATCGCAAGAGTAGTGAGATGTTTCGTAACCTCAAGTTAGAAACCCCCATTCCTCCCCATTCTTTCGATAAACAAACCGTATCCCAATTTATCAAAGGAATTCCAACTCTATTGTCTTCATTTTTTCCCCATAAAAAAGTTCTCCTAATTCGGTCAAGTCTCTGAAGTAACCACTTTGGCAATTGAAAACAAGCCATGAAATAAATTGGTATAGAAGAAAGGACCGAATTAACAAGTTGTAACCTACCCCCTCTTGAAAGGAGCTTCCCTTTCCAACCCTCCAACACGCTTTCAAAGCGTTTAATCAAAGGCATAAAGAGAGCTCTTGTAGGTGCCCTAATTGTGAGTGGCATACCCAAATAAATGGTCGGAAATTGGGATTGACGGCATCCCAAAATCAAGTTCACCCGATTGCAAGCTTCTTCTTGCATATTAATCGGTATCCACATGCTTTTGTCATAGTTGATATGAAGACCCGAGATTGCCGTAAACATTCTCAAAATGATTTTTAGGGAAATCAAAGTTTCTTCATCCGCACTAGCAATGATAGCCGTGTCATCGGCATATTGCAAGGCAATAACCGAATCCCTCAACTTTAAAGATAGCCTATTAGATAAATTGAGATTTAATTTACTTATCATCATTTGTAACACATCTACTGCCAAATTGAAAAGCATTGGAGAAAGGGGATCTCCTTGCCTCAAACCTCTCTTATGATCAAAGTAATCTGTAATCTCATCATTTACAATAACTCTTGAACTTGCTGTTTCTAAGAGTGATCGAATCCAACTCAACCATCTTGGTGGAAAACCTCTTGCCTCCATCACATTTATAAGGAACTCCCAACTGACCGAGTCGAAGGCCTTTGCAAAGTCAATTTTTATAAAAACCGACCCCTTACCCGACTTAGAGAGATGATGCAAGATCTCACGAGGGACAATTTGAAACCCCTTGTAAGTTAGGTACAAAATAAGAATTGGAATAATAAAAGTTTTTGTTGCATAGCTAGGATCTGGTTACGTTATGCTGAAAAACCAAGTACATATGACAAACTACCACTTAGCTTGCTAAGAATTGTAATAATGAATTTTCTTTCAACTATGAACTACCAATTAGCTAGCTAAGACGGTTTTATTTAAGGCCTTAATTCACTAAGCATGAAAGTTTTGTGCACTATGAAGCTCTGGGAAAATGCATCTCGGAATTTAGGTCTGAAGGAGCCGAAATATGATTTGTCTCCACGGGAGCACCTTGAGACGGTCGAAGTTTTGAACTGCTGCATGAGGAAAATTAGATCTAAAACTTGGAATCTGCTGGTCAAAAATTTCTATGCACATGTGAGAACCATTGGGAACATTTCATACGTAACTGATTGAATTCTTAGTCCAAAATTTGGAGGGACGTACGCATGGCTTTTATTTTCAAACTGAACATTTTTTGTTTAAGTTAACTATTTTGGTTGTCTATCTGTGTTGGTAAAAAAATATGTTATTGCTGATGTAAAGTACTGTTGTTTTATTCATATGTTCTGTTCATTTTTTTATTTTTTTTTTTGAGTAAAAATAAGGATCAAAGTCCTTATTTATTTTATTAATTTGAGAAGGTTTTTAAAGGTTTGGATGTGAAACCTTTTACATATTTCAAAAAGTTCACTCAACCATGTTGAGTAACAGATTAAAAATAATAATTTTTTTTTTTTTGAGAAACAATAAAAAACCAAACTTCTAAATTTAAAACTCTTCTAACTGCTCTTCAAGAGTTGTTATTTAATATCTGCCATTGAAATAGCACCTCTTGAGCCAACTCCTCCACCTCTCTGACTTCTTCTCTGAATATTCTTGTGCATCTTTCCCTCCAGCTGATAAATATGGATAATAATATTAATTCTCTGGATTTCATACTTCCTTTTGATGATACTGTCCAATTGATCACCTCTTCTGCATTAAACTCTTCCTTCCAATTTCTTTGTTGGATTCCTGAAATACTTGCGACTTTTCCGTATAAGTCCATTACAAAAGGGCAATGTGAAAATAAGTGAAGAATCGACTCCCCACTATTTCTGCACATCACGCACATGCTTGAAAGATTCCATCCCCTTTTTTATAAATTCTCTGCTGTCAAAATCTTTTTGTAATAAGCTAACCATATGAAGATTTTCATTCTTGGAGGTACCTTCATCTTCCATACCCTTTGTATTACAATATTACTATTTGTTTCATTCTTTAACTCCTTGTATGCACTGTTTACTGTGAATTCTTTTGTTTTTGTCAGACTCCATTCCATCTCATCTTGACTCTGGTTCAGTGGAGTCAGACCTCCAATTATTGTGAATAATTGGATAAATTGGTCCAGACTTGCTTGAGAGACCAAAGGTTGAAAATGTGAAGCAATAGATTGGGAGTTTATCACTTGAATGGCCATCTCCTGTTGATTTAATGCTAATGCATATAAGTCTGGCAATTTTTGACTAAGATGCCCATATCCCCAATCATGGTGCCAGAATTTAGTTTTCTCACCATTGTTTATTCTTCTCTTAAGATGCAATTCACAGAAATATTGAGCCTCCTTTAGTGTGGTTTTGAAAAATTTGCAATTTGGTAATTGCCCTTCATCATCAATATTATATTCATTCTGAAACAAAGTCTTCCAAAGGTGTGCTTCAGGTTTTTGCCATTGCCAGTACCATTTCATCAATAATGGTGTGTTGAAAGCTTTCAAGTCTATTATTCCTAATCCTCCTGACTTTTTTGATTTGCAAACTAGTTCCCAGTTTGCCAGATGAAATCCTTTTCCTTCTCCATCTAAAGTATTTCTTTTCCATAAGAATTTTCTTCTCATTTTGTCTATGTCTTCAATTACCCAACTTGGTAATTTGAAAACAGTCATAAAATAGGTTGGAATTGATGAAAGCACCGAATTTATCAGAATTAGTCTTCCTGCCATTGATAATAGTTTTGCCGCCCAACCTTGTAATCTCTTGTTAACTTTTTGTATCAGGGGTATATATGCACTTTTTGGCAAAGCTTTGTCTGACAGTGGCAAACCTAGGTATGCGAATGGGAAATGACCCTTTTTACATTCCAGTATATTCAATAACTGCTGATGATCTTGATGAAATTCTGATATAAGTAATTCAGATTTCGCCATGTTTACTGATAAGCCTGACACTTGTTGAAAAACCGACAACATCAGTTTTAATGTCTGTGCCTGTCTCAACTCAGGTTTTAGGAAGAAGATTGAGTCATCTGCATATAGCAAACAAGGCCTCATGCTATCAAATGGCAATTGCCATGTTCCTTGTTCTTTTAACTTGTCCATCCATCTTGGTATAAAGTCCATGGCAAGAATGAATAACAATTGAGAAAGTGGATCACCTTGCCTTACACCCCTTTTCAAAATGATTTTCTTACTTAGTAGACCATTTATTATTATCTGTGAATTTCCAGATAATATACAATTATCCATCCATTGTGTCCATTTTAATGGAAATCCCAAAGCTGTCATTACTTTAATTAAGAATTCCCAACTTAGTGTATCAAAGGCCTTATGAATATCAGCTTTAAATAAGGCTAATGGCACCTTCTGTTCTTTAGCCATATGCAAAGTCTGTTGCACGTATAAGAAACCTTCAGTAATTTGCCTTCCTTGAATGAAGCCTGTCTGATTATCCTTCACCAACTTAGAGATGTGAGGCTGTAATCTATTCGCTAGAACTTTAGATAAAATTTTCTGCACTCCATGAAGCAGACTTATGGGTCTAAAGTCCTGTGGTCTTTTTGCATCTTCCTTTTTAGGGATTAGAACAATGTATGAAGCACTTAGTTTGTCCATCTTAATTCCATTCTCTAAAACAGCTGTATAGATTTTATGTAGATCATGTATCAGAATGTCTTTGAATTCTTCATAGAATTCTCCTGTAAATCCATCTGGTCCTGGGCTTTTGTTGGAGGGCCATGATTTGATTACATTGATAATTTCTTCTGTTTGTATTGGTGCAGTTAGATCATTTAGGTCTTGATTGATTCCATACAGGTTGCTCCAAGCTATTTCATTTTTATTGATTTGTGAGTGTACTCTATGAATTATTTTGATATTCTTTTTTGTTAAAGTCTAACTCAGTTTGTTAGTTTAGGAATATGCATATAAACGTAGAATATTATTTTTTCTATTGCCGAAATTATATAAATATTTCTATTATGAAAAAAGTATAACAAAATTAGGTAGTAGACATTAAAAAATTAGGAATGAGATGTAGAATTTTTCGCTTTTTTGTAATTACCCTGCAAAATAATAGCAAATTTTCCCTTTGTTTTAATTTTTTTTTTAAAATACCCTGACCGGCCTCTAGGGCGGTTTGCTATTTTTTTTAGAAATGTCTACCTGACCGCCCCACAGTACTAGAGCAGTTTGCTATATTTTTTTAAAGTCTGTATAGAATGAATGTTTTAAAATTAGACACTAACAGTAATTTGGTTTCACCGCTTTTATGATTCCAAAAGGATTGTTTGAAAATTTTAAGCTATCACAATATATAAAAATGAAAATTTTTAATTCGTGAAGGATTTTTCTACTAATGTACATACTATCAATATTAGAATGAAGTGACGTAGATTTGGAAAATTTAGAACTTGCCAAGAATACTTTTTTTTATTTAAAAAGATTTGAATTGTGAAATGTAAACTACATACAAATTTTTCTCCTATCCGTGGTTATATACAGTTATATAGAATCAATTAATTATTACGAATATAATACATATACTAGTATCATACCCGTGCGTTGCAACGGAGACATATTATAAGAAACAAATATATCAATGAAAATAATAAGAATAATTATACTAATCCCCCCATTTATTCCCGCACTCTCTCACTTCCTTAACTGTCATATCCCCTCACTTATTTGGCTAAAAATTTCCATTATTTATCCCCGCATTAAATTAGAGTCATTTAATACCAATCTCCGCATTAATTATGTTTTCCTCTAATAACAATTCCCGCATTAATTATTCCTTTAAAAATAATTTCCGCATTAATTATACTGTTATCTAATAACAATTCCCGTTAATAAATGTTTATTTGTTATTTCTGAGAAGTATTTATCCATGCAACATAAAGTATTTATCCATATAACATAAAGTATTTATCATTATGTCTGAGAGTATTTATCATTGATGTTTACTGTAAGTTGCAATTATGTTTGAGAAATATTTATCTATGTAACATAAAGTATTTATTCATGTAACATAAAGTATTTATCCTTATACATGAGAGTATTTATCATTATGTCTAAGAGTATTTATCACTGATGTTTTACTGTAAGTGCAATTATGTTTGAGAAATATTTATCTATGTAACATAAAATATTTATCTTTGTAACATAGAGTATTTATCCATGTAACATAGAGTATTTATCATTGATGTTTTTACTGAAAATTGCAATTATGTCTGAGAAGTATTTATCTATGTAACACAAAGTATTTATCATTATGTGTGAGAAGTATTTATCATTGGGTGAGGGGATTGTTTATTTAATGGTCCCCAATTGTGCGGGGACAATAAAAAAAAAAGGAAATTTTGTGCGGGGATAATTGACAAGTATTTATGAGGGGATTGTTTATTTAATGGTCCCCAGTTGTGCAGGGACAATTCAAAAAAAAAGAAATTTTGTGTGGGGACAATTAATGGATTGATTTATTCAGTCATAAATAGAGATCATTGCATAAGGATTAATACTTTGCAAATTCAGGATAAATACTTTGATGCTTCAAGTTAAATACTAATATTTTTTTGCGGAGTATTAATGATTGAGCGGTCCCCCCCATGACTTTTTTGGCAGTTAGTGCGGGGTTTTTTGCGGGGATAGACCTGCGGGGATTGTTATCATGATCCAAATAATAATTATCTAAAAATTAAAACACATGTTAATAGAAAATTTATATGATTTTGTATTTTTAATTAACTTTAATCGTGATCTCTGATAACAATTTGATGATGTGATGATTTTTTTATTTTTAAGTACCAATGATATCAAATAATAGCTCGATTTGAATCTAAGATCACATATCATACAACAATTTAATATTAACATATAATATGATATTAAAAAACATAAATAGAAAGTATTATCGTGTGTATGTATAGGATATACACACACACATATATTAAAAGAAAAATATATATTCACACACACGTTCCAATTTATATTCTTCTTTGTTTTCAATTTAGAATACACACACACATTGATATATTCTATATCGGAAATATATTCTAAATTGCCTACACCAACATGTATAGAAACAAAGAAAGAGAAATAAGGAAATAAAAAAAAATGATTTCCACTGTGATCCATATAGAAACGAAGAAGTAAGAAAACAATAAATAAGAAAATGAAATATGGAGTCTTCTCAATTGAAGATGAGAAATATGGAAACAAAAAAAAAAAAGTAAACAGATAAATATATCGCTAAATTTCAGATTTTATTCAATTTTAATTGTAACGTATCGTGTGGCAGCATATGTGGTGGGTATGTTTTTAACTAAATTTAGACTTCTATACGTAAAACAGATGCATTTAATCAAAAGAAGACAAATTATGTAATTGGAGAGCTGAGATCAAATCCGAAGTTTCATCTCTCAATCATAGCCGTTGGCGGATCGGACACCCAACGTGTATAATAATATAATAGAGATATACAGAGAGTTAGGCTACCCTCCATTGCAATGTATAAGCATTTTGTACATTAAACTATAAATTATCGGATTCAAAATTTAAATAACCGATCCAAACCGTTCATCTTGTTCTCCATATTAATGTGTTTGTAGACCAAATTTTATATTTTTGGAAACTTTTTACTTTTTTTTAGATTTATTGAAAATCATTGTTTTTCACATGCACAAATCTGGAACATAAAAAAACAACGATTTTCAATAAATCTAAAAATATAATAAAAAATTTCCAAAAAATATAAATTTGGTCTCCAAATTCACATATTAATATGAAGAACAAGATGATCGGTTTGGATCAGTTATTTGGACTTTGAATCCAGTGATTTATAGTCCAATGTACAAGAATGGCTAATGTATTAACTCAATATGACAATATCTGCTAATTTGTTTGTAAAAAATTTCCCTAATAAATAGAGCACCGTTTGATGTTAATCAAAAGTTTTAGAATGGATGAGGTTGGAAAGACATTTTAATATGGAGATCATGTTCCAAAGATGTCTCTTTCAGCATTTGCTTTGTTCGTGAGAGAGTGAAGACCTTTACGTGGTAACTGTGTATTACTGTATAATTATATATATATGGTCAATCCAATATTGCCATGTTTTTCTGATATGTATCCGTGTATGGTCAATACAACGGTTAACACCATCTGTTGATTAACTCGATCGAACCGATGGCATTTGGTTGTTCGACATTATATATCCAGCCGGTTTACTCAATTGATGGCAAAGATGATCAATATTAATTATCGGTCCTCATGGCATAGGTGTATATATATCTTTGCAATCAGGGCGTAACGGATAGTAAATTGAGGTTTGAATCAACGGTAAAGTTTTTTTTTTTTTTTTTTTCTCTTATAGTGTATATCGTTTCCTCATTTGTTATTTCATTTCTGAAACCTCTCGTAATACTTCTGCAAATTAGAAAGAACAATCAAGTTAACAACTATAAATTAACCAATAGTATTAAATTTCGAACCATCATGTCAGAGAACACAAGCCAAACAAATTACATTCAATCCAAAACTTAAATAATTATTTCTTGGAGGATTTTTTCTTCTCCTTTTCCACCTTCCTTGTGCTGGTTGGCCCGTTACATTTTCCATGGTCGCATAGAAATTCAATTCTGCTGAACTTCTGGCTGCAGCTTGGGCACAAAATTTCATACGGCCTGTTTTTCAAGATTAACAAGATTGGCAAGATTAATTAGTAAATTAAAGGTTATCAGCTATCAAATTTTCCATCAGATTCCTAACCATAATAGTTAAAAAAAAAAAAAAAACCATTCAATAACAAGATTAGCACGAAGACTAGTAGAACTAGCTAGGGTGTTCTTAATTAAGTTCATGAAGCCTTTTTGGTGAATTTAAGTTTAAAACTCATCAAATCGGATTCAAATGACTAATTAAGCAACTCTATAACAAATGATATCTCGTTTGAAAAAAAAGAAAATTGAAAAAAAGAAAAAAGAAATCGATCTTGATCAAATTTTGAGAATTATCTTACACACCCAGACATCTTAAGGAATCTGGTATAAAAAAATTAATTAAATCACTTAAAATTACATTTACTATTAGTAATTAAAAAATTAAATTGACAGTCTTACCCTTAATTTCCCTTATTTTGTTTCGCTTATTACTGGTTTGGAGAGTTTCCAGGGACTATTTAACCGCAGATTCCTTCTCAACTTTAGTCTTTATAATCACAATTCTAAATCATCTATATACATCATTTTTCTTTTTCCAAAATAGTGTCTAACTTAAATTATGAAATTACATGGAAAGCAATTTAAATGAGTAATCCTAATGCTAATCCATTTTTTTTAATGCAAAATATTATGTTTATTTCATGCTGCTGTGTTTATCAGTATCACATTGCTTTTGCCTTATTTAGTCAATACTAGAGACCATGACTGATTCAAATCATTGTGCGTCTTTTACAACACTTGAGCAACTCTATAACAAATGCTCAAAACCATCCATATAGTTCTACTCTTAACATGAAAAGTATTAATATACAAAAACAAGATTAGCAAGATTGGCAAGATTTGTAAAAGAATTATTACCCGTCAGTCTTCCTACGGCCGGAGGTTGACTTGGTCGGCTTGTTTGACGGCTGAGCTTGGGCCCTCCCGTTCTTTCTAGTAGTCTTCTTCCCCATTTTACACTTCTTCGCTCGGACTTGTTAGTGACTTCTCAGAGAGTGCGAGGCGAAATAATATTCAGATTAATTTACTCGGGGGTGCAAAGGCGCATAAAACAATGAAGAATTTAAAGGTGGGGTTATGTAATTGCCCTCCGCCTGCCACGTCAGCGCTGTATTAGCGACTTTTTAGTGGCAAGCCTCTAATTGTTGCGACGCGGGCCCCAACGCATTATTTTAAGTAATTGACTTGCTCTTTTGAGTAAGAGGCTTAATTTATATTCATATTTATATTTCCGATACCAAATTCCTAGGGGTGAAAACGGAGCGGATAATGCTGATACCATATCCACATCTGTCGGATAATGAGCGGATACGAATACGGATACGGATAGTAAACGGATATCAAAATTCAAAACTAAATCCGCCTTAAACGGATACGGATATGGAACGGATAGTCTACGGATACGGATTCGAATACGGATATAAAACGAATAATAGTCGGATAGTTGAGTTATATAAATAATTCACTTATGTAAATATAATACAAGTATTATAATCATATGTATGTATGTATGTATATATATATATAGAGTTAGGCTGGGGTGCTATGGATAGCATAGTGGCCTCCCGTGCTACGGCTCAATATTCAAGTTTTCAAAATCCAAACGGTCGATCCAAACCGTTCATCTTATTCTCCATATTAATATCTGCTTGGAGACCAAATTTTATAATTTTCTGAATTTTTTTACTATTTATTAAGCCACTTTGAAAATCGTTAATCCAACGGTTTTACTGTTTTGTGCAGCCACCGTTGGATCAACAATTTTGTAAAATACTTAATAAATAGTAAAAAAAATTCATAAAAATGTAAAATTTGGTCTCCAAGCAGATATTAATATGGAGAATAAGATGAACGGTTCGGATCGACCGTTTGGATTTTGAAAACTCGAATATTGAGCCGTAGCATAGAGGCCTCTATGCTATCCATAGCACCCCAGCCTAACTCTATATATATATAGAGAGAGATAGGCTAATGTGCTTCCATAAGCACTTGGCCCGAAGTGCTGCCACTCCATTTTCGATTTTTCAAAATCCAAACAATCGATCCGAACCGTTCATCTTGTTCTCTATATTAATATCTGCTTGGAGACCAAATTTTACATTTTTTGGAATTTTTTTGCTATTTATTAAGCCACTTTGAAAATCGCTGATCCAACGGTGGCTTGCCAAACAGTAAAATCAGGGGTTCACCGTTGGATCAGCGATTTTCAAAGTGGCTTAATAAATAGCAAAAAAATTCCAAAAAATGTAAAATTTGGTCTCCAAGCAGATATTAATATGGAGAACAAGATGAACGGTTCGGATCGACTGTTTGAATTTTGAAAAATCAAAAATGGGGTGGCAGCACTTCGGGCCAAGTGCTTATGGAAGCACATTAGCCTATCTCTATATATATATATATATATATATATATATTTAAAGTAATACGAAAAAAAAATTAAAACAAGAAGGTTGGATTACCACTGTTAAAGTGGATAGTTGAGATAAGATTTGGTTTGTTAACAAATAACAGGTGCAATCCAATCTAGCGCCATTGTCCGGTTTTTTGTAAAATCAATAGTCCCACAACAATAAACCGGAGTTGGCAAAGACTCCACGTGATTGGAGTTCAAATGAAAAAGGCATGAGCGGGATTTGACCCTTGGCAAAGCTAAAAAGTAGTTGGCAAAAGTAAAGCTGGGATTATTTTCAAATGGCGATCTTAATACCCGCTCTAGCTCTATCTCTGTTTTCGGGTAAGAAAATTTATCCGAATGGGATTATTTGTAAAGTGTGACTAGCGGGTTCAAATGGGGATCTTAATACCCGCTACCCGCTCTAGCTCTATCCCGGATATCCGCTCTGTTTTCGGGTAAGAAAATTTATCCGTATCCGCTACTGTTCCTTAGCTTTCCAAAATTATCCGGATCGGTATCCGTCTATTATCCGATCCGCTTAATTCGGATACGGATAGTAACCGGATTCTTGTTTCAAAATTCCCTCCAGCCTTAATTAATTTGCAACTCTTTAATCGAAGAAAATTCGGATCCGTATCCGTCTATTATCCGATCTGCTTAATTCGGATACGGATAGTAACCGGATTCTTGTTTCAAAATTCCCTCCAGCCTTAATTAATTTGCAACTCTTTAATCGAAGAAAATCCACATAGAAAAATCATAGGATTATACTTTCCATAAATAATATTTCACGTATCAACATGCAATGTAATTAATTGAAGCCCTACTAACAGAAATTAATAAAAAAACACACACACATAAACTAATTGTAAATTTATATATAACTACATAAATTGGGCTCCAGCCAAACACAATTGTACGGTTCTATCAAGCACTTGAAATCAGGATTATGCATTTTGGTTTTCATGTTGTAGTAAAATGACATCGTGTTGGTTTCGTCATGAAGTCGTGGCAAGTACAATTTGTTACTATCAATTTTACAAGGCACTGATCTTGCAATCGAAGTTCTAAAATCCAAAAATAGTGTCATATCCTTTAAATCTTCGACTTGAGTCCAAGACATCTTTGATCTATCCAACTTGTAAACTCGGACATAATCCATTTTAACTGCTCGAAACACAGAGATTAAGTCACCATTGCACTCTAACAAATAGCAATATTCTGAGGCAATCTCAGGTGCCTGATCTAGATCTAAATAAATAGGCGACGGCTTGTCAAGAATTCTCCATGTGCTCTTTTCTGGATTAAAAATGCCAAGGTTACCCATTCTACCCAAACAATAGAATTCCCCGTCAATAAAAACAGGATTGTTGTCAGCCACAAGGAATGGAGAACTGTTTTCGAATTCCATATCACACCATTCATCCTGCCCATAATGCCATGAGATAATTGTCGTCACTTCACCTCTAATTGTACTAACTAGTGCAAATACCACACAATTACCCAAAGAGTTTGGCGCACAAGATATTGCGATACCACTGTAGGAATAATGACACTCTAATATCGGGAGTTGATGAAAATCATTGGTGAACGGATTTAACAAACAAAGTTGATCGTAACCTTGTAGTGCTAGAACCCACCCGTCTTTGGAGCAGAGCAAGCGGCTTGGCTCATTGGAATTAAGGTTCTTCAAATTTAGCATAAATTGTGTGCCTTTGAAAGGATTGTACATTTGACATTCACCAGATTTTTTAAAGCAATACATAAGCCACACTTGTTCTTCCTCAATTGGATTGGATAGGTCTCTCCATGGCTTGCAAACGGCTCGAAGGCGAACGGAATCCTTCAAAGGTAAGTTTTCTGAAATTAACTGCACCATGTGTATGGGCAGATAATTAACCAACTGCAAAGAGATATCATCTTCCCTGTTTTCATGTTCTTTTACATGTGACTGAGAGCTTTTTTTAGAAACCTGCTTGAATATAATAAATTAAGTTGGTAATTACTAATTAATTAATTAGAACAATAATAATTCTTAATTGCAAACAAAATATGGGCAAATATAATTAAACATACCTCAGTACTGTACACATTGGTCTCAGATGAAATACAGAGCTCAGGCTTGAGGACTGGTTGCCTACAATTAAAATTATCGTTAGTTTGTATTTTGTATTGAGCAACAAAATTATAATAATCCTAAATATAAAAAGGAAAATTAAATTATGCATGCATGCATTCTTTAATATATATATATATATATATATACCTCACAGGTAGTAACCAATTGAAAGGGCAATAATATTGGTCCTCCATTGCCTCTCCAGGTAGTAATTTAAAACTGATGGTTTGATTATCCAAGCATATTTTGTAAAGCCTTTTCCCATCATAGCATGACAACATCTGATAAACACAATTTCGATCCATTCGAACATCCTTTGCATGAAATGACTGTCCACCTTTACCATGTGAATCGAGAAAAAATGCACAATCGCCAATGCTCTCCACTCTCACCCAATCAGTTTCTATTTCTGTTTCTTCAAGCTTGAAAATATCAAGATCAATAACAGTTTGTGTTGTACCAGGAAAACATGTTCTCACAAAGAAAAGATCTCCACATGACTCTACCAAATGCCCAAGACGTCCAATTCCAAAGGAAAAAAAGTGATCAGGTGTATTATCCATGCTTATAGTTTTCACATAAGTTGTACTGGCACCTGTCAAAAGGGATGTCATGTCGATTATCTCTATACTGTTTAGAAGTACCACATATAACTTTTCTCTGTACTTGAGCATCGTTGTTACATGGGTGACATCTAAGTCGACAGGCAATTTAGTCCATTCTTTGTCTCCCGGATGGCAAAACAAAAGAAAATTATCTTCTTCGCCAAAGAATATGATAGTACAGTCACGAGAAGTTGGTGATGATGTTAAAATGCACAATCCAAGGGCTGCAAACGACTCCTCATCAATAGGTGGAAGATGAATCTTCTTAAGCAAGTAGGTGTTCAACAAGAAACAATCGTCGGTTAGATCGCTGACTAAAAATAGCCACTCTTCAAAGTGAGCCAAGCACAGTTGTCCCTCCATTTCAGGGATTTTTCTTTCTTCAATGCTTCCATTCAAGGGATTGATCAAGGTCTGAGTTTCTTTATCTGATCCGGGTGTTCTAATCAGCCAAGCTTGATTGTCGAAACCACACGAGATCATGTTTCCTACCTTCTTGATCAATATAATTACCTAAATTTAATTTCCAATATAAAACAGAAGACTTATTAAGTTGTTCATTAACTACGGCAAGGTCAAACTAATTACTTGAGGCTATTTACAACGAAATTATTATCCACTATATAAATATATTTGTATAACTAATAACAGATATCTCAATATATTATTCTCCTTAATAAGCTTTTAAAGGGGTATATTTATCGATTGAATCTAATTTTAAGGGAGATTGAAGCTCCACCTCATAAATTTCCTTAATTAGGAGCTAACTGGTGCAAGTTCTAAATTGGGCGTCAGCTATTGGAATCTAATATATTTCCAACGTTAGACTAAAAATAATTTCCGTTAATTTGGAAATTGTCTTATAAGTTTGGGACAGTAAATTTAATTATACTTCTTACTTATATTTGAATCAAATTAGCATAATAAAGCACTTGAGTTTCATTACTAATTTGTAAGAAATGGATTCAATTCAGAATTGAATTTGTTTAAAGTTATATATTTTCTAATTATGCAAACAACTTGTATGATTATGCATCTGCATATTACTTGAAAATTGAATAGTATGTATTAATGTGTATAAGAAGCAAAATTTATTTGTAAATTAGAGAAGATATAGTATTTTACCACGAGAAGCGTAAAGGAGCAACGCAGCGGAAAAGCATGTGACCTACCTCTCTCCTCTCGATGCGCTAGTATCACGAACTAGCCGTCCCCTTCTAGTTTCCTAGAATTTCTTCCCGCTTTCTCTCTCTATCAGTTTATAAAAGATATTGTTAGGATTTTCTCTATTGCATTTGTGAATGCGCATGAGCAATTGATGGATGTTCATTCCATCAACTCGTCTTTTATAGGACTTACCAGCAGTTTTCTAAAAACTGCATTTCCATAAATAAATGAGAGAAAATAGAAAGAGTGGAGAGAGTGAATTTTGGAAGGATGCTATTTTGAAAGCACCATTTTTATCATGGCTGCACTATTTTCAGAGCAACAATTATATTATGGGAGTTGTTATTTTGAGAGATAATTATATTATATGGGAGGCACTATTTTGATAGCACCATTTTATCATGGTAGCGCTATTTTGAGAGCAACAACTATATTATAGGAGGTGTTATTTTGAAAGAAACAATTATATTATGAGAGACACTATTTTGATAGCAATAATTATATTAATGAGCGCCTAGAGTCCAAATTATCTTATTAAAAATAATTTTGGTAGTAATTATAACCTTGTATAAAATATGTAAAATAAAATTATTAAGTGCTAAGAGAATGAAAGATTGACTTGGTTTGTTCTCTTTATTTTTTGTCACGCTGATATTTTGAGAATTGAATGCTCAATGTAAATTTTTATTTTTCATGTTTTTATATCAAATTTATTCTTACTTAATATCTTCCTAGTTTGATAAACTTGTGTATCAGTGCACTGTTTGAAAAAAAAAAAAAAAAAAAAAGGAAGGTAAAGCATGATATGCTATAAAGTTCCATTTGACATTAACAAAAAAAAAATATTATATAAATTTGTTTAAGTTTTGATAGCGACTATTAATTTCAAGGGGAAAATACCTCACCAGTATGAAAAAAATAAACTATTTTTGCTATAATATATCAATAAAAAATAATTATGGGAAGCTAGACTTTTACATCTAAATTTCATACATGAAGTTGTCTTTTTAACATAGATAATTTTTCACTATTTGTAACAAAATTCATTTAATTTATAATTTTTTTAAAGTTACACATTAATTTATGTTCAATTTATATCTTCTTTTTTCATCTGCAAAATTTTAATTTATTTTCTTAGCCTTTTGTTTTGACTTTTGAGCATGTGCATCAATATTATATGATAAACAAACATAACGTATTTTTGTTGAATGGATTGTAAAAATGTGCAAACGAAAAATCAGACATGGATTGAACAAAAAAATAATATAACTTTAAAAAAGAATAAATTCATTTTTGAGTAATCCTCGAAAGAAAGGCCGATCCGCCCTGCAGTGGAATGCATAATCGATCTGATCGGATGGTTAGGATCTAAACAATGTTCTGTTACCTTAGGTGATATGAATTCATCGAAAGATGCATCAGATACAATTAGTCACGGTTTGCTATTGCCTTTCCTTTCGTAACTACTGACTGAGCAATCTCAATAAAAATCAAAGTTGTTGTTTCACAGTTTATCTCAGAGAAGATGCAACTGTCATCGGACCTTAATTTTCTGTTCCTTGATCTTTAGATAATTATGTGAGGCGAAAGACGCTGCAGTTCGGATCCTCTGCATTAACGTACAGTTTGAGTTTAGCTACAGACCATCCGATCAATATCCAGACCAATCCGACCCACTCTAAAATATGTGTGAATTCTGGTCGGACTGTTTGGATCTAAAGTTAAACGGTGCGTTAATAAAGAGGATATGAGTTCGTCTTTGTTATGATCTTTTTCATTCATACAGCAGTTAAATTACGGACTTCTTCATGTAATGACGTGTCTCGATTTATTGGGAATCAGATTTTCTGTCTCCGGAGTCACTGCGGGGTGGGCTCAGTTACTGTTAAAGGGTTTAGGGTTAAATGGAGGGTCACTCTGCAGTGACTCTGGGGCAGACGATTCGGTTCCGATTTATTGGTTACTTTTCTGATTACTACCCTCTCTAAGACTTCGCTCCAGAACGTCACCACGTGCAGATTTATTTTACATCAAAAACGCTGACAATACAAACAAAACATTTTTATGAGAGAACAAAATGTTGGCAATATCAGTGTTTTCATTTTGTGTTTTTTTTTTTTTTTTTGGGTATCAATTTTCGTTGTGTTACAAAAATAAATAGAGCGAAGCACTGACCTTCAAAATTTACTGCTAATGCGAAATTGTTAATTATAGTTATATAATTTTAGAATTAACGTTTTGCTTTGTTTTATTTTTATTGCTAACACATAAATACTTACATTATGTATAAGAAAGTTCTCCATCCGAATTTTAAAATTACAACCTCTCAAATAAAGCTAATTAATTATTGTCTTTGTCACTAAATTAAAGACCGATTCTCAACTTTGCTACATTTTCCTTTCGTTTTAAAAAAAATATAAAATTCAATTCATTTCCTCAAAAGAGAGTCCATATCCTTTGAGGCAACAAAATCCAAGCCGATCCGCCTTGAAGTGGAATGCATATTCTGATCGGACGGTTAGGATCTAAACAAATGTTCTGTTATCTTAGGTGATATGAATTCAACGAAAGATGCATAAGAACAACTTAGTCACGGTTTACTATTGCCTTTCCTTTCGTGACTACTGACCATACTGACAAATGAATTATTCGGATTCGGTTCGGTGAGATCAAAAATTCGTGACTCGGGAATAATTTGGGTATAATTCGGAAAATGATTCGAAATTATCTGGATCAGAAATCTTAGTCCTGCAAAGGAGAAAAAAAAACCACAAAAAATAATTGTTCTTGAAAAAGTTTGGGATAAATTCATGAATAATTCGTAAAATTCGGGAAAAGTTCGTAAAATTCGCGAATTATTCGGATTTAATTCGGCGTTCGGTTCGGCATCACCCAAAAAAGAATAATTCGAGTAACTTGTCACTATGCTAGTGATTGAGCAATCTCAATAAAAATCAAAGTTGTTTGCAATTAAAATTAAAGTTGTTTGCCAGTTTATCTCAGAGAAGATGCAATTGCCAACTGACCTTCAAAATGAAATGATACTTCAAATGATGGTAAATTAAGTTTGATTGAACTGTAATATAATTACACAGAACAGTTGGGTTTAGTATCGTTTGCGTTCAAGCCAACACATTTTTGTGTATTGAATTTTAAAAATACCAATCAAAATCAGTTTGTACAGCTTTTGCCAGCTCTATAAATAAAAAAAAAAAAAAAACTACTAAATTGCAGGGTGGCACAATTATAATCTATAAAGTCATTTGATAGTTTCTCTTCTCTTGGTTGGTTTCATTGACAAGCAAAGAAAGGAATGATTTACTGTTGGCAAAGAATCTATGGAAAGTTGGAAACACTTGATGCTAACAGAGTACTGTATAAATTGTATTATTTAAAATATAAATAAAATTTAAGAATACAAAGAATGTCTTCTCCTAATAATAATCTAACAGTACAAGTTAAAAATGCCTTGACCCCTCTTTCTTCAGTTACAAACAAAGGAATATCGTACCGGGCTGCACAATACCATACGTACCAACCAGCATGTTCCAAGCACAGATTTCACCTTGCAACTTTTGCTCAACTTCTCAATTTTGAGTTCCCTTGAGGGCAATAGATGTGATACCAGACGTGTACTGGCGGCCGGTACAGAAACCCTAGTTTCATACCTTGAACCTCTTTGTCTTAACAATGAAATCATCATCATCATCATCACTATAATTAACCCTCTTCTTTGCTTTCATGTCCCCATTATTTGTTGACGGTGTTTTTCTCGAGCTTTCTGGTCTTTCATATGTAACAACCGACTTTACAGGTGTACCAGTCCTCAACTGGTGTTGTTTCTTTTGTTTTTTCTCAAATGCTTTTTTTGCCTTTTCAGGAGATAACAAGCCATGTTCCATCATCCTATATAGCAAGAGATATATAATGCAACAATAAATTATATTAAATGTGTATTGTATTTGTTTAACGAATCCCAGAAGAAAGAATTTCATATATAATACTACAAAACTTTGTATAAATGTTTTATGCTGCAAAATAAAAGGTACCATGCACACCCAGATACTGCATTTCTAAGCATCTAAGCATTCTTTCAACTTACCGAAAAACCCGCTTATCGACATTTTATAAAACAATGGTGCAGTTTTGACTTCCATTTTGCAGGGAGAAGTCACTACCAGTTCTGACATTTCGTATGTTTTGCAGGTTATTCATGATACCTTGCATTTTGCTGGCCATGATTGGAATTTAAATTTTTGGCAATGCTATTGATGGTTATGAAATTCCCTACATGAGATAAGTTGGGGTTTGAGAAATGTACCAGAATTCAGCCATTTCACTGGTTGGAATCTGCTTTGACAATGATTCATAGAAGATTCTCAAAGGTTCTCTCTGGATTAAATAAGAAAAAATACAAAAAAATTGTGATCAAATACTAGGAAAGTAGTGTATATGTATTAACAATAATTCATTAGCTTTATATCAAGGCCTTGAGAAAAGTACATGAAAATGTCTTCAGTTGTAAGTTTGAAATTACCTCTTCAGGAGGGTCATGCTTTTGGCCAGGAAGAGTATATACTTTCTTGACTGTTTTCGCTCTGGTACCAGTTTTCTTTACAGTCTTGGTGCTTTTTGTATCAGTCTTCGATGTGCTTGCCGGAGATTTATTTTTCACCTATCGGATATAAAATTAGAAACCCAACAACAAAATAATTAAGGTCAATCAAACTACATCATACTTCAATTCCCAAATTGGAAAGAATGAGAACAAAGGAAACCATACCTCTGATTTTGCAACAAAATTACCAGGCTTTGAGTTGGAGATGGTAATTGGGCTTTTGACCACCTGTGATCTTACCACCTCCTTCCCCTTCGACCCGGCTTCTTCCCTCTTTACGCCCTGTACCGGTTGCTTTCCTTTCTGTTTCATCCCAATTCCACACAGATTCAGGTCAGAATTTGCAAATATCTCTCTATAGATTTTGAATTATATTTTACATTGACAAGTGGCTTAAAATAGATTGTCAAAACATCAAATTTCTCTTGCTTGCTTTTACAAAAATAGCTTATAATTTGCTTAAAATAGCTTAATCAGAAATTGTACCTCTGGTCTAGATGCGCTAGGTGTACCCATAGTTGGTTTTCCTTTTGGTCCCTGTTAGAACAAAAAATAAATTTAAATTAAGGATCTAATTGAAAAAACTCAGAAAGAAGAAGTTTTACCTCTGGTCTAGCTGCTGACGTGGTGGTTTTCACGGCAGATGATGTCATAGTCCTGCCAGATGACGTCAGCGGTCGACTGGATCCGTCCGGTCTGTGAACTTTCTTTACCTCCGGTAGGGAGCTGACCAGTGGCTTGTTGATAGACTTCTTAATCGAATTCGCTGGAGACGATAAAGGGTTAGACGAAGACATCTCGACCGTTGGATCTAACGATCTGACAGCTCAGGTGGTCGATCGGATGGAGGAGAAGCTCACAATCCGTCCCGGTGGACGTACGGTTGAGGAGCTTATTTGGTGCCGCTCATGGGCTTGGAAATACGAGGGTATATTTGTCATTTGACAAAGTCGATGGTATTCGGTGAATTCGTATCCTCTGAGATATCTCAAACTTTGCGTGACTTTATGGGAAATCCAAACCGTTTAAATGCGTTCCACACGAATCTCAAAGCACACATAATATTGACCCCCTACATCACCCCGAATAGGCACCGGACACGTCGGTCACGCAAAATTTGAGATATCTCAGAGGATACTCACTCGGATTCGGTGCTTTGTTTGATTCTTGAGACAAGAGTAGGTCCGATGCACAGCGGACGTACTTTGGTTCCATGAGTTTTTTTACTGTTCGATCGCTCATAGGATGCGTGCGTTTTGCTTTAATAGTCGTGTACATCTGGGTTATTTTTTCTGCACAGAAATTTAAGCAGATCGGACGGTTATAGATCTCTTTACTAAAAAGTAGGTCCGTCGACCATCGGACCTACTCTTCTCTGTTGCTTGATCTTTAGATAATTATCCGAGGCGAACGACGCTGTAGTCCTCTTCTCTGCATTAATGTACCGTTTAAGTTTATATTTATACCGTCCGATCAGATTCCAGACCAATCTAACCCACTCCAAAAGATCTGCAGTTCTGATCGGACGGTTTATATCTAAAACCATACAGTACGTAAATGCAGAGGGTATGAGTTAACTTTGTTGTGATCTTTTGCGTTCGTACAGCAGTTAAATTACGCCACAATAGATCCGTTGATTCTGTTTCTTGGCTTCGAGCCGCAAGAAGAGTTCACAAGTCTTAGGTTAGAAATACCAAGCTCACTCAGAAGGATTTACGGACTTCTACATGTAACGACGTGTCTCGATTTATTGGTTACTTTTCAGATTCTTTCCCTCCTAATAAAGAACTCACCTCGCGGAAATTTATTTCACATAAAAAACGCTGACAATACAACTATTTTTGTGAGAGAAAAAAATGTTGGCAATATCAGTGTTTTCTTTTTGTGTTAAAAAAATAAATAGAGCAAATCCTAAGAAACTTTACTACTGGTGTTAAATTACTAAAGTTAAACAATTTTAGAATTAACGTTTTGCTATGTTTTAATTTTTATGTTAACACATAAATATTGCTGACAATATCAGCGTTTTTTGGCGTGAAATGAGATTTTATTAGATATAATGTTAAGTTTAATTTTATTTTTTTCGAACTGCAACAACAAAAAAATCGGGAAGATAGTCACGTTTACCGGTGTATGTAAATATTTTTAATTTGATATTTTATAAATTTTGTATGTAAACACATACTCATAAGTAAATCGGTTTTAACAGTTTGAATTTTTCAATTAAGCCAATACAACATATTTTATAATAAAATTCACCAAAAGACTTGATGAGCTGAAGAATATCTACTCTGGTTTAGAATTTCTTATGTCCGATTGGACTGCATAACATAGTGACAAGGTTTGCGAATAATTTGTTTTTGTTGTGTTGGCGAACTGAACGGCGTATTATTTGGTTGATTGAATCTTTATGGAATTATTCACAAATTTTATAATTTTTCTGAATTTTCCAAAAAAAAAAAATTTCTTCTCCCTTGTGAGACTGAGATTTTCAATCCGAACTCAATATACAATTCCAAATCATTCAAATTATATCCAAATTATTCATGAATCATTAAGTTTTTATCCTGCTAAACCGGATATGAATAACCCATTTGTCACTATGCTACATATAATTCATCTCAAGTGATTCAATATAGCAGTCAAATATAACAATCATGCGCTAATTCTAAGTTAACGGAGATGAAAAATTCGAAATCACCCTCTCTCCGTTAATGTTCTCGTATCCAAACCCTTCTCTCTCTCCTCTCCCGACCAAATCATTTAATTTCCCCAACCATCACTAGGGTTTTTTCTCCTCTCCGTCGCACCCCTCCTCCCCGCCCGCTCTCCTCTTATATATATAGAGTGAGAGAATGGCTAATCTCAAAACGTTTTTTCCTAGCCCCCCAAAACAAACTTGTCGATTTTCAAAGTCCAACCAGTCGATCCAAACCGTCAGATGTTCAATCTATATTAAAATGTACTTGGAGACCAAATTTTACATTTTTTGAAATTTTTTATACTATATATTAAGATGGTTTCAAAATCGCTGTTTTTATGAAAATTTTGCACCATTGAAAAATAACGATTTTCAAACTATCTTAATAAATAGTAAAAAAATTTCAAAAAATATAAAATTTGGTATCCAAGCACATTTTAATATAGATTGAACATATAACGGTTTGGATTGACTGTTTGAATTTTGAAAATCGAAAAACTGAGTCGTTTGTTTCCGGAGCTAGAAAAAAACATTTTGTACTTAGCCATTCCCCCTCTCTCTCTCTCCATATATATATAATAACTCTGTACTCCTAATTAAACAACTATATATTTATTACTATGAAGTTTTTTTCTATTCTTCGCACAGTAAGATGATCTCAATTAGAATATATAATTAGAGATTGCGCAAAGGAAACAAATTATCAATTTTCTTTCGAGTAATAGAACTTGAATTTTGTTCCAAATTAGTTGGTCTATATTTATATAGTGTGAACATGATATACGGAAAGGTGTTAAATATATAAAATTGTTGATGGACGCCCTTATTATAGAGATCTCGATTGATCTCATCATCAAAACCTTAATTCTTAGAAAAAAAAAATCAATATATTTCACAATTTTTGGTTGAATAGGAAGGTACGTATGACTAATATTCATCTTCTTTTGTGTTACTTTTATTTTTCAATTTGCTATGGGATTTGGTGACGTCGTATACGAGTTTGAGACATGATTATTGGTTTCTGCACAGTAGATAATATTGTAAAGAGGGATCGAGTAGAACTGTCTTCCTTAGTTCCTTTACTTTCTGTTTTTGTGCTTATTATTTAAGAAAAAAAAAAACTGAGCTGAGGTCCTTCAGGAAGATTCAAGATTAGTACTTCTGAAGAACCAAAAATTTGTAAGAAAATTATTCCATGCATGCTTGTGTGATGTCTTTAATTTACAAGTTTAATTTGGATTGTAAAACTATTAAATGGAGAATTAGCCTTCGGTTTAATCAGCAGATCAAATCTCAAAATTTGACTTAAATTTATTTCCATGTATCATTTAGTTTTGATTTAAATATCAATTATTGTGCTTTGTTATTAATGTTAATTATAATCCGGAATTCTACTTGATATGTTTACCCAATTTATAAAAAGTTGTTCATTAGCACTTTCCATGTTAATTATATTATATCATACTATATATGTGTCGATCTGTTTATCCAATTTATATAAAAGTGATGTATTTGGTATTTTGGTTCTTGGTTCTTGGGTTTGTTTCTTATACAATTTTGATATATATTTAATATGATATCTCTGTACTCCATATATATTAAACAACTACATATTTATTACTATAAGGTTTCATTTTATTCTTCGCACAGTAAAATTATCAATTTGCTTTCGAGTAATAGAACTTGAATTTTGTTCCAAATTAGTTGGTCTATATTTATATAGCGTGAACATGATATACGGAAAGGTTTTTGTTAAATATATAACATTGTTGATGGACGCCCTTATTATAGAGATCTCGATCGATCTCATTATCAAAACCTTCATTCTTAAAAAAAATCAATATATTTCACAATTTTTGGTTGAATAGCGAGGTATGGCTAATATTTATCTTCTTTTGTGTTGCTTTTAGTTTTCAATTTGCTATGGGATTTGGTGTCGTATATGAGTTTGAGACATGATTATTGGTTTCTGCACAGATAATATATATATGTAAAGAGGGATAGTAGAACTGCCTTCCTTTACTTTCTGTTTTTGTGCTTCATTATTTAAGAAAGAAACAAAAAATCTGAGCTGATCAGTCCTTCAGGAAGATTCAAGATTAGTACTTCTGAAGAACCAAAAATTTGTAAGAAAATTATTCCATGCATGCTTGTGTGATCGATGTCTTTAATTAACAAGTTTAATTTGGATTGTAAAACTAATAAAAGTGGAGAATTAGCCTTTGGTTTAATCAGCAGAAATCTCGAATTTGACTTAAATTTATTTCCATATATCATTTTTAGTTTTGATTTAAATATCAATTATTGTTCTTTGTTATTAGTGTTAATTATAATCCGGAATTCTACTTAATATGATTACCCAATTTATTAAAAGTTGTTCATTAGTACTTTCCATGTTAATTATATCATACTCGATATATATGCATATAATGATGTATTTGGTTCTTGGGTTTCTTTCTTATACAATTTTGATGTTAAATCATCAGACACGTTTGGTGCCTTTTTAATATCAAGATGATTAACAATATCGAGGTACCAGTAAAGTACGTTGTAGGTATGTATTCTATCTTTCTCTTTCTGATCTTCCATCTTTTCTTATTTTTGCCACTTTTCTCTTTGAGATCGATACCTCCCTTCTTTCTATTTCTAGTTCAAATTTGTTCATTGGACTATAATTAATTTGGTTCGTTCAAACGGGCAATTAAGTTCTTATTAATTTATGATTATTTAGGTTGCAATATATGCTTTTTTAATAATATATATGGCTTATGCATATTTTTGATATAGGAGCTGTTGCGAGCGTAAGCATCACCTACGGATACTACCTTGGTTATAAAGCCTCTGAAAAGAAACAAAAGGCGAAGGAGAGACAGCAAAAGAAAAAGGAGAGACAGGAGAAGGAGAGACAGGAGAAGGAGAAGAGGACATCCAAATCTACTGCTATTCTTTTAGAATAACATAATTCTTTTTTTCTCATTTTCTCTCTATATATCTCTCCTTCTATATTTTCTCTGTGTCTCTCTAAAAGCAGGATTATATCATGCTCTTCTTTTAGAAGAGCATGCAGCAGATTGAGATCTAGACAGACTATTTGAATTCAGATTTTATAGTAAATTGCATGCTGTCTTTTATATCTTCAGTTCTCATGACTATTCAGTCCAATGTAACATGTGTGAGTCTGATTGGTGATAACTGGCCTTGCAGTTTATGCAGTTCTTGTTGTGCCATAACAACTAGTCCCCTAGCCTCTTTGGGGTATATACACCAGCTGCCAATTTATGAGGTTAAATTTTCTCGATTGCGCTGCGACTCCATGCCACAAATATTGTCGTCTTATCTTGTCTATAAGTTTATTTCTGTTAGCACTCATTCCGACATTCGAAAAACTTGCATATAGTAGGTATGTTGGCAATGACGATAGCACTGATCGAGAGGTGCATCGTCGCCCACCGTGCTAGTTTGGAGTTTAGTTTATCAATTAGTGGTAAGAAGGATGTCTTCCATGGTACTTTGCCAGACAACAGTAGTCCCAAATACATTGAACGGAAGTCGGATTGCAGTTGCACCTATGACCTACCTTGCCAAAAAAATCTATTGCTATTATAAACAGGAGCAGTGATAAGGGGTTCACTATTTGTTTCTCTAGTTATCTGTTTATTATATATTATATGAGAAGAGCATTGGAGGACCGATCTCGTTTTCCATCCATGTTATCCATAGCTGTGGGAAGCCTAAGTTAATTAATTGGTTGTTGCCGGTGCAGTCCTAGTTCTTCTAGCTCTGCCTTCTAAATATGCATTTGGAGTTGTATAACTAAAGAGGCCATGATCTGCATGAAGCCTAAACTGCTCTGTTAAATTACCCCATTAATATTATTGGTGATGTTCTTTCAAGTGGCAGAACATAAATTTCAGCAGCTTACAAAAAAGAGGCCAGGCCTGCTGAACAATAAAGCCCATACCGCCCTTGTTAACAGACACATCCTTTGTAATTAAAAAATTTAAAATTAGAGTTATACACACAAATGACACATCCGCTCCAGTCTCTTCGTCTAATTTTCAAATTCGAACTCCGTCAGGGCAGACACATCGATCCTTTCTCTTCGTCTCGAGTGGGAGATCTTCTTCATTTTACGGATTTACAGGTTTGCGTTATTTTTATATCTCAACTTATTAATTTGTTTATCAATTGTTTGGTCTGAGGTAAATAATCGATCCTATGAATTAATGTACGTAATTATTTTGGACCAGCAATAATATACATATATATCGATCTTCCCGTTTCTTTGTCGCCTTTGTTGGGTAGAGATTGGAGGGACAAAAATCGCAATTTTCTGAATAGATTAATGGGGAAAAGTTGGAGGGGCAAAGTGGCAATTCTTATAAATTTAGAAGGGAATTTCTGTTTCATTTACGTACAAAAATTTCAAACACTTATCCTTAATTGATGATTAATTAGATTCCAACCAAATTTTTTGAAGATTAAAATGTGTGGTTCAGATTGCATCTACTCTGCATCCTAATGCGTGAACTGGTTTGTGCTACCGGTGCAATTAAATAAACACTTTTTTTAAATTAATGTTAAAATATGATTAGAGCACAAAATATGGGTTTTGTATTAACTTAATTTTCTGATTGTATTTTATATATATATAGAGAGAGAGAGAGTGACTAATGTGCATTCGAATGTATATGGGCCAAAATACATACGGTCCAAATTTGATTTTTCAAAATTCAAACGATCGATCCAAACCGTTCATCTTGTTCTCCATATTAATATGTGCTTGAAGACCAAATTTTACATTTTTCTGAATTTGTTTACTATTTATTAAGTATTTTACAAAATTGTTGATCCAACACCGTTGGATCAACAATTTTCAAAGTGGCTTAATAAATAGTAAAAAAATTCAGAAAAATGTAAACTTTGATCTCCAATCACATATTAATATGGAGAACAAGATGAACGGTTCGGATCAACGTTTTGGATTTTAAACTTTCAAATTTGGACCGTATGCATATCGGGCCATATGCATACGAATGCACACTAGTCGCTCTATATATATGTGTGTGTGTGTATTAATTGAGATTTAATGGCACTGTACTAATTTTAAAAATGTAAATTTGTTAATCTTGTGCCTTTTTTTTTTCCTTTTGAATTGCTTAAAATTAAAATAAGTAATACTTCTGGACCTAGCGTTCACACTCTCTGCTCCTTATATTTTGCATTTTCGACTCGTAGCAACTCAAAGGGTAAACGTGTTAAAATCAATATATTTGATATGGAGCCTGGTTCAAATGCACATTCATGTCTTTCATGTTTTAATTAATTATTGCATCTTACATCCTTATTTCTATTTTTAAAAATTTAAACAATCGATTAGCTAGAACCTCTTAACATGACCAAATTTTTATATTCTTCTCCCAGTTAGATTGTGTACGTACAAGTAACAAATTACTGATTCGCCCTTGAATAATAATATAGAACTTGAATTTTGTTTTAAGGAACTGTTTTAAAAACAGTATGCAGCACTGTACATTGTTCCAAATTAGTTGGTCTATATTTACATAGTGTATGAACATGAAATACGGAAAGATATTGCTATATAACATTAATTATTGATGGACACCCTTAATTATAGAGATCTGGATCTCATCCTGCAATTGTATAAGTTAGAAATTAATTAACAACCCTTTAACAATACTTGTCACAATTTTTGCTTGAATAGCGAGGTAACACCAATATTTATTTTATTTTATTTTTCCTTTGTTGCTTTTAGAATTCAATTTGCTATGATCGAGATTTGGTGTTGCTTAATTATGTGTTTCAAAAAAAAAATATATCATTGTTTTCTGTGTAGACAATGTAAAGAGGGAGAGGAAATATGTTCTGTTAATGCTAGTTATATATATAAATATATATATATCAAATTAGATCAAATTAGCACTTCCTATCTTACTTAGTGATGTAGTTTAATTGCCTCCCATGCACGTTTCTTTATTATACCATTTTGATGTTAAATCAGATGAGATGTGGCATCTATTTACGAGAACAGCTAGAGAGCATATCAGAGCAAGATGGAGCTGCAATGCAAGGCCTAGCAATCTAAGACAAGTACAAATTACAAATTCAATATCAGTAATTTATGATGAATCACAGATAAGTGCGTACGGATCTTTAATTAACTATATATCTTCAGATGTTTTGCTTTAATTACTGCTACTTATATATTATTTTTTTGTTTGCTAATTAAGTTCCTTTATATTTATTGCAGGGGATCTTTCATTATTTTTGAAGTATGGTTTTTGGATAGGTTCCATCGCAGCTCCTGTTATTTATAAGTTCGTTTGCTAAAATTGTATGGGTCCCCGTAAAATTAAGGTGCAAAGAGCTGAACAGAATTGCTCCTTAATTGTTATTAATAAACGTTCCCTTACTTTGAATAATATCCTTATATTTTAGTCATTTTTAATTACAGATATTAATTACATACTTTTATTTTTATTTTTTTGAAAAGTGGCAGAAGCTGCCATTGGATTAATTCTAGTTCAGTTACAAATTAGAAAATTACAGCAACAAAAACAACCACAACATCATTCTGACAGAGGCCATTACACTTTTGCGATGTGGACCCTAAACAGTTGCAAATTATCCATTGTCTAGCCATAGTCTCGTTTCTTGTAGAATTCTTTGTGCCAGCACCTTCGCATCCAACCCCTCTTGTCGAAAGACAATGTTATTCCTATTTTTCCAGATATTCCAGATAGCACAGATAAAACGGGTTCCCCATTCCTTTTTGCTCATTTGCCCCCGGCTTTTTACCATTTCCCAAGAATGAATCCACACATTGTTGAAGATCCCTGCAATCTTCATTATAGGTCCCTGGATTGCTGAGGCAATGTGAAACCATACCTGAACCGCGTATGGGCACAAGAAAATCAGGTGGACTAGCGATTCAAAAGGGCAGTTGTTGCAGCAAACACATTCTTGCTCTACATACTTTTATTTTACCCCCTTACTTTGAAAGTTCTTTTTTTTTCTCCCCTATATATATATTGATAATATGGAACCTGTAACAATTAACATGTAATGCAGACTGTCCGATCAGAATCCGAGTCAATGAGGTCCACACCTGTAATGCACGGAGCTCTATCAAAATTCATGCTAGCTAGTATAAAACAAATAGATAGATTATATCTAAATTCAAACGATGAATTAATACAGTGAATATATATTGAAATGGCATATCAGCCACGTGTGGGCAGGGGCGGATGCAACATGCATGCTGCAGGATATATAGATCAACTCTCCAAATTACTTGAATTATGAAATTCAATTTATAGATACGAGTTTTTGAACTCTTACCCTATCTTCAAAACCACTTTGGGGAAAAAATATCTCTGTAGAGGAATTGAAACGCATAATCTTTTTTTTTTTTATCTATATATTTAAAAAATCATTTTTTTATAGAATTAAATTTCCTTTCTGCAGCCCGAGATAAAGCGATTGTGTCACACAAGTCTTCATAATTTTGTCATGCTTTTTTGTTTCCTCCTTTTATCACGTTTCAATGGAATGAATGAAGAATATGTTGTCATGTCAAAAGTTTCAATTTTATCATTTTAGTTTGCATCATCTAAACGTCTCTGTTAAGAGCCTCCACGGCATATCACAAGTGTCAGACATCCTCTACAGAATGCACCTAAAAATATATATATGTGAACTCCCATTGTATGAAACATTTAAAATGTAATTTAAGTTTCATATTGATGAAAGGACTCTGTTATCTCTTTTTCAAAAAATAAAATAAAAGGCCACACAAAAATTCCCAATAAATTGCGATCCCAACTGTTGATCTTCATTAAAATTCGTGCATTAATTTTTTTATTGAGATTTTGAACATGGAAACAAATAAATTGTTGAAATTAGAATGACATGTTCCAGTATTTCCCTGCAAATAAGCTATATAAGATCATTAATTTCCAATACTTAATTAAAGGGTTGTAGTCTAACAATTCATAACTCGGCTTCGGCCTAGATAACAATGTAGGTAAATAATTTAAGCCTAAATATGACCCAGATCCAACATTTAGAGTATTATTTATTTTATTTTTTGGTTTGGATTAGTATAAATTTTCGACCATGCCAAAAGTGTGTAGGTTAATAAAATTAGTATGAGTTGCATAACTTTAGCATGTTATATCATGTGTAAAAAAATTGTATGATTTTTTCATTTTTAATATAATGTCATCAACTATACTTCCATTATATATTGGTTATAAGTCCGCCCAAAAAAATTGAAGTTACTAAAATTAAATTTGCTTTTCAACAATTTAACTAAACTAATTTCTAAAATAAAATATTGGAGGAAACCAATTTTAACCATTTAATAAATTAATCATAAGTTTACTAAACAAGTTAATTTTAAAATAAAGCTAACAATCAATAACAATAACAGATCAAAAGACTGTTGGAGCAGGTAAATTAATATAAAGTGTTGAAACAATATTGAATCTTCTTCTTTTTTTTAATCTAAGTTTAAAGTGGTTTCTATTCATTTATGTGGTTTTGCTCATACGTACATAGATATTATGTTAGGTACAAAGACAAACAGGAGGAACAAGAAAAAGTGGACCACCTCAATCTCTATCTGATAAATAGAAAGATCAGTCTTCCACCAAGAAGTTGTCGGCTATCCAGCGAATTTGGAATTAATATGGAGGATGAAATGACCTCTTTCGAGACTTGTTAGGCACAGGCTCTTTTCCACCAATAGGATTCTCCGGCTTAGCACCCAGCTTGCCAATTTTGTAGCCAACAACATAACCGTGAAGAAATCCCAGAGAATAAAGGGATATAGCCGTGGTAATCACTAAATAAAAAACAAAATTATTGTTTTACATTCTTGTAATATATATATAAGAGCAGATTAAATGTTTTTCATTATATTTGTAAATCATTAGGTATCGAAAGCTATAATTTTTCCGGCAACATTTCTATTTAATGGTTTACCGTCAAGGTTGATAGATGGCTTAACTGAGAAGTTGTAATTGGTCTCCAGTTTATGTGTGATCTCTTGAACTGGCTTCATTATCGGTGATTTAGCGCCACTAGCGTCGATCGACTGTTTGACGACAGTGTTGTCAAGCGGTGCAACATTTTCACCTTGCTTATCCATTTAAAATTTGGGAGAAGTTTTTTGACTGAGAACCGAAATATTGGAGGTAAGGGTTATTATTTATAGATGAGTCACTCCACATAAACAGACAACGCAATACTGACCGTCCAATTCGATCACAATTTCCAATATGATTGGTTCCCCTCACCTTGACCGTCCGATTCGATCACAACTGGAGACCTCCATCGAGATTTAGGATCCTACATGACCGTTTGAGCCTCCTATGCTTCGGTTTTGTAACTTCCTTTTCAAAATGTTAATTAGTGATTTGTTCAAGTATCAATTATAAGGTAAAATCTGACATGTTGTCTTTTAGTTAACTGGTACATGACAACTGAAATTGTTTATATTTTAAACTTGTGCAGAACAAACAATCAGAGTGAATGGCAGCACACGATTAGCTTTGCAAACCTTATATCAGAACTGGGTCTCCTGAATATGACTATGCACGGTGGGAGGTTCACCTGGTCAAACGAGAGAGAATTACCGCACATGGCCAGATTAGATAGATTTCTAATCTCAGCGGAATGGAACCAATCCTTTCCGAACTCCACTCAGAAGCGCTTGCCGAACACATCCTCAGATCACAGCCCGATACAGTACACAGTCCAAACGCATTTCAGAAAGTCCAAATTTTTCAGATTTGAAAATTTCTGGATGAGACACCCAGATTTCATAGAGATGGTGGAGCGGAAGTGGCCTCAACTAGGTATAGCAAAAACACCATCACAGCTCCACGACAAGTTGACAGAATTACAGAAGGCAATAAAGGAATGGGCGGCCACAAGAGTGGGCAACATTACCAAGCAGACATCAGTGTGCAGAGACTATTTAGGATGGATCGACCAGGTCAAGGAAAACAGATCTACCACCAATCTCGAGAAACTAGTCACATGCCTCCTCAAAAAAAGATACACAGACCTATCGGTGATGCAGGAAGATATCTGGAGGCAGAGAGCCAAGGCAAACTGGGAGCTGGATGGGGACAGAGGAACGAGATATTTTCATGCTTACGCATCAAGCAGAAAGAGGGCAAATAATATCACGCAAGTTCAGTTTCAGGGGAGGTTGTATGCAGACCACAGAATGAAAGCCAAAGTTTTTTTTGATTTCTATGCGGCCTTAATGGGGGCCGAGTCACAAGTGACGCCGAGGTTAGCATGGGGTAACCTATACCCAGAACAATTGTACCTCGATCAACTGATTGAACCAGTCTACGCTTCGGAGATAGAAAATACAATAAAAAAATTACCAAACGGTAAGAGCCCGGGGCCTGATGGCTACACGGGTGAATTCTACAAAAAATTCATCAAACTGCTCCTACCAGATCTAACTGAAGTCTTCAACACAGTTATGACCGAAGGAATACCACTTGCACCGTTAAACACATCATATATTACCTTGATACCAAAGAAGGAAGCCCCAACCAGTCCGGACGAATTTAGGCCTATCAGCCTGGTACATGGAGTGCAGAAAATATTCTCAAAAATTCTGGCAAACAGACTACAACATAGTATGCATGAACTCATCGATACTGCACAGACTGGCTTCCTTAAGAACAGACAGATAACAGAAAGCTTCGTCTACGCACAACAGACACTGGTGCGAGCAAAGCTGGCAAAGGCACCGATAGGGCTCTATAAGGCGGATATAAAAAAGGCTTTTGATACACTAAGTTGGGATTTCATGATACAAACTATGCGACAACTTGGTTTCCCAGAATTATGGATCAAATGGATCCAAAGTGCAGTGCTGCCAGGGACATCACAGATCATCATTAATGGACTTTTGGGAAGGAAAATCGAGCTAAAAAGGGGAGTCCGGCAAGGAGATCCGCTATCCCCGCTACTATTCATCATAGCAATGGATTTCCTTGCAAGATACTTCGCAAAACTAGTAGCAACAGACACAATCAGACTGCCCTTTAACGGAATGAAACCATGCCTATTATACGCGGATGATGCACTCTTCTTCATCAAACCAGAGATCCAACAACTGCAGACATTAAAGATAGCACTGACGGTCTTTCAAAAAGTCTCGGGCCTAGCGACAAACCAACAGAAGTCAGAATTAATCATTACAGATCCAAAGCCACAAAATGCAGATCAGTTACCTGCGATCTTAGGATGTGGACTAAGTGAATTCCCTTTTACGTATCTGGGCCTACCCCTGTCAAACAAAAAACTACCTAAAACGGCATTCCTACCACTCATCCACAGACTCAACGGGAGGCTTGCTGGATGGGCGGCTAAGCATCTCTCAATAGCTGGTAGATTGGTCCTGCTAAATGCGGTCCTCTCAACACTACCGTCATACTTCATGACGGTCATCAGACTGCCTAAGTGGGTGATAAAGCAGATTGATAAAACAAGAAGGAGATTCCTGTGGCATGGAGTCAATCAAAACGGAAGCAAAATGAATTTAGCAAATTGGGAATTTGTATGTAAACCTAAAGAATATGGAGGACTAGGCATAATAGATATAAGCGCTTTCAACAGGGCCTTACTCATGAAATGGACATGGTACTGGCAAAAACCTGAACAAAGGATGTGGAAACCTATCTTCCAAGGAGCAAGGCTCACCGGCAACCTGGTACCAGTCACACCATTGTTTTTGGACACACAGAGTCAGGAATTTTGGGAGGCTGGAGTAACACACATCTATGGACGAGGAGACCAAATATCCCTATGGAACCATAACTGGGGGTTTGGAGTAATGATGAATTGCCAGCATTGTATACACATGCTATAGATGTCTCCACAAACCTCAGAGAAGCAACCCAGCAGCCGATTGCACAACTATTCCAGCAGGTGCTCACAGAAACAGCAGAGCAGGAAATACAAACAATGTCAACGCTTCTACGGAGAGTTTTGACACACCCGGGACAGCAACCAGATGATGTCAAGTGGAAATGGACAGAAAATGGAATTTACTCTGTCAAAAGTGCATACCGAGCCCTAAAAAACCATCCATATGTTACAACCAATGCATTTCGCGTATGGAAGTTACGGGTACCACCAAGAATAAAAGTCTTTGGCTGGCTACTAGCGAACAACCGACTGCTCACCATTGACAACCTAAAGAAAAAAGGATGGTCAATTACAAACAGGTGTGTTATGTGCAAGTGCGATGCGGAAACAGCGGCTCACATGATGGGACACTGCAAATTTGCTGTAGAGATGTATAGACGAATGGACATTACACCGCAAATGAGAATACAGCCAATTGAAGCCGCTCTCGACATTAACAACAACAAGAATGCGAGAGGAACCTTACTGGTTACAATGTTTGTCATCTGGAGGGAGAGATGCGCACGAATTTTCAGAGAATCGGACAAAACAATACCGGAATTGATAGATGAAGTAGACCAGCTACTGCATGGCTCTGCCCCACAAACGCGAGAAGATTGACCGGTGAATTAAGAGAGAAAATTTTAATACTCTCGATTTTTCTACTTATATTTTACTTTTCCTTACTTCCGTACTTTTTAATTTTTGTTTTAGCTCAAGTGTTTTGAGCAACTTGTGTTTTTTTTTTTTTTTTTTTTTTTTTTTTTTATCTTTCAATTGCAACTACAAAACTTTTGTAACCGCAATTATCAATCAAATAT
The DNA here is from genome assembly GCF_964058835.1 of Carex rostrata. Lineage (NCBI taxonomy): Eukaryota > Viridiplantae > Streptophyta > Magnoliopsida > Poales > Cyperaceae > Carex > Carex rostrata. The sequence goes on from NC_135950.1 coordinate 760,058, forward strand.
GGGCTAGACCCCTATTTTTCCTCAAAAAAAAAAAAAACTTGTGAATTTTATTTCTGACTTAGCTTGTTTTATTCAAGTTACCAACGTGTCACAATTAAATGATGGATGCGTGTTAAAATTTGCTAAAAAATACAGGCTCAACTTTTATCTGCTCCTCTCTGAAAAAAAATTTTGCCACTCCATAAAGATAAATTCGCTCGCTCCTCTCTTTGTAATATCGCCCAATGAAGAGAAGATGCTTAAAATTAATTATTAAGAACTTTTAAAATTCTGAAGGAGAGTAAATAAAAATCTGTACGTATTAAAACATTAGAATTTGCCCCGATAAAAAAGAAAGAGGAGATTTGGAATATTTAAAAAGAGATCGCAAGGACACATGTCATACATGTATCGGTTAAAATCGAAATAAAATAGTTAAATTAATTTTCGGTCATGTCAAAAGTGCGTATGTTGATAAGATTAATATGAGTTGCATAACTTTAGCATGTTATGTCATATGTGTAAAAAAATTGTAGAATTTTTTCATCTTTAATATACTGTCATCAACTATATATATACTTCCATAATATATTAGTTATCAAGTCCGAACAAAAAACAATGAAAGTTACTAAAAGTAATGTATGTTTTTCAACAATTTAACTAAACTAATTTATAAAATAAAATATTGGAGAAAACCAATTTTAACAATTTAACAAGTTAATCATAAAAGCAGTTAATGAGAAACTCGAGACAAAAAAATCTTTAATTTTATAGTAAACCCCACGATTAATGTGACAAGTAAATCATGTAACATACCAGGAAGATCGCTGGAGTAGGTAAATGTTAACTCTTCAAATCAAAATTAGTATGTTTCAAATGAATAATATAAATTGCTTAAACAATATTTGGATTTTATTTTTAATCTAGATATAATAGCAATGCTTTCTATCTATTCATGTAGTTTTACGCATGGTCACTCTTTTGGCTACAAGAATGGAAAGATGAAATTTGAGATGGCTGCTGGGGTTGAGATTGCATGTGGAGGTGAGATGGCCCGTGGAGGTGCTAGTGAAGGTTTTAGGGTTTAGGGAGTTTCTGCTCTGCTGAATAAGAATATTTTTTACTATGATTAATTTTACGTAGTTTATTTTATTTAATCCAATAATTAAGGTAGCAAGTTGGATAGTTTTGGAAAGTTTTTAGAGGGTTTTAGAAGGTTTTTGTTTTCAAAAATAGTTTTTTTTTACGATTTTATGAAATATTACATTTTTTTTCCAAATTATTAAATTCGCTTTTCTGGAGCAGCTTGTTTGTTTCGTATGAAAATTTGGTTAAAATAATAGCGCATTTTATCATTTGGGAGGTCAGTACTTTATTTTTTTTTTTGCCGATTTTATTACGTTATTCCACTCAATTTACTTTATCAAAACAATTTTGCATAAAATTTTAGTGAATATAAATGGAACGGATATTATTCTATTTTTATATCGGAATAATTGTTTAAATAATTGTTTATGATCTTTCAAAAGATAAAAACATTCAAATTAAATATTTTGTATCTGTTAATCTCAAATCATGCATTTGGTCTCTTTTTCAATTAATAAATTAATTGGGAGTCTCCACTGCATTATAAAATATTGAATTATCTCCATTTGTTTGATCTGACTGATAAGATTTAATTCAGAAATTTAGCGTTCAATGTAGCAAGAGAAATGTTAGAGTACTTTCAATACAATAAAAAATTATGAAAACCTAAATATGCGGATTTTTATGTTAATCTTAATATGCGTAATTTGTGAAATCATATCTTTGTTACTGGATATCTCTAATCTTGTTAATCTGGGATGAAAACTTTACATTAATTAGGTAACTGGAGAGCAAGGAGGATATTTCTTTGTTTTTTTAGTGGAACTTTTAATAAGCGATCAATATATATAACATTCAAGCTTTTCTTTCAAAAAATATAACATTCAAGCTTTTTCATAATATATATTAAAATACTGCAACCCCCAGAATGATATTTTGAATAGCCTTAAATATCAGATTCGAGAGTTTTACAAGTTACTATGAAATGATAATGGCATATTAATTAATTTCTTAGGTCGTTAAAGGTGAAATTAAACTGTAATTATAAAATGTTGCTTTATGATTTTTTTTTTTTTTTAATTCATCTATGAATTTGGAGACTGGTCGTCTTTTGTGCATAGTTTTTTGTTTCTTTTTCTAGAGAGAGAAGTCCTTCGTGCATAGATTTTTTTTTTTTTGTTAACAATTCGTAAATAATTTCATTAATCATGTTAAAGTAGTTGTAAAAAAATCATTGTGCAAATATTAGATAAAGTTTTAAAAAAATATATGTTAGTTTTGATGCAGGAATGAGTACTAGTAATGGATCCTCAATTTTAGAAACATCTACCTTGCATGCAATTAACATAATATAAATGCACTGCAATAGATCTTTTTTTTTTTTTTTTAATTGATGTATTTTTTTTTTCAAAATTACTCTAACTGGTAATTTTGATGTTTTAGTAACTTCAAATAAAACATGTTTTAGTTAAGAACATGTAATTAACTGGCATTGGCACAACCGCACGAGTTCTCGTCTCTCTTCAAAAAGATGTAGTTTTAAATTTTTAAACATAACATCTAAAAAATACTAAGGTATATGAGAACTTTTTAATAAATCAAAAATAATTAACATGTTATATATGCATTGAATAAATTTGAATTAGTTTTTCTTTAAATAAATTTCAGTTTGCGTGATTTATTGAATAAAAAAATTCTTAAATTAATAAAAAAAAAAAATCTCTATATGTATGTGCTCTGATAAGCATGCACTGAAGGTATCCAGTACTGATCATAATGGACAGCTGAGTCCAACTGCCTTAGCAGCAGTTTGTTAGGAATTGGAATGTTCTCTGCTTCCTCTGTTTTGAGTAATTACGCTATTAAGGAGGCGTATTAGGCTTATTTTAACTCTGGTTAGATAATGTACAAGTAAATTACGTTATTGACTATTTGGAATATTCTCTGCTTCTCTATATATATACACTCATGTACAAGTAAATTAAATCAATACACAATGGATATTTGAATCCCTTACCGAATTTTTTAGTAACTGGTGTACAAGGTCGTACCAGTATCCTGTTCCTTTGATTACAGCTAATTCTATGTGCCCACATTAGGGAGGGTGTGTACATAGTATATACAGTTAATTACAAAATAGTGGCACTGATTTTCTCATATTGTCGATACAACAGAAAATATGGAATTTTGGATAGAAAAAATGCTAGCCGTTTTATTTTTGTCTCTGTACATTTCTTATTAAAGAAAGGAGCAACTAAGAAAATTGTATTGATTGACTGTTCTAGTAGTTCCAGTTTTTTACATATTATTTAGATCGATTTTGTTTGTTGAATGCTGCAGCATGTTTGTTTTAATCGAAAAATGTCAAACTTTATTTATAGAAAACAATCAATTAATCCTTCCCGATTCCTTGGAGCTTATGCATTGTATGGTGTGCATACAAATTTCTCATTCTGTTTAGTTTGAGGAGTTATATATTATGTTCTCATCTCAAAATTAATTAAATTCTTACTCAGGTCTCTGTGTGTCAATCGACATTTCTGTGTTCTTTTTTTTTCATTGTGGTTCTTATCAGGTTATTCAAATAAAATATAATTATGAGGGTACAAATGCCTCCATTTTTTGTCTCAATCGTGTTTCTATTTATTAATTTGCTAATAATAATTTTTTTTAAATTCATATGTAAATAAAATAGTTAGATGTTATCTATATTATATTCTCTACACACACATTAAAAATTATCACTTTTTATTTTGATTTTATATGAAATAACAAGTTGAAAAATCAAAACAAATTAATTGTTCTGATGGAACATAATATATTTGCGAGCTCTTAATACTAACTAAAATAAAATCAACATTGTTATAATCTTTTATGTGCATGGAAGCTAAAAAAAATAGAGGCATTTGAACCCTTCTCTAGTACTAATAGTAAGATGTTAACTATCATTCAGGAAAATTTCCATCAATCATGTAGAATATATTGTTTTCACTTTATAATTTGTGAGGGGTTCCCTCTTAAATTTTATAGGTTTTTTTTTTTTGAGTAAAGGTTGGAAGTCAACCACTCAAATCACCCAATTATTTAATACCTTTGTAATACAATTAAGGATTTCTCCCATCTAGATTTCAAATCTATGACCTCCCATATAGAGAAGGTTTGTGTTTTTTAAGCAAGAAATAAAGAAAAAGAGAATAAGCATTGTACTGAATAAAATCTGGATGATTTTTTTTCTGGATTAGCAAAATCATTACCCAATACAGTATACAGCAAGCCTTCCGGATTAATTAGCAAAATCATTACCCAGTATAGTATACTGCAAGCCTTCTTCTTTCCAGACTCAAATCCCTTGTTCTTTTTTCATTAAGATGGAAAAAGGACCCTCAAGACTTTTAAAACTATAGTTTATTTCTTCTAAGTTTTAAGATTGAATGCTTGTAATTTTTTTTTTATTAAAATTTAGGAGTCAAGCTCCTAGATTTCATTAAAAAAGACACCAGGAGTGTAAGTCCAATTACAGAATACAAAACTTTTCCATGGAATAATTTAATCATAGGAGCATACGAGCTATGTAAGCTTTTAGATAGATCTGACTTTTGGAAGTTTTTGAATTTTAAACACACTAGAAAAGCTGATAGATTAAAGACTTGATGGAATTTTGCTGGGTGCTTGTGGGAAAAAAAAAGAAACACAATTAACAACAACATCAATCTATAGTTAGGATAGACTAATTCATCTCAGGTACTTGCTCGAGACCTATTGGTTTAATTGGTATCAATCCAAGTAGGTTTCAGATATATAAAGCCTCTGTTGGGTTCTACTCTTTTCATTCTTATTTCCTTGTAAGCAAAATATTGTGGAGGGCCACATTTGAACTCCAAATCATTCAACCAGTGTAGTTAAACAATTAGACAAAGGTAAGAAATTAAGCCACAGAATATATATTTAGTTCAGACTTCTGATGGATATGTACATGGATAATCTGAAGACTCCCAAAATAAATAAATAAAAAATGATCAGGAAGAGGAAAAGCTTTTGTTGCCTCATAATTTGTTAGTTTAAGAGGTTCAGTATAACATCATATATAAATAAAGAAATCACTTACCCTATTAATTTGTGGCCTCATAATGCCAAGAAACTCATCCGACCTGTAGATCTCTGTTTCTCAAAAGCATCCTTTTATGTTTCAAATATGTTTAGATTTGTATTTAAGACCATATATTCGTATATATTTAGATCATGTTTTGTTGTTGTAGGTGGTTCTATAGCTAGCTAGTCAACAAGTCAACCCATGGACCATGGTAGGACAGACTCTTAGATGTAAGTGATTGTATTAGAAGAACTGATCCTTGGAAAATAAATGAGGTTGTCATTTTCAGATAACGACAATAGAAGACTTTGACTAAGTCAACTATACATTAACCTCAATAATACTCATTATTATAGTAATGTCTTCATCTAATATCATTTTCCTTTCTGCCCAGTCTACAAGCAAAAATCTAAAGAACTGCCCTCATTAATTTTCCTCTGAAATTTAATTAAAGATACTTTGTAGTGTTTATTGTTGGCTTTAAACTTTTAAAGAGATATCTGTATATAACCAATGTATGAGGTCACAGGGATAATGAAAAGAGATATATGCTATATTGAGGGCATCAATTGTGATTTTGAGAGCTGAGAGAAATTTTTCTCTCTAAATACCTATTTTACCCTCATGTTCCCTCTTCCTTATTTGCTTCAATAATTCTGTCATAATTATTCACAAGTTAATAAAAGAAACAAATATGTAAACAATCTGCAACCTCAATTGGAATGATGAAACAAATAAGATGAAAATTCAGGTCACAAATAGGTCCTTCCAAATCCAATACATTATTGATAAAAATAAATTAAATATACCCCTCTAAATCCAATACATCACATATTTTCTTGCATAACAATTAATGAGAACAATTCGGTTTGTATTCCCATTTGTTTATTTCTGCCTAGACATAGCCAAAGTAAATGAGTATTGGACAGAAAATATATATGGTATTAAGACTGAACGATTGACTCTGTTATGCAAAACATAAACAGATCTGGTGCTGCAAATTTAAGGACCATTGAGATAAGTAATTAGAGTTTCCTGATCAGATTATGCATGAGAATCGAAATTAACAAAAGTATATTGAAATATACTATGGTTGCTAATTTTCATGTACAAGATTTTATGATAGCTTACATTTTTTTTCTCTTATGGGTACTTGAGAACCACAATTAATATATAATTCTAAAGCAATCTCAAAAACCATTTACAAAGAAAAAACAAATATTTGCAAAGATAATCTAGCGGTCGTTAAGTGACACATAAATTTGTATTTTATTTTGTGAACTTGTGCTTGTATGGATATTTTATGCTATTTTTAAGATAATTTGTAAATTTTACAAAAGAATTGAAGAAAAATTGTCATTTTCAGTGGACAGCCTTGTGCTTGCTGATTTCTCTATTATTGTTTGTGTGCTTACTGACCTTGATACACACTTAAATCAGTAGCTTTCTAGCCGTTTGAAATCATTGAATGATGTGGTATCAACATGAAGTGACTGGAGGAAGACATTAGAATTCATTGTATGTATATCTCCCAGTGTTTTTTTTTAAGAATAGCATGTCTGTACTCTGTATCCTTGTCTTCTCCAAAGTTAAGAAATAGCTATAACTTAATTAATATCTCAGTTGGTTCCATCTTTAATGGCTGCTTCAGTACTGGCTTCCCTTATTTTTATGTTCTTCCTTCCCTGCTTCTCCAACTCATGTTTACCTATACTTCCATGTGATCATTCTATTCAAATTAAGCCTCCTTTCTATCTCTCACCAGACTTTCCTAAGTGTCGTCCGGGTAATTTAAAGATCGGATGTAGTGATGGTCATAAGCCAGTATTTTTCTTATGGAGTTCTTTGTCATTAACATTGAAAAGCATCTCATATGACAAGAATACCATTACGGTTCAAGATACTGATCTTAGAAGTTTTTTGGAAGAATCTGGCTGCGGTAATCTTTATTTTAATTTTTCTAGTCCTATCAATAACTGGAACCAAGGGATATATGATTTGTTGAATAATAGCCTTTCTTTTGTGAGATGTGACCCTCCTAATCAGATACAATCACCACCCAAGATATTTGGAAAGGACTACAACCTCAGCTACTCGTTGATTGGTGAAGATGATAAAATTCCACCGAATTGTTTGAGGCACAAGTCGGGGCCTGATAATTTTCCATATTTTGAGTATACTTTCTCATTCAAAAATGACAGCGGACAGCTTTCTCTGCTATCAGCTAGTTATTCAAGAGATTTTGTGGCACAGCCCGGTTGCTTTGCAAACTGGAAAGAGGTTTTCTATCGTGAAGATGGTAAAGGTCAGTAGCTTGTATGTTTTATCAATTTATCCTGTTAATATTCCTTTTAATCTTTTTGTAAATTATGGACAGTTCCATTTTTAAATAGTTGTACAATTAAAATTCCATTTTTTTTTGTAAATTTTTCTTTCCTCTTTGGCAATAATTAATGGGGTCTTGACATAACAGCTCTAATTAATAGAGACAAGATAAGAGACTTTGATTAAACTTTAAGCCTATGACTGTTCAAAATTGTTGCAATAGAGGTAACCTTTTTCGTTTTTTTTTTCTAATTTCCCTTTCAAAGTTTCCCGGTCTTACTTTCATGTGAAAATTTTCCAATTTTCCCATACTTTTTGAAAAGGATATATAGCTAACTTTTTCCTACCGTCAATTATATATTTCCCTTCTAAAATCAAGTCAGGATCCTTTTACTTCATGCCTATCCCAATGTTCAGCATAATAGTTCTATAACATGTTACTTCTAGTACTGGTATTCTTTATTGCTTTTCATCAACCTTGGTAATCCTTGTCAAACAATGGGAAATTACTTGAGGTTATAGGAATAGCACATAGGTATATAACCTCCCCCTGCTTCCCTATCTCATGGCAATCGAGATCATTCACTAATATCAACTAATTATTGAAATAATCTTTTACCCAAGCTTAATTGCGTTGCTAACAGCACACTGGTAATCACTTGTGATCAACAGTACGTGTAAAGGATAATAATTTGCTCACATGTTATTTGATTATTATATTTACCATTCCTTGCAACTAAACTGTATTTTAATTATCGTGCTTGCAAATTGTATTAGCTTCAAGTCCAGTGAAAAGAAAGGATGAAGTGATCTATCTAAGCTTGAGAACGAGAATCGTAATAGGCAAGGATCACTTCTGTTTTAGTTTTACAGTAAAGTAAACCTACGAGTTATCTTTACATTTTATATATGACATTAGGACACTACAACAAAATATATATTTACCGGCGTTAAATCGGGCGGCGTTACTAAAAACGCCAGCATATGGCGTAGTTGAGATTTGATCCCTAAGCAAACGCCGGCTTTTGTTAAAAAAATATTTCGTCCAAGTTTTGAGTATCGCCCAAACAAAAATAATTGCGCAAGTTCTAAAAAGTTAGGTCTCTCAACCCATACCCTAGACCCGCCTTTCCTCTCTGCCTCTCCCTCTTCGCTTCATCTCTGCCTCGCCATCCCGCTCCGCTCGTGCCCCCTTCGCAATTTCGTTTGCCCTCTCTTTACCGAGCACAAATCCTTCCCCGCTATCTCTCTCTCTCTTTCTAAGCCCGAGCACCGAGAACAAACCCTCCCCCGTTGTCTTTCTCTTTCTCTAAGCGCGTGCATGGAGCACAAACCCTATCCCCGTTGTCTCTCTCTGTGGGACCGATCATTTACCAGTTCGTCGCACTCTCTCTCTAGGTATGTTATTTTGGTTCAATAGTTACTTTAATTTTCTCATGTGAAATTCGTGAAATAATGAAATTTTTGTGAATTTTGTGAATTAAGGGTTAGGATTGAGAGTTTGAATTTGAAATTTTGTGAATTAAGGGTTAGGATTAAGTGTTAATCGTTTCTGGCTACTTGCTGTCTTCGTTTTCAACTGGAGCAGCTCTAAGTTGTCTTTTTCCCAATTCAAATCACCTCTTTCAAGTCTGACTACACTTAATCAAGACATCTACCATCGAAGCCTCTAGTTATAGCTACAAGATACTGGTAAAAATGACACCCTGTTGTTGGTAATGTTTGGATTGTGCTTGAGAAATTAAGTAGACAACTAGATTATCTCAGACACTGAATGTTAAATATTAATATTCTGCTATGGGCGCTATGTTCGTAATGAGATGTTATTTAATTTATGTATATGGTCTAGTTTATTAAGTTATTTCAATATTTCAACAAGGATACTTCATTTATTTGGCCAACAAATATTTTTCTTTCCTTTTTATGTGTAAATAATACTGACAGAAACTGAACATCAATATGGATCGCTGCCTTGTTCAGGTCATAATCTTTCTATTCCTTAAGAGCTAGTGTGTGAGGAAATTAGAAGCATTTTTTGGGGTTCTAATTGCAACAATGGCCGTAATCTTTGCTATAATTTTTGGTTAAGCAACACCTGGTTCTGAGAAGCTTCTATATGGTAACCAACTATAATTTCTTTTTAAATTGATAAAGCACTGTTGTTGTTGGTTATATAAATAATCGATCTTTTCATTTTTGTTTAAAATATCAATAGGGAATTCGGAGCTTTTGCCATTTTGCCAATGATCATAGTTGCACTGTGTTTCGACAGTTGCCGGTTCATTTTTAACTCCAAATGTTCCCTCTAGTCTCCAAGTTCTTCTCTCTATTAATTGATAATTAAGTAATTTCTCAGTTTATTTACTATTTAGCAAAATAGATGAAGTTTATTAGGACCCATCTGCATATTTTTAAATTTTGGTACTGTGGTGAACTGTGGTGAGTTATAGTGTCGCATTCTTAATTTCATTTATGTTCTACAAGGTAAGCATACTAATTTCTTTTCCATGTAAGAGATAATATGGTACATGTTGAACACTGGTACATCTCATTGCAGATATTTGATGATTTTCAAAGTCATCATAAATATGAACGTTTAATATTTGTACTAGTAATATATGTTTTATGATAGTGCAACATGTCACCTCCTGTGGCAGATAGGTATTATTACTGGCATTGCCCATTGTGCTATAGCAGAAGCTATTTCAGCTACAGGAAAAGTACTGATAGCTCCATACTATAGTAACATTATTATTGAAGGGCACAAATGAAATTATTATGTGCATATTTTGAACTAATAACCTTTGAGCTGCGATTGAGTTGCTATGATAAATTGCAATTCTTACCAGCAACTTGGTTTCGGCTTCATATTCAAGCAATTTTTTTTATTAGAAATCTTGAACTTTGACTATGTTTTCTGATTTAGAGTTATGTATAACTTATTTTATATGTTAATAGGAAACAGGCGACATATCCCCCCGCTGTCTCTCCGAGGACTGATCATCGGTGCATCGCTAGCGCTTCCTTTCTGACTCGGTGCTGGTGCATTTGTTCTCAGTTAAGCTGTTAGCTTGCTGCTTGTGCAATTTTTTACTTTTCGAGGGGTTAATTTTATAAAATCTCTTAATTTTGTTTTACCTATCATAGATATTCAGTGTCGTTTGTTTCCCAAGATGAAATCCCTTCAACTCAATATGCTTTGAGTATCGCTGGTAATTTCTACTTTATAATTTGGACTCGGAGTTGGTCGAGAGGCGGGGTTGGGAAGTCGCTATCCACAACCTTGGTACTAACTGACTTCTACAGATTCGATCATGTCGGGTAATAAATTAATCCCCTTTTCAATTCTTGCTTGATTTTTCTGTGATGCCTTCTATGGCATACGGACCGATCCCCTCTATCAATTAAATTGTGAACTGTGTCTTCTTATCGGGCTCGGTTCTGATTTGTGTGTATGTGGTTAAGCCCTTCGTGACTCTCGAACCCTTGAATTGCATGTGTTGAATATCGTATGTAGTTGAGCCGTGTTGGTTCTGTAGCCCTTCTATAGCCGGTGTTGGCGCTGGTACATTAGGTACTAGTTAGTTTTGGAGTTTCTAGTAAACTGGCATACTAAATTTGATGAATGATGGAGGGAGACTGATACGTGGTGAGGCTAGGTGATGGTGAAGCAAGCAAAAAAATTTACTGTCCTAGTAAAAAGAAGAAAAGAGGCATTGTCTAAAGCAAGAGCTATACATACATATTGCCTATTCTTAATAAAATTCATAGGTTAATATACCAATTATTCACTAATTGTGTTTGTTATGTGTTAGTGGGTTGCAAATATTGGAAACAAGAGAGAAGCTGAGAAGCCCAATCTGAACAATGTCAGATTGCATTGGCTGATGCATCCCAAATTGTGGACTCATTTCTTGCCGGTTTTGTCCTTGTAAGTTTGGCAAAAAAATTATTAGATTAAGTTTTCTCTTAAATTTTCCTCTTAATTTTATTAGATTATGCACTGGTAATTGATGTAATTATACGCCATCTTGTCAAGCTATTAACTCCAAATATGTCGTTTGTCTGGTAATTTTATAAAAATGTTTTTTAGGTATTCCACCGTTATTTGTAATTGCTGATCCATATGCCTGAGTGTCAAAATGCCGGGAAACCCCTAAAAGTCTTGATAAATTTGTTGTCCCGTTATTTATGTAAAAAATATTAACCTTTTGAGCCAACCAGTGAGTTTTGTCACTATAGGTGATATGCACATGTGAATATGTTGAGTTTGTTCTACAAATTGGAATTTGGCCCATAAGTGGAGTTAGTTTGGGAATTTGATGTGCAGATTCAATTATTCAGAATTCATATGCGAGTGCCAGAATATGATTGGACTACACAGAAAGTGTTTCCATCTCATGAACTTCATTGTAAATACTGGTAAGCATAAAGTTCCTAAACTAGCCACTACCAAGCAATTTAAAAAAAAAATAAAGTTTCTATTTGAAATTGTTTCTAGATTTTAGACTATATACACCATTTCAATTTTATAACTTAGTCCATTCTTGTGTCAGTTGAGTAAATTGGATTAGGATTGTTTCTGGCACATGCACGCTAATTATTAGGTATGTTTATTACTTAGACATTTTCTTTGATTTATAATGTTATAATTCAATGAAAATTTTAAATGAAATCAAAGGCAAAATAAAACTTTGCAGGTGACAAATTACAGTGGTGAAACTTGAGGAATCCAGCTAGGAAATGTCTTAAGTTTTAACATTTGATTTCCATTTATTAGTCTCGGTTAATGCTTGTTATATGTTTTTATTTTTCATTTTGAACAAATTAGTTATATGTATATTTTGAACAAATTAGTTATATGTCTCAGCTAGGAAATGTATTCTTTTTTATTTTCAGCTTTAAAATTAGTTATATGTATATTTGGATGTTGCAAGTACTAAGTAATTAGTAAATGGTCTTAATTTCTTCTCTATCGTTGACCATCCAGTATGCTATCGTAGCAATTTTTTTTTTTTTCAATTTTTTGTGATCTTTACCGGCGCTACTAAACGCCAGACTTTCTTTTAAAAAAAAAAAATTTGTGAGTTTTAACGGCGCTTAGTAAATGCCGGGAAAAAGGAGTAAACGCCGGGAAAAGTCCAAAATGTCGGATGAAATTTGCTAAACGCCGGGAATTAAAACTATCGGACGGCGCTTCCTAAACGCCGGGAAAGAGGCTTCAAACGCTGGGAAAGAGCGTCCAAATGCCGGGAAACCCAGATTTCGGGCGGCACTTCTGAAACGCCGGCAAAAGGGTCTGTAAACGCCAGGAAAGGCTTTTGCCGACCCTGGTATTAGTGGCACTTGCCCAAACGCCGGGAAAAGTGTTTAGTGGCGTTTTTTCATGCTTTTAGTGGCGTTTTTTAATGCCACTAAAGGCTAGATTTCTTGTAGTGGGAAATTTATTTCATTTTAAAAAAGAGTTAAGATATCTCTTTCAAACAGTGCTTCAATAATATTCCGAGATATATAATTTAAATAACTATTTTAGAATAGGATTTGGTCTTGAACACATCGAAACTAATCAATTACTCATTTTAGCTTACAAGAATGGGATAGTGTCCGTGAAGGTATCGTCGCAGATACTCCTTTCAGTAATACCAATACACTCAGTAAAAACACTTTTTTGTGAGTGTACCTTTGCGGATAGTCACTTTTTACCCTCGCGGATACTGTCCCATTACGTTTGAAACTTCAATAAACCTACTTGGAACTCAACTTCATTTAGCCTATGGAAATGTAATAACAGATAGCAGTTCGAAGTTAGTTTATTCAGTTTAGACAACTTCTCTGTAATTCTCTGTAACAGAATTAGTTAATATAGTTAGACTACCTACTGTTGTATTAAGAGGAAAACATATGCCTATATAAAGGCCATGTAACAGAGATGTAATCAAGGAAGAAATAATAAAGATTCATTCTCAGTTCTTCTGTTCTTTCATTTATCTTTACAATGTTCAAATTTAAACATTTTACCCTTTTGTACTCTATTTCTGTGAATTCTCACTTTTATTTGATTACCCTTCAGGATGCGTTGTGGGATTCGCATCTGTGCTTGCATTTGGTGGTTTGTTACTTTTCTTCTACAAGCGCAAGAAACTGATATTGATCTCATCATCGTCAAAACTTCTGGTACAAAGAGAAGTTTCTGATCAATACTTTCATGACTCGGTGATGGTTGGGTCAGAATACACTCAAATTTTCTCTTATGAGGAACTTCGTGAGGCAACTGAAGGATTTAGCGAATCAAAAAAGCTCGGTGATGGAGGTTTTGGCGTTGTATATAAGGGTAAATACTATCACTTGTAATGTAAGGTAAATGTTTTACATACTAAAAAATGAGTAAGATTTAGGTGTTATGGATAGCATAAAGCCTTCCGTGTTTGCTTTAAAAACCTATCGTATAAACTTCAAATTTTGATCTAAGTAGCTCAATAAATTAATTTATAATAAAATTGTAGATTACTAATTTTTACTATTTTTGGAATTTCTTTACTATTTTTTATGATTTATGAAATATGGTAAAAAAATGTTTTAAAATATTAGCAATTTTTTTATTTTCAAGGTATTTTTTGCCATCTTTCATTAATCATAAAAAAATAGTAAAAAAAATTCAAAAATAGTAAAAATTGGTATTCTAGAAGTTTATTATATAACCAATTTACTGAGCTACTGAGATTGAAATTTGAAATTTATACGATAGTTTTTTGATACAATAGCACGGAAGGCCTTATTTTTGGCATACAACATTGTTCTGATTTATTATATATTTTTTTTCAAAATGTTTTCTCTACTTTTTTAAAGTAGAAGTATTATTTTGGAGAAAAATATCTCTGTTTTTAGTCTTGAGCTAGCTAGGTTTGATATACCTACTTAAGGCGTTGAATTCTATTGGAGCACTCATGATATACTTTTGAAAAAAAAAAAAAGCATTTCTGGATATTAATGAGGTTGTTAATCAGTGATTAACAATTAGCAATGCAAAATTCTCTAGGGATACTCAAGGATGGACGCACAGTTGCAGTAAAGCGCCTTTACAAAAACAGCTACAAAAGCACCGAGCAATTTATGAACGAAGTCAAAATTCTGTCCAATCTCCACCACATGAACCTTGTTATCCTCTATGGCAGCACCGCACGATCCAGCAAGGAGCTGCTTCTCGTCTATGAGTTTGTCGCCAATGGCACTGTTGCCGACCACCTCCATGGGCCCCGCTCTAGTGAGAATGCATTAACATGGCCGCTTCACCTGTCAATTGCTATTGAGACCGCAAATGCTCTTGCGTATTTACACGCAGTTGTACCGCCAATAATTCATCGAGATGTCAAGACAAATAATATATTACTAGATGGTGGTTTCCATGTCAAGGTTGGCGATTTTGGTTTGTCGTGTTTGTTCCCATTGAATGTGACTCATGTTTTGACAGTCCCTCAGGGTACGCCTGGGTACGTCGACCCTGTGTACCACCAGTGCTACCATCTTACTGACAAGAGTGACGTGTACAGTTTTGGGGTTGTTCTAATGGAGTTGATTTCATCAAAACAGACTGTAGATTTGAGCAAGAGAAAAGATGAGATCAACCTTGCTAATATGGCGTTAAACAAAATACAGAGGTGTCAGTTGGATGAGTTGGTGGACCCGACTCTCGGATTCAGCTCAAATTGGGAAGTGCGGTGCATGATTTCTTTGGTTGCTGAGCTAGCATTTCGATTCTTGCAACCTGATAGGGAAATGAGACCATCTATAAAGGAGGTATTGGAGACACTACGAGTGATCGAAAAAGACAATTATAATGGAGATAAAATGGTTAATAGAAATATGATAAAGGAAGAAACTTATCTTTTAAAGGGTACTGAAACAAACTTTTCTTCTGATACTATGACTGATGGTTGGAACAGCAACTCTACGACACCTAATACTAGCGGATAAGGGACTAGCATTTTGTTGTTCAATTACAACTACTTGTATGGTTACCAGGCGATGTACATATATAATATAATGGTGTAAATTACATGAGAGTACATATGTGCGATTGCACGACTATTGTACAATAGCTTTTCATTTTTTGAAAAAAATATGTTTTGAACTTTTGCTTTCCAATACATTTCAATATTCTTGATGTCTTTTAATTTCGTTAGTTGAGATACTCGAGACAATTTTTTCTTAAACTTTTTTTTTAGCAATTTGATTTTACTTTTAGTATGATAGGTATCATGTCCAACAGCGCAAATCTACATTCATCCGTACGGGTGCTAAGCTACTCTATAATTTTAAATTTTTTAATTATGTATGTTGAAATTTAATTAAACTAGAACTTTTTATATAACCTAGCCCCACTAATAAAATATCACACGTGTACTTGTAGTCTAATAGTTAGAGCTTATTTTGTGATTGTGGAGAACTTGAGTTCAATTTCCACCAATAACATATTGTTCATTTTAATTTTAGCACCCCTTTAATATGAATTCCTAGTTCCACCCCTGACCATGTCCTTCGATTCATGGCAATGCATGTTGCAGAGTAACCAGGGGTGTAAACGGATCCGGATTATGAATCTGCTCTGTATCCGTTTATTATCCAAATCTTAATTAAACGAAGCTGATTATTCGTGTATAGCGATCGGATATATACTGAATAAGAGGAATGGATCCAAAAACGAATTCGGATAAATTTTGCAGGGGCTAAACGGAGTGGATATCCAAACATATTCGGATGTAAGTTTAACAGATTCTGAGATAGTCACTCCGAAAACCTATTGCATAAAGATATTATTGACAGAGCCATAATTCTAGCAAGAAATACTGCAATAGGGCTTTATTTAATTCTATTTCCACACAGGGGACGAGACTTGAACAAAGGCCCAGTGTCTTTCAAGCTAAATAAAAAATTGAATAATATAAAACGTTGAAATAATATTTGGATTATTTTTTTCTTTTTAATCTAGATATATATAACAACAGTGATTTATGTATATTTATGTGGTTTTACGCGTGGCCACTCTGTTGGGTACGAAAAGAAAAAGGTAGAATGTAAAATAGTTGCTGGAGGTGAGGGTATTGTTCAAAGTGAGATGCGGCCGATGCAGGTGCTGCTCGAGGTGTAATAACCAGTGGAGGCTGGATAGTTTAAGAAACTAAATTAATCGTTTTTATTAGAATTTTAAACCAGTGGAGGCTGGATAGTTTAAGAAACTAAACTAAAAAGGTAGAATCTAAATTAATCGTTTTTATTAGAATTTTATTTAGGTTTTCTATGTAATCAAATAAAGTGCTAGGCTGGATAGTTTAAGAAATTATTTTGTTTATGATTTTATGAAATATTACAATTTTTCTCAAATTATTAAATTTGTTTTTTGGAGCAGCTTGTTTGTATTCTATGAAAACTTGAGTAAAATAACAGCCCAGTTTTTTTATTTAGGAAGTCATTTACTTTATCTTCCCTAGTAATTTTATTAAGTTCTTCTATTGGATTTACTTTATCTAAACAGCTTCGGACAAAATTTTGTGGATATAAATGAAACGGATATTATTCTGTATAAATTTTAGTGTTCAAATAATTGTTCATATAAAATGGATGATAATTTATGATCTTTCAAACGATAAAGATATTCAAATTAAATATTTTGTATCTGTTAATCTCAAATCATGCATTTGATCTGAGTTTCAATTAATTAATAAAGTGGGAGTCTGACCATTACATTAAAAAATATTGAATTACCTTCATTTATTTGATATGACTAATAGGATTTAATCCAGAAATTTAGCGTTCAATATAGCAAGGAGTTGCTAGCTAGAGTACTTTGAATACAATAAATAATTGTGAAAACCTAAGTATGCGGATTTTTATGTTAATCTTAATATGCATAATTTGTGAAAACATATCTCCAATTGATCTAGTTACTGTGATGAAAACTTTACATTAATTAGATGACTGGATAAAAATTGGATAGGGAACTGGAGAGCAAGGATATTTCTTTGCTTTTTTGGTGAAACTTATAAATAGGCGATCAATATATATAACGCATAGAGAAAAGTTTTAGATGAACGAGTAATGCCTAATTCCTCAGCCCTCTAAGCTGCCATGTTTAAATCATCATGCTTAGATGAGATCAATTAAGGAGTTGACTTCATCAATCGAACAATTTGTTACGGAGAAAAACAACATTGGTCTTGAAGAAAACATAAGTTGGGCTTATGGGCTTTGGGTTGGGCCCTTTTCCGTATCTTTATCTAGTATCTTCAAATGCTTAATTGGTGAGGTTGCAGTCTATTTTCTAGAAATGTAAGTACATCAAACCAATTTTTTTTTTTTTTTTTAAGTAGAAGTACATCAAATTTTCATTAAGAATGCATCTATTTGGTCTAGCACCGTAACTTCACCCTTAAATTACCAGAAGCAAGCCCTCCCTATCTCAAGATCCTACGTACTAAAATTAATGCTTGCAGTAATTATCAATTTTATAGTAAAAATTGCCATTTTTTTTTTCATGCATCAATCCTTCAGATAGAATTCTAAATCAAATACACAGATACTTGGATGAGGTTTTGGCGATATGCATATTATAGAGCGGTTCATGCTATGGACTCATATGCCTATTTTCAAAATTAATATATTCAATCCAAATTATTCAACATGATCTCTATATGAAAATGTACACGCTGATCAAATTTACATCTTTTAAAGAAAATTTACTATGTTTTTTAGATAGAAAATCACTTGATTTAAAACTTATAGACCAACTTAAAACAGTGATTTCAACTTATCTAAAAGTTAGTAAAAAAAATCTAAAAAATGTAGCATTTGGTCACATAATATATTTTCATATAAAGATTATATTTAATGGTCCGGACCGACTGTTTAAACTCTACAAATAGTGATATGGATCCATAACACTCCTCACTCCTAAAACTTGTTAATGTATAAGCGAAACAGCAGGAAAATGTGACATATCCAAAAATGAAAGCCTCTGTGCTTCTGATCCAGGGATAAAAAGATACAATTAAGACTTGAAATTTAATGAAACCATAAAGGAAGAAATAATCCCAAATATGTTTTGGTCGTACCTTGCTGTTTAATTACAAAAGGAGATCTCTATCTCAACAAAAATAAAAAAATAAACACCTGATAAACAAAAGACAAATCAACTAAATTTAAAAAGATCATCAGTACATAGCCTATACTCAAAATGGTCAGATGCATTCCAAACTTCTTCAATTTTCGTCGCATTTTTTACTCTCCTACCCTTGTGAAAAGTCATATTCTTTTTACACTTAAAAAAAAATGCACGTAAATCATGGAAAGAATTCTCCTAATAAATGCCAATCTACCTCTAAACTAGAAATTAAGATGTCTAACAAATCCATTATTTTTTTCTCTCACAGTTGTGCAAGCTCATTCGGTTTCTCCATTGATTCCTTGAGTATCATCTCAGCCCTCCTTTTCTTGCTATCCATTTCTTCTTCTTTCAGTGTCCATATATCCTCCTTCAAACCAGTACCTCTAAGTGACAACACCTTTGACATAGATTTCGAATCAACCCCAATTCTAAACCGAATAACCGGCCTTTTGTTAGAAGAAATAGCACCTCTTTCTTCAATTATCTCTTCCCCGGAGCCCTCAAGTACAGGTGCAAAGGTCTCAATAACTGAAATACCTTTTCTTTCACCTGGTATAATAATATCTGACACATGCCTCTCTCCATGAGGCAAGGATGGGACCAGAAACGGGTTTCTCTGACCAGCTTCATTCTCTCTTTCTACATTGGCACGACCAATTGGAGCAAACCCCTCTAACCCATTCAAAGAAAAGAATTTTCCAAAGCTAAAATGAGGCATTTCCCTCGGTTGGCTTTGTACAAAACTTCCATTACTAACAGAACAATTGATGTAGCTAACCGGGTCAGGAAAGGGCGGTAACCAACCCGGTACATGACCTCCTACTACAACTTCATCTTTTCTAGCATCTGGTAAAATTTCGACCTTTCTGTCACGTGTAACTGGAAATCTAGTAATTGTACCAGCAAAAGGAACCTCCCTTTTTGTTCCAAATCTATAGAGGTCAATAACCACACTATTAGGATCAGACTGATCTGTAAACCCTTGAACTGATTCAATGTCTTCCAATGCATGAATAACATCAAATGCATTGCAATTGGTTCGATTAGACATGTTACAGTAAGAAACAGAAAGTTTACCGACATGAGAAATGTACCGGATCATGACATCAGCAAGTGCATCAATAGGTCTCTTGTAGGAGTGCTCGAAGCCGGTGGATTCAAGGATTTGTGTGACAGAAATTCTCGATACGGCACGGCCATATTGGCTATTACTAGTAGAAATTTTGGCCATTAGGGTAGTAGTTTGGGGTTCAATTTGGGGCTCCTTAGCAACATATCGGCTTGGAAACCTAGATTCTGGTACCATTTGTGATCAGAGAACTCACTAGAAATACTCCATTGTTGCGAAGAAATCCCTGGGAAGAGGATCTTCGTCAGGGTTACGCCGATTCTTCGAGATAGTTTTGTTTGCGGCAGATTGATTCCTCGGATTTGATTCTTGAAAGGAAGATGTGAGAGAACGACGAGAGATTTTGGGGAATTTCTATCACCTGAGGTAACAGAAGTTCTGAGGTTTGATCGTGACTGTCCGATCTACTTTAGCACGAAACTTAAGGCACCGGATACTGATCGGACGTTCTATATTTAAAGTAAAATATTTTTTTCCCTCAGAGTATAGGACTCGAATTTGATTCTCAAAGAAAGATGTGAGGGAACTACGAGAGATTTTATCATATCAGAAATTTTGAGTTTAGATCTGGACCGTTCGATTTGCTTTTACACGAAAATTAAGGCACCCACTTAAAAACGGACGGTCTGGATCAGACTCAAATATTCCGTTACCTAAGGGTATTAGGACTCGATTTTGGGATGTATAGGTTTCGTTAATTGAAAGGAGTAAAAGATCTAATGGTTAACAAATAAGCAGTAGAGGAAATAAGCAATTAAACGGCCAGCTATTATTCTATTTTTTTTTTTCTTTTACTTAATTAGACATTATATTTTTTTGACATTTATTTTTTTACCTTCAATTATATACAGATTTGATAAAAATTTATTTAAATTTAATAAATAAATATCATATCCTGTCGAATTTATTTGATGCTCCACAAGTGAATGAACAACGAACGTTGAAATTTTTTACTTATATTAGCACCTTTGGTACCTTTTTTTTGTTTATATTAAACTGAACTAATGTGATATATTGTTTTCTCAACTATATATGCAGAATTCTGGTATATTTGTCTTTAAAATTTTCCATTAACTCTATCTAATCGTTTTCTTTTGCTTTGTTAAGCAAACGAACCCTCATATTTTAACATTGTTCTCAACAAACCTATGATTTTGTAATTTTATAACTATTTTGGAAAAAAATATATATAAATTTTCAATAAAAAAAAGACACAGTCAACTTTTATCCGTTCGATTATGATTTCACAATAACATACCAATTTTAATTCATATTTAAATTTTAAATTTTAATTCATACATTTTTAAATATACATAGAAAACCACAAAATATGTGCAAAACTAGGATAAACTTTAGCTAAAAGTTTATATTATAATATGAGTGAGTCTATGGTACTATGCATATTACTATTTGGCACCATGTTACGGCTCTATATTCGAGTTTTCAAATTCTAACGGTCGATCCGAACCGTTCATCTTGTTCTCCATATTAATATGTGTTTGGAGACCAAATTTTACATTTTTTGAAATTTTTTTACTATTTTTTTAAATTTATTGAAAATCACTGTTTTTGAATGGTCCAGAATTTTCAGATCAAGTGATTTTCTAAATATCTAAAAAAATAGTAAAAAATTTTAAAAAATGTAAAATTTGATCTTTAAACACATATTAATATGGAGAACAAGATGAACGGTTCGGATCGACCGTTAGGATTTGAAAACTCGAATATAAAGCCGTAGCATGGTGCCAAATCGTAATATGCATAGTACCATAGACTCACTCTTATAATATTTAGTGATAAGAATGGTAAACGAGACCACATTAAGTGCACATCCTATCATAGGCATTTTATCGAGCACTATAATTGCAGCCTCATCACTTCTATTATCTCAACATAGGCTTTGGAGAATTGGAGTGAAGATCACAACGTGAATTTTGCGACCCTCTTTGAGAAACCGTCCCAGAAAACCAAACATTCGTCCAACCTGATTCGTTCTGGCACAACCGTTCATCAAGATCACATATCTATCTATAGATATAATTTTGGATGTTCCGGTTACTGTTCATCTACAGTAACACCTCAACTCTCCTCCGTTCGATCTCTATCTCACGATTGAAGTATTTCCTCCGTTTGATTTCGATCTCACGGTTAATTCATCGTCGCTATTTCTTTGTCGTCTTCCCCGCCTCTTCTTCCCTTCTCTCTCTAGAAGGTTCACGTCTCCTCTGATTCTATTTTCAATATTTTTCTTCCTCTTCTTCTCTCTCTCCGTGACCCCGACTCCCCGAGCACCACCCCCCACTCGCCCATCGCGAACCCAACCCCCCTTCTCCCTCTCGCCCCTCCCGAACCCAAGTACCACCCCTTCCCGCCCCTCTCAACTCACTTGAGTGGACGCGACAGCCCTCTATCACCTATCCAGTGGCCGCGATTGTTCGCTCCTCCTTCTGGCCTTCCAGCGAACCAGCCCAAACTTCATCACGGCTATGGCTGCTTGCTCTCTCGAGCTCTGGTCTTGACATCTTCATTCTTTGACGTAATATATTTTCTTAAATCCCTCTTTTAAATTTCAGTTAAGTTTGTTTTAACTGAGCTTTCAGATGACTGCATCTTAAATTCTGATATTTTTCCATCGTGTTTGATATCAGTTTGACTGATTAACACCTCAGCTTTAACTATAAGCCGATGTCAGTTTTATTAGGGTGGACTTATACTTATCGCATAATTTGGGCTGAAGTAGGTCAATTTCTCAAGTTGCTGCCAAATTGGTCAATTTGGGGCAAAGAATTATTGATTTCGGTGAAGCACTATTATCTCTATAACCATATCAGTGGGGAATCATCTCATCTCTGGATGCGCAAATCTCAAGGCCTCCTCCGCCCCATTTTCAGGTCATATGACTTCTTTATTGAATCATTGACTAATTGGCTGAGAATTGTTTTAAAACGATATGTTCGAAATTAGGATTTTAGATATTGATCAGAAGGCATGGGTTGGATTAGAGGAGCTGCGGTCTTATCTGAAGCAAAGTTTCATGTCGGAGCTGTAAGTTCCCTTTTCTTTCTGAAATCAATTCACATCATTCTTTACTATTTTGTTGCTACATTCGTTTAATATTCATGTACTATTGTTCCATGACATGATATGTTGTATAGATTAAACGTGCATTGCAGACACAAGTCGTTCGTATAAATAAATTAGAGGAAGTGTACAAGTTTGTGTCTAATTAGATGGAGTTTAGACAAATAGGGTCTTCTTATGGGTTACTTTTATTAGCATTTATTGAAAAAAAATAGATTATTCTTTAACGTTCAAAGATTCATACAACATATGGTGCTAAATCGGTTAGTGTGTACATGTTACATGAGTGGATTCTTGAGCCCTACATTATACTCTGGTTAAATAGAAGAATGGATATTAAGTTGGTTTGCAATCAGTGGATCGAAGAGACGCCAGCTCACAATTTAGTTGCTGCAGAAACTTTATACTGGAACGAAGTGGAATTAAAGCACTCAATTGTTGTCGAACTGGAGCCAACCATCTATTTCATGGTATGTGGTTCTCTAATTTGGTTAATTTGATTTATTAAGATAGTATGTGTTTCATTTGTGTGGAAGAGTTGTCATCATCATGTTTCTAGCCAATTTTTTTGAACAAGATTGTGTAGTACAAAAATTAGTTCTTCTATTAGGATTAGGTGCCTTTTAATTATTTGTTTTTTCAAATTTCTTAATATCTATCTAGATAAGAGGGTCTAGAGGCTCTGATCATGTCTTCTGCAATAATTATACCCTGAAGTATTCCTTAATTCCTAATGACTGACCTCTTTTTTTCTACCAAAGGGATCAGGTGAACTGTGCATGAAGCTGGCTCAATGGAATTCTTATAGGATAATGTCTATCTGATACGACTATGCCTATTCAACTCGAGGTACCAATTATAATCTCAAGCTGCTCTTCTAGGCATAGTTTTGGTTCAATGAAACCTTGAAAAAGTTGTATCATTGTACCTAATTTTACCTCATTCATTTGTGTAATTCTAATCAGCATGTAACCAACTATCCCTAATTTTCCTTTGCAGAGTTAACTGAGGGAATTAAGCCTTTGATATCCTTTTGAATTGAGCACATAAATGAATGGTGAAACAACATGCTTGTCCAATGAAGCGTATCAATTTGGAAAGATGGTAAGGCTAATTAAGGAAGCTCAGTTAACTCAATCAATTCTTACTTGGCCATTAATTATGCAATGGAGGGTAAATTTAACTCAATTTTGCTTCAAAGCATCCTTAACATTGCAATTAAGACTCAATTTGACCCATATTTGCTATAATAATAAGCTCCTTCACTTTTCCCTCATTATTATAGGATGCCTCAATTTGACCCAATTTAACATCAATGTTTTGTCTGTTGTGCAATTGAATTAATTTACACTGCACAAGTCTGGGTCGACCTTCAAATATGTAATAGTTTTGAATATACCAAACATGCCTAAAATTGAGAGATTGATGGAGAATATTTCTACAATTTTTTAAACTTCTTTTGCCTTCTATAATTTATGTATTCAGGGGTTATTGAATTCTGCTTTAATTTAATGTAGGGTGATAGTTTAATGAGAATATTCAAAGCAGCGACACTTGCCGTTGTATCATATGCATCATCAGAGAGAAGGCCATGCAACCCCTTCAATCCATTGTTAGGAGAAACTTATGAGGCCAACTTCCCCGAGAGAGGCATACGATTTATTTATGAAAATGTACTCTTGCTCTGTTGGCTTTAAAATATACCAAAATGTCCTTTGTTTCACACACTCTTTTCTTCCCTAGGATTATGGATGCACAATGCACTTCATTTTCTTATGAAATTATAGATTACATTTTTTTCCCTTTTTGTTTTTTTTTTTCTGAACTATTATGATCTCCATTGCTCACTGATTC
Source organism: Carex rostrata (assembly GCF_964058835.1). Lineage (NCBI taxonomy): Eukaryota > Viridiplantae > Streptophyta > Magnoliopsida > Poales > Cyperaceae > Carex > Carex rostrata. The sequence continues at coordinate 784,760 of NC_135950.1, forward strand.
TGTTATAGTTGGGGATTACTTTCATACATTATTTGTATAAGCTTCTTTCATTTTTTTTTTGTCTTTTTATTTGTTTGATAATTCAGACATGATCGTTTTATTGAAATTAAATAGTAAGCCACCACCCAATGATGATAGCTTGTCACTGTGAAGGACGGATGGAAACTTTGGAGAGAAGGTGACTTGAAGTCTAAATTTTGGTGTCAATCCATCGTCATAGACTCTGTTAGAGTTTTGACTTTGGAATTTGATGATGGTGTTATCATGTAAAAATGATTTTATTTAAGCCAACATTTACTATAGTAACACTACAAATTGTACATTTTTTGTAACATTTAAGCACAACTGTTTATGTAATTTACTAACTTCTGTTGTACAGTTTTTATTATGTCTCTCTAACAACTTATTATCTTTCATTATACATAAAAATTACTCTATACAACTTTTCTCTCTACCTCGGAAAAAAACTTGCCGAAGCATCGCGAGGCCTCCATCTAGTGTATATTCATTGGGACTGATTCCTTCAGCTTGGGTCAAGCGGTTGAAGAGGGAAAGATGGGGATGTTTGAGGTTCTGGTGCGAACCAAGGCGGCAAAGAGATGATTGAATTGTTGGATGGAGGATGGAGGGTTCTGGGCAGCCAGCAGCTGGTTGAATCAGTGAAGCGCCTCTTGGGTAGAAATGACATATGGCTTTTGAGTGCTGCCTTCTCCCCTCCTTTGCTGCTTCCCCTTCCGAAAAAGGTTGCGAATGTTGGTTCTGCTGGAATAATTAGTACTGGGTGTTGGTTTGTTGGTGATGTAGTGGGTTCGAGATTTGGATTGGGGGAAGGCGTAGTAGACAAGACAGGTGTCTCGGCGAGAAACTAACGGGGATGGGGATGGAGAGTGGGAAGGTGAAGAAAAGGGGGGCAAGAGACGACACACGACACACAGCATTCTGCATTTAGAAATAGCACATGATCAACCCAGGATTTACCACAATCGGGAAGAACGGAGTAGAGAAAAAAAAAACTACAAAATTGTAAAACAGAGATAAAAGGGGGAAATAAAATAAACCTCTTGAAGCCGGAAATAAATCTGCTGCGATCCTACAGGATCGCAGGTCCATCCAATTCTAATCTCAACCGTTCATATATTTGAGATTCGTGTACAAAAACTCTTTCCTTTTAAGATTCGTACAATGTAATAAATGAAGGGTTGAAATTGAAATCGCAGGACCCTGCGATCCTGTAGGATCACAGCAGATTTGATTCCCTTGAAGCCCAGCAAGAATACCGTTATGAACGAACGGAGAAGATTAAGGAGACGAATCAAAGAGATGGAGGAGTTTGCCTCACTGGAAGTGGAGAGGAGGATTAAGAGAAGTCGTTGGGCCAACCTCTGCTTTTTATTGTTTACATTTTATTTAAATTTTAAGTGGGCTTGGGTCATAGAAGTTCAAATTATTATGTTCTGATTTCTCAGTCATTTCCCAAGTGAACTTGGACAAAAATATTTACAAACCAAAGAGTTGTTATATCAAGTTACCCCTTACCAGTACCCTGGAGTTGTTATTTTGTTCTTAAATATTTTTCAAACTGCCGCAATAACAGAAGTTTTGGGGAACTTTTGTCACCTAAGGTAACATAAGTTTTGAGGTTAGGTCGTACCCGTCCGATCTGTTTTCCCATGAAAGTAAAGGCACCGGATTTTGGGAAAGTGTAGGTTTCGTTTTAATTGAAAGGAGTAAAATATATAATGGTTAACAAATAAGCAATTAAACGGCCAGCTATTATTCTATTTTTTCTTTTACTTAATTAGATTATTATATTTTTTTACCTTCAATTATGTACATATTTTATAAAAATTTATTTAAATTTAATAAATAAATATCATATCCTGTCGAATTTATTGATGCTCCGCAAATGAATTATTTTATAATGAACAATGAACATTGAATTTTTTTACTTATATTAGCAACTTTGGTACCTTATATATTTTTTTGTTTATATTAAAGTGAACTAATGTGATATATTGTTTCTCAACTATATATGCAGAATTTCTTGTATAGTCTTTAAAAAATTTCATTAATTCTATTCAATCCTTTTCTTTTATTTTGTTAAGCTTGAATTGCATGTATTGAACTAGCTTCTTATGAGAATGAACCCTCATATCTTAACATCATTCTCAACGAACCTATATTTTTGTAATTTTAAAGTACTTTGGAAAAAAAAAATGAATTTTCAATAAAAAATAAATAACCAACTTTTATCTGTTCGATTATGATTTCACAACAACATACCAATTTTAATTCATACATTTTTACATATACATAGAAAACCACAAAATATGTGCAAAACTAGAATAAATTTTAGCTAAAAATTATGTTATTCCGATTTTAATTATTAAAATTTTTCATAGACAAAACTCAATAATATAATTTTTTCAAGTATAATCAGTAATTGACATTCCAATTTATTTATTCCTTGGTAAGAAACGAAACAAAACAGTTCTGTTTTGAAAACGTGCTATTTTATTGCTATCTATATTTGATATCGACTTAATTAGTTATCTTCCAATTAGGTTTGCTCCAATGACTCAATCATTAACCACTGACATAAAGCATAGTTTTTTTTATTTATTTACATTGAAAATATTAGAAAACATATGATATAAATTTTTGCGTTTGAATAAATATTTTATTATCTTTATTTATTAACTGTTGCTTCTTAAGCTTCAATCTATATAACGTGATGTTCATTCTAAAAGCACATAACATGCTTTTATTATTTTTAACATGTATATTTAGCCTTAAGATCATGCTTATTGCGTTGAAGCGATATTCAATTTAAAGAATTAGTATAATTCTGACAATAAGCAGATTGACTTGTTAAATTATATCCATATATAGTACTTATTTTTTCTTAAATTGTATTTGAACTGTTGAAATTGATCTACTGTCACGAATGATGTGTTTATATATAAAATTAATTTAGTATAAAATATCAAGAGATAAAAAAAATGATGACATACGGACACATTAAAATTAACTTATTATCCTTTTTTATTTAACCGCTTAACTTTATACTAAATTAAGTCAATTATTTATATTATTAAATATCTAAACACATCACTCATAAAGTAGATTAGTTTTAACAATTTGGTTCAATGTTTAAAGTTATTTCGATAGATTTTAGAGTTAATAACATCCTAGTTCTACTCCAAATTTTACACATATATATTGATTAATATAATATATAACTGAATTTATATACAATAAAGAAAAGAACTATCTAGAACCCAATAAAAACAAAATTATTAATCCAAAAAAGAAATTGCATGTGTAATGTTGATTTCTCAATTGATGTTAATAAAATATTAATTCACTCCAACCAAAAAAAAAAAAAAAAGATTCTAACATAATGCAAATAATGTAAGGTGGATATTGCACACAAAATATAATGTCACATTGGTAAATTAGGGAAATAACAAGAATGTGACATGAAAAAAAAAATGTTAGTGGCAATATGGGAATTGATAGTGTCACAAGCTACAATCAAGGTAGACTTCTGCTAAGTTTCTTGTCAAAGAAACACAATTAAAAATAAATTACATAGTAGGTTAGAGCATCTACATCTCTGAAACTCTTAGAATTTCTAATCTGATGTGGTTGTTTCTAAACCAGTTTATGGATTTCTTATTTAGCAATTTGCTCCAAAGTTTATTAATAAGAAATCGTTTATAAACTCTGACGTGGCCAAATAATTCGCTAAAATTCTTTTCTCCTATAATTTATTTGCAGATGTGGCAATTAAGACACTCTAATTTTAGTTTTAAGGATGTGGGAGTTTAGAAACTTTCAGAAACAAAATTTCTAAAAATTAATTAACAGTTATTTAAAAACTTCAAGAGTTTCAGGGATGTAGATGCTCTTAGTAGCTCATAAATTTCTTTTTTAAATATAAATATTTAATTGGTTGGATTTTAGTATGGAATACATTGTTCCCACATATAAATATCTAATTAATAATGAACAATGTGTCCAGAAAATCAAATACACAATTAGTATTTTAACAGAATTCACAATTCATTATTAAAACAAAATATAAATAATTGGTGAAAGTCATGATACATGAGTTAAAGAGTAATAGAGAGGGAACTATGAAGAGATATGGTTACAAAGAAAATGAAAATAATAGAGGATAAATTAAAAAAAAAAACTAGATACATGAATATATGGGTGGAGAGTAAGTGTTTTATGTTTCATTTCCTATGCGGGTGGGCTTAGAATTAGGCTTTTGTATTATGAGGAGGGTGCAAATGTCTCTAGGTTAAAAAACATTAATAAATTATAATTTAAATTATAAACGTCAAAATAAAATTATTAGATGTGATATATGTTATTTTTTCTCTGTGTTATAAAAAAAATATCACATTTCAATATTTTTTTTTATGTGAATCAACGTCTATAAATAATTTTACAGAAGTATGTTTTTATGAGCTATAAATGTCACCTTTTTTTTTAATACGTGCATAGATAAAATTATATAGATCATATCCAACAGTTTTAATTTAACTTTTAAATTTTAAATTTTGAGTTATTAAAATTCTTAAAAATAAAGACATAATGGAGACACAAAAATAAAGACATTTAAATCCTCCTCTTGTAGTTTCATAAAAGAAACACATGGAACACAATAATACATAGGAGAAAAAAAAGATAGAAACCAACTGAAAATTAACAAGAAAACTAGCTAAACCTTTCAACAAAATATTATATTGTCATTTCCGCATAGGATTTTCCATGTCACATATGGAAGTGGATTTCCACATAGGATTTTTTTAAAAGGCTTTTCTAAATAAAAATCACAAAATGACATATCATAAGATCTTTATGAAATTATTAATTTATTTCCCTTACTGATGTTGTTTTCATTTTAGTTTATGAATTATTTGTACAATGTAGATTTTAAACAAGTTTTATTGCATACTTCCAAAAAAGTTAGAATTGAAGGATCATAAGAGCTGCTCAATGATTCCAATAAAGAAATTAATAAGGTATGTAAGTATACAACGATTTCTTTATAACAATTCATATTTGAAATCAATTGATAATGTTGAAAAAACACTGTCCATATTAATTGCATGTATGTGTTTGATCTAATTACAAAAATATTGGTTTATTTCTTATCACCTAATATGTAGTATTTGCTTATAAATAATATTCATCGTTCATTTTTTTTAATGAAAAATATATCAATCTGTATAAGTTTATTTTGTTATCTTATAAATATCTCATTGCAATATACGGACACGATACTAATAATATATAAAGTATTTATGCCTAACATTTCAAGTGTGCATAGAAAAATAAAAATAAAAAGTGAAAGTTCAATTCGATAAAAAAAAAAAGTTACTGAAGTTTTTTTTAAAAAAAGGGTAGAAAATTATCTGAAAGACGGAAGAAGGGACGGAATTAAAATTTCAAGTAGCTAAAAGGGGTTGTAAGAAAAATGTGATTTTCTTGTCTCCTCGCAAGCCTTTTCACCGGGTCGATGCGAATTCGTATCGCCTAAGTTAACACGATATTTATGTTGAATATGGATCGTCCAATAGGGATCAGCACGACAATTAAAGTAGCATTGTGCGCCCCCACCTTAGACCGGATTCGCTCAGATCCCAATCGGACGAGTGTGATTCCAAACAGAATTGTGTTACCTCAGAAGATATGCGTTCGATGCAGTAGTCCTCCGAGTTGGGCTCTGAATTTCTACGAATTTGATTGCAAGTTCGTAACAGATCTGGGCCTTCCATCGTACAATCAACGGTCTATTACAGGACATAATTTGTAATTTTATTTGTCAGAATTCTGTATCGTATGGTCGATAATTTTGGTACTATTAAGTTTATTTTAAAATTCTCATGCGGTATAGAGGTATGTGAAGATGCCGAAATGTTAATGTGTAAATAATTTAGCAACCCTAAATAATAACAAAAGCTATTTAATTTATGTATACCAGCAAATTTGTGTCGGTTTCTCAATTTTTTTATTTTTTATTTTTGAATAATTCCCAGCAGATGCTGCTGGATTGTTTGAATCTCAATTTTCTTTTCTGTGCGCTATAATATAGATGGGGATTTGTGTCGTGATACAACGTCAACGATCAAATCTACTTGAATCAAAAATATATATATATATATATCTACGATTGATATTAACCCAGATGTGTTCCCACTTCCCACGATGATTTTCCATGTCACCATGTGGGGTTGTTCAAAGGAGAGAGGAGTAAAGACAAAGACAAAAGATTCTGCTAACCGCGGGAGAAGTATTTTATTCTCTCTTGACCAAGAAAAAGGAATCCTCTTTCTTTTCTTTTTTTTGAGGAAATCTGTTGCTTAAACAAAGTCAGAGCAACAGGGGATCTGGTTACCGCTATACATCTCCATTTCATATATTCATTTGCTATCCATTTTGTTCATCTGAGTCCGTGTTTTTACACGGTGGATCTGGTTACTATTTTTGATGCTTTCGCTTAGTGGATTTGGACGCTGCTTATTGCTCTGTTATCGTTCGAGCCGGTACTTTTATCTAGCAGATTTGGCAATCGTATTTTTATGCTTACACTTCGTGAATTTTGTTATCGCTCTTTTCATCGTCCTTCTGAGATTATTTTTTCCATACCAGCAGTTCGTTTTTTCTTATCTTATCTTAACATCTTCTTTCGCTCTTTGGCAATGGCAGAGTAAGTGAAACGAGCTGTACATATAGTAACTTACTTTATATGTTGTTTGTACTGGGTTTGTTTTGTGTTTTGTTTTGTATGATCTCTTTCTTCTACTGCTCTTCTCTCTTCCTTTTCTGCTGTCTGCACTGGCAGCTTTTTATTGGAACCTCTGAGCGGTGACTATCATGGTCTGGTTTCTTTTATATCTACAATGAATTATATCTACAATGAGCATCAAATAAGATGGTTTGAATTATATCTGAATTATAAATTCAAACCATTATTTGGTTTGTATGTATTAACAAATTTTATAAATTATTCTCAAATTGATAATGAATTATATCTGAATTATTTGCAAATTTTATTTTATTCCTAAAAACTTCATATCTTTATATGAATTATAAAAGAACGAACTATTTTTCAATCTATATAGTATTATATCCATGTCATGAATTTTAGACATTTTTGAAGTTTCTTTCCTGATTTCTGATATGTCACTATATAACATGAATAATATTCGATAAGATTAGAAATACAAATTAAACAAATATACAAAATGTGATACCGGTGAAATCAATGAAATTTACGAGGTTAATACTACAAGTGATGAAAATATATTATATTGCACGAACAAAAGTACTATAAGTTATGATAACATTCGTAAAATAAAATAAAAAAAATACTGTCATATGATATGACGATTATAATTTATGGCTTTTACGTAACCTGGGTCAATTACGAAACAAAACTTGTAGGCAGCATTCTTTCCTATGAAACACACTCACCAAATTCATGCCTATTTAATACATTCATTGCATTGACTGCATCAGTCAAGTTTTTAGAAAGAAATTCATATCCATTAATTTATTATGTATTTCATTCTGATCAGCTATACTTATAAAAACTCATGGCCGCGTACAATCAACACTCAACGCACAGATTCCACAAAAATGCTGAACTCGGGGGTGAAATTTGCTCTTTTTCTCATATTGCAGATTGTAGCTTTCCTTCTAAATTATCCATATCATCATACTTTTATTCTTTCAAACACACAGTCAAAGTTTCAACCTCATCAGACGGAATTCAATAGCCCTCATTACAACACAAACTGTCCCATTGAAACATGTCATTGTTTTGAGCCCAAAGTATCCGCTGACCTGCTCTGCAAGCTTGTAAGTGTCACTTGGATTAAAGACTTGAAGGAGATGTGTTGTAAGTCGGCAATTGATCAACTATGTGTGTTTGCATTTGATATGGCAAGTGGAATATGTGCGCATTTAAGCGGTAAATATGATGGGAGTGACATTCTTCTTCACAAAGTTCTTGAAATCCTTCTCGATTATTATATGACTGTTCAAAATTCAAATGACGAACAACACCCTACTTAATTGATGTCAGGAGGAATAGTAAATTGTTTTTTGTTGGGTTGAGAAGAGGCTATTTTTTTATTGGGTTTGAATAGATGGAATAGGAAATCCAATTTATTTGTCTTATTAGAATAGTTTATTTTTTTTTAAAAGTAAAATTTAGTTATTCTAATAAGACAAACAGTAAAAAAGCTATTCTAATTATTTTCATTTTGTAACCAAGTATTTTTCTTTTGTTTTTTTCCTTTTAGTAGCATTGTGTATAATCTGCTTGAAGTAATAATACTTTCTAATATTGGCCAATTTTTTTTTTCATTGGTTGATATCTAATTGCATAGATTTTTCAGTCTCTTGCCTCCTGTCTAAATCTTTGTTGTGGGATTTCTAGGCAATTGATATCATTTTTCTTATAGGTACTGTTGCGTTTCATATATATGAATGTTACGATTGATATCACCTATTTTTAAGAGAAAAAAGTACAGTAAATTAAAAAGTTTGGCTAATATAACATCAGTATCATTTTAGCCTATATAACACCAACTCTAAAACCTATCAAATTGACTTCGAACGACTAATCCAAACCGTTCAAACCGATTTACATTATGAGTGATGCGTTTACATACAATTTTTTTTTATTTTCGAGTTATTTTAGTATCAAATCAAGCAGTAAAATATTAAAAAATGAATGTATTAAAATTAACTTAAAAACTCACACATTTGACCACTTGACTTAATACTAAATAAATTCGAAAAATTATAAATTTTGCATGTAAACACACAACTAATGAAGTAGATCGGTTTGAACGGTTTGGATTCACCGTTTGAAATCGATTTGATAGGTTTTAGAGTTGGTGTTATATAGGCTAAAATGATACTGATGTTATATTAGCCAAACTCAATTAAATGAATCAAATATCGGACTATACATTGATATATTATAATTAACCTAAATCAAAATAAGAGAAGGGTTCAAATGCCTCCATTTTGTGTGTCTTCATCATTCCTCCATTTTTTTGAACTTTAATAATTCAAAATTTAAAACTTAAAAGTGAAAATAAAACCGTTGAATATGATCTACATCATTTTATCTATGTACATGTAAAAAAATTATGACATTTCAATTTTATTTTGATTGTCATCAAGAGCTTGTAAAAAAAAATACTAATATGGATAATTTCTAGATGAACTTATTGATTCACATAAAAATAAAATTAAAATGTGGTAATTTTTTATGAGCACATAGAGAAAATAACATAGATCACATCTAACGGTTTTATTTTGAATTTTAAGTTTTAAATTTTAAATTATTAATGTTTAAAAAATGGAGACATGATAGAGGCATTTGAATTCTCCTCTCAAAATAAACACATGCATATTGATTTTTGTAGGAGAAATGATAACAAACACGTAACTATATTGAAACGATGAAGACTTCAAAAATAAAATAAAAAATGATAATAAATGTGTGAATTAAAAGTCTGATTTTTTTTTTCTCTTAAAGAGGTTTGTGAAGCGAGAGACAAGATTTCCATGGAAAAAATAATTGACTCCGATCAAATTTGTTTTCCAATAATTTTTGTGAAGAGTTTGGAAAATTGATAAAAAAAAAAATTAAATTCCACCAATAAATGTACATAAAATGTGAGCCATCTCAACTCGTCCTTATTAATTACTGTTTTTTCTTCTATTTAAAAAAAATAATAATAAGTGGACATCACCGCCACCTGCCATTGCATCCTTTAATTCATATAATTTGTCTTTTCTCACACCTTAAATTTTAATTGAGTGTGAAGACAATTTTCAATATTGCGAAAAATGATTATATATGTGTCCAAAATTACGGAAATGGATACAGATCCAATGAACATTATTTTATTTTCTTCTTTCGGAATGGTCCTTCAATAAACTATCCTGGATCTTTCTTAAGATTAAAATGGGGCCCGATGTAGATAGATTGGATAACTGTAAATTTTATGAGACCAAGTATTGTATTGAATATATCTTTGGTATTGAGTATTTTTCTTTTATTGAGTATCTGAGCAGAAAATTATACTTACAATATCTTTATTATAGTTATTTGTAACCTCTTGACTTATTGTACTTTTAACTTTCTATTTTTCTTTTGGCATACTGTAATGGACAATACTGCGTAGTTTGTAGTTTTTTTTTTTTTTTTAGTTTTTTGAGTTTTTAGTTGGCTGTTTGTAGTTATAAACACACCTTCATTCTTTTCATTCTTGTAATTTGGTAGCTGCTACCAATATTTCAAAAAAAACTTTCTATTCTTCTTAAATTACAATTTCAAAAAAAAACTTTCTATTCTTCTCTATTTTTGAGTTTTTAGACCTCTAACTATCTCTATTCTCAACAATAATTGGGTCGGATTGTTCACAGTCATTGTCAATATGACCGAGTTGATCGAGTCCAGATCCACTGAAACAACTCAAATTGTGAGTTTATTTCGGATTGTCTGACTAATCTGATTCAAAGTAAAATGCATGTGATTTCTTTAAACCCTCGATCTGCTTTCGCATGAAAATGAGGGCACCCGATCGGACGGTCTGGATGAAACTCAAATATTATGTAACCTCAAAGGTTTAGGACTCGATTATGGGAATATGTAGGAAATAAGCAATTAAACGGCCAGTTATTATTCTATTTTTTTTCTTTTACATAATTAGATTATTATATTTTTTTTACCTTCAATTATTTACAGATTTTATAAAAACTTATTTCAATTTAATAAATAAATTTCATATCTTGTCGAATTTATTTGATGCTCCACAAATGAATTATTTTATAATAAACAATGAACGTGGAAATATTTTACTTATATTAGCAACTTTGGTACCTTTTATTTATTGTTGTTTATATTAAAGTGAACTAATGTGATATATTGTTTCTCAACTATATATGCAGAATTTCATGTATATTTGTCTTTAAAAAATTTCATTAATTCTATCGAATCCTTTTCTTTTACTTTGTTAAGCTTGAATTGTATTGAATAGCTTCTTATGCGAATGAACCCCTCATATTTTATCATCATTCTTAACGAACCTGTCTTTTGTAATTTTGGAAAAAAAAATATATACTGGGAAAAAATATGAATTTTTGATTAAAAAAAAACCAACTTTTAGCTGTTGTATTATGATTTGACAACAACATACCCATTTTAATTAATATTTTAAATTTCAAAATTTAATTCATATATTTTAAATATATTATTATTTTTAAATATACATAAAAACCACAAAATATGTGCAAAACTAGAATAAACTTCGGCTTATCAAGACATTTCTTTTGACAAAGTAAAAACTTTGATAATAGAAAAGAGAAGAAATGAAATGGTATTGTATTGATTGTGTGTTTTCAAGGTGATTACATTTATCTATATATATCTACTGCTATTGCCTTAATTCTTTCTGTTACAACGCTAACGTAACTATAATGTCAACAATCTATTACATTTGTTAACCATAGTTCTAACCATAATTAATGATAGTTAACCAATTCAGTTACAGTGATAACATCTATAATACACCTTCTAATACAACGTACCACTTTTTATTGTCTAGATTTCTATTGACTGAATTATTTATCTTTCAATTAGATTTGCTCCAATAACTTAATTATTAACCATTGACATAAAAGGAGTAGAAATAGGGTGTTTCTAATTTCACCAAATATTTTTGTGAACTCAACTCTAAAACATATCGGATTGGCTTCAATTAAACGATGAATCTCAATCGTTGAAATCCTTCTACCTTATGAGTGATACATCTACATGCGAGAATTTTAAAATTTTACATTAATTTTGTGTTGAGTCAAATGGTCATAAGGCGTCTGAAAAATGAATGCATTAAAATTAATTTATAAATCTTCTAATTTTGACCACTTGACTTTATACTAAATTAATTCGAAATTTTAAAATTTTTACATATAGATGCATCACTCATCAGGTAAAAGAATTTCACTGGTTTAAATTAGTTATTTGAAACCAATTCGATAGATCTTAGAGTTGAGTTCACAAATAAGCTTGATGAAGTTAAAAACACCCTAGTTCGATATAGTGGTTTGCTAACGGGTTACCCGTGACCCGTTCCGGGTAACCCGTTAGGGGTAACGGGTAGGGTGGGTAGACGGGTAGGACGGGTACGGGTACAACCCGCAACGGGTAGACGGGTAGTTTTTCCAAAACCACTACCCTACCCGTTTATTACCCGTACCCGTTGCGGGTTGACGGGTACGGGTATCCCGGGTACGGGCGGGTTTTTTTTTTTTTTTTTTTTCCTTTCTGTTTTTTTCTGAATTTTTATGCTTTGAGATTCGTGCCAAGTTAAAGGACATCCCGGATGGAGTTTAGATATAGGGGTCCGTTTTGAGATTCATGCCAAATTAAAATTGATGACTCAGATCTCATTCTACAAAGTCAGGTATTGCACTGGATCTGAATTCTATATGGTGCCGCCAAAAAAATTTTGAAATTCAAATTTTGTAACGGGTCAGGTACGGGTACGGGTAGACGGGTACGGGTAGGCGGGTACGGGTTGGCGGGTAGACGGGTACGGGTACAACGGGTTTTTTTCAAAATTATGTTGTCCGGTCCGTTTATTACCCGTACCCGTCTACCCGTTTGTACCCGGGCAACGGGTACGGGTACCACGGATAACGGGTACGGGCCGGGCAAAACGGGTTCAACCCCTAACGGGTTTAGCAAACCACTAGTTCGATATACTCACATAAAAACATAGTCTTTTTTAGTTGAAATGATAATTCATTCGAAATATTAGAAAACATGTCATAGAATTTTGTTTGTTTGAATAAATATTAGATTTTTTATTTATTTACTAACTATTGCTATCAATGGAAGCTGAATTAGATCTGTATGTGTATAAAATTCATAAGAAGAATCCTTCGCCACTAAACTTACAAAAATATATTTTCGCCTCTTAATTTATAATTGATAAATGTGAATATATATATAGAGAGAGAAACATTTATGGTTCATACATTCACACTCCCATGCGTTAATCCTATATAACGTGATGTTCATTCTAAAAACACATAACATGTTTTTATTATTTTTAAGATATAGATTGAGCCCTAAGATCATGCTTATTGCGTTGAATACATTGTTGTATGTGTTTATATACAAAATTTATAAAATATCAAATTAATTTGGTATAAAATTAAGTAGTCAAAAAATGATAAAAAAATTAATTTAAACATTTGTTTCCCTAATATGAAAAAGTTAATATAAAATCAAGCAGTCAAGTATATTAAAATTAACTTATTTTGTTTACTGCTTAACTTTACACTAAGTCGATAATTTAAAATTTTGACATATAAACACTTTTCTCGTGAAGTAGATCAGTTTCAACAATTTGAGTTTGATAATTAAAGTCATTTTGATAGATTTTGAAGTTAAGAATGTCCTAATTCTACTCAAAATTCACACAGATTAATATAATATAACTGAATTTATATACAATAAAATAAAATAAAAAACATCTAGAACCCAATAAAACAAACTTGTTAATCCAAAAAAGAAATTCCATGTGTAATGTTGATTTCTCAATTGAAGTCTGTCAATGAAATATTAATTCACTCCAACAGATTTTTTTTTTATTCTAACATAATGTAAATATGTAAGGTGGACACTACACATAACATACAATGTCACATTGGTAAATTAGGGAAATAACAAGAATGTGACATGAAAAAAAATGTTATACAATATGGGAATTGATACTGTCACATGTCATAAAAAATGTTATTCAAACGTTTATTTAATGCAATGCCTCGACTGTATCAGTCAAGTTTCCAAAAAAAAAAAAAAGGTTAGTAGCTCAAAATTGCTTATTTAAATATAAATATTTAATTGGTTGGATTTTAGTATGGAATACATTGTTCCCACATATAATTATCTAATAATGAACAATGTGTCCATAAAATCCTATGTTACTCGGATACGTTGACTTAGGCACCGTACCCGTATCGGATACGTATCGGATACCGATACGCGTACGATACGGCCACGATACGTATCCGATACGCCAGCTGGCGTATCGGATGACGTGGCGTATCTCTAAACTGCTAGATACGGTCACGATACGCATTGACTCGTATCCGATACGTCTGTTTCAGCGAGATACGGGTGGGATACGTGCGGGATACGTGCCTGTGATCCGCGAACCAGCGAGCCGCGTCCGTGGACCAGTCCGGCCGTGTGAACCGCGCCCGTGGACACCAGCCCGAGCCTATGGACCGCGCTAGTGGATCGGAGCAGATTTCTTTTTTTTTCCGCTCCATGCTGGGTTCGAACTTGGGACCTCCCAAGTGTGGGTCAAAAGCTTTAACCACTACACTAGGGCATCACATGTGACAAGATCTAGTCAATATAATATTTATCTTAAACTTTCATGAAGTCTTTATTTTTCTACAAATTTGATTTAAGTTATAATTATCTAAATACAATATATAAATTAATTAAAAATAATATATATAATAGATGTATCGTATCTTATATTTTTCAAAATTGCCGTATCGCCGTACCCGTATCGTATCCGATACGATACCCGTATCCATATCCATGCAACATAGATAAAATCAAATACACAATTAGTATTTTTAACATAATTCACAATTCATTATTAAAAAAATTTAAAAATAATAAGTTTTGCATCATTGAACAAACTGCTTCTTCAATAATCATTTGAAAAATAAGTTAAATAATTGGTAAAGTCATTATACCTGGGTTAAGAGTAATAGAGAGGGAACTATGAAGAGATATGATTACAAAGAAATTGAAAATAATTGAGGATATATTTAAAAAAAAAATATATATATATATATATATATATAGAGTTAGGCTGGGATGCTATGGATAGTGGTTTGCTAAACCCGTTAGGGGTTGAACCCGTTTTGCCCGGCCCGTACCCGTTACCCGTGGTACCCGTACCCGTTGCCCGGGTACAAACGGGTAGACGGGTAGACGGGTACGGGTAATAAACGGACCGGACAACATAATTTTGAAAAAAACACGTTGTACCCGTACCCGTCTACCCGCCAACCCGTACCCGCCTACCCGTACCCGTCTACCCGTACCCGTACCTGACCCGTTACAAATTTGAATTTCAAAATTTTTTTGGCGGCACCCTATAGAATTCAGATCCAGTGCAATACCTGACTTTGTAGAATGAGATCTGAGTCATCAATTTTAATTTGGCATGAATCTCAAAACGGACCCCTATATCTAAACTCCATCTGGGATGTCTTTTAACTTGGCACGAATCTCAAAGCATAAAAATTCAGAAAAAAACAGAAAAGAAAAAAAAAAAAAAAAAAAAAAAACCCGCCCGTACCCGTCAACCCGCAACGGGTACGGGTAATAAACGGGTAGGGTAGTGGTTTTGGGAAAACTACCCGTCTACCCGTTGCGGGTTGTACCCGTACCCGTCCTACCCGTCTACCCGCCCTACCCGTTACCCCTAACGGGTTACTCGGAACGGGTCACGGGTAACCCGTTAGCAAACCACTAGCTATGGATAGCATAGTGGCCTCTATGCTACGGCTCAATATTCGAGTTTTCAAAATCCAAACGGTCGATCCGAACCGTTCATCTTATTCTCCATATTAATATCTGCTTGGAGACCAAATTTTATAATTTTCTGAATTTTTTTACTATTTATTAAGCCACTTTGAAAATTGCTAATCCAACGGTTTTACTGTTTTGTGCAGCCACCGTTGGATCAACAATTTTGTAAAATACTTAATAAATAGTAAAAAAATTCAGAAAAATGTAAAATTTGGTCTCCAAGCAGATATTAATATGGAGAATAAGATGAACGGTTCGGATCGACCGTTTGGATTTTGAAAACTCGAATATTGAGCCGTAGCATAGAGGCCACTATGCTATCCATAGCACCCCAGCCTAACTCTCTCTCTCTCTCTCTCTCTCTCTCTATATATATATATAGAGTTAGGCTGGGGTGCTATGGATAGCATAGTGGTCTCTATGCTACGGCTCAATATTCGAGTTTTCAAAATTCAAACGGTCGATCCGAACCGTTCATCTTATTCTCCATATTAATATCTGCTTGGAGACCAAATTTTACATTTTTCTGAATTTTTTTACTATTTATTAAGTATTTTACAAAATTGTTGATCCAACGGTGGCTGCACAAAACAGTAAAACCGTTGGATTAGCGATTTTCAAAGTGGCTTAATAAATAGTAAAAAAATTCAGAAAATTATAAAATTTGGTCTCCAAGCAGATATTAATATGGAGAATAAGATGAACGGTTCGGATCGACCGTTTGGATTTTGAAAACTCGAATATTGAGCCGTAGCATAGAGGCCACTATGCTATCCATAGCACCCCAGCCTAACTCATATATATATATATATATAGTGGTAGGCTAATATACAATCGATTGTTCCTGAGGTCCCGTACAACCAAGTCATTTTCCGATTTTTAAAGTCCAAATGATCAATCCAAACCGTTCATCTTATTCTCCATATTAATATGTGATTGGAGACCAAATTTTACATTTTTCTGAATTTTTTTTACTATTTATTAAGCCACTTTGAAAATCGCTGATCCAACGGTAGCTTCTGGTTTTACTGTTTTGTTAAGTCACCGTTGGATCAGCGGTTTTCAAAATGGCTTAATAAATGGTAAAAAAATTCAGAAAAATATAAAATTTGGTCTCCAAGCACATATTAATATGGAGAACAAGATGAACGGTTTGGATCGATCATTTGGACTTTAAAAATCGAAAAATGACTTGGTTGTACGGGACCTCAGGAACAATCGATTGTATATTAGCCTACCTCTATATATATATATATATATATAGATAGATAGATAGATACATGAATATATGGGTGGAGAGTAAGTATTTTATGTTTCTTTTCCTATGTGGAGTGGGCTTAGAATTAGGCTCTGTATTACTTTAGTTTCATAAAAAAAAACATAGGGAACACAAAAATATAGAGGAAAAGAAAAATGATAGAAACGAACTGAAAATTAACAAGAAAACCTGGTAAACCCTTCAACACAGTATTCTATTGTCATTTCCATATATAGGATTTTCAATGTCACATTGCAAGTGGAAAACCAGCTATTCATAATTCCATAAACAGTGGCAATTTGAAAACCATAATTAACAAGAAAAAAAAAAAAAAGATTGATGGACAAAAAAGATGATCATTTTTCAAAATAAATAACTTAGATATCCTTCAAAATTGGACAAATCCTTATCAAATTGTGAAATTCATCTGTCTGTGCCACAGCTTTAAAAACCTCCGGGGAGCTCATAAATCTGAGACATTCTGCTTTGAGTTGACTACAGTTGTGTTGCTCGGCCAAAATTAATGCAGTCCCAACGTTGCTCCCACTGAGATTCTTGCATAGTAAATCTTCACACATCAACCTCAACCTCTCCAATTGGTACCTATATTCCAGGTATTAGATTGTCATATTAAAATTAGTAAAATTGATATTGAAAGTGAAAATTTAAAACAAAAATTACACATACCTATCTGCGGCTACGAGCAAATGTTGAGACATCAACCTCATATCTTGTTTTTCACCGTCGACATCAGTAGTCACCTCAAAATCGGGCAGTGAATCAGAATATATAAAGTAAAGCATGGATTTGAAAACCGATGCTTCAATATCTTCAACTGTTATAGTGTCTGCCCATTTCTCTTTCATGCAACCGAAAAGCTCGGCATTGAAGACAGCTGACCTAACTGCAAGCACACCACGATGAGCCTTGAATGTCTCTCCCTTCACCACAAATGTAACATCCGCCCCCTTTCCGCTCTCAAATAGGTTAGCCAAATTTTGGTTTAAATTTGACGGTGGAACAATGACACTATAGGGGTGGGTTACTTCAACCTTTGTTCCTTTAATAACCGTGATAGTACACTTCACTATGAAAGAATCATCTTTTAGATGTTTTGATGCCTGAAATTCAGTTCTCTTTGCAAATTGCCAACAGCCCCAATATCTGAATTCAGGGTGGGTAATTATAGCCAACGCTGGGGATGTAACGCTCCAGTTAGAGGCAGCGCTATTCTGTTGAAGTATGGTGAGAGTTATTTGCGCGTTCACATCATTACATTCGACTCGAACTCTAACGGATATAAAATCTTTGTACTCCATGGTGATTCCATCAGGAAAGACTTCAATTTTCCAGTTATAACCGCCAACAGTAAAAGTAGCAGAGTCAATGCTTTTTCCTATGCCACCTTTAGTTAGGGAATATCCACAAATCTTAAACAGATGTGATCCAGTTATGATTTCTGACCGAAATGTTGAGGCTGTCTCGAGGTTTGGATGACCGGTAGCTTGAGCAGATGAACCCATTTGGGTATATTTTACACTGAGATTGTATATATATTAGATTAGAGATTATATTGGATTGTGATTCATAGAATAAGTAATATTACTGAGTTGAAACACATAAATTAATTAAGGTTCGCATTAAAAGCTATTGGAACAAGTAAACATCCCCAATATGAATCAGCTTGTAGTTTAACTGATCTAGCACAACATAGATAACCTAAGAATTTTAATTGAGAGGGACTTTTTTATAGTTAATTTCAACATTTATACAAAATATAGTATATTTCATAAAAATATCAAATTTCCTACTATTTGTTTGACAATCAATTTCTTGAATTTCACCCAAGAAAATTTAGAATTTTGTTCAAAATAAGTAAAAATATATTTTAAAAAAAAAACATAAAAGCAGAATAAATACCAACACTAAAAAAAGTTTAAGTAATAACCTCACCTGCCCAACCTTGTTCAGAGATGATCGGAAAAGAGAGAGAGTAATTGAATAAGATGAGTTGAGGAGGCGGAAAAAGAACTGAGAAGAGCGGCGCTGAGAGTGTAGTGAATTCGGTGGGAAAAAGGGGAAAGTAGAAGCGTAGTGCTGGGTTTTTTTTTTATTTATTTATTTATGAAAAACTAGGAGGGTAGTGCTGGTTGCAAATGAATCGAACTGAATCAAACTTAAATTTGATTTGAATTAATTTCGAATCGAATTTTTTATGAATTCAATTTTGAACTTTTTATGAACTTTTTTACGACAAGAAAGAGTGATCGTAATCGCTGAAAGCGAGAGGTGAAAGTCATCTAAGGTTTTAGAACTGAGAACGAGAGTTACGACTTACGAGTTATGACTTATGGCTGGGCGGCCTTATGTTTTAACTTTTAAGTTATCAACAAACATAAGTCATTAGCGGAAATCAACGGTTCACGTTACTTTGAGATTCGAACTAAAATAGTTGGTGAACCTATTTCGAACGTACCAGGTCCAGTTTGAATTTGATTTGAATTAATTTTGAACTATTTCGAATCAAATTCAAATCAAATCACGAACTATGAATTTTTTGTGCAGCCCTAACTAGGGGTGTTAATGGCATCTTACATGTTTATCCAATCCGTAATGTATCTGTAAATATAGATGAGAGTAATTTTTTTAATTATCAGGTAGAGATAAGGATAATAATTTTGTTTTATTATTTTATTCGTTTTTATATAAAATGTTTTATAAAAATAAAATTATATATTAGATATATATTGTATGAAGATGATATACCAAGAAAAATTTAGCTAGCACCTCATAAAATCAAAATTAGTTGATTATCACTCTACTGAATATTTCTCAATTCCGACCAACCACTCATATCTGTCCGTGCACCAAATTAGACTGAGAATGCGCACAAATTTTCAGACACCATTTCAATTCAAATAATAAGGTTTCTGATCCATGTGGGTCCTCATTATTATGCTGATTCTCATCTCATACATTTAATTTTGTCAAACTTTTACGAGTAACCTAGTTAACCAATTACAATGAAACACGTCATCTCGTCTAAAACGTAGTAAAATATTGAAGCTTTGGATGATCTGCTTTTACTTTGGCACGGTCATGGATTGGGAAATAAATCTGCTGTGATTCTAGAGGGATCGCACGATCCTGTTATTCTAAATCTATCAATTTATCTGTCTAGAGATTCGTACAAAAAAAATAAGTGTCGTTAAATTTGTACATTTTAAAAAGTAAAAAATTAGATTTGGAATCACAGGTCTGCGATCCCTTTGGAATCACAACAGATTTATTTCTCACGGATTGAAGGAAACCATGGTCTGTATAATTAAATGATGAGGATGGTTTAAATGCCTCTATTTTTAATTTTTAATGTCTTCATCATGTTTTCAGTTTTATAAATTTTAATAATTCAAAATTTAAAATTTAAAAGTTAAAATAAAATTATTGGATATAATCTGCATTATTTTATCTATGCACGTATAAAAATTTATGACATTTTAACTTCGTTTTGGTCGTCATCAAGAGTTTGTAAAAACGTACTGACGTTGATCTTTCAATTTATTGATTCATATAAAAAAAAAACTGAAATGTAATAAATTTTTTTGAGCACATAGATAAAATAGTAGATCACATCTAACGGGTTTTATTTTGTAGTTTGTAATTTAAATTTTGAATTATTAATATTTTTAAAATAGAGACATGATGGAGGAACAAAAAATGGAGACATCTGAACTGCCCTCTTAAATTATAAGAGACCTTACTTTGGAGGTACTCAGTCAGACTATTTGGGCGTGATTAGGGCTGCTCATGAGCCGAGTTGAGTCCAAATTGAGGACAACTTGGATTCAACTCGCAAACTCATGAGCCGAGTTGAGTCCAAGTCGCTAATCCATTTTCGAGTCAAAAACTCTGATTTGGAATCAACTCGCGAGCAACTCGAGTTGAAGCGAGTCGACTCGTGACTCATAATGTACTACATAATGAGACAGTCTAATTTAATTCTAACAAAAAAAATATTACATAGTTTATCAAAGTAATACATAATTAAAGGCAATACATAATAAAATAATAACCAACACATAATTAAAAATTATGAAAATACCAAAATAGTACATAATTAAAAATTACCAAACCGATAAAGTCTAACAAAACAGTACATAGTCTAATAAATTAACAAAACAAAAGAAATAATACATAGTTAATCAAATTACCAAATATTACGATGTAACAAAACATTACATAATCATCAAATTACCAAACAAAATTACCAAAAAAAAAAAGTCTAATAAAGCAGTATGCAGTTCTTTTCTCTACTTTTCTTCCTCTTTCTTCTCTACTTCTCTTCATCTGCTGGCTGCTGCAGATTGCTAAAAAAAAGTAATAGTTGAATAAAATGTTGGCAGTGGCAAATATTTTTAATTTTTAAGGTTTCGGGGTGCCTCAAAAATTAGAAATATATGAATTGGGATTTGGTGTGATGAGTCCAATCAAGTTGATTCTGAACCGAGTTTGGGATAACTTGGAATTGACTCATAAATCAACTGAGTCAGTAAACTCAAGTCAGTTTTAACTCGAGTTATAATGAGTTGAATCTGAATTGATTACGATCTGAGTTTCGAGTCATGAGCTTTTTGTGCACCCGTAGGCGTGATACAAAATTGCCAACAAATTAAAAATGAATATTCTATTCACAAATCAAATATAACGCCTTCATGTCATTGTACTGTTTAAAAAAAAAAACAGACTGGTGCACGTTATCAATTGATGTGCCTCCCCAGTGTGCGCATCAAATTAGTGCACATTCTCAGTCCGCGCATCAATTCAGTTTGATGTGCATACTCAATCTGTGTGGGTGGTATGAGTTGAGAAATGAGCAGTACAGTGATGATCAATTAATTTTGATTTTATGAGATGCTAACTAAAAAAATTTCAAAATGATACATGATATAATAAACTTTTATATTTTATTACATTTTTATAATACAAATTAGTTGTATTCATTATTATTATGTTCTTTTTTTATTTTGAATTTTTTTTATCAAAAATACAAATTGAATAATCACTAATACCTTTTTATCCGTTTGTATAATTCGTACCGTATTCGAAAAGATGGGTAAAAATAAATATTTTTTTTCATTATCATATTAAATACAAGTATGAAAATAACTCCATCCAACCCGTATCCCGTTGACACCCCTACTTACACACATATTGCCTATATTGCTTCTTTTGATATAAAAAAGTAAATCAATTTGCCGATATTGCTGCATTAGGATAGAGATTTAGGATTAATTACAAAGCTATGTTGAAAGGGGATGATCATTCAAATTTCAAACATTGTTGTTTATAAGAAGAGGGATTCAATTACACCGTCACATTTTGACATTATATGTTTACAAATTATTTTTCTAATTTCAAAATTCAAATCGTCGATCCGAACCATTCAACATGATCTCCGTATTAAAATGTGTTTGGAGACCAAATTTTATATTTTTAAGAAATTGTTTACTATTTATTTAGAATTTTAAAAATTGTTGTTTTTCAACAATTCAGAATTATCTGAAAACTATAATTTTGTACACATCACAATAAATATTAAAAAGTTTCCAAAATATGTAAAATTGTCTCCAAGTGTATTATAATATGGAGATCATGTCAAACTGTTCGGATCGACTGTTTGAACTGTGAAATCGCAAAAATAACTTATAAACATATGATGTCAAGATGTATCACCATAAAATAGTATGTCTTTCTTTCTATTTTATGCAACTTTTTTTTAATATTTAATATTTTTTATATATAGAAATCTAAATTTATTTAGATACGTACCCGCCACACGTACTTACCACACGTATCTGTCATTTCTTCCGAAAACTTTTGTAAATAAAACCACAAAATGACATATAATAAGAGCTATATCAAAGTATTAACTGATTTCCACTCCATTTTAGTTTATAAATTATTTGTACATTGTGGATTTTAGGCATGTCGTCAAAACAGTTAGAATTGAAGGAACAAAATAGCAATCCCAATAAAAGAATTAATAATGTTAAAGTATACAATGACTTCTTTATATTGATCAGACTTGAAATCAATTTACAATGTTGAAAAAATATTGTCAATATTAATTGCATATACGTTTTTGATCTAAATACAAAAAATATTGATTTATTCCTTATTTCCTTATCACCGAATATGTAGTATTCGATTATAAATACATATTTATCGTACTTTGTATTAAAAATGTTGTTTTTTTATGAGTTCTTTTTTGTTCTTTTATAATATATCATGTTGCAATGCTTTATACCTAATGGTCCAGGCGTATACATACAAAAATAAAAGTGAAAGTTGAATTCGATAAAAAAAATTTATGGAAGTTAAAATAAAAAGTTTTTTTTTTTTTAATGCAAAGTTAATAAAAGAAAGTGGGGTAGGAAATTTTATGGGAGATGGAAGAATTTTTATGTTTGAATCTGAATCATTTAATAGCGACCAACACGAATATTAAAGCGGCTCCGTATGTTCCATCTCAGATCAGATTGGCTCAGGTCGTGATCAAATGGCCGTGATCCCACACAGAAATATTCTGTTAGATACGCGTTCGATGCAGTAGCTCTCCGAGTTGGGCTCCTCTGCATTTCTATGAAATTAATTGAAATTCCTAACAGATCTGAACCTTCCATCGTATAATGAACTGTCTACATGGGGCAATTGTTCGGACCCATCAGATGATATGGACCGTCCGATACGAACTAAATGAGACCCAGCTCTATCGGCGGCCGCGACTATCCAATGGAGCTCGAGTCCGGTCCTCTGAAGTAACTCAAATTTTGAGTTTAGATTCACACCGTCCGATCAGAACCAGAAGTCCAGAATGCAAGGGCTCTCTTTATTATTCGTGCTTAAGCAGATCCAACGGTGCGGATCTAAACTCAAATTTTGAGTTAACTCTGGTGAAATTGGAGAATCTCAACTCCCAGGTTCCCAACCCAAGCTCTTCGGCTCTTCCCCCCCCTCTCTCTCTCTCTCTATTTCAATCGCCCGCTTGTTCGCTCCGGTTGCGGGTCCCCAAGCCAAGCCAAGGTACACCTCTGTGCTTCTTCTTCGGTTTCTAAGACTAACTATAGCTATTGCGCTCTCTATCTGCTTCTCATTTGATAATCAAATACAAGTTATTTATGAATATAATCTTGCTACCAGTACACATTATTTATCACTGGATTGACCTCATCAAGGCTACATTTTGTTGCACTGTACCAATTCTCTAATATTGAGTTGTGCCTGATAGGTGAGGCACATAATATCCCTGGAGCAATTGGAACAAAAGCGCCAGAATTCTCTGTCTGAGTGGTATCAAGTTCTAATTGTAGATGAGTGCAGGTACTTATACAAATAGTTCTCAATTTTTACTTGGTATTTTGTAGTAGCACTAGAGTTAATTAATACCAATGAAGTATTGTGATTTTCTCTATTTTGGCTGCATTTAATTCAGGTCTAGCAACAGTATAGATTACTTGTGTCTACTGGTTCTGGTTTGACCAATTAATACTCCATTTTTTGTTTTTGCTTGCAAACAAACAAATTGGTGTTTGATTTCACAGTAATGCTTGGTTTTGATTGAGGCTTAATTATGCTTAATTGAATCATACAGGCATGTCATAAATTTTTGTTTTTATATCTCTCTCTCTCTGAAAGGTGGGGCATTTGGTGGGAACAGGGGAGCAAGACCAGTACCTCCTGAAAAAGGAGTTTTTCCTTTAGATCATCTACATGAATGTGACCAGGTACAGAATCACCAACAAATATAATTCTTAATTAGAAGCAAAATGATGAATATTTCTGGAATTTTGTGAACAGGCAAAGAAGGATTATATAGCATGCTTGAAAACCTCAGGGTTTAAGTCAGAAAATTGCCGAGATCTATCTAAGAAGTACTTGGAGTGCCGAATGGAAAGGTAATCATATTTATAATTTGAAACTTCTGTAATGAAACCCCATTTTATTAAACAATTGCAGAAAACTGATCCCCTTTTTAACTTTTCACATAATATATGAAACATAATGTTCTCACTTTCTTTACAGAAACCTAATTTTGATTATGAATATGTTCAGAAACATGTTGCAAAAGTAATTTTGAAGATCAATACCTGAATTGTCTTCTTGAATAAGAAGATTTTTCACATGATGGAAGTTGTTGTTTTTACTGCTAAAGCTAAAATAGAGAGTTTTGGAGTGCTTAGTTATTCTTTTGAGACCTAGATCCTGTTCTATAAGATTAAATAATTACTGAGATAGTGTAAAATTGGCCCCTGCTATATAATTTTCTGGCTCCATCACTAATTGGTACTGTATATTTGTATTTCATGTTATGAAATGCTAAAATATTTCTCACTGAGATTGATTAACCTTTCAACCTTTGAAATGATGCATTTCTAAATCTTCTCCAAATTAATATAAAACAATTTGAAGTAGGGACTAGGGACCTTCTTGCAAAATATGCAAATAATGAAAACCCAGGAATTTTTTTTTTCCGATTTACTGAATAGGCAGGAACCTTTTGTAGTATTGCTCTTGTTGATTTAAATTTGGCTAACTAGTAATGGAAACATTGAACTACTGAATGCTTTGCAAAGCTAAGCATTATATATCCTGCCTGCCACTAACACATTTTTCTTGTTTCCATTTTTTTTTTCAGAAACTTGATGGCCAGACAAGACATGTCAGAGCTAGGGTTTGGAAAAGAACCGGAGACAGAGTCTCCTAATACTGACATTGAGAAAATTAAAAATCAATCTCAGCCTTCAACTGATTAACAATAAGCTTCTAGCAAATTGCTCCATTTTCTTTTTTCATATTTTTATTTGTTTTTGCTACCTTAGTTCGGATTTAGAAGTTCTTTCTTTATTGCAGAAAGACATTTGAGAAATAAAACTGTGGATTAGAACATACATAGGAACAAATTTTGGTAGTGTGTTTTTAGTTGTTTATTGAAAATAATGCTCAGCAACTATTTTTGTCAGAATCAGGTTCTGTAAATGCCTAAGAGCAGCGCAGTGAAAGGAGTTTGGATTGTTTATTTGTATTCCTTTTGCTTTAACATACAGAGAAATGCTTTCCGTTAGTGCTTTATTAATCTAGGACATTAGTAACAGACAGGATTACAACAAGCATAGCAGTTTCTTACTGGTATTTGACTTCCAAGCATGTATACGCTTCTATTTGTGGTCTAAATTTGGGTAATAGGGTAGGCCCAGGTCAAGACTCAAGACCCCTTTGTTAGGCCGACCAGGCCCAGACTACCCTAAATAGGCCCAGATAAGAGGCACCGACCTTTTATGGGTTTTGGGTCTGGTTGTATTTTGATCTGAGAGTCTTTACCATATCACATAGCAAGCAAGCAGAACGTTTAAAAGAGGCGGACTTCACATTAACAGTTTTGTAAAAAACGTGGTTTAGACTGATTAATCGGCCAATTAGTCGTTAGTGGTGATCAAACAGTTATGGATTTTTCCAACTAATCAACCGATTATTTCTGATTATTTCCAATTATGGCCGATTTTTTTCGATTATTCCCGAATCTCAATTCCGATTAATCGTTTCACGGTACCATGTCCGTCCGACGACCACATACCATTATTTACAACACTGCACACTAGTAATAGTGTAATAAGAGTGAGCCTAACTATGGTAATACATTTCAGTGTTGTAAATAACAGGGTACCGTCAAACAATTAATTGGAAATAATTGACCGATTAGTTCGAATAATCCGTGATGGTTTGATCACTATCAACGATTAATCGGCTAATTAATCGGTCTAAACAGACGTTTTTTTACTACACTGATATATATGCATATTATGGATTATGAAATTATATTTCTATTTTTAAAATTCAAACCGTTGAAACGGTAAAGATGATTTCTATATAAAAATATACTTGAAAAATCAAATTTTACAATTTTTTTAAATTCTTTTTCTTCTATTTTTTTTTAAATATAAAAATCATATTTAACGGTTCGAATCAACTATTTGAACTTTATGGATCCATCACACGGATAGATCCATAACATACATATTAACATATTATTATAGTCTCACTAGTGTAATATTGTGGTGCTTTTAAGAATAATTAGAATATCAGACAATACCTGTCTTATTCTATCTCAGCATTTCTCCTAATTATTACTGAATTTGACGAATTTTACCAATAATATATTATTTATCCCACATTATTCTATCTAAAATTTATATTATAATATAACAAATTTATTTCTAAATCATTAATTTTCATATTGTATCCAAATCATTAATTTTCAGCCTTGCCAAAATATTTTTGAATTACGAAATTCTCACCACGCCAGACAACAACTGAGATAAAAGTATCAGTATCATATATATGGAGAGTAAATAATGAAAAAAAAAGTCAATTAATAACACAAAATTCAATATAGGCATTCAAACATAATACATGTCAAAACATCCATACTTTTTTTTTTTTACAACCCGGCAGGAGCCAGGCTGAGGCACAGATCCAGTCCTGACCCCGCCTCCTCGGACCGACTCATGGAAGGCGGCCCATTTGTCAGCCTACCGGGCTCTCTAGCCGGGCTGACATGAAAACCAAAACCCTTCGATCTCTCAGCAAAGTAGCCCCATGGTACAGGTTGATAGTTTGCAAAGGCATGATGACCTACTGGCATGAGTCTCGTTTCCGGTACAAAAGCACAAGGTGATACCAGCTGATGTAGCGTAGCATTATTGGTACGTCGGTTACTGAGTTGCATGCGTTTCAGTTGCTGGCGTTCCCTCTTGTGTGCATTCTGGTGGCCACCTAGTGCTTGCGAGTTGGCAAATTCCCGACAACAGTACTGGCATTCGTACTTGCGCACATCTTGACTTGCAGGAGGTGGCATTAATGGTGATGGGTTGTTAATAGCACGGTTATTATCAGACACATCAAATCCGAATAGTTTGAGCGTTTTGTTCGTGGCGCTACCGGCTGAGTTGGGATTGCATTGTATTTCAGCCATATTGCTAGCTAGATTTGATTTCTTCTTGGAAAAAATTGAAGGTAGGAACTAGGAATAGAGAATAGAGAATAGATGAGAGAGATTATTGGTAGGGATGTAGGTAAGTAGTGAGGAGATATATATTTATACAAAGAGAAATGCATGTGTGGGAACTGGGAAGGTTGCATTTAATGTAAGGTGAAAGAGGAGATATGATACAGGTGGGAAAGGCATGAATTTAAGTCATAGCTACACGCAGAAATGGTGCATGAGACGAAAATGACGTAACCAGTTTAAATCAAAGGAACAAGTTTCTGTCGGACCTTTTCTTTTCTTTCTTTTTTGTTTAATTATTTGATAAAAATCTTCACCTGCTTTTCAATTTTAGTTTTAATCACGTTAATTACTATATCGGTCGATTATTTGTTCAAGCAAATGTCACAGTCTGGGTAAAACTATTGACAGTGCTGTTTTAGCTCCATACAATGCATAAATCATATTATTTTTCTTTTCTTCATTTTGACTCTATTATTTGTGCTCTGCATGAAGTTAAAATAATATTGTCAATAAACTATTATTATTGACTATTGAAAAGTAATTAATTAAGATGCACAGTAAAAAATGATTATTGCGAGGTACACAATAAATTAAAATTGTTTTTTTAAAGAGTATCACTATTGCTGAGAGGAGACAATAAAAAACACTTTTATCCTAGGAAATAGTGATAGATTCTCGTAGATACATAATGAATGGCAACATTCTGGATGTGTTGTTGGATATATAAATAATTGATAGCTTACTAACAGTTTTCATACAAGTTTGAAATTATAAATTTGTCCATTGTCAGAATTGGTAAATGAAATAATAAAAATGGAAAATTTATATATACTCTATTTATAAATTTCATTTAAGACATATATGTTTCAATTCAAAGTTCACATATTTTCGAGTACTTTTTTTGTTTTTTGTTTTCCTCAATTTTTTGCAATTTTGACGGAATAACATATATAATAATTATTTTAGTACTTGCACTACAGTACCACACAGCACCCGTGCTACAATAATCATGCTACAATACCTGCTGATACGGCCTAAGTCCAGACTAGACACGTGGTCCGTGTGTGTATTGTAAGTGGATGTGTACGTATATGATTGGCGTCCCGCCTGTGTTAGGCAGTCCGAGAAGGGAACTCGGGGTCAATAACCCGAGTGTAGTTGTAAGACACTTTTACTATATCCTATCTCGTGTTTTTGTCAAAAAGTGTCAGCCCCTGTTCTATGGAGCTGTTTACCTTAAATAGTCCTCTCCAACTCTGACATCCCGCGTTGTCAGAGCTGACAGAGAGGATCGCATCAGAGCAACCAAGCTTACGTGTAACGCGGCAACATCCGCATATTAGAAATGCGGGAGTCGCATAATGGGCGGTGTGGTCCGCATAGGGGGCGGTGACTAAATCGCACCCGGCTTGTACGGAAGATCGTTGGTGGTGATCTTAAGCTTATTCTGGACTGGGCTTTATCCCGACTTCTTTCCGCCCCGGATTGGGTCATGGGCCGCTTATATTATTCCATCTGGAGCCTTTCATTCATCCTTGGGCTGATTTCATCTAAGTAGTTGTTTCAAGGCCCCCTATTGTTTTATAAGGGCCTTGGGCACATGGCCCTATCACCTGCGCTTAGAGAAATAATGTATTTTGGTCCCCAATAATTTTATAGTCTCAACTAATTATTATTCTAAAATTCCAGGAACATCATTTCTCTATAGTCTCCACTAATTATATAGTTTCCTTTTTACAATCCCCACACTTGTTCTCGCGTCAACATTTCTCTAACAAAAATAATTGACTTCATAGGAATAAATACTTCAATGCATAGATATTAATACTTTCAATGTCATATGTAAAAAATACTTAGATATGTACACATTCGTAGCTATAAATACTTAGAAGATAAGATATTAATACTTTAAAAAAATATTAATATTTTGATGCATGACTTGTTATGATTATCCCTTTTCGAGTTCCCCAATCATCTCCGCGTCAACCTTCCTCTAACAAAAATAGTTAACTTCATACGTATAAATACTTCAGTGTATAAGTATAAATACTTTCAATACTTAGATGTTAATACTTTTGAGTCTGAAAGTACGTCATCATGGATCTTATTTGAAAGAAAAAATTGTGTAAGTATTAATAATATGGAAAAAAAAAATTAAAATTGTGGAGATTTTGCAGTCCCTACAGAAAGTTATCTTTCTGCATTTAATTTTCGGTGGTTCCCCCGCGGGTACAGTGCTGCGGGTACTATCTTCGCACTACAGTACCCATACAATAAATAATTGTTTACCTTATAGCTATAAATACTTCTATACATAAATATAAATACTTGCATGTATAAGTATTAATACTTTCGAAAAGAAAAATAAATTGTGAAATTTTTGTGATCCCCACGAAAAGATATTTTTTTACATTCAATTTCAGTAGTCCCCTACAAATATAGTCGGATACTATTATTAGCTTCCTAACCTATATAGAACGTGTATATATACTTGCTGACGTCTACTTCTCTTGATGCAACCATCCAAAAGTGACGTTGAGACCTATAACTTTACGTGAATTTAAATGGGACCCATCTCATAGAAATATATACAAATTGCTCGTCTAATTAAAAGCAAAGAAAAGATGTTGGCTTGATTGTCGTGTTCAATGTACTACATGTAGGGGCCGTTTTGTTTGGAGCATTTTACTGTTCATTTGAATTTACAATGTGAAGCGATATTAATTGTACGATCACCAATTAATAATTGCACGAATAGTTAAATCTACATTTGTTATAAAATATATTTATGTAGATATTCAATTTATAACATCTAATATTAATTTTTATTTCATTGTTCATTATTTTCACTACTATGGACATTTATTTTCTTCTTTATTATTGTAACATCTCTTTCTAACCTATAAATAGAGATTTTTTAAATGGAGAATGGATACATATATTATATACAATAGTGGAGAATAAAATTTTGTTATTGCTCTCTTTATCTCTCTTGTTATTTACTTTACTTTTGTTATAACTTTATTTTAATTGTACAACAACATATATATTTTTTTCACAAATATTCAATAGTACAAAAATCATACACAACATATTATACATGGATGCGAAAAAATTGCACATTATATAACAATGTGTAATATGAGAAGGCGTTCATGTGAAAAAAAAACTCCAACATACACGCACGGTCTGAAATTAAGTTTTGAATAGTGTCTGGAAGTCACAATTATTTGTACATAGTTTCATTAATAGTAAACTGTGTACGGTTGTACTACTTCATACACACGGTTGTACTACTTCATACACGGTTTTTTCTAAAATATCTGTGTATAATTTTTCTTAGTTTACAAACATTGTTTTTTAGTATAAACCGTAAACAAAATTTCATAATAGTAATAAATTAATATCTTGTTTCCAAATATGAGTACCCACTCTCTTTAACTTCTCTTCATTTTTCCTTTTCTTCTTGATTCTTCCCCCTCGTATATATCATTTCTTTCTTGTATAGCATAAGACCGAAGGTTAATTACAGCTTTTTTAGCAAAAGAAGGTTCATTTCTTTGTTGAGAAAAGTTGTAATTAAACATTCACAATCTTGATGAGAGAGATGCGCTATGCGTGCTATGCACGTGCTAAAGATGTTCCTCTTCAAAAATGTTTATCTTCTGAAGTTACATTTCAAATGCAATCTACGTGTGCTATGTGCCTCATATTTTTCTGAATTTTTTTTTTAATATGAATTCCATAGGAGCTTAGGTACCCAATTAAAATAAACAAAATTTTAAATGGAATTTATAAAATTATGAGTACTGCACTTGACTAAATAGTACCAAATTCAAATAATGACTGAATTCTAACTCTCTATTTATATTAATTCAATTTTAGAAACTGTCAACAGTACTTTTGCCGCTAGAACACCCAGTATCTCAGAACTTGATGGATCTCACTATTTCAATGTGTTCATTTTCATTTTTTCAAATAAAACTTGGATCCTTAATTAAGAGTTAGCCTAAGTTGAAGAAACTTACATTGCTTCAACATCGGAACTGTATATTTTAAAAAAAAAAATACTATTTTCTCACTCTAGTATTTTTTTAATTGTATGGTCAAGGAAAGATCTCTTTAGTTATTTACTGGTTATTGGTTGCAAGAATGTTAATTATGTGCATGACTTATGCGTTAGTGATTATCCAAACCAACGAATCTCGCTAGTTGCAACATCTCCAAGAAGAAATCTCGAAATAATTGAGATCAAGTACTTGCAATTTGATCCCTTGGTAAGTATATTACTTATAATTAATGTTAGGGCATGTAGAGTGATATCGTTCAATATTTTTAATTAATCGACATATTGAGCACACGCATAAGACTCATCGAGTTTTATCGAATTGGATTGGGTAATTATATAATTGAATGTAGGCAATTATAGTAAGACTCCTTTGATGGGCCCTTGCATTGTACAATTATACTAGTTCAATTGGATATGACATTTTTGTATATGTATGTTGAATTGGAATATTGTCTTTTTGTTTGTTGCATATTAAATATTGAATGTATATGATTGTCTATTGTATGCTATGAATGTTGAATATTTCTTGAAAGTAAATATGGATGTGTAATATTGTATGTTTAATGGCCGGGTGCTAGCTAGTTATAAATCATTAAAAAAAAAATCACAACATACACGCACGGTTTTAAATAATAAAAAAAAAAACAATGTATTGTTTCTAAAATGACAGATAGATGTCTTGTAGAAACAGTATATATAACACTTGTTATTGTACACGGTTATCTTGACTACGTAGAAATCAACATTTTTAACGCCCTTTTTTTTAGATCTGACACAGTTGGTTTAATTTTATTAACCGTATATGTTAGTTCTATATAGATATGGTTCGAAAACTGTGTATAACATACTCTATTCATATACAGTGATCACTAACACGGTCATGTAACCGTATGATATTAGTTTTTGGGACTATCTATGGTCGCTTTTTTTGTACCAGTGATTTTGATATTGTCAAAGTCTTGTACATGAAGTCAGATATGGCTAACTACATTAATTATTAAAATAACAAGCAATTCAATTACAATCTAGTTTCTGTCGGCTGTTAGTAAGCTCAGGAGATGCCATAATTATCTTATCACAAGTTCAAAAAATATGTTAAATTAGTAAAAGATTCGCTTCAATTTTCTGCTATTAACTTTATTGCTAGTTAAAAAAATTGAAAAATTACTATTATTTTTTCAAATTCACAACAAGTTGATAGTTGATACTGTATTTAATACTTTTTGAAGTAGGAACACCATAACAAAATTCGTAAAATTTACAACAAACATAGAAAATTATGATATAGTTATGTATTAAAATTGACACCATACTTAATTCGGATTTGGATAACCTAGCTTGGATCCGACCCGATACTATAACGCTCCCTCAGCTGTATAGGCCCTATTTGTGAGTACTTTTGTGGGACCTAGCATCATAACAATCAATATATATATATGTACTCATTAGTTAGTTGTGACTTCATTGATTGCATCTAGATTAGAATTTTTTTTTTTTTTTTTTGAAGGTGAAGTCCGTAGGCATGCATCTAGATTAGATTTGATTGTATTAAACTATTCATTCATTATTATAATTAGACAGACCATCGATAAAAAAAAGAGGCCTTTTTATATCCTCTGCATTAACGCACCATTTGAGTTTTGATCTGATAAATTCGTTACATATTAGCATAAACTTTAAACAGCTCATGTACATTATTGGTTCGGGTTGACCAAGATTTTGATCAGACAGTATGTAGCTGAGACCGAATCTCTTGCACAGGCAAAAAATTTATGCCCCTAGAATCACTATCGATGAATTCGAGATGGGTCCGAGATTAAATATTTAAATGTTAAAAGTAACATTGGCTCCATTCGGTAGTGTGACTCTAGAGACAGTAATTTCCTGCACCCTTGAGGGCAGGAGATCTGGTTCCGTCTGTGGCTCATGTGCACATCAGTTCGTACTATGGATTCATATCTTTATTTTTAAAACCCAAATAGTTAATTCAAAATGTTCAACATGCTACAAGAATGAGATAATATCCACAAAAGTATACCGACAAAAAAGTGTTTTTTTTTTTTTTCTATTAACAATGAGAGTATCCGTAAGGGTATACCGACAGTATCCCTCGCGGATACTATCTCCATTATTTTATATATATGATCTCCATGTTGAATTGAAGTTCATTTTTTTATAAGGAGATCACGTTTAGTAGTTTGAATCAACTGTTTGAACTTTGAAAACAGTGAGGCTACAGTTCTAACTTGTGGGATCATGATTTTCCATGTCCATATCTTCAGCGGCGGACCCACATTGTACCGGGGGGGACGCCCCCCTTGAATTTTGTGTTTTCGTAGAGATCTATCAGTCTTGACTGACTTTACCCTTTATGAAAAAATTTTTGCCTCCTCTGAATGTTTGATTCGTAATTCGGGTTAAATTTAGGGTTAGAATTAATTTTTGTTAATTATGATTGATATTATAAGTCAAAATATCAGAAACTACAAGTCAGAGCATTGAAAAATACAAGTCAAAATATTATTTTTTTATCAAGTATCCAATTAGTTAATGTGTTTAAATCCGATTCGATATTTTTTTGCTCTTCCTTACGAAAATCTTAGATCCGTCGTACCTGCATATCTTCTTCCATGTTATTTTTTTTATTCATCATCCAAGTGTAGTTAGTTTTTTTTTTTTTTTTTTCATAGCCCTCTTTTGTTAAGTGCAGTTATTGTTTTTTCAGTTTTTCATAGCCCTTTTTTGGTTGTATAAACTCCTCTTTTACTGATATACCATATTACTAACTTATCTTGTATAAACAAGCTTGTCGACCTTAAAAAGCCTAATTAACTTTCTTCCCAATTCATTTTCATCACAATCGAATTCATTAATGGCTTAAATTTCTGAGTCCGCCTTGTTTATAATTATTAATGGCTTAAATTTGAGAGTGGACACTGGATAGTAGGCAGCACCATATGCTACCACAACAAAACAATTGAATAGTCAGCGACATGCACACAGTGGCCCCCGCCAGCTTGTCAGGTACGGTGACACGTGTGCATGAAACTTCATCATGGCCATCAATCTATTTGATTGGGCCAATGGAGCAAATCTCCACCTTCTGATTAAACCATGCGGACTTTTGACCTTTTCTTAGTTAGATAATCTAATGTTTGTTTCTTTGTGTTGCCTTCTGTATAGCAAGTCATTATGTAAAAAGAACAACCGTCATATCAAATTATCAATTGCCCCTACCCCTTAATTTTATGTGTCCTAGCCTCCTGGGCCCCTCCACTAGTTTTTATTTCTCTCGCCCCCCTGCATTAGTTTCTTTTTCTCTCCGCCCCCTACAAACTTCATTAATTTCATGAAGTTCAAAGGAGTAAAACTAAAAGTTTTTTCATACATGTATCATTTGATATAAATTTCAGATTAAATCGAATTTGTTGTCAATGATGAAGTTACATTTGTTGTCAGTGATGAAGTCACATTGAAGCAGGGATAGGCAGTTGCCTACCTCTAGGTGTTGATAGCATGGTACAAATTTATATATATTGGAATCTTATCTATCCTTGGAAAAAAATTTGTCCACTCTTGAATAATCTACAGTTTGAATTGATTAATTCACGACAGTCAGTAAGCTCTAGATACTTTCATTTGTTTCGTTATTAATTTCATCAATGCATTCGTTCTTTATATAATCTAAATTAGCACGTAAACAAAATTTTGGACGCCCTGAGATGAAAAACTTGTGTGTAGCTTTATTCATTGAGAAATTGTTTATAGTCCCTATATATTAAAACACATAAGAAATTGTTATTTTGTGGTTGTCCTTTGGTGGTAATATTTTTTGCATTAGGCAGTGATTAAAAATTGCTTGCTTGATATTTTCCAACGCGCATAAGATTCTTCAAATTTTTTGTATATTT
Source organism: Carex rostrata (assembly GCF_964058835.1). Taxonomy (NCBI): domain Eukaryota; kingdom Viridiplantae; phylum Streptophyta; class Magnoliopsida; order Poales; family Cyperaceae; genus Carex; species Carex rostrata. The sequence goes on from NC_135950.1 coordinate 820,736, forward strand.
TAAAATGTGCATTTTCTAGATGGAAAATAAAAAAATATTGAATGTAGGATGATAATTAACGACTTCACTTGTAAATATTCCAATAAGTTGATATTTGATATTGGTCAACAACTTAACACGGGTTATATGAACAAAACAATTAATAGAATTAAAAATTTACTGAATCTTTATTGCGATCAGTTGCATATATTTTTTTAAATTAATAATATTTTATTTACACACACACACCTAGAATACTTATTTTTTTATATGGTATACAATTTATGTAGAGAAGAGAATACTTTAATTCTTGACACCGCATGCACAACTTGTAGAATGATAGTATATACACCTAGTTTGTTAAATTTTTACTTATAGAAACTATTTTATTTCCACTTTTATTTAATGAAAAGTTATACTTGATAGCCGTTGTCAAGATGTTCAAAAAAAAAAAAAAACTATTTTGTTACATATACATGCATAAAAAATCGGTGGTTGTCTATTAATTGTAGTGTTCAGAGGCTAACTTACCAAAATAATGAAAAAATATAGAACAAGTTGTGTTCAACCAAAAACGTGTAAGTTGAGCAAAAAAAGAAAAGTTAGATATGTGTGTGTTGCGAGAACTTGGAAATGACTGATTTATGTGACCGAAATCATTGAAAAGTTGACATGTTTCAACTAATGTTTGAAAAAAACCGGTCAGTTCAGGATCGGATCGGATCATCCGCGGAACCAATCCGTATTGATTTAGATCGTAGTTAAAATTCGGATCAGTCCGGACCGAGGATAAAGAGGGTCTTAGCATGGTTTTTGGTAGGTATTCTCCACTAGATCCAAAATAACTCGGGCAGTTCTAAAACTGTGGACCGGACTAAACCCGGATCGGACCGTGCCTAAATCGTGATAAACCGGACTAAAATCCGTGATAATTCATACCTAAACCGTGATAACCTGGACCAGACTGTGATAACTCATGCTTAAACCGTGATAACCGGTGATAACCCTTAATAATTCGGACCAGACTGTGCCTAAACCGTGATAACCCGTGCCTAAACCATGATAAACCGAATCGGACCCAAACTATCGGTTTTTTAAACAATTGATAAAAAAATATGGACCGACCAAACCCGGATAGATTGGATTGGACCTGACCATGGACAAGATCAACTCGTGTGGGTCTGAATTGGTCTGGTCCAAGATCCTTAGCACAGATTTGGACCAACCATTCCAAACTGGACCCGCCAGATTCGGACCCGGACCCAAACCCGCCGAATCCGGACCGTGTCAACCCGTAAATCAGAAGAATCCATAGACCGAAGAGACTCATAGACCAGTCGGATTTGAATCAGACCGGACCGTTTAGTCAACACTAGTTTCAACTTGTAAAGACGATAAGGTTATTTGTTCACTATTTCTTTTTAGATTGGATCCTTTATGCTGTACTATTGTGGCGGCTAGATCTAAGCTCCATTGTTTGACTAGGAGTATCCTCTCGAGGTACCTAACCGTGTAGAATACTCATAGTCCGATCAAAATTAATTAAATGTCTATGTAGAAGAGTGAGTCTATGGTACTATGCATAATACGATTGATCCGTAATACAGATTAATATTTTCATTTTTTTAATTTTATTGGTTGATCCGAACCGAATAACATGATTTTCATATAAATATATATGTACTTGCAAACTAAATTTTATATTTTTTTTTACTATTTTTTAAGATATGTAGAAAATTACTTGACAAGTAATTTTCTACCTATCTTAAAAAAATAGTAAAAAATTCTAAAAAAATATAAAATTTGGTTTGCAAGTATATATTTATATGAGATCATGTTGAACGGTTCGGATCAACTGTTAAAATTTTGTAAATAAAAATATTAATCCGTATTACAGATGAACTCATGTTCAGATGTTAACTATCAAAAATCAAAGAAAATTCAAGTGATGTCATAAAAATTAATCTAAATTGTGATTCGGTTGGATTCATATGATGATAATATTTAATTTCAGTTCCTATTCAGTTGTTTCTTTCAGATTACATGTCACATCGTATGATTCGGTTGATTCCGGCTTAAATATTTTCAGATTATATTATTTCAGATCACATCTCATTTTTGGATCCGGATATCATTCTAGATTCCAAATGGATTTGGGTCAATAATAGCAGCACAATTCTTTGATTCAGGTGACTTTTCTTGTCTCTAGCTAGGTTGATGCCATAGTAACAAAATTTGTGAATAATTCATATTTCAGTTGTTGGTGAATCAATTTTCGTATTATTCAGTTTACTAAATTATTCAGTTGTTGGTGAATCAATTTTCTGGATTTTTTGCAATTTTGTTTTCTCTCTCGTGGCAAATTTTTTTTTTCTCTCAATGTATAATTTCGAACTATTTCCGAATAATATCTGAATTATTTTCGAATCATGAATTTTTGACTTCACATAACTTTTCCCGAATTATTAAGTTGTCATATGATTCAAACCACTTGTTAACCGTTGGATTTCATCATTAAAAAAAAAAAAAACAACAATTCTTTTCACTAGGATTTGCAAAAAAACAAAAAAACCCGGTCTCGGCTCAGAAAAATCTTGTAATTAACTCGCTCGATTGATTTATTAACAAGTTCAAACTTGATCCAATCAGACTTGGCTCTTTTCTCAGCCTGTTGCAAGAAATAAATAAAGTTTTCTTTCAACATTTTCACTATTTCTCTCTGTGTCCAACATAAAATGATGAAACTCATTACAAATATATATATAGAGTTAGGCTGGGTGCTATGGATAGCATAGTGGCCTCCCGTGCTACGGCTCAATATTCGAGTTTTCAAAATCCAAACGGTCTATCCGAACCGTTCATCTTATTCCCCATATTAATATCTGCTTGGAGACCAAATTTTATAATTTTCTGAATTTTTTTACTATTTATTAAGCCACTTTGAAAATCGCTAATCCAACGGTTTTACTGTTTTGTGCAGCCACCATTGGATCAACAATTTTGTAAAATACTTAATAAATAGTAAAAAAATTCAGAAAAATGTAAAATTTGGTCTCCAAGCAGATATTAATATGGAGAATAAGATGAACGGTTCGGATCGACCGTTTGGATTTTGAAAACTCAAATATTGAGCCGTAGCATAGAGGCCTCTATGCTATCCATAGCACCCCAGCCTAACTCTATATATATATATATATATATTATTTTCCGACTCTTTGTATATATATATATATGCTGCTCACAACATTAAATCGACAAAAAATATTTACTCTGTACGCTGGGGTGCAAACGGTATCCAAAATTGTATCCGAAAATTAGATACGAATATCCGATATCTGAATATTCGTGCGGATACGGATACGGATATGGTTTTAAATTTTAATTATTTGTATCCGAATAAAAATATATTTTATATAGTTTAATATATACTATGAAAAAAATTATGTATTCACTATAATAAAAAACAGATATTTGGATCCGTATCCATATCCACATCCACATCCATCTAATATCTGGTCCGCATCTATATCCGAAAAATAAAAACGGATACGAATATGATTTAACCACTATCCGATCCTTATCCGATCCTTTCGCGAATCTGTATCCTCTCAAGTATTGCAGAGGATTACCCTTACTTTACGGTTTGAGATTAAATCTCAACTGGTTTGGGATTCGGGTCAACATAGGGGCAGTTTTATTGGGCTTTGAGATTCGTGCCAAGTTAAAAAGAACGGTCCAGATCTAGTAATTGTAAAAGATTCCCTTATCAGGTATTGGAGAGGATGTGATTTCTCCTTTCGCACCCCTATTTGTACGTAATCCATAGTACGAAAAAGCTATTAACGAGCTGACTCAGCTCGACAATTTTTTTAATTGGCTCATCTAACATCAAGCTGGACATAGCTAGGTTGGTTGGCAACTCTATTTTTCACCGTGTCATAATTTTTTTCAACAGCAAAAGGGGGTCCATTTTAGGTGCAGATTCTTTTTCCAAATGAAACTAGCAACACTACCTAGAGAACTACAATGCTCACATAAAGCTCTTGAAATGTCTGCTCATACCAAACTATGAAACTAACCATGCCAAGTGTTTATTCATAAATTGCTCAAATTTTTTAATGATGGTGTTGAGGTACAACAAGCAAACACAAGCTCCATTATTTGCACTTTCACTTTTCAAGATGGTCCAGTTTTCTTTGTTCCTTATTCCTCAATAGGGAAAATTAGCCATTTTTTGAATTGACCCATATGTAAGGTGCAAAATGGAAAACTAGAGCTATTTTAAAATTAATTCGCTTAATTTAAACTGCATTTATGTAAAAGATATTTCGAAATTTGAAGCGTTTTTTCTGAAATAATTAATCTAGGTATTGAATCTAGAAATATAATTAATAGAAAGAATTAGCTCATATATTTTTAATATTATTCCTCAATTCACTTCTTATAAAAAGGAGTTCTTAGTTGAGGGGTAAAAACGGAGTGGATAGTGGTAAAATTATATCTATATCTATATTATTATTATTTTTTTTGTACAAATGCGGATCTAATATTAAATGAACACGGATATTAGACGAACACAGTAGCAGATTGGATATTAGATAGATATGGACAGGTATACGAATCAGATCAAATATTTATTAAAAAAATGTATAAATATTATTAAGAAATATCAAAATAGATAATATTATCTAATTATGATGATGAATAACATATTTTTTTCGTAATATATATTAAATTATATGGTATATATCTACTATTTGAATATAGATAATTGAAATGTAAAACCATATATGTATCCATATCCACACGGATATTCAAATATCAAATATCCATATCTAATTTTTCGTATACGGATTAGATATTATTCACTGTGTTTTCACCTCTATCTAAGTATCTTCTTTAACAGAGTAAAATAAAATAGTTGGCCTCAAACTTTGAATTTATTACGTTATTCTACTTTCTTATTAATTTTATTTACAATTTGATAAAAAAAAAAAAAGAGTTGATGGAATTGGGTACAAGATACATTTTGTCTTTAACCACAAGATAGATCAAACCCATCTCTCTCTCTCTAAATCCCACCAAATGACTTGGGTTAGAATTAGTGGATTGCTCAAAGAAACAAAGAGAGCTAGCTAGCAAGTGATTGTGAAGTGACCCCTTAAGCTTGAAATTATGTAACCCACCGGCCACTCCAAACCCTAGCTAGGCTTCTTTCACCATGGACAAAATTAGCCCCACTCAAGTGCCCCTAACCATCTAGAAAGCTAAAGTTGCCTCCATTTGGTAACAACTTTAGGATACCATCCCATGCCTTTTCATATTCAATCAGGTCTATATGTCCTCCAGTGTTACATTTCAGTAGTTCGGCGAATTATAAAAAAAAAAAAAAACAAATACCAATAATAATAATTTTTGAACATTAATTTATCTTCATGTGAAAAATATTTGAATGGTTGATACCACATTGACAACTCGGCAATAAAAGTAGGATTAAATTTTAGGAAAATGTTTTGGTCTCTTCGAGTCATTAATTATACTTGAGTGTGTTCTTTAACTAGTTTAACTGGAAAAAAAATTTAGTCTTGTCCAACTTTTATTTTCAGCATTCATATCTAAGTTTTTAAAATTTTATTTATAATTTTTTACAATTCTACTCATGAGCATTAAAACCTCAATCTGTAAGTATTTAAATCCTAAATCTGAATAGTTTTTACTCCTAACTACTTTTGGCTCTATTTAAATCTAAGCTAAAGTTGCCTCCATTTGATAACAAGTTTAAAACACAATCCAATGGCCTTTTGATATTCAGTTGTTAATAAAACAACTAATAATAATAATAACAACAACGATAATAATTATTTTAAGACATTTACATATCTTCCTATAAAAGATATTAGAATAGAAATTGGATATCACACTAGCATGACTAGGGGTGTTCATTGGGTCCGGTTTATTTGGTTTTGAACTGAACCGAATTAGTTCGGTTCAACCAGTTCGGTTTGTTCGATTTAATGGTTCAATTCGGTTTGTTTTTTAAAACCGAATTATAACTTCGGTTCGGTTCGGTTTGAAAAATTTCAAAACCGAAATAACCAAACCGACCGAACTTTTATATAATATGAATTTGATCCGAACCACCCCGGTTTATTTCTTAATCAATTGCTTTAAATACTTGGTTTATTTCTAAATATCTTAGTTTATTTCTTAATACTCCGGTTTATTTCTTAATATACTTCGGTTTATTATAAATCAATTATTCTAAATAAAAAAATTAATATATTTCGGTTTGAACCTAACAAACAGAACAATCCGAAATAAAATTTTAGTTCGGTTCGGTTTGATTCAGCTCTATTTTTAAAACCGAATTATAACTTTAGTTTGCCAAGTTCAGTTCAGTTTCAACCTAACTGAACCGATGAACACCCCTAAGCATGACTTGAGAATTTCAATCATTTTCTCGTGCTAAAAAAAGATAACATCGACAACTCGACAACAAAAGTAGAATTAAATTTTAATATGTGTTAAAGAGGTGATATTTAGTTGTCTTAATCATAGATAGAGGCTAAGGAGGTTAACTTAATTCAAAAATAGATGCTCAAAGAGATAGTCTTAATCCTTGTTACGGAAACTAAAGAAAGTGTTGCCTAACGTTCCATTAAGCCTTGGCTTTATTTATTTATTTATTACTATTTCATTCAACCAATTTATGTAAAAGCAATCTAGCAATTGAGTTTTGCTTTTTACACAAAAGTGGAGATCCTAAACCTTTACTTTCTTATAACATTTAACGTTTAGATCAATATACTAATAATTTAGATCATCATTTTTCATATATGAACGGTTCATTGATAAGTGCTAACCAAATATATTTATTTTTTTGATAGGGTTTCACTTGAAATTTTGGTAAATTATCTTGTTTTTATATCAGTTTAGCTAAAAAAATCGAGTTACTGTGTAGTTTTGGATTTTATCAAATTTGACCGAAATTTTTACTAATATAAAAAAAAAAAAAAATCAAATTGTCCACCTTGTTTAACAAGATTTCGAAAACTGCTCAAACTGCAGATTTATTTCACAATTTTAAGCTGAATTATCGCATAATCATTCCACAGTTTTAAGCCGAATTATTGCATAATCATTCCACAGTTTTAGGCATCTCAAAATCGCAGTTAAAATGCACGATTTTACAAAATCGCAAAATAATTTTTCAGTTTTAGGTTTTGGAATTCCAAAACCTTGCAGTTTTAAGTTTTCTTTGTTTTTAATTAGACATAAAATGTTACAATTTTTTATTTTTTATTGAAATATTTTCTATATTTCTTTGAAAATAGATGAAATACTATATAATTTGGTTTATTATAAATATTGAGACAAATAACCAAGATCAATATTTTTCAGGCCGAATTTTTTGCAGTTGTAAGAAAAATTAGAATATTACTTTGTATGTTATTGGTAAAAAATAAAAAAATATTTTAGATCTGATTTATTGATTCCAGTTCAAAAGTCACTTCTGAGTAAATAAATAAAATATTTTGGTCCTTCTAGTACATTTAAATTCTAGGATATTGTATCCATTTTGAAAAAAAGTAAGAAATCATTTCATCCGACATTTTGTCAGTGCAAATTATTATTTTTTCGAAAATAGAAGGATCACAATATTTTTTGTATTTACTTAAAAATGACTTTTGAATCAGTATTAATAACTCAGATTCAAAACATTTTTTTTTCCAATAACACACAAATAAATATTTTAATTTTTCTTACAACCGCAAAAAAATCTGACTTGAAAATTATTGATCCGGGTTATTTGTTGCAGTCTTTCTAATAAATCAAATCATATAGTATTTCATCTACTTTTAAATAAATGTTTAAAATATTTTTAATATTTCAATACAAAAAATAAATAAATTATAGCATTTTCTGTTTAATTAAAAAAACTTAAAACCGCAAAATAAATTTGCGATTAGGAATTTCAATATCTAAAACCGTAAAATAATTTTGCGATTTTACAAAACCGTGCATCTTAACTGTGGTTTTGAGATGCATAAAACTGTGGAATGATTATGCGATAATTAGGTCTAAAACTGTGAAATAAATCTACAGTTTGGGCAATTTTTGAAATTTTTTAGAATGAGGCATAGATTTTGAAATTTGATATTTTTTTGGATATTAATAAAAATTTCGGAACTTTAATAGAGAAAAAAGCTAAAAGATAGATCAACTTGACTAATAAGGTTGCAAGAAAAGAGAAAATCGCAAATAGAGATGCACCAAACTCACTAATGAGATTGCAATAACTTTTTCCAGGCTGCACAAAATGTCACATGGTGAATCAAAGAATTTACAAGTGGTCGAAAGAAATTTATTGCGGGTCGCAAAAAATTATTACGAGAAGAAAACAATATTTGTGTCGATATATTTAGCTTTTTAGGCGATTTTTTCACATCTCTACATTTTGAAACTTCTCAAAAATGTCAACCACGTTCCAAAACAGAGTATCTATGTTTCTAAGTTTTAACATCTAAAAAGGCTACAAAAAGGAGGAAATTGACAGAAGATGGGAAGGAATTGGAGGAGTCGGTTAAAAGCAAAGGAAAGAATTTGTAGCCTTGATAAATTATTCCTCCTAGAGCTTTGGCTTGTAAACTCGAGAATTAGTCCTTGTTGTACTCTCTATGCACATATAATATTAGCCATGTCTAGATGTGTAGCCCTCCTATGATTTTAGCCATGTCTAGAATATAATTAGAGGTGTCAACGGGTACAATACGGATCGGTTGGAGACATTTTAGACCCGTACCTGTTATAATAACGGAAAAAAATCTTTACCCATATTCATTTTTTCAAATACAGTACGGGTCGGATAAACTGATAAAAAATTATCATTGACATCTTGATTTGTACTTTTGATAAAATATTTTTCAAGATAAGAAAAAATAATAATGAATACAACTAATTTGTATTATGAAAATTTAGTAAAATACAAAACTTTATTATATTATGTATTATCTTCTCTATATATATAATGTCATTTTTAAAAACTATTCTATAGGATAACGGATAAGATAACGAAAAAAAAATTATCCTTATCCGTCCCCAATAAGTTTACAAAAAAATTCTTACTCTTATCCGTCTTTTCGGATACGATACAGATCAGATAAACGGATAAAAGAGTGTCATTGACACCCCTAAATTTTTTTTTCCATTATTTAAGAATGTTTGGTAGAGGCGAATTTAATACATATTTCAATTAGGATTCTATTTGCATATATAGTATTTAGGTAGTGTAATGAAAGTCTTAACTGGATTCATTGATACCTGAAAAACATAGAATAACTAATTAGGTTTATAGGTGAGGAATATAACAATGAAATATAGTAAATTTTTGGGGAGACCAAAGACTTGAACTTAGGATTTATGTGAGGAACGTAAATGTGAAGTTAAAATAAACTTTGTTAAGAGTTTTGGCTAGTTAAAGAACTTAATCAAATCCTTCACTAAATAGGGTATTATATCATGATAATGAATTATAAAACTTAAGGATTAGAAATCATCGAGGCGATCGACAACAAATAATTAAGAGTGAATGATTAAGAGCTTAAGGAGTGCTAAGAAATTAATGTTCGGTTGTCTTAATCCATGGATGAAAGTTAAGGAAGCTAAAGGAGAGGTAGAGGTACCTCAAGGTCCGAGCAGAGATAATTAAGATCATGGCAAAGGAAGTGTTCCTAATCCGCACTAAGGAACCAATGTTCGATAGATTTCAACGATTAAGCTAAAAGAGACAGATTAAGTCTTAAAAAGACTTAATTCCTTATTACCAAACAGCCCAATCAAGAATATTTATGTTAGACTAAGATTAAGAATGAGTAGAATAACTTAATCTATTATTAAGTATTGTGGTAAGCCAAATTTCCTAGTTATTGTTATTGAAAACCTTCTATATTTGATTCTTGTTTAATTTAGATTTAAATTTAAAAACTCTTTCCAAACTTGGATTCATCTAGCTAATTGAATGGAATAAAACTAGTTTCGAATTTGTCCATGTGGATTTTACACCCGTAAATTGGGCTAGAACGAAAAGATTCTTATCGTACGCTTGCAACCTTTATTTTCGTGAAAATTTAGGTATATATATTTTTTTTAAAATGCTTAGTAGTGACTATCAAGTGAAATTTAGGTATATTGTATTAGCACCTGATTTCACAACATTAATCCAAACCATTCAATTCAATGTGATCTACATATAAAAATTCTTTTAAAATATTTCTTTTTTTTAATAGTATTGATTCTAAAATAACAAAACAATACAAATTAGTGTTGTAAATAACGGTATGCAGTTGTCGGACGGATAGGGTACCGCCAAGCGATTAATTGAGAATAATTGAAAATAATCAGTCATAATCGAGAATAATCGTCTGATTAGCCGAAAAAATTATAATAGTTTGATTATCGCGAAGGCGTCAACGACTTGACCGATTAATCTGCCTAAACGGACGTCTTTTACAACAATGATACAAATATTTGTGCATCAATCGACAAATAAAAGCATGCTGCCTCATAGTGAATTGTATGGAATATTATTGGATGTGGTGCAGATTGATTTCGATGGTCAATCAATTTCAACTTAAAAAGTTTAAATTAATTAGATGTGACCACTGAGACAGGATTAAATTTCTGATCTTACTTTAAGTTCATAATTATTTTTTGCAAATTATTTTCTGATTTCTTGCTAATTAAGGGGAAGATATTTTGCTTCTACCGTTACATAATTGGCACTATGATCTAATTACATAAGAAAAACCTGGTATATATGAAAAGTTTCATCATCGTGTTATGCAAACCGCATAATTGATTATATATTAAACCTCAGCATATAAAATGTATTTTAAGTCATTCAAAGTATCTCTAGTGTTCATTTGACTGACATATATAATGTACATATATGAGCAAAGCTAGGGTGTGATGTGCTCACCAAGAGGGTTTGGTGAGCACAACTTCAAAAATATATCGAATTGGCTTCAAATGATGAATTCAAACCGTTGAAATTTTGTTTGCTACAATGTCAAGCGGTCAAAGAAATGATGAAAAATGAATATATAAAACAACTTATAAAATAACTTATAAAATGTTTATTTCTTTGACCGCTTGATCTTGTAGCAAATGAATTCGAAACTTTCAAAATTAATTTTACATGTACATGCATCACAAATGAAGTATACAGATTTCAACGGTTTGAATTTATCGTTTGAAACCGATCCAATATAGTTTTGAAGTTGTGCTCACCAAACCCTCTTAGTGAGCACATCACATCTAGCTTTGCTCTACATATATTATATGATGTAATATTTTGTATGGTCAACATTTCTTCTTTAAAAAAAGAAAGGTGTGCAAATTAAAGAAACGGGTTATTACTATTTTAAATAATATGTTTTACAGTCAATATAAAATTGAAAATTATTTGAAATAAAGATAGGTTCAAGTCTACAAATTTAAATATTCACAAAAATACTCTAACTGTATTTCGAATCTGCAGCTTTTATATATAAAAAATTGACATGCTCAAAAGATGTGTATCAATAATTTCTTTGCAAGAAAATTTGACATAAAGTGCCATCAAGGGGGAAGATTTAAATTAAATAAGGGTACAATATCATTAGTCTAGAGGGCACACTAAACAACCAATTATATCAGATTTGAGATCTTACGAATTGCTATAATGCTAGGTATGCATTTTATTAATTTTATATTTGAAGAAGAATAAAAATGATGAGAATTTTACTTTTGTGTAATTAATACCTTGTGTGTGTGTGTGTGTGTGTTTGGAAGAGGAGTCAAAGCTAACCACCTTTAGCGCACTTCTAATCAAGATTCTTTCCTTGTTAAAGCCATGGACTTGCAACTAATCAATTGAATTTTAAATTCTTCACTTGAAAGCTTTCAATCATGTTTTTGTTTTTTTCTTAGATAACAAAGATTTCAATTAAAACATGAAGATCGCCCATATCTCAAGAAAGGCCCACCATATTGCAATCTCAGAGAAAAAAATTGCATGTTTTCTAACTTTGATGGGGCATAAATTATGTTAAACAAACTAAGTTAACTTGACCCATTTCCCACTTCACTTAATTTAAAACATTTTGGAAAAGAAAGAATATAACATGACAAAAACACTCTATTCTCTTACGATGATTCAGCAATTAATAGTTCATTTTTTTCTCAGAGGGAAATAAATAAACCAAATTAAATGCTTCTTAATCTTGGACCATAATTAGGTCATATTAATTTTAGTATATATAAAGGTCTGAAAGATTGTAGATTTAAAAATATGAAACATATCTATTAGCTTTTACTACTGTTATCATGAGTTTAGATTATATAACATGTTACGGTATACTTATTATAGAGTAATGCTAGTGGGTGTTATTATCAGTAAGAGAGATTGGTGAGCATAATTCTAAAATTTATCATGTTGATTTTAAATGACGAATTCAAACAGTTGAATCTAATCTATTTTACGAGTGATGTGGGTATATGTAAATTTTTCAAATTTTCAAATTCATGTAGTACATAAGTTGAGAGAGGTCAAAAAATGATGAAAAATAAATACATTAGAATAATTTATGAACCTTCATTTCTTTTACTGCTTGATTTTATACTAAATAAATTTTAAAATTTTGCATGTAGATGAATCACTCGTGAAGTAAATCAGTTTTGATAATTTGAATTCGTCATTTAAAATCAATCCAATACATTTTAAAATTGTACTCACCAATATCTCTTAATAAGCATAGCACACTCTAACGTTACTCCTTATTTTATTCACTGTTTCACTTTCTACATATCGGGATGTAAGTATACTATTATCGTATCAGACACAACATGACTCTTAGAAATATACATACTATAGTCAAGGGCATAACCAAAAAATTTATCAGGAGCAAACAGACAATTTTGATGATACGACTAGCAAGTTGCAGACTGTTGTGAATTAAACAATTGTCTACCTTTGATTCAATGTATATAGTCATATAGAGGCTAATTTCAAAATCCATTACTATATATGCTATTCAGTTATACAATTGTCTACCTTTGATTCAATGTATATAGTCTGACTAGAGGCTAATTTCAAAATCCATTACTATATATGCTATTCAGATAACTATTTTTATACTATATAGTCATATATATAGGCTAATAGAAAAATCCATTACTATATATATGTGCTATTCAGAATCTGAGTTGGGGATTTGTATCAATTATTTAAAAAATTTAATACACTCTCCATTAACCCAACAACCACCTGTCTTATCAGTCTATGACTTTGGTTTTAGTTTATAATAAATTAATGTTGTACTATAAACTTTATAGATATGATCCGTGCATAGTTTAGTAATCCAAGCAATATGGAATATTACCTGCTTCCATTAGTGAAAAGGACGGAAAAGAAGAAAGAGATTAGATGGGTTTCACTTAAAAGTCTTTGAAATGACTTGCTAAACTGTTTAAAGCTTAGCTTCTAAATTATATGTGATATGACAACTTGTCTGTTAAGTGTCGAGAATCTGAATGATATCCTTAATATTATATAGGGGGAATTTCATGTATAACCCTCAAAAACATCAAATTAAATTACGTATTTTTTATCTAAATTTTAAAATTACACATTTCTCCCCTCTAAACTTCAAAAACTCACATATTTACTTATTTTATTGCCTTTTATATTAAAACACATTCTAAATTTATAAAATACCTATTTTAATTTTTTATTAAACAAGATAAAATGACCATCTGATTCCAATTTGAAATTGAAGGTTTTTCTACTGTCCGAATTGTTTTAAGATTCTTGTGCACTAGATCAGCACGAATCTTGACGCAAACACACGAATATTGAAGCAACGTGCATAGATCTTAATACGATGTATGTGGATAAAATTTGCTTCGAGATCCGTGCAAGCTAGATTAGCACAAATCTTGAAGCAAACACACAATAATCTTACTATTATGCGCACGGATCGGACGGTAGAGGAACCCTCCAGATTCAAATTTGATTTCAATGAAGAGTAAAATAGGTACCCTCTAGATTTCAAATTTTAAAGGGAAAAATACGTAATTTTAAAGTTTTTGAGGGGTATACGTGAAATTCCCCTATAGTACTTCATAGTATGTATACGATGAATATAAAAAGAATCGAACTTGCAAGTTAATTATAATTCTAAGAGAATTTAGCAGAAAATAAAAAATAGCATAAAATACTAATTTCAAAATTGATATTTAAAATTATAAAAGGATATATGTAATGAAAATAAAAAATTAATGAGTGTGGCTATGGTACTTCAAAATGTAGATTCGCTCGTACTATGGATTTATATTTTTGTTTTCAAAATTCAAATAGTCGATCAGAATCGCTTAACATAATTCTATATGAAAATGTAGTTGAAGACTGGATTTCACCTTTTTATTATTATTTTATTATTTTTTATAAATAGATTGATAATCATTATTTTCGGATAATTCATAATTTTTAAATCAGGTGATTTTCTACTTATTTAAAAGATAGAACAAAAATTCTAAAAAAAATGTAAAATTGATCTCCAAGTACATTTTATTGTGAAGATCATATTGAAAGTTTGAATTGACTGTCTAAACTTTAAAAATGAAATATAAATTCATAATACAAATCAATAGGCACTTTACAAAGTACTAAAACCCCACTTAACATTAATTATTGAATATGTAGTGGGTATTTCGTGCGCATGACATGGATGGATACTAAATTTTGAAGAGGGGTCGAAACATAGTCTTTTACACGGATAAGCCCATGGGCTTGATCATCGAGCCCAAAATTCAAGACTCATTGGGCTTAATTCATTAAGTCAGCCCAATTGATCTTTCAACTGAAGATAGCTCAAGCCCAAGGAGAGTTATTAGTTGATGAGGCCTAGATTTATAAACCAAACTTCACATCATGATCACATGTGACTTTATATCTGAGGATTTATTCTATGACTTCTTTAATTTATCTTCAGTGTGAAATTAGAAAATTTAGATCGGAAGGTTAAAATGTAAAATGCATAATATGTAGAAAGCGAAATTAATTTTTATGACGAGTTTGAACCATATAAACACTTTAAAAAGAAATCAATTAAATTTTAAGAGTAAGTCTATGGTACTATGCATATCACGGGTTGTTACCGTGCTACAGCTCTATATTCGAGTTTTCAAATCCTACCGGTCGATCTGAACGGTTCATCTTGTTCTCCATATTAATATGTGTTTGGAGACCAAATTTTACATTTTTTGAAATTTGTTTACTATTTTTTTAGATATTTAGAAAATCACTTGATCTGAAAATTCTGGACCATCCAAAAACAGTGATTTTCAATAAATCTAAAAAAATAGTAAAAAAAATTCAAAAAATGTAAAATTTGGTCTCCAAACACATATTAATATGGAGAACAAGATGAACGGTTCAGATCGACCGTTAGGATTTGAAAACTCAAATATAGAGCTATAGCACGGTAACAACCCGTGATATGCATAGTACCATAGACTCACTCAAATTTTAATATACATCATTATAATTGTTTAGAACTATTGGGTTAGTATTTGGCTTTATGTAAAGCTTGTCAACAAGCCGAGTTATGCAAAGCTTAAACTTGGTTGTGTCAGAACAAATCGAGTCCAAGTCAAGCTTGATTTGAAACGAGCCATGCTGAGCCAGTTCGTTCGTGCTGTGAGTCTAGAGCCAGGGCTTAAGATTGACTGGTTTTCAATAGAAACCTCTTAAACTGAGCCCCTAATAAAATTTGTTGTATGTTATACTTTTCATTATGGATGGGCTTCGTTGCTTAGCTAAACAGGAATACTTTAAAATTGTTGGAAATCATAACAACAAGGTTGGATGCTGCTATTTTTCTTTTAAAGAAATAACATGTCAGATTTTGAAGAACAAACAATATTTTATACAAAAATCTGTTGTAACTTGTAAGAAGTAACCAACACATGTCAATTGATCAAACTATGAATTAAAATGGTATTTACATGAACCAATTATTTGCAATCTTATCTGGTTTCGTTAGAATCCGTAGTAAAAAAATACAAAAGCCAAAGAAATGAAGAAAAATTAGCTCAGATAACTACACAATTAACTGCTTATTTAATTAGTTATATACATCCAATAAGCTGGAAGAAATGAATAAAAAATCAAGCAAATAAAACCTCAGTATTTAGAATTATTTAGAGGCGCATGATAAGATGAGATTTCAGTATTTGTTAAAAACTATGGCAACTAACTGCCCACTAATACTAAAATGTTTCTACTTTACCTGCAAAAGCAATTCAGTTTTTTTTTTTTTAAATTGTTTGTTTAAACCTTCAAAATGCAAATCAGAAACTGAGTTGTCGATACTGCTACTCTGCAATTATTTATGTTGTTAGTCAAACTCTAAATGTATGAATGGATGATACTTTCTTGTGGATACTGCTTGCTGGTAATATATGTTTTTATGATTTTTTTTTTAGACTGATTCCTATCGGCGTCAGTAGGTTATCTAATTTTTTATGGATTCTTATAGTAACTCAACCATTAAGCAACAAAATGAAAAAAAAGAGAAAGATAAAGCAAATAAATTAGAAGAATGGAATTGAGATCGAAAACCCAATATCCAACTGAAATGATACTGGAACCAAAGAGGTATCAGCTGTTATGAAATGATACTGGAACCAAATGATAATGGAATTAAGAACTACAACTACAAGCTTCTAATGACTAGAAATTAGTATCAGCTGTTATGAAATTTACAACTGTAAACTGATACACATAATTTCTTCCCCAGCAGAACAAAAGTCAGATCGGCACTTTTCCAACATAAGCAGAAGCATAAGTTTCGCCAAACCCAGGCACATCCTTCTTATACAGCACAACATAGATCTCGCAGAAACGCCTTTCAGGAACCAAACAAGCACTGAAAAAGCTGCACTTTTTCTTGGGTCCCTTGCTTTCCAGTGCACTCAGTACAGTATACCTCGGGATCAATACCTTTTCTAAGCTACAACCGAGTATCCCCGGTCACAAAACTATGCTCCTCGCCTCAAACCCAGCTTTAATCATAAGAAAGTTCATACTCGACTTCATATTCTCCTCTGATAATTTGAGTACCACCGGGTACTTCCGGAGGGCAGCACACACCTCTTCCTGTGACCAGCCATATGTGTTCTTGTCTTCTTGAAGAACTCTGCATTGCTTTTAATTTTACCTATGCTCAAATTACCGATTACTTGTAACCCCCATGGAAACATCCCGGAATCCCCAGCTCCTCAATTAGATCAAGTATCTTCCTTAAAGAATTGAGGTTATGGCCAAAGCAGCTTCTCCCCCCTAACAATGAAACCATATGTCTATTCGTCAATCCATATTCTTTCAGTAAATTTATTCTCGGAAGAATATACTTGTCAATGTGCAATGAGAATAGGAAAGGATTCCTTGAAATAATCTTCAACAAAGCCAAATCGTTGTCCCCGACAAAATCTCTCCAAAACAGTAGGCGTGCAATAGTGTCTTTCAATTGAAGTGCAACCGAGTTGTATCGGATCATTTGAACCAGTACTTCCCCATGAACCCCTTTTCCATCAATTCACGCACCTTTGGTCTCAGGGTCTTATCCACATCGTATCCCAAAAGAACTGGTCGGAGTGAAACAACAGATTTGATCTGAGTATGTAATAAGCCAATATCAATTAGGAACTTTACCATTGCTTCAGGCCATGATTCCAATCTGAATTCATCCATGAAAGTATCTATCATCAATAACAGTTCATTTTCTCTGTTTGCTGAACTTTTTATGAATCTGAATTCATCCATGGAAGTATCTACTATCAATCAGAAATTCTGAATTCATCCATGTAACTGACAAAATAATCCGTGATTCATGAACTGAACATAGATCCATTGGAATTTCTACAATTTCTAAACAGGTTCGATAAATTACCAAGTTGAGAAGTCATTGTATGTTGTTTCATAGCTCATCTAGAAGAGTTTTGCACCCTTGTTTCCCAGCCCACCTATAAGAGCACTGGTACAGTTTTCACCTTTGTTTCACAGCCCATCTATAAGAGCATTTGATACATTATTTGAGTATTTCATAATAAGAAAACCAGCTATTGATTTCTGATGAATCATGACCACTAAACAAAGAATGAAGGTGCCAGATAAGTACAAAAGTTGAGAACTTGCCCCTTTCAAGTATTTAGATATGAGGAGGGTTCAAATGTCTCTATTTTTTATGTTTCTATTATGTCTTAATTTTTAAAAACTTTAATAACTCAAAATTTAAATCTTAAAATTCAAAATAAAACGTTGGATTATGAACTATATCATTTTATCTATGCACGTGTAAAATGTTATGGCATTTTAACTTTGTTTTGGTTGTCATCTTGAACTTGTAAAAATGTATACTAATGTGGATAATTTCTAGACGTTGATTTTTCAACTTATTGATTCATATAAAAATAAAATCAAAATGTAATAATTTTTTATGGACACAGAAAGAAAATAACATAGATCATCTAACCATTTTATTTTGACGTTTAAGTTTTGAACTTTGAGTTATTTGAGTTTTTTTAAAATAGAAGTACGACGGAGGTACAAAAAATGAAAACATTTGAATCCTCCTCTTCAGAGATAAGTATTTAAATATACCTACTCTTATCTCAATGCTTGTTATAGAGTATGTATATTTTAATGAGGAGGGTTCAAATGCCTTCATTTTTGGTGTCTTTATTTTTAAAACGTTAATAACTCAAAATTTAAATCATAAACTTCCAAATAAAACCATTACATGTGATCTATGCTATTTTATCTATGTGCTCAAATTTTTTTTATCACATTTCGGCTTTCTTTTTATGTGAATCAATAAGTTGAAAAATTAACGTCTATAAATTATCTACATTAGTACGTTTTTACAAGCTCTTAATGACAATCAAAATCAAGTTGAAATGTCATAATTTTTTACACGTGCATAGATAAAATAATATAGATCATATTCAATAATTTTATTTTAATTTTTAAATTTTAAATTATTAAAGTTTAAAAAACGAAGACACAAAAATGGAGTCATTTGACCTCTATTTTAATACTTATTTCTGAATATTAGTAAGCTAGAATTAAGAAGTATCTGCCAGGAACTCTCCTCTCTCTCTCTAGATCTGAGATTCTCAACCTCTCCTTCTCTCTAGCCATGGCGACAGCCGCAACGCAAGTTCCACAAGCTCTCCCTATTACCAACCTGACTGTCTCCACCACCGACTCCTCCGCTCCGGTTAACACTCCCGAGATCCGAAGCTTCATCACGCGCCTCACTGATGCTCTCCGCCGCTCAACCTCAGATCTACGACCATGGCCGGAGATGATCGATCGCTCTGCCATCGCCCGTCCTGCGTCCCTCTCCGAGGCCACCTCTCGCCTCCGCAAGAACCTCCCCTACTTCCGCGTGAATTACACTGCCATTGTTGGTCTTTCTCTAGCTCTCTCCCTTGTCACTCACCCGGTCTCTCTCTTCCTGCTCCTCTCTCTCCTCGCAGCCTGGTCGTTTCTCTACCTCTTCCGCCCCTCAGATCCACCTCTAACCATCCTTGGTCGCACTTTCTCTGACAGAGAAACCCTAGGAGGTTTGGTTCTCATTTCTATAATTGTGATCTTCATGACTTCGGTCGGATCTCTCATAATCTCAGCAATTACTGTCGGAGCTGTGCTTGTGTGTATCCATGGGGCTCTTCGGGTGCCAGAAGATTTGTTCTTGGATGAACCTGATCAGCAAGGAGGGGCTGCAGCTGGGTTGCTTTCGTTCCTCGGTGGGGCAGCCTCGTCAGTAGCATCGGCTGCACCTGTTATGGCTTCCCGCGTCTGATTTGGTTATCTCAATTGAAGGTTAATGTTTGATTTTTGTTGTGGTTTATTAATACAGTGGTAGCATTATAGGATTGGTCTATGATCGACCTCTTGAGTACTCTGAGATCTTGTAATACAATATTGTGATTTATATATACCTTTATTGAATTTCTGTTTTTATGTTCAGTTTGTTGGGTTTGTGCAACCTGATCTAGAATTTTGGTGAATCTGTGCTGGAGAATCTGTTGCATTGTAGATTTAACCAAAGATAAATTACTTGATGATTAGATTATCTTAGTTTGAAAGGATAGAATTCTCAAACTTAGTATCTCCTGTTATTGTTTTGTTGCTGATGTGAAGATTGCTTTGAAATTATTATCATCTTTAAAAAAAAAATTAAGGCACAAGATGGAGGCTAAAGCACTGGCGTATAGAAGCTACAAAGAGATGGAATTATGGCTGAAGCATATTTAATTTTGTTTGTTTGTGGGATTGTTTTTGTTTTGTTGTGCTAGGCTTAGGCTTGTAAGAAGATGTGTAAAGCACTCCACTTTTCATTTTAATCAATATACATGTCAGCTCCTCCCAGGTTCTCAAAATAAAGAATTAAGAAGTATGGAAAGGGTAGGGACAGTTTAGTCAAGTTTTGATTAATTGAAACCTTTTACGCCTGTGAAAAACCTTCTCTTTCAAGGTTGATGTTGATGTTCATTTGATACTTACCAGTAATCTATTACTTTTAATTTTGATTGTATTTGATTGTTTTTGGTAATACTCCATGACTATGGTTCATCCAATAAGCTACAAGTAAATAAATTCAAGTAGTGCTAATCTGTGCAGTGTAAGCTCTCTCTATCTCTTTCTTTCTTCTTCTTACTTTTTTTTTATTCTTTATTTTTTGAGATAAATAGAAAATCACTACTTTTGAATGGTCTAGAATTTTAAAGTGATTTTCTGCCTATCTACAAAAATTGTAATTTTTTTTTTAAATTTGATGTACAGGTACATTTTTATATGGAGATCATGTTGAACGGCTCAGATTGATTATTTAGACATTCAAAACGGAGATATAAATTCATAGTACGGACCAAACTGCGCTACGCATAGTACCAAAGCCTCACTCATTAATAATTGGATAAATTGCATTATTTGAGGCTTTGAGCCTAAAATCTGATAATAAGCGACAGAGATGAGAATACAACACAAAAGTAAATTAGAAATAATAACTCATCATCCTCATAAAAAGCGTCCTATCAATTATTATGTAATTAATGTTTTAACATATAATTACCTATTCTCACATAATTCACCTTCTTTGTCTATGACTTCTCAGGTACTGTCTTGGTGGATGCGGGTACAAAAATCCAGAGAAGTATGAAATTGTCATCACCCCAGAAAATCCAAGAAAAAACCCAAAAACCACAATCCATTTGAACCAATGATCTTCACTATTCTCTTCCCCTTCTGCATCTAAATCTCCATAACTCACCTCTGGCGGGTTGTCGGATTCACACCGAACCCAGATCTGAATCCCACACAACCCGCTATTGTTTGTGTAGGATGCTATATCCATCATGGATGACATCTTGCCTTTGTCTGGAATCCGACCCGTTAACCTGCTAGAACTCAGATCCAGTGTTGTTAACTCGTTCAAACCCTCAAAGGAAGGAGGTATAGACCCATTAAGCCTATTATGCGACAAATCCAAACTTTCTAGTTTACCTAAATACCCAAAATTAGCTGGTATCCTTCCTTGTATCATGTTATATAACATGTTAAGAGATTTCAGGTCTTTGAGGTCACCCAGTTCAATTGGTATTATACCCGAAAACCCGTTTCTTGACAGATCCAAATTTGCATAGGTACTGACACACTGATACCCTAGGCCCCGCAATGCCCCTTTCCAATAAATGGTAATATCAGATAAATCAATTGAGAATGTGAATATGTCAGATATTGAGAAATCTGTGATGGGTATAGACCCGCTCAAATCTGTGTCTACCATTCCTTCAAGGTGACCCATTTGAATCGGTATAGACCTGCTCAAATTGTTTCCTGATAAATCTAACACATGTAACTTTGAAAGATTTGATATGGTATGAGGAACTGGACCCTCCAGTTTGTTGTTTCTCAGGTTTAGTACAGAAATTGTCGAGATTTGATTGATCCAAAATGACATTTCTCCAGTGATATAATTGTCATGTAAATCAAGGTTTTCAATGAATTGCATGGTGTTGAGTTTACCCGGTAACGGACCGGTGAATTTATTACCTGATAATGCAAGACTTCTTATTTGCGGGTCAAAACTCATTGGCACCTCCCTGTAAAAACCGTTCTCTGACAAGTCAACATATGCAAGATATGTATCAGGCCCGAATTGCAGGAAGGAATCACCTGAAAATTGGTTTTCTGACAGGTCAAGAACTAAGAGACGGTATATGTTGGTAATGGATGCTGGTATGGAACCCGTTAGGTTGTTACTACTCAATAAGAGGATCATGATAGTAGAAGCATTGCCTATGCCTTCTGGTAGATGGCCACTGAGACTGTTTCTAGAAAGAGATTTGAGGGTATTGACCCGGTAAGGTTGTTATCGGATATTATAAAACTCCCGATTTGCGGCCCGGTAAACCATGGTGGTATGGACCTGGTTAGCTGGTTTTCACTTAGGTCAAGAAAGTCGAGTTCTTTTTGATTTGATAATCAAGTGGGTATGGACCCGGTAAGCCCACATGCTCTTAGAGAGAGGAGAGAGAGAAAAAACTTCTAGGGTAAATTTCTAAACTGTTGTCCAGTACTAGTTTGTTTCTACCAAGATTGAGTCTTTTTAACATCTTAAGATCAAAAAGAAAAGAGGGTATAAACCCAGTGAAGAGATTACTGTTTACTTCAAGCCATTCTAAATATTTCATTTTAGAAATTGAAATGGGAATCTCTCCTGATAGTTGGTTCATTTTAAGAGAGAGAAAGGAGAGGTTGAAAAGAGCTTCTATCTGGTCTGGAATGGTAGAAGAGAGAATTATTACCCAGGTCTAACTTTTGTAACCGTTCTAACCGTAATATTTGTTCCGGTATTTCTCCTGAAAATTGGTTTTGACTTAAAGAGAGAACCTTTAATTCGATTAAATTACCAATTTCAGAAGGGATTTGACCAGAAAGAAAATTCTCGTTTAAGGAAAGAACTTGTAACTTGGAAAGATTTGCAACTGCACTTGCTAAAACCCCAGTGAGTGAGTTTGCTCCCAAGTTGAGATGCCTGAGATGTCTCAATTTGAAAATTGTTAAAGGAATGGTGCCGTTGAGCAAATTTGTACTCAAATCCAGGTACCTGAGATTCATCAAATTTTCAAAACCTTTGGAGGGAATCTCTCCTTCTAAGGAATTCTGTGAAATATCAAGAAAAGTGAGGGTCTTTATTGCAAAAAGTGACGCTACGGCTGAGGATGGTGCTGTGTAGGTAAGTGGAACTACACCAGAGAGACTGAGTTTGGTAACTGGTTTTGTAGGCAATTCCGGGTTTCATGTAACTCCTTCCCAGTTGCAACAGTTGCCTGTATTCCATGAAACAAATGCGAAGAAAGGTGCTGAATTGTTGGCATTTTTATGGGTTTCCAAAGATTTGAACTGGAGGAGAGATTGCTTGTGGGTGGAGGAGCAAGATAGACAGTGATGGAGGAGAGAGAGTAGAGAGAGAAAGACTATGAGAAGAGGATATGTCATTTGTTTGTTCTGGTGCTTTGACAATGGTGCAGTTGAGAGGTGTAGTAGTATTATATTTTGAAACAAAGGTGATGCAATGGATGCCATTATTTATCGTTGGGTTATGAATTTAAATTATATTATATATTTATATTAAGTCAAGGTTTAGCATAGTTGACAAAAATGCACTTGGAGTATGCAATTGCTTCTACTACAATTTGACTGTAGAGTTTGCCTTTTGACTATGACTAGTTGACATGAGTGCAGATTCTCTGTTGCAATCATGGTGTAGTGGTTTTAGTGGGGACGATAGTGACAAATGTATAGTTTGGGTACAGTTCGGTAGAGTAAAAAATTTATAACTCGGTTATAATTTGAGAATGATTCATTACAATAAAGAATTAAACAAAAAAGGAAAAGAAAGAAAATTCTAAAAGAAACAAAAAAATTTGGCCTTTTTTTATGTTTTTCTTGGAAATAATTCGTGATTCGCCTTTTATCTGCGAATAAAATGTAATTTCACAGAATGTGTTTGTGTTACGTTTGCTATTTTTTTTTCAATTCAGGATTATGAAATTTTTTTGAGTTAGGCTGGGGTGCTATGGATAGCATAGAGGCCTCTATGCTACGGCTCAATATTCGAGTTTTCAAAATTCAAATGGTCGATCCGAACCGTTCATCTTATTCTCCATATTAATATCTGCTTGGAGACCAAATTTTATATTTTTCTGAATTTTTTTACTATTTATTAAGTATTTTACAAAATTGTTGATCCAACGGTGGCTGCACAAAACAGTAAAACCGTTGGATTAGCGATTTTCAAAGTGGCTTAATAAATAGTAAAAAAATTCAGAAAATTATAAAATTTGGTCTCCAAGCAGATATTAATATGGAGAATAAGATGAAAGGTTCGGATCGACCGTTTGGATTTTGAAAACTTGAATATTGAGCCGTAGCACGGGAGGCCACTATGCTATCCATAGCACCCCAGCCTAACTCAATTTTTTTTATAATTTTTTGACCCACGCTCTTCTCTCGAGTTCCTTTGAGATTGGAGATGGCCAGTGTCTCTCTTAAATGGAATGCCATCAAGCGTTTACACTTTGGATGTGTAAATTTGAGGCAACCTACACAAATATTATATAATGAGTGAGACTATGATACTATTTATAGTGTATTTTGATATGTACATTAGATTAATATCTCTATTTACAAAGTTCAAATAACCGGTCTAAATTATTTAATGTAACCAACATATGAAATTTTACTTGTAAATCAAATTTTATCTTTTTTTAGTATTCTTCTACATTATTTATAGATAGAAAATCACTTAATTTATAAGATTCTAGACTATTGGAAAGCAGTAGGTTCCTATCAATCTCAGAAATAGTAAAAAAATAATATAAAAAAATTTAAAATTTAGTTTGTTAGTACATTTTCATATGGATATCATGTTGAAAGGTTCAGATTGACAATTTGAAATTTAAAAACGAAGATATTAATTCAAAGTACGAACCAATATGCTATGCATATATAGTGCAATATAGGCTCACTCTTATCTAAAACTAAATATCATTTCTGATTCTCATCTTCTCGTTTTTCTCTCTTTTCATGCATAATTATATACTATTACTCAAACCTATTTTACCGTATTGTTTATTCTTATTATAAGTGAAAGGAAATTGAAATGAAGAGGATCCAATTTAAATTAATATGTTGAGTCGAAGAAATTGAAATGGCAAATGGGTTTTTCTCTTATATTAATACAGTCTATAGCTTAGAAGTTCAATTTTGGGTCATATTTGTAAAAGCAAAAACTCAGAACTTCTTTGATGAAAATTAGATAATACTGGTAATCTGATTCATCGTCCAAATTATGATTTCACATGAATTTAAAAATAAGCTTTGGTTTGTCTTTTTATAAGAACAACATGTGCATTGTAAAGGCATCTCTCATGTTCAATTTTGTACCAAATTCTTGCCAAAATTATAAAACAAAACAAATGTCCAGAACAAACCCAAAAACAAGAAAGTAAAAAATAACAAATCAAAGTATATAGACAAAAAGAGAAATAAGTTTAATAATCAATATTCTACTAATGTTATAATATTTCAACACAATAATTCACCAGCTGGCATTCTAATAAAAATAACTAATATATGCTTCGCTCTTTACAAGCACAAAACTAAACATCGTTATGGATGGGATTCATTGCTTAGCTAAAAAGGATCATTGCTGTATTGCCAAATTTTGGATAGCTCATAATTTTTAAATCATGTGATTTTCTACTTATTCTAAAAAAATAGTAAAAAAATGTTTCTAAAAAATGAAAATTTTAACCTCCAAGTACATTTTCTTATGAAGATTATATTGAACAATTTGAATCAATTGTTTGAATTTTAAAAATGAAAATATAGATCCATAATACGAATCCATGTACGCTTTGAAAAGTACTATAGCCTCACTTGAAGTTATTATTGAATGTGCAGTGGGTACTTTGTGTGACTTGGATGGATACTAAATTTTGAAGAGGGATAAAAACATATTCCTTTACCCGGATAGGCCCATGGGCTTGATCATCCAGCCCAAAATTCAAGACTCATTGGGCTTAATTCATTAAGTCAGCCCAATTGAGCCTTCAACTGAAGATTAGCTCAAGCCCAAGGAGAATTATTAGTTGATGAGGCCTAGATTTATAAACCAAACTTCAGATCATCATGTGACCAGGAATTATTCTATGACTTCTTTAATTAATCTGAAGTGCAGAAATAGAAAATTTAAATTGAAAAGCTAACAAATAATATGTATAAGATGTGACAGCTAAATTTGAACTCAGGTCTCGACAACCACAAAGTGTAATTCTAACAATCAAGCTACATACACACATTTAGCATTTATTAACAGTTGAGCCATATAAACACTTTTAAAACAAATCAATTAAATTTTAATATGCATCATTATAATTTTTAGAACTATTAGGTTAGTATTTGGCTTTTGGTAAAGCTTCTCAACGAGCCGAGCTTTGCAAAACTTAAACTTGGTTGTGCCAGAACAAATCGAGTCCGAGTTGAGCTTGATTTCAGACGAGCCAAGATGAGCCAGCTCGTTCGTACTGTGAGTCCCGAGTTTTTTAAAAATACCCAAATTTATTAATATTTTATTATAAATAACCAGAAGTTTGGCAAAATTATATTTTTGCCCAAACAGTATGGAAATTTTACGGTTTGAAATTTTTTTTTTTCAAACCGTAAGATTTCCTTACGGTTTGAATTTTATTTTATTTTTTATTTTTTTTAGCCCAACTTTGCACCTCTGGTTAACATATCAAAACACATTCAAAGATTATGAAAATTTACCGACATGCATTGTTGACTTCATAGAATAAGACTGTGAAGTTTCATACAAAATCTCAAAACAGATCGTGAGATATCGGCTCTCAAAAATTGCCTGAACTGTTGAAAGAGTGTTTATGAGCCCAACTTTGCACCTATGGTTAACATATCAAAACACCTTCAAAAATCATGAAAATTTATCGACATGCATTGTTGACTTCATAGAATAAGATTGTGAAGTTTCATACAAAATCTCAAAACAGATCGTGAAATATCGGCTCTCAAAAATTGCCCGAACTGCTGAAATATCGGCTCTCAAAAATCTCAAACTTCTGGTTATTTATAATAAAATATTAATAAATTTGGATATTTTTAAAAAACTCGGCTGTGAGTCTAGAGCGAGAGCTTAGGATTGAGTGTTTTCAATAGAAACCTCTTAACTGGGCCCCTAATAAAATTTGCTGTATTGCTAAATTTGTTGCTTAAAATTTGTCATGGATTCTGACAAGCCCGCACATCAAATTAAGCTTGTTACATATTTCTAATGAGTCCAATTGTTATTTTACTGAATAAATATCTTTATTCAATTCTGATCCTCCTGCGAATTTTTTTAACATAGTTGGAAATCATAACAACAAGGTTGGATGCTGATAAAATAACCTATTTTTCTGTAATGAAACAATATGACAGATTTTGAAATTGATAACACAATATTATACAAAAATCCGTTGTAGGAAGTAAACTAACACATGCCAATTGATCAAATTATGAAAATGATATTTACATGAACCACTTATTTGTAAAGTGATCTGGCTTCGTGAGATTCCATAGTAAAAAAAATACAAAAGCCAAAGAAATGAAGAAAAATTAGCTCAGATAGCTACACAATTGATTTGATTATTTAATTAGTTATATACATCCAATAAGGAATTAATGAATAAAAAATCAAGCAAATAAAACATCAACCAAAAAACACTCATAAATTTTCACTTTGATCTTTCTTCTTCATTTGTCAATTCTTCACTTTCTCTCTCGGTACCACGCCGGCTTGATGGTGTTCTCGGAGACTTGAAGCTTAATTGTCGTGCATACGCAACTACGGCTTTCGCCCACCGTTGGATCTCTCGTTTGAGTTTATCAGCATCCATCTCCTTTAACGGCCCCTTCCCCAATTTGATATCTAATCCCGTAAAGCATCGGTCAAACCGGGCCGGCTTTTCTGGCGCTGCATCAACTGTCAAATTGACAGCATTCTCATGATCAACACCTCTTTCTGTCATACCAACTGCCATGATAATAGAATAAGGATCTAAGATCTATTAACTTTTGTTCCTCTCGACTGTATTTATGCTTTGTTTAATGTGAAAGGAAGCAAATAATATATATATATATATATAAGAGACTTAAGAGAGAAGGGTAATATTGACAAGAGATCCCGCGGGTTTGATTAATTGAAAAGCTTTATTTGCGTAAACTAGTTCTGGGAGTTACTTACTTCTCACAACGTGGCCAACTGTTGCAGTGATAGATGGTCTTTGTAGACCGTGTCTAGGAGAGAACTGATGGATGAAAGAGAAAGTCCGCACGACTGGATAACAGAAGTTGCTTGGGAAAAGTAACAACCGGAAGCAGAAGCACTGGTCTGGTTTGGCCCGTTTGGAGGTCTCTCTGTTCTCTCTCTGGCAGGTGGGCCCAAGTGCATATTTTGCTTCTGGAGTCTTTTACTAGTAGCATTAGCACGGAGCTTTCTTCCTTCTCAAGTAAATAATTACCGCGGACTCTTTAAGAAAAGTTTGACTTCTCTAATAAAAGTTCTTGTTTTTAATGTGATGCACATGTTTTTTTTGAGAAGGCATGTTTAATTACTACCCGCTTCGTTAGAAACATAAAAAACTATTACTGTTCCTGATCCTACAATTAAAAAAAAAAAAGCACAAAAGCTGTAAGATATATAATATCACAAGGAATATTATGGTCTCAGCTTTTTAATATCGCATCCTAGACAGAATATGCAAACTTTAATCTGTCTCACGCGTGGTTTATTAGTCAATACCAGGTTCAGTTGTTACCTGTCCTAGTCTCAGCCTGTGCATTGCATCTTTGACCCATTCCAAAGACGAGAACAAAACCTACTTTAATTACCTAATTGCTTTGTGTCAATGATCACCTCGAGGCATAACAGCACAAATAACTATCAGCACAAGTTATAACGTAACAGCACAAAAAGGTTTGTTTTTAAAACTATCATAAAAGTCAGTTCATTCTTCTTCCATATATGGGAAACAGCTGGAGGCTTTCTGGATTCCACGCAGAAGGAATAATCGGCTGTTTCGGACCGGAATCGGACTGTACCGAAATGATCTGATTTCAGTCAAATTTCGGACGAAACGGTTCAATTCCGGTCAAATTTCGAGCGAATCCGTCTGATTCCAGTTAAATTTCAAAAAGGATCAGATTATTAAAATATTCAAATTAAAGATATTGACATGAATCGACCAGAGCCGCCCAGGAAATAAAGTCAAACCAGATAGCCACTATATTAGACACTTCTTTGTTTTATTGGAACACATCTTGACTTTATATTAGACACTATATTAGACACTTCTTTTTTATTGGCAACACTGAGAACTCCAGTCATGGTGCCGCCTGCTCTACCAGCAGCATATGTTAACGAACCCAACCAACAAAAAAAAAAAAAATGAGCTTGTTAGTGACTAAGTCTCCTCTATTCTTGGGTGTGCCCTGACTGCGACTACTTCCCTTCCACCTACTAGTTTTTCCTAATCCTGTGCCACTGTACTGGTTAGCTTTGACGATTCATTAGAAAAAATAACCTCTGTGTGGTTTAAGCGGTTATTGAAACAAAATACGAGGACACTGGTCTGAATCATCCCGGTCGACTAGATGGTACATTAATTATTTACGATTGTGCTACATTTCAAAATTTCTCAGAAATGATGCATATTCAATTAGTTCATACAATACCTTGGACCAAATAACGGGCTAACTTTAATAAACACGTGTTGAGCGCAGAAATTATATATACGAGCCGTCCCCATTAGTCTAACTCAATTAAAAGAATTTTTTTCAAATATATATATATGGTTCTGAAGTTCGGAATCAGAATCGGGATTGACTGTGGATCGGTAACTCGGATTTTTTTGGCAGAAACTTGTTTTGTAGGCAAAAAGTAGGAAAAATTGATAAAAAAAAATTCGTAAAATAACTATGTTAAGAAAAAATATTACACTCAAAATATCTACAATTATATAATGTAATACAAGCGTTACAAAAAAACACACTTTTTTAAACATAGTTGATATCTCCATATTATATCTAAATTACAGCCCTGATTTACACTAAAACCTGTGTTTTAAAGCCTATAAAAGTGGACTTTGTATTTGTATTTCGATGAAATGTGGTACTGCTATGCTTTGTTTGGTATTTTGCAGGAGAAATGACGAAAAACTGGATCTGACTACTTTTCATACGGCCCGTATGACATTCCCTACGGGCCGTACAAGATCTGCCCAACCACACAGAAGATTCCACAACAGAGGCACAAAGTCTCCAAGACAAAGCACAGGCATACGGCTCGTACGGGGTCCCCTACGGGTCGTAGGACGCTAATTCGAAAAATCCAGCTAGAATCTGAAATGAGCATAATTTAAGGAGGCCGAAAAGGAAGCCTCTGGGGGCGCGATCTGGGGCATTAAATGAGATATTTCCACACCAAAAAAAAGGGGATTCACCACTGGAACTTGGACAACTTTTCTTGGAGCAAAAGACAAGAGGAGGAGAAAAGGAAGAGAAGTGAAAAACGAGAGTTTGCAATGGATCTTCAGATTTTCCACTGTTTTGTCATGAACTCTTTCATTTCTTGTTATTTGTGTTATCTTGTGAACATGAGTAGCTAAGTTACTTTGTTTCTAGGGTTAAGATGTAGTTTCTAGTTTGGTTTTGTTTGCATGCTACTTGGATTTTGTGTTGAATGCTTTGTTTTTATCTTGTTGAGTAGTATTTTGATTGCTTTATTTGTGCTTGCTTGAATTGATTAGTCATCCTGTTAGATGAATGCGCACATCTAAGTGTTAGGAGCCAAGTCTATGACATTTAATCCAACCGAATAAAGTATATGAAGTAGGGTGAAACCAAGGAGTACCCGAAAGGTGAAACTTTCCTTGAGGCGAAAGTCCTTGGATACTTTTAGTAAACCAACAAGTAACTTGGATAAATTAGGCCAAAATGCGAAAGTTGAGGTTTAACGCATCTAAGAGGAAAGTATTTGAGTCCGGTAATCGGGTACTAGGCCAAAATACGAAAGTTGAGGTTAGGTATCTAGATCTGGTCGATAGAAACCCTAAACATTAGCATCAACACAGAAAACAGTAGCTGCAGCATCAACTCGGGGTCCCCTACGGGCCGTACGGGAATCCGTACGGGCCGTATGCCTCGGGGCTGAACAAAAATGAAATCTGAACTCTGGAAACGCCTTTTTATCAATTGAAAGCAACTTTAATTCTCTTTATTGTTTTTTTAAACTTGTCATAAATCATTAGAATTGTTAGAACCGAACCAAACTAATTTCTCTCACTTCTAGAATCTCAAGTAATTTTAAGACGAGTCCGGTCATTTTCTTCCGTCCCTGTGGATCGATACCTGAGCATACTCATCGATAGGATAGTACAATTGCTATCTGATTTGACAGAGTATAATAAAGGTTTAAAAGGTATAGCTTGCTATACCAAAACTTTGTAAGCATATATTCTGTGCGAACAATAGTTACGTGTATTTAGTTATGTATTATGTAATATTTTATTGTTTATGCATTTTGTTTTGTTTGTGGAGTCAGTTCATAGTTATAAATAGATACAATGAATTATTTATCAGAGAAAAGCTCCATCAGTTTCTTTCCTTTCAGTCGCTTTTTTTTTTGCAATGCACTTATCAACCATCAGAATTTGGAACGTATAGTAATTCGTTGGTGGTTTTTTGTTTTACTCATTATCTTGGATATTATTCTCATTTTATTGAGTAAGCATTTAAAAATTATTGAAAAAATTATTGACTCGGCCAGACTCAGCTAGACTCGGACAGACTCGGCCAGACTTGGGTTGACTCGGCCTGAAAATTGGATGACTCGGCCGAGTCAAACACTGTTCAATCAAGTTTTGCATGAAAAAAATCACATGGGCGTGAGACTCGGGTGAAACTCAGACCGGACACGGCCGAGTTGACTCGAAATTGGCCGAGTTTCCTAACCATGTATATATATATATATATATATATATATATATAAAGCGACTATTTTACTTCACGCTCATATTTTGCGATTTTAAAGTTTAAAACGTTGATCCGAACCGTTCATCTTGTTCTCCATATTGAAATGTGCTTGGAGACCAAATTTTACATTTTTTGGAATTTTTTTACTCTTTATTAAGCAATTTTGAAAGTCGCTGATCTGATGGTCCAGAAAATTTTACTGTTTTTTACTATTTACAGCAAAGCAATAATTTTCAAAAATGATTAATAAATAGTAAAAAAATTCCAAAAAATATAAAATTTGGTCTCCAAGCACATTTCAATATGGATTAAACATTTAATGGTTCGGATCGGTCGTTTGGACTTTCAAAATAAAAATACGGCGTGAAGTAGAAACGTGTTTTACTTCGCAACTCACCGTAGCACATCTCATATATATATATATATATAGAGTACGGCTAACGCGCTTCCACTAGTATATCAACAATATGCTTCCGGCCTCTAAAATCTATCAAATCGGGTTCAAATGAAAAATCCGAACCGTTCAAACCAATCTTCTTAATGAGAGCTTCATTTCCATATTAAAAAAAAAATTAAGTTTCGAATTTATTTACTATCAAGTCAAGTGGTCAAAAAATGAGCAAAATAGTGCATTAAAATACACACAAAATCCTTCATATTTTGACCGCTTGACTTGATAGTAAATAAATTTGAAACATAAAATTTTTTATATGGAAACGAAGCTCTTGTTAAGGACATTGGTTTGAACGGTTTAGATTTGTCATTTGAAGCCGATTCGATAGATTTTGAAGGTCGGAAGCATATTGTCGATATACTAGTGGAAGCGCGTTAGCCGTACTCTATATATATATATATATGAGATGGGCTACGGTGAGTTGCGAAGTAAAACGCGTTTCTACTTGACGCCGTATTTTTATTTTGAAAGTCCAAACGACCGATCCGAACCATTAAATGTTTAATCCATATTGAAATGTGCTTGGAGACCAAATTTTATATTTTTTGGAATTTTTTTACTATTTATTAAGCATTTTTTAAAATTGCTGTTTTGCTGTGAATAGTAAAAACAGTAAAATTTTCTGGACCATCAGATCAGCGACTTTCAAAATTGCTTAATAAATAGTAAAAAAATTCCAAAAAATGTAAAATTTGGTCTCCAAGCACATTTCAATATGGAGAACAAGATGAACGGTTCGGATCAACGTTTTAAACTTTAAAATCGCAAAATATGAGCGTGAAGTAAAATAGTCGCTTTACTTCGCAATTCACCGTAGCCCATCTCATATATATATATATATATACATGGTTAGGAAACTCGGCCGATTTCGAGTCAACTCGGCCGTGTCCGGTCCGAGTTTCACCTGAGTCTCACGCCCATGTGATTTTTTTAGAAGCGACTTATCGGCTGTCTGTGAGCGTGCCTTGACGTTTTCTAGAAACTCTTGAGCGTTATCCGTGTTCGGAAGAGCAACCTTAATGTTTCCATCAACCATCATTCGCAAAAACATAAGGCATAACCTGTTCGAACGTTCCTAGTCTGCCATAAAGGCCTTATCTTCCTCGCTGCTTTCATCAGTTATAGCATCGGGCTTATCGACTAATAATGTTATGTCCAAGTCATGTGCACCTAAGTGAAATTGGACTTGTTCATTCCATTCAGCAAAGTTAAGACCATTAAAGACCGTCACAGATGACGCATGTGATTGCATCGATACAGGTACATTAACTGTAATTTTTTAAAAGAAAAGAAGATAAGAAGATAAAATTAAAAACATAAAAAGATAAGAAGATCAAATTAAACATAAGAAGGAAAAAGATCATAAGAGAAGAGACATAATACAATAATTTATTATTTCAGATTTTGGAGCAATAACTTAATTAATATATCCTAATTATCCTTTGGGATTTATTAAGATATATTAAACATAATATTTTACTAGAAAATACTTTAATATGATAATTTTGTTGTTTCAATACATGTTGTTGCCTTTGGGTAACTAACAATTGAAGAATAACGTAAATTATCAACTTAAGTTGTGTAAATTATGAGAATGTAATCAACCTTTGGGCAATTCATAAAATCTCATAATCTACTAATTAATTAAACCATTAAATTTAGTATATGAGATATTTTAATATCATATAATCTTAATAAATGATCAATTAATTTTTAATCTACGGTTTATAGAAAATATCATACTTTGATTTCTTTAGGGTAAGGACACTTTGGTGTCTTTCAATACCGTCATAATTCAAAGTTACCGCAAATTTTAATCATAAATCATTAAAAAAAGAGAAAAAAAAATCACATATCCATAAATTGGGTGTACTTACACATAATGTAAGTAGACATATATCCAAAAAAAAAAAATTAGCTTACTTATCCAAAATAAAAATATTATTAATAATAATAATAATAAATTCATAAAATAAAGTAAATTAACGGGAGAATATGAATTCCAAAACCAAAAGCTCTGATACCACATGTAAGTAGACTTTACATGCTTAACTACTTATACACAATCATTATCATGAGTACAACTAATCATCTTTAAAGTTTCGATAGCGGAATTAAAAATCGTCAAAAGCAAATCAAAGATCTTAGAAATCAAAATCTCCACGTGTGAATCAATCAAATAGATTACATACCTTTGTCCATAGTAATCTTTAGAACAACACTTGAATTGTTCTTCGCAAACCGTCAGAAGAACTGCAAAGCGATTTAGAACAATACTTGAATTGTTCTTCGCAAACCATCAGAAGAACTGCAAAGCGATTTCTCTCTTCTTTCTCTTTCTAAGTAATGATAACTTGTTCTTTATGAATACAGATGAAGAGAGAATCAACCTTACTATTAGAATTTTCGTTACCTATGCCCGTCATCAAAGCAATCATTTATAGAGGAATGAAGATAGCACAGGACATTTGCATCCTTTAATTCTGCGACAAAGATAGATACACTGAATCTTGCGCACCCTTTAGCTTTGTCTGTATATTATGTGATAAAAGCGCACCTTTTAATTAGGCCATGTAATACAATAGCGCACCTGATGAAATGCACCCTTTAATCACACCTTTGTCATTATGTGGATAATAACAGACACCCTTTAGCTTTGGATAGGATGGCATCTGTAAGTTTTGCTAATAGCGCACCTTTTAATAATCAATCTGATATATTAATATGCACCATTTAAATCACGTCTATATGTGATAATCAATGCCTAATTAAATCACGCCACTTGATTAAGCCCATTAGTTTTGTTTGGGCCACATTATATTCTTACAGAGCTAGCACTAAAAAAAAAAAAGCTTATTTATGAAAATGAAACCCTCACAAATTGGGAAGCAGTAGTACTAGAATGGATGACCTCCTGAAAAGTTCGTGGCATGTTTTGATCAGGCTTTGATCAGGTTCAGGTCCTTAATTGGCGCTTTGATCAGGCTCATCCTTCTCTTTACTCCAACTACACCCACCCTTGGGAAAGTTCTCGAGTTTCAGGCATTCCACATATTCCACATACTTTAAATTCTGAAATCCGTGCCTGAGATTTTCCAAGTCGGTTGGATAATTCAAATATTTCAAGAACCTGAGTCGCAGTTTCTCCACTCCCCAGTTTTCTTCGCATGGAAGTTTAATAAGCTTCCCACCTCTAATATATAATCTCTTCAGGTTTTTCAACTTAGCAGGGTTCAGCATCTCTGAAGCTTCATCTTTTGGATAACATCTGATATCCAACTTTTCAAGATAATATGGGAAAGAACTAGCTGGTATCTCAGAATTGGACTTATTATCTCCCCATATTATGGTCAATACCAAAAGGGTATCAAGATTTCTTAAGCCACTGAATTCTTCGGTAACCAAATAACCTTTGACAATTCTTATAGTGATCTTCCTGAGCCTATTCAATTTAAAGAGATCACCAAGCCGGCATGGCTGATTTTTGTTTCCCACATTGCCAACTACGAAACCCTTTAACACCTCCAAGTTAGAGAGCTCACATATCCATTTTGGCATATGATCTAGTAGATTGCAACCCGAAATATCTAAAACCATCAGTTTATTGAACCAGCTTTCCTGGGGTAATAATCCCAATCCAAGTAATTTTTCTTTTAATGGGGACCTTGGCTTCTGTGTGGACCTTGGCTTTTCTGGTAATTTCATCAAATTATGACAAGACCTAAGGTCTAGTATCAGCAGGTTTTCTAGTTTTCCAACTGATCCATGAATCTCTTCTATCCCCGAAATGCCTTGCATGCTAATGTAGATTGTCTTTTCACCCAACTCATTTAAGAAATCGGTTTTGTCGATCTCAATGTGGTCGATTGTATTTTTAGACCCAGTTTCCTTGACGGGCTGTTGAAGCTGATCAAATTGTTTTTTTTTTTTCTTCTTAATTCATACTAATTTTTACGTAATTGTGTAACTAACTAGCAGAAATGTAAGAGAGAAACATGTATTTTAGTACTTCTGTTGAAATTCAATCTGAAATCTCGATTTGATAACTTCATTTCTTTTTTCTCAGTCCTTCCTCGTTCTTTTGCTGGACCAACAAAATTCCACTAAAATTTCCAGAAATTCATAAATATTGTAGAACCATTTAAGGTCTCTAAATGTAGATCATTGTAGTCACGGTCAAACAAGTAGTTCTCACTTTTTTTTCTAAAAAGTTGTTACTTGAGCTAAGAGATATTTGATGGAAAGAATCTCGCATTATTGGTACAACTGCAATGTTGTTTAACTTTGTTTTGGTGGATTGGATTCTTTGATTACTTTTGGAAAGAAATCAAATGCTTCTGATTGAAAAGCAAGCCCCATATGCTGATTGCAAGCTAGCTAAACGTGCATGGCTTCTTACAGCAGTTGATTTATGATGAGTCTAAAAATGTAATTAATGCTTGTATAATTTTTTTTTTTTAGCTAATGTATATGCATGCTTAGGCAAAAATGTTTCATACTGTAAAGAGTAATTTTTGACACCTGTAGTCTTTTGCTGATGAGGAAATTCCGCGGTAGATCTCCTCCACTCAGGCTGAAATTTGAAAGTCGAAAGTTTCTATGGTATGTTAAATTTTGTTCATATCTTTTTACACATTCTTGTTTTTTATATTTCAGGAGTAAAGAGAAGATCATTATCTATCAATTCTTCATATAAGCCTTTTAATCTTTTTCCTTCTGTACGTACACTATTAGTATTAATTCTTGACCATTGTTCCAGTAGTTATTCTTCATCATATGATTCCACCAGTTTGTTACGGTCAATTTTCTAAATTATTACTACAGTAATTAGTTCTTTACTCTTTAGTATGGACTCAAATAGTCAGTCAAAAGCTTTCTGGCGCTTTATATATATAGGATGAACCCATGGGTTAATTTGACTTGGGCTAGCAAAAAACTCCTGGCTGGTGGCTCACTGGAGATCAGTTAGGAAGTAATTATAACTTGTTCGATTCTGATTTAGCTCATTATTAGTGAGTTCAAACTTGATCCACATTGACTTGTTCGACCAATCAGTCCGCTATAAGAAAATATGAACAATGAAAGAAATAAAAAACAAGAAAAACTCCAGAAAACAGTTTAAAAGGTTGACTTCGGATCATATCAAGTCGGGTCCTGTTATCCTTCTTTAGCGGGTCAAGAACCGTTACCATTATCCTTTCAATAAATGACAGTACATATTATTAAGGGAATAAATTCTAAATCAGTAAATTCAGTACAGCGTTAGTGCATTACTATAGAGTATAGACTAGTAGTGGCCTAATAGCACATCAGAGGGTATTGTGTACCATGCCAATAGGTAATCAACATTAAGAAGTATTGCGTACCAACAAAAATTGCAATTATTTCAGTATTTTCATATGCAAGCAATTAATTTGGTACCGTTTTGCAAGAGTCTCATGACCTAAAACATCATGACAAAGACCTAGAACATCAACAAAAGAATATTATAAAATAGTTTCTAGTGTTTCAAATTTCAATGCAAGTACAAGTTAATGGATATCAACCGAAACAGGTCCAGAACCATGAATTGGATCCACCACCTCTTGGATTCCATCTGGTAGTTATTATTTCTTTTTCCTGACTCCAGTTTGTACGAGAGAGGCCCCTATACCTTATACCTCTTAGTAGACAAAAACATTTTGAATTCTTCAAACAAAGTTTGATACTTTCAAACACTAATATTTCAGCAAGTGAGCTATGGAATCCTGTTGGAGATGCATAATCCAGGTACACTTAGCAAAACTTGGAATTTTACCGATTGTACCTTCTTCTTTTTCACCTTTTCTGCTTCTTCCCATATTTTCCAATTGTAGTGGCAAGTCAGTAACGGCTAGAAATGCTGTTTTAGGAAAAACTAAATACCAATGTTGCTTGTCAGTTCTTTAATTGTGCTCTGGAAGAGTATTTTATTTTCGTTTCCACAACATTGCAACAAACAAATTAAATAATTAACCATAGTACATTTCATCTTCCTCAAGTTTTTGCTGTCAAAGTCACTGGTACATTAACTTGATCAGACGAAGAACATGATTTGGTGTTTGATTTAAGATGTATTGCATTTCAAATCCTTACACTAAATTTTTTATTCAATATGACAACATTTACAGGCTGATTTCCCCTGGAAAAAAAAAACTAAACCTTGTTACATAAGATATCTATATCTAAACAATAACTGGGCTGTAACTTAAAATTTCTGCAATGAAATGGACTAAGGCCTTTTATCCAAGAAAACCAACAACTGGGCTCTGGGTCAACAACGGTTGTAGGCTCGTAGCATAATCCCGGGCCACAAATCAAACTGTTTTTATGGATTCACCAGTAAATCCTTCTGATGCACGTTGCAAGTAATCTCAACGGTCATGTTCGGCAACGAAGATTAGAGTGTTGCAGCTTAAGAGTTTAAGCTGTGCTAAGGAGGAGATGTTCGGCTAACAAAGGCTTAGAGTAATGAAGCTTAAGTGTATAAAGATGCTAAAGAAAGGCTCTAAGGAGGCACTTTTTCCTAAGCCTATGTTTTTTTTGGCTTAAGAATTTGCTCTAAGGAAGCTTAAGAAAGGTGCTCTAAGCTTGTCTAAGGAATTGTTGTTCGGCTAGCTTAAGCAACTAAGAAAGGTAAAGCCACTCTAAGGAGGCTAAAGCCTTGTTGCCGAACATGACCAACAACTTTAAATATATCCAAGTACCTACTCCTGAATACCACCAAGAAAAACTAATCAATTTTTCTGATTTGTTTTTTTTCATCAAGGGAAGACTTCGCTACCCACAAGAGGGTAGAACCGCACAGGCAACCGATCGGAACCATCCCGACCACGACATGTTCAATGACAGGTGGGAGAGTGAAGAGACAGCCCTATGTTCGGTTGGCCACACCAAAAGTGCAGGGAGCCCGACATCCAGAGCAAGTCCAAAACAACTCATGCGACGCCACAGTCCCAGACACGCCGCACAAATGATTTTTTTTTTTTTTTTGAGAGAGAAAAGATACTTTCTCTCGGGCCAAACAATTGTGTACATGATAGGTAGATGCATATCAGGCCACCCCAATTGTGCCAAAATAGAAGAATTTTGTACAGAAAAATGTAAGTATCAGAACAATTGGTTCTTGTGTAACTTTTTATCTGTTCTCGCTCTTTATGACATTACTATTTAAACAAGTCACAAATTAAGGATACAACAATGAAAAAATAATCTGTGTTTCGAACCATAGAATGTATAATAGATTGTAGGTGAATCACAATCTCAATGTTCAGTCACCTCTAATCCCCCCCTACTGTTTCTCAGCATCCCTTTCTATTACCAAATGAGAAAGGTAGTACGAACCGATGAGCTCATACAACAAGTGGGAAGTCAACATGGCCCAAGAAGATCGAGCACTAGAGGTTCTAAGTTCAACACACGCTTCAAGAATCACTACTATCACTCTAATCTCAACTTGATCAATTTAGATGAAGTAGATTTGAGATTGTTGAAAGAATATTGAAGTTAAAGCACAAGCAACAATGGCAAAGGCTAATTAAACCTCACAAAGGATTCTAAAATTGCTGCTCAAAGGCGGTTAGTTGCATAGAAGGGAAACAATCAAATCTTCTTTATATAGAGAGATGATAGAAAAGGAAACAAAATTAGGATTTTGCCATCAACTGTTATAATATAACGGTTGGCTCAAATCTAATAAACTACGAATTAGGGTTTTGCTTGTGCTTTAATCAAACGTTCCAACTTTCGAAACGGTTGGGCGTTACTGGTTGGTTTGTGCCTAATTTGCCTGGAAAAATAAATTTGCAATTCAAAATTTTGATTTTAACCGTTACAATGGTTGGACTCAGACAACACAACCTCAAATTTACTTTACTTTACTTTCAAATATAAAAAATGATAAAATCAAATGGTAAAATAAAATATGTTGTTCTTCATGATTTAGCCAATCCATCTAGCATTTGTTCACCATGAATCATGTCATGGTGCTTTGATATTTATATATTTTAACAAATTAGTAAAATAGAGCATTATATTGCTTACAACAACATAAATGTCTAGCCTAATATGGACAAAACTCAAATCATTGATGGACTGATCGTGATATTTGCTATTAAGGAGAATTGCATTCCAAGAAGAGTTTCTTGCCATTGAAGCCTTGGAAGACATATTTTCACGATCACACGGTAAGAAGAGTTTCTTGTCATTAGAGCCTAGTCTTGTGCTCACGAAGACGGTTGGCGATCTCGCAATTAAAGAATTGACTTATTCAATGGAAACTTTTATGGAGTCAGGTATTA
This sequence comes from Carex rostrata, assembly GCF_964058835.1. Taxonomy (NCBI): domain Eukaryota; kingdom Viridiplantae; phylum Streptophyta; class Magnoliopsida; order Poales; family Cyperaceae; genus Carex; species Carex rostrata. The sequence continues at coordinate 861,693 of NC_135950.1, forward strand.
TGTTCTCCACTTCAGTTATTTTAGATTTGAGTCTGCTTTGGCATATGATGATCCTTAATTAATTAAAAATTAAGGTAGGGAATTGTTTTTCTTTTCCGGTATGTAAGTGTTTGAACCTAGATGAAATGTAATTGTTTAATATGTAGATGGAGGTGTTTGACCTCCCAACAGCTTTGTCAATATATTTATAAAAAGAAAAGGAAAATACAAAAAACTTAAATATATATTGAGTTTACATAATTCTATCACACTTATAAATTTATTGGTGAAATGGAATAGCCTATATATGGATGTGTGGTGAAATATGCATCATCACCAATCCTATTCTATACACACTACTGAAAGCACTATTAAAGTCATTACTTGTATAACCGAGCATTACATCAAGAACAAAGCAGCAACTAAAGAGGATGCACGATTTTGGTAATGTAGTCCTTAGCAGAATTTGCTTGTGTCCCCATCAAGCGGGAAGTAAAACGGGTAATCTGCAGAGTCGTTGACAGGCACTGCGTGCACTGCAGCGGCTGAAGATCTCTTGTGCACTGTGCCAAAGCATAGATGGTTCTGTACTGCGTGAACTTTGTCTTCTCACGGCCGAGACTGTTGCTACCGGATGACACTGCATCTGCATTTACTTTGGCCATTATCTTTCTGACTGCCTTATCGAATGCATCGGGATTTGTGGCATTCTGAGTATTGTAGAGGATCGTGACGTAACCAGTATCGGACTGCCCGATAAAGTTGTCAGTGTCGTAACGCACGAAGCAGTAGTCATACCAAAGCCTAGCATCCGATTGTTTCGGGCATGTCTGTGTTTGTCATGTTTTAATTAGCGTAAACAAAATTAACCATATTTACTTGTATTAAAAACTTCTTATATAATATCTCAATTGAAACATAAAGAACATATTCAATTATAACGGATACGGATACGGATATCTGTGAGAGGCCGTAAATTGAATTTTTTCCTTTGCCGGAGGATCAGGTGACCGCGAAGCCGCCGACAGAGGCCTTGGTTGTTAGCCCTGATATAACTTGGTTTATGTTGGTTTGAATTTGATTACTAGCACAACAAGAATGAGACACCTTTCGTGAGGATAAAAAAGTGACTTTTTGCGACGGACTACTCTCATTCTTCAGCTTTTTCTTTTTGCGACGGTACTTTTCGCGAGGGAGTACCGTCATAAATTTATTTTTTCTCTCGCAAAAAGTATCTACATTGTTGTAGTGTAGTGTAGGTCTGGGCACAGTAATGTCCTATAGGATCTGCACAATAGCTCAAGGGGAGCAAAAGATTAGAAAAATAATTTTAGTACTAGTGTCATTGTTTTCGGCGTGCATATATATATATATATAGGAGTAAAGCTAGGGTGTGATGTGCTCACCAAAAGAGTTTGGTGAGCACAACTCTAAAAGTTCATCGGATCGACTTCAAATATCAAATCTAAACCGTTGAAATTCATGTGCTTCATGAGTGATGCATGTGCATGCAAAATTTTGAAAGTTTTGAGTTTATTTGATACACGGTCAAGCGGTCAAAGAAATAATAAAAATTGACTATATAAAACAACTTATAAATTAACTTAATAAAATGTTCATTTCTTTGACCGCTTGACCGTGTAGCAAATGAACTCGAAACTTTCAAACTTTTGCATGCACATACATCACTCATGAAGTACATGGATTTCAACGGTTTGGATTCGGCGTTTGAAGTCGATCCGATGAACTTTTGGAGTTGTACTCACCAAATTCTCTTGGTGAGCACATCACACCCTAGCTTTACTCATATATATATTTTTTTTTTCGAAAAAGTGGTTACCCACCGATTTCATTAGAAACCATAAAATGTCAGCTGCTTACTCCAAATGACTGGAGTAAAAAGCAATTACATACTTTGGATTTGTAGAAACCAGAAAAAAAACTGGACAATACCAGTATGACAAAACAAAAACCACAAGGTTCCTACTACACATGGCACACATAACTAATATAAAAGCAAACCAACAGAAGGCATAAAAAACACCTAGAAACAAAATAGGATCTAGAATGAGACAGTATCATGGGATTCTGACCCAAGCGTAAGGGTTGAACCTCCTTGATCCAGGATTACTGGAATTTCCCCTTCCCCTTCCTCTAAACCAATTGCGGGACTGCTCATTGGGGTACCTATTAAAGTAATTACCTGACAAGGCATATCATTAGTGTCCATAGGCATAATTAAAGACAAATTAAGTAGAGAGCCAGAATGTAAAGTTTTACACCAGAAGGTTGCTAACGCAATGATCCTAGAGCCCAAAGCCTGCAATGTAGGAACAGTAGTATTTTGAAAGCAAATTTTATTCCTTTCGAGCCAAATACACCACAAAATTGCCCCTCGTACAAGTTCAACTAGAGGTTTATCTTTAAGAGGGATGGCTGCATTTATAATCCAAATATCATTCATTGTAAGGCTCTCAAAAATAAAGTTATTATGAGTGGCTATCTAAATCCATATTTGTCGGGTAAATGGGCACTGCACAAATAGATGGTCAGTAGACTCAAAATCACCACAGAAAGGACATGAAGTGTCCCCTACCCATCCTTTACCAAGGAGATTTTCTTTGGTAAGGATTCTATTCCGTTTCAACAAATATAAAAATATTTTAATTTTGAGTGGAATTTTGGATGACCAAATAGATGTAAATTCATGATTTGGCACCCCACCATACTCAAGCCAAACATAATAAGAATGAACTGAAAATTTACCCACAGTGGACCATCTCCACAAAAGTGTATCATGAATATTAGGGTTTGGCTTATAATCAAGTAAATGAATTTGCAGATTATGCCATTCATTCCTTAATACCCCAGTTAATTGCCTTGTAAAAGGTATATGCAAGTAATTATGTCTATAAGCCTCAATAACTAAGATATCAGGATCAACTGATATTGCAAAGAGAGTGGGATATAAAAATGATAAAGTGTGTTCTGAACACCACCTGTCATTCCAAAATTGAATTGTGAAACCATTTCCTAATTTTTTAGTGAAACCAACATCAACAACAGGTGCCCCTTTAAGAATGCCTCTCCAAAAAGGGGAGCATGTAGAAGAGTAACCAGAATGGCCATATTTGGCCAACACAATTGATTTCCATCGACTAGTAACATTGGGATCTTGAAACTGAACCCACCATTTAGCTAATAAAGATTGATTTAATCGTTTGAGATTAATTAAACCCAAACCTCCTTGAGATTTGCTTTTGCAGATAGTTGGCCAAGATACTAAACAATACTTTTTCCTAACAGAGTTTCCACCAAACCACAAAAATCTTCTTCTAAGTTGGTCAATTTTTTTTCTGATTTGAGCTGGCATTACAAAAACAGATAACCAGTAAATAGGGATGGCAGATATGATTGAATTGAGAAGGGTAACCCTTCCTCCATAAGAAAGAAGTTTGCCCTTCCAACCTTGAATCCTTAATTCAATCTTGCTAATTATAGATTGCCAATCAGTCATACTTGGTTTTTTAAAATGCAAGGGTAAACCAAGATAAGTTATTGGTAAACTCTCAATTTTACAGCCAAATAAGTTAGAAAAAAGCAAACCCTCTTCAGCAGACATATTGAAAGGAACCATTGCTGATTTGGAATAGTTAATTTTCATACCAGAAAGATTTTCAAAAGCGATTAAATGTAATTTGAGGGATGCAACCATCTTAATATCAGCTTTAAGAAACAAAAGTGTGTCATCTGCAAATTGAAGATTTAAAATAGGAGGGATATTTGAAAAATGTCCTATTCCAGAAATTATACCTGCAGATTGAATTTGCTGTAAAGATTTATTCAGAACATCAGCCACCAAATTAAATAGTAAAGGTGACAAGGGGTCTCCTTGTCTCAAGCCCCTTTTACATTTGAAATATGGGCCAAGTTCACCATTAAAGTTAATACATGTTTGGCCACTTTGAAGGATAGATTTTATCCAACTTATGAATAAATTTCCAAAACCCCTTGCTTTAAGAATTTCAATCAGAAAATCCCAGTTAACCCTGTCAAAAGCTTTTTCAAAATCAAGTTTAAAAAGGATCCCTTTGATTTTCTTTTGATGAATATGATGTAATATCTCATGTGCACACGCAATATGATCTGTCACAAGCCTTCCTTTAATAAAAGCTGTTTGGGAGTCATCAATCAAAGAAGATAGTACTCGACCAAGTCTATCAGTTAGGACCTTTGTTATCAATTTGAAACTACAATTTATAAGACTAATTGGTCGATAATTAGTCACAAGTGTAGGATCCTCTTTTTTTGGGATAAGGCAAATGGAAGCCAAATTCAATTTGGACAGTTCAAGGGTATTGGAAAAAAATGACTGAAAAAGGAGAAACAAATCCCCCTTTACAGTGTCCCAAAATGTTTGGTAAAATAAAAAAGAAAGGCCATCAGGCCCCGGTGCTTTATGGGGATTGCATGAAAATAATGCATGCCTAATCTCATCCAATGAAAAAGGAGATTCTAAACTAATGCAATGTGAAACAGTGAGCTTCTCATTAGAAGACCATAGATCAGGATTTAATGAGACATCCCGTACAGTGGTAGTTCCCAACAGCTCCTTATAAAAGGAAGTAACATGTGATTTCAAAATAGCAGAATCAAAACACATTTGGCCATTTATTTCTAATGAAAAAATTGTATTTTTTCTCTTGTTGGAAGAGGCTGACACATGAAAAAACTTAGTATTAGAGTCTCCCTTTAACAACCAATTAATTCTGGCCCGTTGTTGCCAATAAGTCTCCTCATCTTTATAAATATGATGAAGAGAAGATTGACAAAGTTTCCAATCAGCAATATCAGCAAGGGTAATAGAATGAGATTCGTCTAATTCTTCGTATTCAGCAATTTGAGCCAGAATTCTTTGTTTGTTTCTCTTTTTCTCTCCCATAACATTAGCGTGCCATCCTCTCAATTTTTTCCGTAGAAATTGTAATTTTAATTGCCAAAGTCTGCCAATATCATAATCTAAGGGGAATGACTGCCACCATGAAATTAAAAGATCAACAAAACCATCCTGAGACAACCAGATTTTTTCAAATCTGATAGGAACTTTAGAGTTGAAAACATGAGATGTAGTTTGCAAAATGATAGGGTTATGATCTGATAAAAATCTAGGCAAGGAAGAAAGCTTGTGAGATGGATACTGTGCCTCCCACTCAGTGGAACAAAATACCCTATCTAATAGAGCATGAGAAGTAGAATGGACAGATTTTGACCATGTAAATTTTCTATCCACAAGGGATATTTCAAACAATTGTAATCTAGACAACATGGAATTAAATCTGTTGCTCAAAGAAATGTTAAAAGTTGGACCAATCCTTTCGTTTCTGGTTCTAATTAAGTTAAAATCACCACACAATAGCCAAGGAGCAATACCATAACTATGAATAAGTTCTAATTCAGCAAAAAACGCTGGTCTTTTGGAGAGAACTACTGGACCATAGACCACTGTATAAATCCATTCAAAATGATCTGATTTATTCTTAAAATGGATTGAAATCGAAAAATGATCTGATTTACTCATATATATAGTATAAGATTTGTACCCCATTATATAACAAATATTAAGTGGACTAATTAAGTGGTGGGGAGATTGTATGGAGCATATACTGCATGCAGTTTTTCTAGACCACTAATAAATTTAGTTGAGAAAATTCTGGGTTTGACATATTAAGAGATCCAAGTTAGAGTTCAAGATTATTGAATTAATTGATTGTTGAACAGTACTCGACAAAGTGAATTCTCTAGAATGTTTGCAGAACGTAATTTTATTTTATTTTTTTAGGAAAGAACGTAATTTTATTAATACATGTGCTAGGCACGAATTCATATCACCTAATAAGCACTAAGGTACCGGTGAATTTGAATTCGATCCGTTCCTTATATATTAATATGTCTATAGTCTATTGCGTTACAATTTAAATCAAATTAGTTCGGATTTTGATTGGACGGTCTGGATTCAAACTCAAACGGTAATTAAACTAATGCAGAGAATCCGGACTTGGATAGGCATTGGGCACCATGTATGAAAAAAAATCTCCAAAGCTACTATATATTGAATTGAATTATCTGATATATGAGTAGAGTTCAAATGCCTCCATGTTTTTGTGTCTCCATTATGCTTCTATCTCTCTTCATCATTTTCAAAGTTCAAACAGTCGATCCGAACCGCTCAACCTAACCTCCATACTAAAATATGTTTGGAGACCAAATTTTATATTTTTAGGAATTTTTTTACTATTTTTTTAGATAGGTACAAAAATACTGTTTTTAGATGGTTCAGATTTACTGATTTTGTACCTATCTAAAAAAATAATAAAAAAATTCCTAAAAATATAAAATTTGGTCTCCAAACATATTTTAGTATGAAGGTTAGGTTAAGTGGTTCGGATCGACTGTTTGAACTTCCAAAATGATAGAGAGAGATGGAGGCACAAAAACATGGAGGCATTTGAACCCTCCTCCTGATATATATATTCAACAAGTAAAAAAGTTCTTATTAATTAATGTCTGCATCTATATATCTCTCATCTCCATTCTTATATTAAGCATGTAGATATCCTAATTCGCTAACAACTTTGATTAAAAAATAAAATTTCGGATTGAATATCAATTCTTCAATCAAATATTATAATTCAATGCATCTTTTTTATATTTTTTTTATTGTGTAGAAGTCTAAATTTATTTAAATATGTACTCATCATACGTAATTTTTACATGCAATTTTTATTATCTCTCTGATTGATCATGATTTATTTGTATATTTTAAATGTCATTTACGGAACTTTTGAATTGATTGATAATTAATTGATCATGTCTTCATTTCTTTCTATTTTTTTTATATAATTTAAGGAATGTCATTTGTCATTTAATATGACATTTTGTTTGAGATTTTTTAATGAAAATATGTTCAAAAGATCAAAAAAAAAATATATGTCATTTAGTATATCATTTAATAAATGTTTTATATATATATATGTCATTTAAGAAACGTTATTTGTCATTTAATTTAAACTTTTTATGAAAATATGTCATTTTGTATGAGATTTTGTTGTTCTCTTAATTATAATATATTCATGTTGCAACGCACGGGCACAATACTAGTCTTATATTAAGCATGTAGATGTCGTAATCCGTCAATGACTGTGATTTAATTCACTGGATTTTAAACGATTAAGATATCCTGTTTGTTAGTCCATGTATAGGCTGGTCCTTTGAATCCCAAGTCAATCAGACTGGCCTCGAAGAGAAATTTCCGAATGTGTCTGTTGTACGTTGGAGTTCATATATGGATCACCCTCATACTTCTCATACTCATTTCAGATTGCATTAAAATCTCCAATTACACAAGCAACTTCTTCTCGTAACAAAATCTCTTTAATTAATTTTATCCCAAATTCTTGCATTTCTCCCATGAGATGGAACCCCGTATACAAAGATTAGGGACCACGGTCTAGCCCCGGTTCATGAATCTTAGCATGTATTAGAGATCTATCTTGCGAAAGGATCGTTAGATTTGTTTTTGAATCCCATAGTAGCCAAAGTCCCCCAGACCGATCCCGGGCTGGTGCGAATGTGTTATTTTACAAAGGAAAATCAGGTAATATTGTTTGGTTTTTTCTAAGAGAATACTTGATCTCAGTAACGAAAGCAACATTTGCGATAGTCGAATGGAGGATATGTGCTACGAATTATTGTTTCCGTGGCCCCCCACGCCACGGCAATTCCATGATATGCGCTGTGGAGGCTGAGCCGGGCTCCCCTCCAAGATCCTCTTTTTGTTAGCGTAATTTTCCAACTAGTGGAGTCATATGAAAAAGAATAACTACTGGAACAATGGTCAAGAATAATAATTGTAGTTGTTAATGCTCTAGAAAGGAGAGATGTCACTCATCGATCGATAATTAGTTATTTGTTGTCAGTTCGTTTATTGATCCACGCATTACGATGGGTATAAGAATGAATGACGTGGCACTTATTCTAGATTTGACCAAATTGGGTTAGGTATAAACTATGAGCACTTTTTTGTTTGACAAGAGAACAAAAGGAAAGAAAGCAATGCCTTCCCAACCTTACACTCAATTCTCTGAATTTAATGAATTACTTCCTATCTCAGGTTATCTTTTTTTAAAGCAGGCCCCTTGCCAATTATCTTATATATCTATATATCATGGGTTGTATAGCCATGCATGCATTAATTAATGGATACCAGAAGCAAGCTTAATTAGATGCCTTCAAGACCTACGTCTTGTTAGCTTTCTATATACACATAAACACACATACATATAAAATGATTAATATATAGATAGCAAGGTGTTCTAGATTGATAATTTGTTGATTATTAATCATGTCAAATTTGTCAAGGGAGAAGAGTTGGATCAAGGAGGTCAGAAACAGTCTCAACAGTGTTAGCCCGCAAACGGATCTCCAGGAATGGAACAATCACTCAATATACCGTGTACCTGCGTGCATCAAGGACCTGAATAGTAAGGCATACAAGCCGCAACTGGTGTCCTTCGGTCCGTTCCATCACGGTGAGCCCCAATTAACGCCCATGGAAAAACACAAGCACAGGTACATATATATAATGGTAGTTATTACAATATAAGACTGATTAAAGACATGATATGATTAGTGTCATTGGCTTATACTGTGTACTTATATTTTGTAGGGCCCTGCTTCACTTCCTCAAGCGTACCAAGCAGCCGCTGGAATACTTTGTAGCTGCAGTGGAAGAAGTAGCGGTGCAGTTGCAGGAGTCGTACCAGGACCTGGACGAACGGTGGATCAAGGACAGAGACGGGTTTGTTCAGCTCATGATAGTTGATGCTTGCTTCATGCTCGAGATCATGTGTAAATCGACTAACACCTCCTTCAATTTTGGAACGACTGGATACAGGAGCTCGGCTGATGACTATGTGCACAATGACCCTATATTTAGTGCACACGGGATGCTATACACCGTTCCATTTGTTAAAAGGGATATGCTCATGATAGAAAATCAGTTGCCTTTGCTAGTGCTTGAAAAACTAATTGCCACTGCTGGAGTTTCTAAGGTACTCGTACAGCAAATTCAGCAATGCATGTTATTTGTAAGCATAACTAAATTAGCTGGCACAAAATGTAACTGTTTTAAGTCTATACATCTTCTATTGTCTATAAAAGGCTTTTTCCTTTTATCTATTTCACCATGCAGACTGACGAGCAGATAAACAGATTAGTCTTGAAATTTCTTGCTCCAAATTTAATAGCCCGGCCCTTTACTGGCCTGTGCCTACACCAACTTGACCTATACCGAAAAAGCCTTCTCCTAGGCCCACAGGATTCCCGGCGTGACTACAAACCCAATCCTAACTCGAGCGAGATAATTCCATCGGCTATGGAGTTGTACGAGGCTGGCATCCATTTCAAGCAGAGCCGCACAACTAGCCTGCATGACATTCACTTCAAGGACAGTGTCCTCAGCCTGCCGGTGATCGTTGTTGACGACAGTACTGAGTACATGTTTCTCAATCTCTTAGCCTTTGAGCGCCTTCATGTTGGAGCCGGCAATGATGTCACGTCGTACGTCTTTTTCATGGACAACATCATCGACTCTGCAAAAGACGTCAGCCTGCTCACCACCAAAGGTACAAGCAGCTTGCATAATGAATTCTAATCAATCAAATGTAAATTGGTTCTGGACTAGTAATTAATCTAACAGTTACATAACTATAAATATAGGAATAATTCAAAATGTTGTGGGGAGCGATAAGGTGGTTGCTAATCTATTTAATAGCCTGGCGAAGGATGTGGTGTTGGAGCCGCAAAGCAACCTCGACAAGGTGCAACGGATGGTGAACGTCTACTGTCAGAGGCCATGGAACAAGTGGAAAATGTGGTGGGCCAACCTGCTCCACACCCATTTTAGCAGCCCCTGGGCTTGTCTCTCTCTTGCCGCTGCGATTTTCCTACTCTCCTTGACTGTCATGCAGACCGTTTACACAATGCTTCCATACTACAAGGATAACTAGTGTCCTCCTGCTCCATCCCCACAGTGATGATGCGCTAGTTTCATTAATCTTCGTTGCACAGATTTTTTTTTTATTATTATTATTATTTTCTTTGTTATTGCACTTTGTTTGATGCCAGACCAGCAGTGAGCAAATATTCATAATATATGGATACTAGCAGAGTTTGCTTCGGCAATGATGATTGAGATAATGCAGAAAAAAAGAATTAAGTTGTTGATATAATTAAAATGAGGAAAACAAAGCCAAAACAGTATATGTATAACTTATTGGATGAGCCACCGTATAAAATCTGTATAGATCAATATTGGACATTATTTTAGATATATATGTATAGACAATAGACTATACATATGGAACAAAAACTGTATATAAACTAAGTACTATTCAGATAGAGACGATGAACAAAATATTATTTTATAATAAACAAAATAATATTAAGTGTTTCTTAAGGACAGTACAAGATTACTCTTTATTTTCTTTTGCCTTGCTGTTGTTACCGTTGCAAAAATGACAACCGGACTCGATCCAAATTTGAATCAACCAACAAGTGTAGTTCTTTTCTTATAATATATTTGTTAGATTGGCACTTTGCCAACTAACCTTCAAAAAAAAAAAACAAGTGTAGTTCTAATTTGAGCTGACTGTAGCCTGAGACTTATATGAGTATGCAGTTATTATCTTAAACTACGTGAAAAGTCTAACCTGTCAAACTACAAATTCATTGTGTATCAACTCGTATACAAATGACCAAAACTTGAAAGTTATTTGCTCACTTGATTTGAGGTCCAAGCTGACCAAAACTGAAAATGTTTTTTTAAATCTCTTTTCTATATTATATATCAGAATTTAAAAAAGTTGTAATTATATAAAAAATATGTATATACATATACATATAAAAATAAACATCTACAATAAATTTATAAAAAATATTGAGCATCAACATTAGATTTTAGAATATATTTTGTGAAATAAAAAAGTATGAGAGGAATACGTACCTCGACACGGGTAGAAAGAACAAGGCACAAAATCCAAATGTATAAAACAATTAATAGAGCAGAAATCTTACTGTGGATTCCTGTTGTTCAGAACAATAAAATAGCATATCAGCATATCAGTGGACAGGCAATACTAACTTTTAAGTGATAAAAGAAAGAACTACGTACAAAGAGGAGCAAAGAAAGTACAAAGAAAAATATGTTTGCGGAGAACATTTTGTATTATCAGCATCACTATAATTTAGATATTTAACTACATACAATGAATTTATTTTCTGTTCATTGAATAATTAACGTCAGTGCAGGTTATACTTTGAATAATAAAAAAAACCAGGCTTCTAAATAGCTAGCTATAGCTTTTCCGGACCATAAACGCTAAGCTATGAGATAAAATTGCGCTAACTCAGCTACGACCGCTATAGCTATAATAGCTGACCGCTATTACCGCTATATGAGACCCGCTATAGCTACCGCTATGCTACAAGGTTTTTTTTTGGAATTTATATGGACTTCTGTACTTCTATTTTTATTTCTAATGCTACATGGTCTTCTACGATAAGTATACTAAACCAAACTATATGCTTCTATTTTTATTTGTGATTTATTCTATCATTCTATATTGAGAAATATTCAAATACTAATTCTTCATTTTGATTACTCTTTTTATAGTATTCATTTGTAAAATTATTATCGTTCATTTTATTAATTGAAAGCTGATTTTGATTATTATTATAATTATAAAATGTTTAAATATGTATATTGACTTCATTTACCTTATAAAATTAATTGCTCTTTGTCTATTATAATATGTAATACCATGAAGTATAAACTATTAAATAATGTTACTTTTTAGATTTTTTTTTCCTTCTTATTTGTGTAATTGATAAAAAGTATAGACTTAGATTAGTTGTCATTTAGTTGTTACATCAATTCTCTAATATTGATTATGTTGATAATTAGTAGAAATATAGAATATAAAGTTTGAAAAGGGAAATCGCTATGTGTGATAGCTTCCGCTATAGTTACGCTATTCGCAATAGCTTTTTTTTTTGGTCTCCCCGCTATGCCGCTATAATCGCTATTTAGAACCTTGAAAAAAACCGAACAAAAGTGGATTGAAACTTGACTAATTTAAGTTCAGATTAAAAAAAAATTAAAATGAATTTTTCAATTGAAGCTGAGTTAATATGATTATTACACAAATAATTCATAGTTTTTCTTGCAATCTAACAGTCATATAAACCACACTCTTTTTTAATAATGCGACTGCCATTAGTATTCACATGATTATTAATTTGTCGATCCACAAATATAGAAAGATTATGATTACAAATCTAATAATAAAACTAATTAACTATCACAATTAAATTGCTGAAGTGGTATGAATGTATGATAAAGACCAACTTAATCATGTCAAAATGGAAAAGGAACTTAGTGGTATGAATGTATGTTATGAATGTATGACTCGAGCTATGAAGTGATTCGATTTCAGATTTTGGTCTCAGCCGAAATGCCATGCTTTGAAGATGTAGTGGCAACAATCGATCAAGAGGAGTCACGGAGGATTCTCATGAACCCTCAACAATCAGAAAATACCGAGCACAATCGAGTTTTCAAGACACAATACACCAACTCTAACCCTCGAGATGCAATTTTGCTCAAGTTGTTCGGTAATTGGATTGAACATAAGTTACATAACTGAGTACAGCCAGTTTGTTTCATTCCAAATAGACAAGTACCCTTATATCATTTAACAGTGCACAAAAATAAATATTTGTTGTAGACAGTAACCATAAGTAAAATAAATACCTAATAGTGGATAATTTATATTAATATTTTGCACAACACCTATAAATTACCTGTCTTTGTTATCTGATTGCAATGCACAGCGCCTACAAACATGTTTGTGTTAATTATCTGATTGCAATTTTTGCAAGAACGCTATTAAATAATCAAGTAACAAAGCAGAAAATCTGCATACATTGAAGAAAACCATCAATTGTCATTGTTAGTCATTGTTTTATTAGAATTTGACATAGGCCAAGAAACTCTGGTTATTTAATATTTAACTGAAATGAGTTTATTTTCAGTCCATTGAATAAATAATGTTATTGTATTTTACAGTTAAAAACCAAACCAAATGGACTGAAACATAACTAATTTAAGTTCGAATTGGAGGTTTGTTCAAGTAAAAAGAAAAGGGGGGAATTTCGTACATGTATCCCTCCAAATCTTCAAAATTACATATTTCCCCCTCTAAATATTGAAATTACGTATTTCTCCTTCTAAACTTCAAAAACTCACAAATTTACCCATTTTATTGTCTTCTATATTAAAACTCATTCTAAATTTACAAAATACTCATTTGACCATTTATTAAATGCATAAAACACTCATCGAACTCAAATTTGAATCTGAAGTGTTTCTCTATTGTTCGAAATGCTTTAAAAGGAGCGCTAATTCAACACGAATCTTGAAGCGAAAACGCACTGATATTGAAGTAATATAATGTGCACAGATCGGAATTTCTTTAAGATCCATGTGTGCTTGATTAGCACCAATCTTGAAGCAAACGCGCACGAATATTGAAATGACGTGTATAGATTGATGCGTGCAGATCGGACAGTAGATGAATCCTTCATATTCAAATTTGACTTCAATGGGGTGTTTGATAATAAAGGGCAAAATGGGTATTTTGTAAATTTAGAATGAGTATTAATATAAAAAGACAATAAAATGTGTAAATTTGTGAGTTTTTGAAGTTTAGAGGGGGAAATATGTAATTTTAAAGTTTTTGAGGAGTATACGTGAAATGAACTTATGTTCAGTACTTCAGTTATTTTTTATTTGAGTCTCCTTAATTAGCATAGACGGTCCTTAAAATTAACAATTAGATGGAGGTGTTAGTGTTTCACCTCCCAACAGCTTTGTCAATATGTTTATAAAAAGAAAAGGAAAATAAGAAAAACTTAAATATATATTCAACCCAGAGTTTACATAATTCTATCACACTTATAAATTTATTGGTGAAATGGAATAGCCTATATATGGATGTGTGGTGAACTATGCATCATCACCAATCTTATTCTAGACACACTACTGAAAGCACTATTAAAGTCATTACTTGTATAACCGAGCATTACATCAAGAACAAATTAAGCAGCAACTAAAGAGGATGCACGATTTTGGTAATGGAGTCCTTAGCAGAATTTGCGGTGTCCCCATCAAGCGGGAAGTAAAACGGGTAGATCTCGTACCGTACCATGCAACTGCTATACAACACCTGACACCCCTGCCTATGCGAGCAGTAAATCGGAAACCACTGCAGAGTCGTTGACAGGCACTGCGCGCACTGCAGCGGCTGAAGATCCCTCGTGCACTGCGCCAAAGCATAGATGGTTATGTACTGCGTGAATTTGGTCTTCTCACGGCCGAGACTGTTGCTACCGGATGACACCGCGTCTGCATTTACTTTGGCCATTATCTTTCTGACTGCCTTGTCGAATGCATCAGGATTTGTAGCATTCTGAGTATTGTAGAGGATCGTGACGTAACCAGTATCGGACTGCCCGATAAAGTTGTTTGTGTCGTAACGCACGAAGCAGTAGTCGTACCAAAGCCTAGCATCCGATTGTTTCGGGCATGTCTGTGTTTGTCATGTAAATTAAACTTCTTAGATAACAAGAAAATGATTGATCAGATAACAAATATCTCAATTTAAACATTCAAATATATATAAGTTCGTAAAGGAACAAACCATGGGAAACTGCTTAGCAGCGCTAGCAAGGCAAGCCGAGCAGTCATCTGCACTGACATCACCTCTGCATTGTGCGAGGCCGTAAATTGTATTTTTTCCTTTGCCGGAGGAGGTGACCGCGAAGCCGCTGACAGAGGCCTTGGTTGTTAGGTCTGATATAACTTGGTTTATGTTGGTTTGAATTTGATTACTAGTGTAGCTCTGAGCACAGTAATGTGCTATAGGATCTGCACAATAGCTCAAGGGGAGCAAAAGAGAGAAGAAAAATAATTTTAGTACAAGTGCCATTGTTTTCGGCGTGCATATAGTATAAGATCTGTACCCCCATTATATAACAAATATGAAGTGGACTAATTGAGTGGTGGGGAAAGATTGTATGGAGCATTGCATGCAGTTTTTCTTGACCACTAATAAATTTAGTTGAGAAAATTCTGGGTTTGACATATTAAGAGATCCAAGTCAGAGTTCAAGATTATTGAATTAATTGATTGTTGAACAGTACTCGACAAAGTGAATGCTCTAGAATGTTTGCAGAACGTGATTTTATTTTATTATTTTTTAGGAAAGAACGTAATTTTATTAATACATGTGCTAGCTAGGCACGAATTCATATCACCTAATAAGCACTAAGGTACCGGAAAATTTGAATTCGATCTGTTCCTTATATACTAATAGTAATAGAGGAATTCAATTACATTATTTTATGATGACACATTTTGACACTATATATTTATAAATTATTTTTGTGATTTTAAAATTCAAATAATCAATCCAAACTGTTCAATATTATTTTTATATTAAAATATGCTTGCAGACTAAATTTTACATTTTGTGGAAATTGTTTAATATTTTTTTTAGAATTTTTAAAAATCACTGTTTTTAGTGATCTAAAATTGTCTGAAAACAACAATTTTGTACACATCTTAATAAATACTAAGCTTGCTTATCCTGAATAGAGAAGGGCTATGGTTGAAGAGGAGACGCTAAAAAAGAATGGAAGGAACTTGTTATATTGCTGGAAGGGAAAGCCAACTTAAAAAATTCCAAATTAAAAAGTAAATTTTTATCTCCAACATATTTTAATATGGAGGTCATTATGAACAGTTCAGATCAACTGTTTGGACTTTGAAATCACAAAAATGACTTATAAACATATAGTATCAAGATATATCACTATAAAATGATGTAATTAATAGGATCCCTCCTCATATTAATATGTCTATTACGTTACAATTTAAATCAAATTAATTCGGATTTTAATAATTAAACGGTCCGAATCCAAACTCAAACGGTAAAGTAATGAAGAGAATCCGGACTTGGATAGGCATTACCTAGGTACCATGTATGAAAAAAATCTCCAAAGCTACTATTGAATGGAATTATCTAATATATATTTTCAACAAGTAAAAATTCTTAATATGGCTGCACATATATACGGCCATTTTTATTAATATCCCTGAAAAAAAAGAAAATTTTAAAAATGCCCCTCTCTCTAATTTTTTTTCATACATACCCTGACCGCCTGGGCCTGGGGCGGCCCAAAACAGCTAGTGAGGCGCCCCAGGGCCCGGCGGCCCATACCTTAAGTGAGGCGCCACCCCCTGGGGCGCCCCACTAGTCCTGTGATTTAAACGCATTTTCTGCCTCTGTCACTTCCCGATCTCAGACCTTCTCTGGAGGCGATAACTGGGGAAAATAGGTATGTTTTTTTAATTATAATAATTAGTAATTACTGTTCCAAATTTACTGTTGCACTTACTGTAGCGTACTGTACATTACCGTTGACATTTACTGTAGCGTACTGTACATTTACTGTTGACCTGTACTGTATCGTACTGTACATTATTGTTGGTATTTACTGCAGCGTACTGTACAATTACTGTAGCAATTGCTGTACACCTACTGTAGAAAAATTGGAATTTTTTTTAATTTTGTTTATTTATTTTTCAATTAGTCATTTATTAATGTACCCATTATTATGTCATGTACCCATTATTATGTCATTTATTAATGCGTCCTTGTATCCAGGCTGTGCCATACATCAGACCTGTTATCAGCATTGATGCATGCTTCATGTCTGGCCGTTACGAGGGGAGACTACTCATAGCATGCGCATATGATGCTGAGAACCAGCTGTTGCCTTTGGCGTTTGCAATTGTTCGTAAAGAGGACGGCGAGAACTGGGGATTCTTTATGCAGTTTTTAAGAAGACGGGTGATTGGGGAAGGGAAGTTTTTCTGTGTGATATCAGACCAGCACAAAGGAATAAAATATGTTTTTGATCGTGAAGATTACGGTTGGTCAACACGTACTGGCCAGTGTGTGCACAGGTTGTGTATGCAACACGTTGCGGAGAACCTTTCCAAGGCAACCGGAGGCGACACGTGGGTTACTGATACATTTAGATGGAATTGCAGAAAGAAAAAGCCGAGAAGGGTGGTAGAGATGACTAGCAGCTTTGCAAGGGTACATGCATTTCAATTGTTTACATATATTATTGTACTTTAAGAAAACAATTTTTTTTTACTACAATTGTTTACTTACATTATTCTATTTCCTTATTTTCTATGTAGTACATGCCAAAGGCAAATCTCTACTTAATGAAGGTGGGGAAAAATAATCCCCGAGATGTCAACGAAGATCCAGCATATGAGAAAATATATCAATCCCGGGATGGAGGCGTTGGGGAATTATGACCACCAACGGATCCGAGTCGCTGAATGCAGTATTCAAGCAGAGCCGGATGTTGCCTGTGGCTGCAGTTGTAGAGGACACATTCTACAAGTTAAATGCCTGGTTTCAGGAACGGCGTGCTAAGGCCGCAGAATTAATAAGGATGAACCAGTTATTTTCAACAAGGGTGGAGGATAAACTAAGACGACACAGAGACAAAGGTGCAACCATGACCGTGATCCCGATGGGTAACGATGGAACAGAATTCGAAGTGCAAAATCCAAATGAGTACGTTCCTACCACCCGTAAACCAGACGGCACTATGGCGTTTGTCAAGAGGGCTTGCAAGTACGTGGTTAAATTCGGAGATGCCAGGGCGGTAACCTGTACATGCCAAGGACCCCAGCTAAGTCACATACCCTGCAGTCACGTGATGGCGGTATGCCGAGTGAGGAACTACTGTGAGGATCACTATGTTGCTGACATGTACCGTACCGATTACCTTGCTTCCACTTGGGGTGGATCTTTCCATTCTTATCCTGATCAGCATGAGTGGCCTGCATATGTCGGAGATAGAATATTACCTTCAGAAGGATGGATAAGAAAGGGAAGGAGGAGACACAAGCGTATTGTAATGACCATGGACGAGATGGGTGGTAGGCGACCGTCGGGAAATCGGGCTCGCCGTTCTGTTTCCGACAGGCGCAGGGCAGGTACGTAGAATTGTACAAAATTTATTTATGCTTTAATTATATTACTAACTGAATTGCATTGTTACATTTAGATGCAATAAACGAACACAACGAAAGAGAAAATGCCAGAGTTGTTGCTGAAGCAACCGGTAGAACACAACCCCCTCCTCCTGTAAGCCAATCATCTAGTAGCCAAGCCTCTACAAGTAATGCCGCACCTGCCACTGGTACCAGAAGAACTAGTCGTTTGTTAGGTTTATTCAGACGTGGTGGCAGATAAACTTGCTATTTTGCTTATGCAAATTGATTTATTTGGTATATGTGTATGTGTATGTGTATGTGTATGTGTATGTGTATGTGTATGTGTGTATGTATATGTATATGTATGTGTATGTGTATGTGTATGTGTATGTGTATGTGTATGTGTATGTATATGTGTATGTGAGTTTTTTTGTATGTGTATGTGTATGTGTATATATGTATGTGTATATGTGTATGTGTATGTGTATGTGCATGTGTGTATGTGTATGTGTGTATATTATACATATAGTTCACCAAAGAAATAAAAATAAAAATTAAAGTTATAAAAATTTACGACATCACTTCGTAAATATATCAAATATTATATTTTTTGGCATACACATACACATATACATAATATTTTATTTTTTGACATACACATATACATAAACCCAACACTTTTTTCAACAAAATTATTCAAATCAAAATACTAAGATTTCTCAAAAAAAAAAAAAAAAAAAAAACCAAATTACTAATGGGGCGCCCCAGGGGGTGGCGCCTCACTTGGGGTATGGGCCGCCGGGCCCTGGGGCGCCTCACTTGGTGTTTTGGGCCGCCCCAGGCCCAGGCGGTCAGGGCATGTATGAAAAAAAATTAGAGAGGGGCATTTTTAAAATTTTCTTTTTTTTCAGGGATATTAATAAAAATGGCCGCATATATATCTATCCTCTCCATTCTTATATTAAGCGAGTAGATATTCTGATTCGCTAACAGCTTTGATTAAAAAATGAAATTTCGAATTGAATATATCAGTTCTTCAATCAAATATTCTAATTCAATGCATCTTTTTTATATTTTTTTATTGTGTAGAAGTTTAAATTTATTTAAATGCGTACTCGTCACACGTAATTTTCACATGCAAATTATATCATATTTCTGATTGGTAATGATTTATTTCTATTTTTTAAATATCATTTAAGGAATTTTTTAATTGATTGATAATTAATTGATCATGTCTTCATTTGTTTCTGTTTTTTTTATATCATTTAAGAAATGTTATTTATCCTTTAATATGACATTTTATTTGAGATTTTTTTTATGAAAATAAGTTCAAAAGATAAAGAAAAATATATGTCACTTAGTATATCATTTAAGAAATATTACTTATATGTAGATGTCATTTAATATGTTATTTAAGAAATAATATTTGTCATTTAGTATAATTTTTTTTATGAACATATGTCATTGTGTATAAGATTTTGTTGTTATCTTATAATATATTCCCGTTGCAATGCACGGGCACAATATTAGTCTTATATATATTAAGCATGTAGATGTCGTAATCCGTCAATGGTTGTGATTTAATTTGCTGGATTTTAAATAGTTAAGATAAAAAAAAAATTGCAATTGCAATTTTATGTAGCAATATATTGGCATTTATTGTGTTGAAGCATGTATTTAGTTCTCTAAATACTCGCTATACTGATTTTCTCACAATTTCTTCGTATGAATGTTGTCATAAAAACAATTAATTGATAACATTCATTCTTTCTTTTTATGTTATTGATTACAAAATAAGAAAGTAATCAATATATTTGCTCACTATGATTACATTTCTATTTAAGAGAGGGGTAAAGACAAAATAGTTCAGTTCATTATTAAATAAAGATAAATTATAAAGAGATAAATATTGTTAAAGATGAAAATATTTGGTGTGATTTATTTCTATTTTTTTGAATTTTTTTTTTGTTTGAATTTTGAACCCGTATTTGCTACGGACAAAATACTAGTTAATTAAAGAAGCTTCTTCCTGATTGGCTCTTAAATGATGATGTGTTATATGGACGACGATCGACGTAGCGAGATTTAAGGAATTATTCCGTCGTCTGTAAGTTTGGCTAGAATGCATATCAAAACATGCGGCGCATTATTTAACCAATTCAAAACCCAAGCCTTGAACAAACTTTTGCGGACTTATTCAAGCTACCCGTAGTTCAATGCCCGTTCTCAGATATCGAAGAAAATATCTTGAAAATTAATTTGCACTTTGCATTTGCCCCCTTATATATCTCTCTAATATTTTGAAGGCTACTCGGTGAAATGTCTTTCAGCAAATTTCATAAAATTAAAGCAAAAAGATTAACGAGCTTTTAGTTCATAATTGCATCTGGGGCGGACTCAAATGATTTCACAGGGGCATACAGCTAACTCTTTGGATTTTGAGTTTTAGTGAAGATCGAAAAGTTTCGATCGACTTAATTTGTTCCTCTTTGAATTTTTTTTTACTCCTTCTGGATGTTTGATTTGTAATTCGAATTAAATTTAAGGTTAAAATAAAAATGAATTTCTTGAATTATGATTGGTAATTATAATTATAAGTTAGAGAATTAGAAATTATAAGTCGGAGCATTGAAAAGTATAAGTTAAAGCATTATTTTTTATCGAGTACTTAATTAGTTAATGGGTTAAAACCCAATTAGCTATTTAAACCCGATTCAATATTATTTTGCCCTCTACTGACGAAAATCCTGAATCTGTCCTAAATAGCTTTTCTTTTTAAAGGCCAAATGACATTTATATATCAACTGACAATTGCATAATAATATATGGTGCTTTCCATTTATCATATTAATGAGATAAATCAATCGTCTATGCTATGTCGTGCAGATGCACATATAATTTATTCTATATATCATGCATACATCCATTTTCCATAGTGCATTCACTTCTTTTCTGTTTTTACATTCGCTCCATTTTTCACCAGTACTCAAATAAGAAATGGATCCCATTTTGGTACAAAACATTGAAGTTAACCATCTTTTATGGTTGATAAAATAAATTTCATATTGAAATAAAATTGAATCACACTGTATGAACAATCTGCAATTCAAACATTTTTTTTTTAGTAAAGTCACCTAATTATTTAATATTCACAAGTTATTCCTCAATCAAGATTTCAAAACTGTGATCTTTTACATAAAGAACATTGTCTTTGTCAATATATTAAAGACTGGTTCTCAAACATTTTTATTTATGTCATCCCTGAAAATAAATATGAACCATCGAATATATCACAAAATAAATGTAAGCTAAAATCCAGTGACAAATTAAAATATAATTAGTAAGAACTCGAAGATAAATCACTAGTATAAAAACACAAAGAATACACGATATATTATATATGTTTGTTCAAAATTTTGATTAAATCAGTGTCCAAAGCGAGAAAAATTGCTATGAAAATTTATGCACATTATACACTGTTTTACTGTTTACAACTGTGTATAATGATCCGTGTGTGATGAAAAAAAATACAAATTTGTCTACGTCATCAATCTGTGCATTCCTGTTATAATGTATCTCTCTTTTTCTTCCAAGTTATTTCTAAAGGATCTCTTTCTTGTAGACTGTACATATATTTTCTCTGAGAGAATTAAATCTAAACAGGTGAGGCTAGGGCCAGAGATAAGGCAAGAGGGACAATATCTCACCGAAAAGACGATTTTCGACATAGAAACTTCAAATAGGCATATATCGGAGCTCGAGTATCCAATTTAAGCAAATGACCACTTTTCGGAAAGCTTGCAAGAAGAAAATTATGAATTTGACTCCGTAGTGGTTATCGAATTTTCATGCAAAAAAAACAAAGGGGGTCTCAAAACTTGAGTTGAAATTTCCAATTAAGTTTTTCATTTCTATTTTTTTTTGTCTTCTACCGTACTTTTGAAGTCTTAGATTTAGGATTTTTTTTTTTTGTTGTGTTTTCATTTTTTTTAAGTTAGAATGTTATTCATGTAACTAATAAAATGTGATATAATTGTAATTGTTGTTTATATTGGTAAATGTAGTGTTCTAGTGTTTACATTTGAAATTTAGTTTAGTATTTTTGATATTTAAATCTTTGGTTAATTTTAAATTCAGATGCAGAGTTACATGGTTTATTATTAAAAAACCGTGCAAATTGTGTTTTTATACACAATTTTACTTTAAAAACAGTGTATGATGTCTTTTGGTAAAAAAAATCTACGAAAAAAATATAAATTATACACGGCTTTTAATTAAAATGTACAAAATTAGTGTTTTTATACACTGTTAAAAAAACGTGTAAAATTTAGCAACCTTATTGTACACAACTTTCGTAGACAATTCAAAAACCGTGTAGAATCTCATTTTTTTTTTTTACCATAGTTAGTAGTGTTTTCTGCACAGGTGAATCTCTAAAAATTCGGATTGAAAATAACAGTTAGCAAGAGAAAGGGGAGGTAGCACAATTGGCTAGAAAAATGTCCTAGAGTTGTTATACCAAAAAGTCGAGAGTTTAATTCCCCCTCACGAACCTTGGTAGCTACTACCAAGTTTTCAAAAAGAAAAAGAAAATAACAGTTAGCAATCCTCGATTAATGGAAGAATTTTTTTTTTTTGTTTCACACGCCTCTGGGCAGGGAGGGGAATTAGAAAGTGATCACTTGCGCTGGTAGTATGGATTAACCACCTTAGAAACCAATTGCAATTGCATGGGTGATGGGTCAAAGGATAAACACTACAAATTTATTATGGCTTAGGTATATATCACAGTCTAGCTAGCTAGCAAGATGGATTTACAAAACTTCCAGTTAGTGGACTTGCCACATGCTAGCTATAGTCACATTATTTAATGCATGCTAGCTGTTTCCTCCAATTCAAAGTGGGTGTAACGTGTAATTAAGCATCGCCAGTCAAATTATGTTCTGAGCTTAAAATAATTCATGATGTAGCAAATTTTGTCACATATGATATTAAAATAATACCACTTAATGTATAACATGAAACATTAATTGTCAATTACAAGCAATACATATATATATAATCTGTGTTTCGAACCATAGATTGTGGGTGTATCACAATCTCGATGTTCAATCATCTCTATTTATCAATTGCCTTGCTTAAAATTACAGAATTACAATACATGCATCTCTATGCTACAGTTACGAATATATAACTCGTTATTCGAATCCTTTAATTTATTGTGCTCCGGAAGAGTATTTTATCAATTTCGAACCTTAATTATCAATTATCAGTTCTTTTATTGTGCTCCGGAGGAGTATTTTATCTTCCTCTTAAGTTTTTGTTGTGTACATTAACTTGATCAGACCAATAGTACATGATTTGGTGTTGATTTAAGCATGCATTGTATTTCAAACAGTGTTGTAAAAAACGGTCTTAACGGTCGATTAAACATCAGTTTAATCGTTACCGGCTGCCAAACCGTTACGAATACACTTAACGGATGCTTGTTTGAGGATAAAAACGACTAGGCCATTTTTCCAATTAATCGGCCGTTTTACCGTTTAATCGTCCATTTATTTTCGTTTATTCGTCCATTTATTTTCGTTTATTCCAACTTATTCCAGTGAATATTTATTTTCACATTGCTCTGTTTAATGGTCCGTTTATTTTCGTTTATTCCAACTTATTCCAGTGAATATTTATTTTCACATTGCTTTTTTTTAGTGTAATAAAAAGTTTTATATTATAGCTTTATTTGTGCTTGGACATACATCCAATATTTTTATATATGTTTTTTCTTCTTACTTTGAAATTGATTAATTCTTATGTTATTTATATATCATATATTTTTCTTATTAATTTACTGATGTAATATTTTCAATTAATACAACATGTTTATTTATAAAACTAAGTTGTTATCATAAATTAAATTTAATGATTTTATATTGAAATGTTTTATTTCAATAATATGTTATTAGTATTTGAAAAAACTTAATTCTTGAATTTTTTTTTTTATTAAATAAATGTATTACTTACACACGTAGAGTGCTTACGCGTTAAGAAAAAATAAGCGTAGTGTCATATCCTCATGCTATAATAATAAAACTAAATTAAATTAAGTTTATTTAATAAATTTAATGAGTTATATAAATTATTTTTAATAAATTATGATATATATACACACATAAATTTAATAAAAACGTCAAATTGTCAACATAATTATGATTAACCGGTCACATACCGATTAATCACTTGACAATACCACATCCGTCTGACGACCGCATACCGTTATTTACAACACTGATTTCAAATACTTGTTACTCAATATGACAACATTTACAGGCTGATTTCCACTGAAAAATAACCTAAATCTTGTTACATGGGATTCCTATATATGTTTAAGCAACAACTGAGCTCCGGCCCGACATATCATAATCAGACATGGCAATCTCTTGGGCCAAGACATAAATTGTGTATAAGATAAGTAGGCGCATATCAGGCCACCCCAATAGTGCCGAAATAGAAGAATCCTGTACAGAAATGCAACTATCAGAACAATTGGTGCTTGTATAACTTTTTCTGTTCTCGCTCTTTATGACAGTACTATTTAAACAAGTCATAAATGAAGGATACAACAATAAAAAAATAACTTGTTTTTCGAACCATATAATGTATAATAGATTGTGGGTGAATCAAAATCTCAATGTTATTATAGTCGGCTCCAAATAAATAGTGTGCTTCAATCACACCTCTAATACCTACATGATTAGAAAAATAATAAAAATAAACTTTCTCAAAGGGCAATTTAAGTAGATATTAAGCAAAAATTGGTAGAAGAGGGCTTAATTTGCAAAGTAGACAACAAGTTAGTATACTTTTGTAAGAGATTGATAGAGACCCAAAAGCTCCTCCTGATGCTGTTAAAATTATTTTTCTGAGTGTTCCTTCTGACGACCTTGGTATATATACACTGTATAGACAGGGAGCATTACTGAGAGAGGGAGAGAGTAAAGTTAAAAAGTTTCTAAAATTAAATAGTAAATTTATGAGTTTCATGCTTTACTAATTATAAATAAACCCTAAATAACAGAATTAAGTTCAGAGGATGGTTGGTACAGTATTAGTGGACCAACACCAAAATTTTGTTTTTCAACCAGATTAAGGTATAACAATTATAGAGAGAGTGAGAGCAAGCATTGTAAATTCCTCATCTCATTCCAACTTTAACTCTTAAAACATAGATAAAAGTTGCTGCAGATGTTTGTCTTCTCTGAATTCAATCAAGTATTGCAAATCCAGGTCTTATCCTACCCAATTCCCGAAATTACATATCGGGATAGCAGGCCTTGCCCCTCTAAAGTAGGTTCTAGATAAAAAAAAAAAAAAAAAACTAGTAGAATAACTAGGAGAATACCTGGAAAATAGCAGAATGCTCAGAATCAGCAGGTAGCATCTTGAGTTTATGCTTATATACAAGAGGCAACACACAATTTTTCTAATGAGAAAGAGAAATGAGGGCTCTATTATTTGTTCCTTTTTTGTGTCAAGAATCAACCTCTCTGGAACTGCTGCTTTACCTATCACAATCTGCACTGGTCACTGCTCAATGTTTTACTGGCTAACTGCAATGTCAGAAAAAATTAAAAGCCAGAGCAAGTATTGCCTACAGCTTTTGCCATTTTTCACAGTTTGAATAGAACTGAAGTTGAAAGATAACTCAAAAACTCAAAAGATTCATAACAGAATATTTGCTCTAACAAAATAGAACTATATTGCTAAACCTTACCCATCAGACTTCACAAAACTCATACAAATGCCCCCTGTTCAGTAAACTACAACGACACTGAAAGATTGTACCAGAAAGATATCACAAATTAATCACTAAGATAAGATTGCAAAACTAAAGCACGATATTATTCCATACCAGAAAAGTTACAACAGCATTCTTGACCGACCATCAAGTAATGTCAAACCATCAACACCAACTACCATAACAAAAAAGAAAAAAGAAAAACTACTATACATGAAATATATCACATAGACATGAACAGCAACAGACCAAATGACATTAGCTTAATCGACTTCCTCTATCTTGGGACCAGCACCACCACTGGTACCGCCTGAGGCCGGAGCATCCTCATCCATGGCTGTGCCAGGTGCACCACCCTGATACATCTTAGCAATAATCGGATTGCAGATGCTTTCGAGCTCCTTCATCTTGTCTTCAAACTCCTCTGCCTCAGCCAACTGGTTGCCATCGAGCCAGCTGATGGCCTGGTCAATTGCTTCTTCAATTTTCTTTTTATCATCAGCTGGTAGCTTTGAAGATATCTTGTCATCTTTGATTGTGTTCCTCATGTTGTAAGCATAATTTTCTAGAGCATTCTTTGCCTCGACCTTTTTCTTCACCTCTTCATCTTCTGCCTTGTATTTCTCCGCCTCTTGAACCATCTTCTCTATCTCCTCCTTGCTGAGTCTACCCTTATCATTGGTGATTGTGATCTTGTTCTTCTGACCGGTGGTCTTATCCTCCGCCGATACATTCAAAATACCATTGGCATCAATGTCGAAGCAAACATTGATTTGGGGAATGCCTCTCGGTGCCGGAGGTATGCCAGACAGCTCGAACTTGCCAAGAAGGTTGTTGTCCTTGGTGCGGGCCCTTTCACCTTCATACACCTGGATCAGCACACCAGGCTGGTTGTCTGAGTAGGTGGAGAATACCTGCTCCTTTTTGGTGGGAATGGTGGTGTTCCGAGGAATCAAAACAGTCATGACACCACCAGCTGTCTCAAGACCAAGAGACAATGGGGTGACATCGAGCAGCAGCAAGTCCTGGACTTTCTCGTTACCTTCACCGCTCAAAATGGCAGCCTGAACAGCAGCACCATATGCCACAGCCTCATCAGGGTTGATGCTCTTGCATAGCTCCTTGCCGTTGAAGAAATCTTGAAGAAGCTGTTGCACTTTTGGGATCCTAGTGGACCCACCCACGAGTACCACATCATCAACACTGCTCTTATCCATCTTGGCATCTCTCAAACACTTCTCAACTGGCTCCATGCACTTCCTGAAGAGATCCATGTTGAGTTCCTCAAACCTTGCTCGCGTGATTGTAGAATAGAAATCAATCCCCTCGTACAAAGAATCGATCTCAATAGTGGTCTGGGCTGTGGAAGAAAGGGTTCTCTTAGCTCGCTCACAAGCTGTTCTGAGACGCCTGAGAGCCCTGGGATTACCAGTAATATCCTTCTTGT
The DNA here is from genome assembly GCF_964058835.1 of Carex rostrata. Lineage (NCBI taxonomy): Eukaryota > Viridiplantae > Streptophyta > Magnoliopsida > Poales > Cyperaceae > Carex > Carex rostrata. The sequence continues at coordinate 889,116 of NC_135950.1, forward strand.
GTTTGCGCTTGAACTCTTGCACAAAGTGGTTCACCATTCTGTTGTCAAAGTCTTCACCACCTAGGTGAGTATCACCGGCCGTTGCCTTCACTTCAAAAATTCCCTCCTCTATAGTGAGCAACGACACATCAAAGGTTCCCCCACCGAGGTCGAAAATCAGAACATGTTTCTCTCCTGAGCTGGCAGCTTTCTTGTCAAGGCCATATGCAATGGCAGCTGCAGTCGGCTCATTTATAATACGCAGGACATTGAGGCCAGCAATTACACCAGCATCTTTTGTAGCTTGGCGTTGAGAATCATTGAAGTAGGCAGGAACCGTCACGACTGCATTTTTTATAGTGGAGCCAAGATAGGCCTCGGCAATCTCCTTCATTTTGATAAGGACCATAGAGGAAATCTCTTCAGCTGAAAACTGCTTATCTTCACCTTTGTATTGGACCACGATCATGGGCTTATCCGCTGGACCGGGAATCACCCTGAACGGCCAGTGCCTCATGTCGCTCTGGACTGACGGGTCAGAGAATCGACGCCCTATCAAACGCTTCGCATCTGCAATTTTTACAAAACAGAACATCAGGTAAGTTAGAATGTCTTCGTAAACACAGTGAATTACTAACCAATCAAGTACAAAACAAGTACCACAGCACTCAAATTAGGCTTTAGAAAATATTTTTGAGACTGCATGTTCACATAAATCCCAAGTGTTTCTCAATATTACCAGTAAGGTTCATCTCTAATTTAAAATCTTTAGAAAATATTTTTGAGACTTGCATGTTCAAGTGATTGGTACAGAACCATTATTTCCCCAAAATAAGTGAGGTTCATCTCTAATTTAAAATCTTTGCAGATAATTAGGTAATTGCCCCCATTAAAATCTATCCGGAAAACATTATTGCAACAATTTATTAAACACTTAATTACGACAAACATGAGTTTAGAAGAGAGACAAGATTTTGATTATTAAACTTGCCGAAAACATTCTGTTCATAGACTACCCAAGTACAACAATTTAAATTACCGTATTAATTTTTATTATGCCATAAATTCTGTATTGATATCATACAAAATCAATTGGCTGTTTACTAAACTAGATTTGATTCAAGATTGCTTCTTTGACGTTCTGGGAACCAAGTGATTGGTACAAAACCATTATTTCCCTAAAATAAGTGAGGTTTATCTCTAATTTCACATCTTTGCAGAAAAAGATAACTGTAGAAGAGAAACAAGATTTTGAAAATTGAACTTACCGAAAACAGTGTTGATAGGGTTCATGGCGACCTGATTCTTGGCTGCATCTCCGATCAGCCTCTCCGTGTCTGTAAAGGCTACGTATGACGGAGTCGTACGGTTCCCTTGATCATTCGCGATGATTTCGACCCGATCATGTTGCCACACACCAACGCACGAATAAGTGGTACCAAGATCAATTCCGATCGCCGGACCTTCGCCCTTTCCCGCCATTATCGATCAAAACTAACAACTATTGACGAAATTTGAGAGAGGTTTTTGAGAGAACTTTTCGAAATCCGAGAATGATAGATGGGTATCTCGAGTTTTTATAAAGGGTTTCTTTTTTAATTCGAGAAAGTTCGAAATAGCGATATCTGAAGTGAATCGGCGGTATGGGATGTTCGCGGGAGATCTAACAAGTTCTTAACTACCACGTCAGCTTCGAACAAGCTGAGTGCGTATTCTCTGAGATATCTCTTATTTTGCGTGACCGACGTGTCCGGTGCCTATTCGGGGGTTACGTAATGGTTGAGATTTTTTAGAAAGTCACTCAAAATATGAGATATCTCAGAGATGCGTATTCGAACAAGCCGAATTTTTTATTAATAGAAATAAAATAAATAAAATATTTAAAAAGAACACTACTGTTGAGTTTTTTCGAAAACTAAGTAGACCGGGTCCTGTAAACCCGTCCCACCGGATGGGTCCAATTGACCCGTCCCGGTTAATCGGATTAGCCCTTAACTAACATCACGGGAAAAAAAAAAAAAATTCCCGGACGGGTTTAAGCATCCCGTCCCGAGTCTGTAAAAAAAAAAAAAAAAATCCGGACGGGTTTAAGCATCCCGTCCGGAGTCTGTTTAAAAAAAAAAAAAAAAAAAATCTGGACGGGTTAAGTAAACCCGTCCAGAATTTGAAATATTATATTTATATTATATTATTATATTATATTATATTATATTATTATATTATATTATATTATTATATTATATTATATTATATTATATTATTATATTATATTATATTATATTATATTATATTATTATATTATATTATATTATATTATTATATTATATTATGATTTTATATATATTATATTTTTTTGTTTTTTATATTATATTATTATATTAATATACTTATATATATATATTATATTATGAATAGAACTAGTTTAGTTGTGCTTAAGTTCACCAAAGTGTTTGGTGAGCTTAACGCCAAAACTTATTAAATCGTTTTCAAATGACGAATCCAAACCGTTAGAACCTGCCTATCTTGCGAGTGATGCATCTACATGTGAAAATTTTAAACGTTCAAATTAATTTAGTATAAAGTCAAGCGGTAAGAAAACCTTCAAAAAATAAATGCACTAAAATTAATTTATTAATCTTTTAATCTTGACCGATTGACTTTATACTAAATTAATTCAAATGTTTAAAATCATAATATAATAATATAATATAAAAAACAAAAAAATATAATAGATATAAAATCATAATAGAATATAATAATATAATATAATATAATATAATAATATAATATAATAATATAATATAATAATATAATAATATAATATAATAATATAATAATATAATATAATATAATATAATAATATAATATAATAATATAATAATATAATATAATAATATAATAATATAATATAATAATATAATATAAATATAATATTTCAAATTCTGGACGGGTTTACTTAACTCGTCCAGATTTTTTTTTTTTTTTTTTTTTTTTTACAGACTCGGGACGGGATGCTTAAACCCGTCCGGAATTTTTTTTTTTTTTTTTTTTTTTTTTTTTTTTACAGACTCGGGACGGGATGCTTAAACCCGTCCGGGAATTTTCTTTTTTTCCGTGATGTTAGTTAACGGCTAATCCGATTAACCGGGACGGGTCAATTGGACCCGTCCGGTGGGACGGGTTTACAGGGCCCGGTCTACTTAGTTTTCAAAAAACTCAACAGTAGTGTTCTTTTTAAATATTTTATTTATTTTATTTCTATTAATAAAAAATTCGGTTCGAACAAGCTCCAGAACCATCTATCTACTGTGACGCTTTAGTGCAATTCGTATCACCTAAGGTAACAGAATATTTATGTTTAGATATGGACTGCCTAATCAGAATCCACATGACTATTAAAGCAACCCCGTGCGACCAGAATAACTCGGATTCTAATCGGACAGCTGTAATCCAAACAGAAATATTCGGTTACCTCACAGATTAGAATTTCACTAAAGTGGAGAGAACCAGAGCCAGCCAACCAGGGATTGCCATGTCTGATTATTTCGGAAATATTTTGTTTATAGAATTTATTATTATGTAATACATATATATAGAAAAATTACCTTCTTTTTTTAGATATACTAGGCGCTAGCTAGATGAAAGAAGAGAAGCGAAGCTTTCGTATCGGGAAACACGCGTCAATAGAAGGACGAAAAGAGGAGAGAGACGTAGAGAAATTTAGATGGAATTTGAACACGTGTCAATAGAAAGAGACATAAGCAATTAGTCGTTAGATTTCAATCCAACGGATGAAAATTGAAAAATTACTGTAGGTGAACAGTAACTCACATCCAAAATTAATACTATAAGATAGATATGTTGCCGAATTTTTTAATAATAGAAAATAAATTAATAAAATATCGAAATAGAGGATTGTTTTTAGTTTTTTTCGAGAAATAGATAGAACGGGATCATTTATCCCGTTCAGGGGACGGAACTATTTATCCCGTCCGGTTTAATTCCTAATTAACTTCCCTTAACAACTTACGGTACAAAAAAAATGAAAAATCCGGACAATAAAGTAAGACCCGTCCGAGAGGAGGAGGAGGAAAAAAAAACGGTCAATGTTGTTCTTGTGAGAAGTGCCCTTTCATCATGCATTTTATAGAGATGGGTTTCTGTATTCGACGACATATAAGGATTATTATCGGGATTTGGCTAATATGCTATGGGTAGCTAAGAGGCCTCCCGTGCGACGGCTCAATATTCAACTTTTCAAAATCCTAACGGTCGATCCGAACCGTTCATCTTGTTCTCCATATTAATATGTATTTGGAGACCAAATTTTACATTTTTTGGAAATTTTTTACTATTTTTTTAGATTTATTGAATATCACTGTTTTTTATGGTCCAGATTTGTCTGAAAAACAACGTCCACTCCTGAAGATCCAGGTGTTAGCTGGAGCAGTATCAACAAACGCACTGAAAGAGAACCTGACTGTGTGATTATCATTGTATGTGCACACAAATGCTCAAATTCCCGAGATTTTTATATTTACCCAAAAAAATATATTTTTTATTAAAAATAACCACGGTTTGACAAAATTTTTAAAAATACCCAACCCGTGGAAAAAATCCGCGGCCCGGAATTTTTAATTCCGCCCCGTGGAAAAAATCTGCGGCCCGGAAATTTTAATAATTTTTTTTTCTTCTGGAGATTATGTTGTTCAGTTTATTTGGAATTTAGATTAGTTTGAATTGTTAAGTTGGAGGTTTGTATAAATTTTATTTGTATGAATTGTTAAGTCAGAGTGCTTCTGAATTCAATTTTGCACCTCTGGTTAACATAGTAAAACATCTTCCAAAATCATGAAAATTGACTGACATACAGTCTTGACATCGTAGAACACGACTGTGAAGTTTCATACAAAATCTCAAAACAGATCGCGAGATATCATAACTCAAAAATTGCCCGAATTACTGAAGGAGTGCTTTTGAGCCCAACTTTGCACCTCTGGTTAACATACCAAAGCATCTTCCAAAATCATGAAAATTGACTGACATACAGTCTTGACATCGTAGAACACGACTGTGAAGTTTCATACAAAATCTCAAAACAGATCGCGAGATATCATAACTCAAAAATTGCCCGAATTGCTGAAGGAGTGCTTTTGAGCCCAACTTTGCACCTCTGGTTAACATACCAAAGCATCTTCCAAAATCATGAAAATTGACTGACATGCAGTCTTGACATCGTAGAACACGACTGTGAAGTTTCATACAAAATCTCAAAACAGATAGCGAGATATCATAACTCAAAAATTGCCCGAATTGCTGAAGGAGTGCTTTTGAGCCCAACTTTGCACCTCTGGTTAACATACCAAAGCATCTTCCAAAATCATAAAAATTGACTGACATACAGTCTTGACATCGTAGAACAAGACTGCATGTCGGTCAATTTTCATGATTTTTGAAGATGTTTACCTATGTTAACCAGAGGTGTAGATTTAGGCTCAGAAGAACTCCTTCAACAGTTCGGAGAATTTTTGAAATATAATATCTCGCGATCTGTTTTGGGATTTTTTGTGAAACCTCACAGTCATGTTCTACGATGTCAAGACTGCATGTCAGTCAATTTTCATGATTTTGGAAAATGCTTTGTTATGTTAACCAGATATGCAAAGTTGGGCTCAGAAGCACTCCTTCAACAGTTCGGGCAATTTTTGAGATATGATATCTCGTGATCTGTTTTGAGATTTTTTGTGAAACTTTACAGTCATATTTTACGATGTTAATACTGCATGTCGGTCAATTTTCATGATTTTTGAAGATGTTTTGCTATGTTAACCAGATGTGCAAATTTGGACTCAAAAGCACTCCTTCAGCAATTCGGGCAATTTTTGAGATATGATATCTCGCTATCTGTTTTGAGATTTTTTTTTAAACTTCACAGTCGTATTTTACGATGTCAAGACTGCATGTCGGTCAATTTTCATGATTTTTGAAGATGCTTTGCTATGTTAACCAGAGATGCAAAGTTGGACTCAAAAACACTCCTTCAGCAATTCGGGCAATTTTTGAGATATGATATCTCGCGATCTGTTTTGAGATTTTGTATGAAACTTCACAGTCGTGTTTTACGATGTCAAGACTGCATATTGGTCAATTTTCATGATTTTTGAAAATGTTTTACTATGTTAACCAGAGTTGCAAAATTGAATTCAGAAGCACTCTGACTTGACAATTCATATAAATAAAATTCATACAAACCTCCAACTTAACAATTCAAACTAATCTAAATTCCAAATAAACTGAATAGCATAATCTCCAGAAAAAAAAAAAAAAATTATTAAAATTTCTGGGCCCCGGATTTTTTCCACGGGTTGGGTATTTTTAAAAATTTCGCTGAACCGTGGTTATTTTTAATAAAAAATATATTTTTTGGGGTAAATATAAAAATCTCGGCAAATTCTCAACTCAGATTTGATTAAATATATTTTAAATTGAGAAAGATCTTTGTTTTTATTCTATGCCACAAAAGAAACAATATACAAGTGGCTCATAACGAAATTTTTTGTCTGGTTTATCCTGGCACTTCTCACAGAAACAGCATGAACGTTTTTTTTTTTTTTTCTTTCAGACGGGTCTTACTTTACCGTCCGGATTTTTCATTTTTTTTTGTACCATCATTTAAGGGATTAAACCGGACGGGATAAATAGTCCCGTCTCCTGGATGGGATAAATGGTCCCGTTCTACCTATTTCTCAAAAAAAAAAACCCAAAAACGATCCCCTATTTTGATATTTTATTAATTTATTTTCTATTAATAAAAAATTCGGATATATGTTGAATCTGAAAATTTAAAACTTCAAACCGAAATTTTTGCTCATATTCAAAGTGTTTTATTATATCACAGAAAATATTTTAGTATTCTTTCTGTTTCAGAAAAAAAAAATCAGCTCCTTTTTAAAAGTTTCAGCTATTATTTCAGAAAAAATCTCAACACACTTTCGGTTTCAAAAAAAAATCATCCATCATTTAAAAAAAAAACACTTTGAATCCGAAAAAAATATATATATAAATCAAAAAAAAATTTGGGATCCGTTTATAACATTAAAAAATGAAAGTAATTTTTTGTTTCCAATTATTATTTATTAATAATAATTTCCATAGATAAATAATTTCCGATTCTGACAGTCCATTATTTAATTTCAATTTAATTTTTGTGTTCTTTTGTTTTTCCCGTTTGGATTTTTTTTTTTAACTTTTCATGTATTCATATTAAAATTGTACTTGTAAAACCTTTATATGTTAATGAGTTAGGCTAATATGACACTAGTGTTATATCAAACTAAATAACACCACATCTTAAACCCTTAGATCTGTTTTAAGATTCGTACAAAATGAAGTGCTTGAACAGTAAAAGCGGATAGTACAAATCTTAAAGCAGATTTAAGGGTTTAAGATGTGGTGTTATTTAGTTTGATATAACACTAGTGTCATATTAGCCTAACTCTATGTTAATTGATATTTTGAATTTGAATCCCAATTAGAAATAATAGTTTTCCAATTAGAAATAATTAACAATATCTTTCTATCAGTCACCAAAATATATACAGATTTGTAACTCATTCTAGCATAACATCGCCAAAAAATCTATATGAAACCATTTGTTGTAATTCTCCCAATTCATTGTTCCCACTGTGATTCTGGTACGCTGACTGTATCCACTGTGCGTGCACCTCCTTGATGAGCTCCCTGTTTTGCTTTGGAATTCACTGAACTGGTAAAGCGAATTGGAGCTCATGAATTTTCCAATGCATGGCCGAAATTACACATGGACTAAACTTGACCCGAGAACTACCATCAATGGCTAAACTTGACCGCTACCTAATGTCAACAAATTGGTCACTTCTGTTTCCCAACTCCTCACAAAGAACACTACCGAACTCATCTTCCGTATCACTACCCAATTTTGTATCAAGCCTCTACATCTTTCAAAAGATCAAACGATGTTTTGCATAGAGTTCAAGGATTTTGTGAAAAATGAATGGAACCTTGATGTTCAGATTGTCAACAGTTAATATTTGGTTAAGAATCAATAGCCATAAAAAAGAGTTGTAATCCTTGGTCGAATGAAACCTTGATGAGTGACCATAATCTACAGGTGTCAGTGAGAGTTACCGTTGAAGACTTAGTATTTAATTCCCTCTTAGCTGAGGTAGAAAGATGGGGCCTCAACATGCTGTGATGTTTTCCTCAAAAAAAACATGCTGTGATGTATCTGTAACAAACAAAATATATTAACCAGGTACATTTCATCTTCCTTCTTCGCACAGCAAACTTGCAATTTCACCAAGATATTGCTGTCAAAGTCACTGGTACACATGATTTGGTGTTTGATTTAAGCATACATTGAATTTCAAATACTTTCACTAAAAACTTCTATCAAAGTGAGAGAGGGGGTGTCAAGTTAGAAGTTCCTAAAATTAAATAGTAAATTTATAAGCTTCATGCTTTTGCTAATTACAGAAAAAAGAAAAAAAAAAAACCTAAATAACATAATTAAGTTAAAGAGGATGGTTGGTACTTTTGTTTTCGACCGGATTAAGGCATGACAATTACAGAGAGAGAGAGAGACCAAGCATTGCAAATTCCAAGTCTCATACCAGCTTTAACTCTTAAAACATACATAAAAGTTGCTTTGTCTGCTCTGAATTCAAGCAAGTATTGCAAATCCAGGTTCTCAAAAATATAAAATTCAGTCTGCAAATGCATATTAATATGGAGATTATGTTGAACAGTTCAAATTGACTGTTAAGATTTTGAAAATGAAAATTTTGATTGGTGTTACAGGCCAACTTGTGATATGCATAGTACCATAGACTCACTCAAAGTATTGTTGTAACTGTTAGATTATATTCTAAATAACAGTGGTCAGATAATAGATTATAGATCTTTAAAATAAGATATTAATTATTTTTAAATGAAGTGCATCTCTTTGTTTTTTGAATATATATTCTGGGAAAAAAAAATGTGTTCTCTGTTATCTGATAATAACAGAAATGATTCGAAATATGGGGTTATATAAAGTAGACATTTTATAATTTTGTTTGTTACATATTCTATTTTAGCCAATGATTCTATCTCTATATGAATTCATTTTTCATAATTTTTGACCGCTTGATTTTGTACTAAATGTTTTCGAAAATTTCAAAATTTTATATGTATGCACATCATTTGTGAAGTATATCGGTTTCAACAGTCTGAATTTGCCATTTAAAACTAATCCAGTAGATCAAATTCAATGTACATATAATTATTATTTTTGATATCCATTCAACATGTAAGTGATTTCTTTCAAGGCGTACATGTTTCAATTGACAATCGGTTAATAATAAGTTCTATATCTCTAATTTTGGAAAAACACAACCCCATGTTTAAATTTTGTACATGGCACACAAATTAAAATGAAATTAACTAATGGACGGTCAGAATCGGGAATTATTTATTTATGAAAATTATTATTGCATAATAATTACATTATTACTGAATAATAATTACAAACAAAAAAATATTTTCATTTTGAATGTTATAAACGGATCCCAAAAAAAAAGTTTGGATTTAAATTTTGGAATCGATTTTTTTTTTTGAATTAAAAATGTCTTGAGATTTTTTTTTCTGAAATAATAGATGAAACTTTTTAAAATAGAAAGAGTAGTTGAAATTATTTCTGAACAGAAAGAATACCAAAATATTTTCTGTAATATAAAAAATACTTAGAATATGAGAACCAATTTGGTTTTAAGTGTTAAATTTTATTGTTTAAAGCCCGTAGGCATGAAGTTTTAAATTTTCAGATTCATCTTATAGTAAAAAAAAAACGATGGTAATTTTTCTATTTTTATATATTACTTAATAATAAATTCTATAAATAAAAAAATTCCGTCAAGTGGAATTCTTCTCCCCTGAGGTAACAGAATATTTATTTTTGAATCACACCTGTCAGATTACTTTAATAGTCATGCAGATTCTGATTGAACGATCCAGATCCATAAAGAAATATTCTATTACCTTAGGTGATAAGAATTGCATTGTGTCACAGTAGATAGGTCTCGAGCTTGTTCGAACCTGACGCGTCAGCAGTTCTAGAACTTGTTAGATCTCCCGCGAACCATCTCCTACCGTCGATTCTTTCCATTGAACGGTTCAGATCTCGCTATTTCGAACTTTCTCGAATTGAGAAATAAGCCCATTATAAAACACTGTCGATACCCATCTCCCGTCGTCAGATTTGAAAAAAGAAAAGCTTCACTAAGTGCTCTCAAAAACCTCTCTCATTGTTACTAATACAAGAAATTTCATCGATAGTTGTTAGTTTTGATCGATAATGGCGGGAAAGGGAGAAGGTCCGGCGATCGGAATTGATCTCGGTACCACTTATTCGTGCGTTGGTGTGTGGCAACATGATCGGGTCGAAATCATCGCGAATGATCAAGGGAACCGTACGACTCCGTCATATGTCGCCTTTACAGACACGGAGAGGCTGATCGGAGATGCAGCCAAGAATCAGGTCGCCATGAACCCTACCAACACTGTTTTCGGTAAGTTCAATTTTCAAAATCTTGTTTCTTTTCTACAGTTCTCTTTTTCTGCAAAGATGTGAAATTAGAGATAAACCTCACTTATTTTAGGGAAATAATGGTTTTGTACCAATCACTTGGTTCCCAGAACGTCAAAGAAGCAATCTTGAATCAAATCTAGTTTAGTAAACAGCCAATTGATTTTGTATGATATCAATACAGAATTTATGGCATGATAAAAATTAATACGGTAATTTAAATTGTTGTACTTGGGTAGTCTATGAACAGAATGTTTTCGGCAAGTTTAATAATCAAAATCTTGTCTCTCTTCTAAACTCATGTTTGTCGTAATTAAGTGTTTAATAAATTGTTGCAATAATGTTTTCCGGATAGATTTTAATGGGGGCAATTACCTAATTATCTGCAAAGATTTTAAATTAGAGATGAACCTCCCTTATTTTGGGGAAATAATGGTTTTGTACCAATCACTTGAACATGCAAGTCTCAAAAATATTTTCTAAAGATTTTAAATTAGAGATGAACCTTACTGGTAATATTGAGAAACACTTGGGATTTATGTGAACATGCAGTCTCAAAAATATTTTCTAAAGTCTAATTTGAGAGCTGTGGTACTTGTTTTGTACTTGATTGGTTAGTAATTCACTGTGTTTACGAAGACATTCTAACTTACCTGATGTTCTGTTTTGTAAAAATTGCAGATGCGAAGCGTTTGATAGGGCGTCGATTCTCTGACCCGTCAGTCCAGAGCGACATGAGGCACTGGCCGTTCAGGGTGATTCCCGGTCCAGCGGATAAGCCCATGATCGTGGTCCAATACAAAGGTGAAGATAAGCAGTTTTCAGCTGAAGAGATTTCCTCTATGGTCCTTATCAAAATGAAGGAGATTGCCGAGGCCTATCTTGGCTCCACTATAAAAAATGCAGTCGTGACGGTTCCTGCCTACTTCAATGATTCTCAACGCCAAGCTACAAAAGATGCTGGTGTAATTGCTGGCCTCAATGTCCTGCGTATTATAAATGAGCCGACTGCAGCTGCCATTGCATATGGCCTTGACAAGAAAGCTGCCAGCTTAGGAGAGAAACATGTTCTGATTTTCGACCTCGGTGGGGGAACCTTTGATGTGTCGTTGCTCACTATAGAGGAGGGAATTTTTGAAGTGAAGGCAACGGCCGGTGATACTCACCTAGGTGGTGAAGACTTTGACAACAGAATGGTGAACCACTTTGTGCAGGAGTTCAAGCGCAAACACAAGAAGGATATTACTGGTAATCCCAGAGCTCTCAGGCGTCTCAGAACAGCTTGTGAGAGAGCTAAGAGAACCCTTTCTTCCACAGCCCAGACCACTATTGAGATCGATTCTTTGTACGAGGGGATTGATTTCTATTCTACAATCACGCGAGCAAGGTTTGAGGAACTCAACATGGATCTCTTCAGGAAGTGCATGGAGCCAGTTGAGAAGTGTTTGAGAGATGCCAAGATGGATAAGAGCAGTGTTGATGATGTGGTACTCGTGGGTGGGTCCACTAGGATCCCAAAAGTGCAACAGCTTCTTCAAGATTTCTTCAACGGCAAGGAGCTATGCAAGAGCATCAACCCTGATGAGGCTGTGGCATATGGTGCTGCTGTTCAGGCTGCCATTTTGAGCGGTGAAGGTAACGAGAAAGTCCAGGACTTGCTGCTGCTCGATGTCACCCCATTGTCTCTTGGTCTTGAGACAGCTGGTGGTGTCATGACTGTTTTGATTCCTCGGAACACCACCATTCCCACCAAAAAGGAGCAGGTATTCTCCACCTACTCAGACAACCAGCCTGGTGTGCTGATCCAGGTGTATGAAGGTGAAAGGGCCCGCACCAAGGACAACAACCTTCTTGGCAAGTTCGAGCTGTCTGGCATACCTCCGGCAGCGAGAGGTGTGCCCCAAATCAATGTTTGCTTCGACATTGATGCCAATGGTATTTTGAATGTATCGGCGGAGGATAAGACCACCGGTCAGAAGAACAAGATCACAATCACCAATGATAAGGGTAGACTCAGCAAGGAGGAGATAGAGAAGATGGTTCAAGAGGCGGAGAAGTACAAGGCAGAAGATGAAGAGGTGAAGAAAAAGGTTGAGGCAAAGAATGCTCTAGAAAATTATGCTTACAACATGAGGAACACAATCAAAGATGACAAGATATCTTCAAAGCTACCAGCTGATGATAAAAAGAAAATTGAAGAAGCAATTGACCAGGCCATCAGCTGGCTCGATGGCAACCAGTTGGCTGAGGCAGAGGAGTTTGAAGACAAGATGAAGGAGCTCGAAAGCATCTGCAATCCGATTATTGCTAAGATGTATCAGGGTGGTGCACCTGGCACAGCCATGGATGAGGATGCTCCGGCCTCAGGCGGTACCAGTGGTGGTGCTGGTCCCAAGATAGAGGAAGTCGATTAAGCTAATGTCATTTGGTCTGTTGCTGTTCATGTCTATGTGATATATTTCATGTATAGTAGTTTTTCTTTTTTCTTTTTTGTTATGGTAGTTGGTGTTTGATGGTTTGACATTACTTGATGGTCGGTCAAGAATGCTGTTGTAACTTTTCTGGTATGGAATAATATCGTGCTTTAGTCTTGCAATCTTATCTTAGTGATTAATTTGTGATATCTTTCTGGTACAATCTTTCAGTGTCGTTGTAGTTTACTGAACAGGGGGCATTTGTATGAGTTTTGTGAAGTCTGATGGGTAAGGGTTAGCAATATATTTATATTTTGTTTGAGCAAATATTCTGTTATCAAGTCTTAATGGACAAGGAAGAAAGGTCAAACAGCTATCTTGTTTTTTGAGTAATCTTTCAATTGCAGTTCTCGTGCATTCGAACTGAAATAAATGGCAAGCTGTAGGCAATACTTTCTCTGGCTTTTATTTTTCCTGACATTGCACTTGGGCCAGTAAAACATAAGAGCAGTGACCAGTGCAGATTGTGATAGGTAAAGCAACAGTTCCAGAGGTTGATTCTTGACACAAAAAGAACATAAAATAGAGCCTTCTTTTATCTTTCTCATTAGAAAGATTATTTGTGTTGCCTCTTGCATATAGCATAAAGTCAAGATACTACCTGCTGATTCTGAGCATTCTGCTATTTTCTGGGTATTCTCCTTGTTATTCCACGATCTTTTTTTATTTTTTTTTATTTTTTATCTATAACCCGTTATCCCGATATGTAATTTCGGGAATTGGGCAGGATAAGAATTTTTTTTTACTATTTTTGAAGATAGGTAGAAAATCACTTGATCTAAAAATTCCGGACCATTCAAAAAATAACGATTTTCTATCTATTTTTAAAAAATGAAAATAGTAAAAAAATTTCAAAAAATTTCAAAAAATATAAAATTTGGTTTGTAAGTACATATTCATATGGAAATCATATTGAATGGTTCAGATCAACCGTTAAATATTTTATAAAAATATTAATCCATATTACGGACCAAATCGTGCTATGCATAGTACCATACATTTACTCCAATACTTTGTTTTAGCAAAAGATAAGGATTAATTTTTTTTTTTTCAACTCACTTTTAATGCGAGAATTGAGTTTTAATTTTGTATATCGTATTGGATGAATTTTGCCGAAAGACAAGAACTTTATTCTTTGTCACAAATTAATCACTTAACTTTAATTTGTTCCTCTATAGCTACCGAATTTTTATGCATGATATATATAGACATTCTATTAATATTATGAATAAATAACTTTAATTTGCTCCTCCAGCCTAATTTTTATTTTATTGCCCTAACAAGACTTAAGAGTTCATCGTCTTTATTTCTTTAGCTTCTAAGTTTTCGATGGTTTAATTATTGGACTTAAAATATAATCATAGTATCAAATAAACATTAATTTTCAGAGTAATTTTGATCCGAATTTTTTATTAATAGAAATAAAATAAAAAAATATCGAAAAACGGGGTTACTTTTGAATATTTGCGAAAAGTAGGTATATCAGGTTGTCACAACCCATCCCACCGGACGGGTCTAATTAACCCGTCCGTTAATCTGTGAGTACACCAACCTAATCAACCTTCACGGAAATTAAAAAAAAAAAACAAAAAGCCGGACGGGTTAAGGCGTCCCGTCCCGACCGAAAAATAAAAAATAAATAAATAAATCCTGGACGGGTTAAGAGGTCCCGTCCCGGATCAAAAAAAGAAAAAAGAATAACCGGACGGGTTAAGTAACCCCGTCCAGGATATGATATTATATTAGGATTAAATATTATAATATAATATTATGTTGTATATTATAATATAATTAGGATTAAATCTTATAATATAATATAATATAATATTATGTTGTAAATCCGGACGGGTTAAATATTATATTATATTATATTAGGATTTTATATATATTATATCATTTTTTGTTTTTTATATTATATTATATTTTTTGTTTTTATACTATATTATTATATTAATATACTTATATATATATTATATTATGAATAGAACTAGTTTTGTTGTGATTAAGCTCACCAAAGTGTTTGGTGAGCTTTACTCCAAAACTTATTAAATCGGTTTCAAATGACGAATCCAAACCGTTAGAACATGCCTATCTTGCGAGTGATGCGTCTACATGTGAAAATTGTAAACATTTGAATTAATTTAGTATAAAGTCAATCGGTCAAAATTAAAAGGTTAATAAATTAATTTTAGTGCATTTATTTTTTGAACGTTTTTTTACCGCTTGACTTTATACTAAATTAATTCGAACGTTTAAAATTTTCACATGTAGATGCATCACTCATAAGATAGGCGGATTTCAACGGTTCGAATTCGTCATTTGAAACCGATTTGATGGATTTTGAAGTTAAGCCCACCAAACACTTTGGTAAGCTTAAGCACAACTAAACTAGTTCTATTCATAATATAATATATATATATAAGTATATTAATATAATAATATAGTATAAAAAATAAAAAAATATAATATATATAAAATCATAATATAATATAATATAATATAAAAAACAAAAAATAATATAATATATATAAAATCCTAATATAATATAATATAATATAATATTTAACCCGTCCGGATTTACAACATAATATTATATTATATTATAAGATTTAATCCTAATTATATTATATTATATTATAATATACAACATAATATACAACATAATATTATATTATATTATAATATTTAATCCTAATATAATATCATATCCTGGACGGGGTTACTTAACCCGTCCGGTTATTCTTTTTTTTTTTTTTTTTTGATGATCCGGGACGGGACCTCTTAACCCGTCCAGGATTTATTTTTTATTTTTTTTCGGTCGGGACGGGACGCCTTAACCCGTCCGGCTTTTTGTTTTTTTTTTTTAAATTTCCGTGAAGGTTGATTAGGTTGGTGTAATCACAAATTAACGGACGGGTTAATTAGACCCGTCCGGTGGGACGGGTTGTGACAACCCGATCTACCTACTTTTCGCAAATATTCAAAAGTAACCCCTTTTTCGATATTTATTTTATTTTATTTCTATTAGTAAAAAATTCGGTAATTTTGATAGCTTTAAAGCACCATTTCATTAAAGCTGTAGGTCAACTTTTTAATAAGTCTGAAAATGTCAAAAAGTATGATTTATCACAACTTTTGAACCATTTGTCTTTGGGCTAATTTTAAAAAGTTTATAATACGAGTGAGTCTATGGTACTATGCATATCACGGGTTGTTACTGTGCTACGGCTTTATATTTGAGTTTTTAAATTCTAACGGTCGATTTGAACCGTTCATCTTGTTCTCCATATTAATATGTGTTTGGAGACCAAATTTTACATTTTTTGAAAAAAATTTACTATTTTTTTAGATATTTAGAAAATCACTTGATCTGAAAATTCTGAACCATCCAAAAACAGTAATTTTCAATAAATCTAAAAAAATAGTAAAAAAAATTCAAAAAATGTAAAATTTGGTCTCCAAACACATATTAATATGGAGAACAAGATGAACGGTTCGGATCGACCGTTAGGATTTGAAAACTCGAATATAGAACCGTAGCACGATAACAAATTGTAATATACATAGTACCATAGATTCACTCTTATAATATTTAATTAATAGATCTTTGAAACATTATAATAAATGGCAGAAGTCGGCCGCAAGATTGTAACTTGGATCAACGTTGAGTTCTAATATATAATTTTTTAATTCTATGGCACGTGTCATTATTCATTTATAGAGATACTCCATCCCAACTTGTCCGTGAATTGCACGACAAACATGCTCGAATTATATTAAAAAAATCCGAACAAATATGAAGATTAAAGGATTTATTTGTCGGAATATCTTGAACATAATTTGCGAATAAGCCGAAGACAATTAATTTTTTTTTAAACATAATTCATACTCGTGATACAATTAATGTCATTGACAAGTCGGAGGCAAAATAACCTCTGGTGACCAAAAAATCTTATTAATTGTGTAACACTACAAATTTGTCATCTTCATATTATTTGTTACCGTTACTATTTTGAATATGCTCAATAAATTTTGGTAATACATAAATACAAAAATAATTTGTCTCATGGCGTAAATGTTGTACAACACCAACAAATTTTGTGTTACGTGCATAGTTTTGTGTGATGGTTAAGTCATAAGTGGATTATTTATGAACGAAGATTTATATTTTCTTTTCTTTTCTTTCAATTTTGACCGCTTGATTTTGTAATAAATAAATTTTAAAATTTTAAAATTTTGCATTTACACGCATAACTCGGAATGTATGTCGGTTCCAATAATTTGAATTTGTCGTTTAAAGTAAATTCCACAAATTTTAAAATTATATTTCCCAAACTGTATTTTTCTAAAAGTTTACTTGTTACTTGATTTAGCACTGACTAGACACCCAACTAATTTAATCTCAAAATGTGTAGGCCTGGTAACACTTAGCCGAAATCTATTGTTAATTCTTTCTACTTCCTAGCTTAGTCCATATTCTTTCAAGATCCGGACCGTCCAATTCAAATCCGAGTCAATTCAGTCCCCTTTAATAATCATGTAGACTCTGATCAACGGTCCGGATCCAAACAAAAATATTTTGGCTCTCCTGTTACCATTCCGTATAATGGATCCTCCGATGCTCCCATTTCCGCCAAGCCTCATATACGATAATCTTTCTCCAAGGTTTATATAATCTCTGTTCTAGTTTCTTTACCTATTGTGGCACTAAACTAATTAAATATCGGAATAAAGTTTTTTTGTGGGTCATATTATCGCCAGGAGGAGATTTTTTTATTTATAGAATTATTATTCAATAATGAAGGTAAATAGAAAAAATATCTAGATTTTTGGATGTCATAGATAGACCGAAATTTTGAACTTTTCTCCGCAATTTTTAATAAAAATGGCCGTAATTTTTATACATAGCAAAATATAAAATAAAAATATTAAAAATAAGAAATGTTGTGTGAGAATTTGAAAAATGAGAACGCAGTAGGGGACCATGGCACACTCAAGACCGTGAAAAAAAATTAAAAAAAAAATTCGTAAGTGGGATGTCATGGGACAACCCAATCTAGAAAATTGAAAAAAAAATTTTAAAAAAAATGGAACACCATGGTACAATTCAACCCAGAAAAGATAAAAATAAATAAATAAATGGGACCCAATGGGACAACCCAACCCAGAAAATGAAAAAATCTTGCCTCTTCAGTCTTGGGGACTTATTTCTTTTCTTTTTTTTTTTTGTTTTTTGGATTGAATTTTCCTATGGCGTCTTTTTTTTTTTTCTGAATTGGGTTGCCTCATGGCGTCTCACTTTAGAAAAAAAAAAAATTTTCACGGGGTTGGGATGCGAGACGCCATGGCCCATTTTTGCTTTCCTGTTTTTAAAATTTTCATAAAATAGTTCTTATTTTTAATATTATTTTTTTGTTTTTCTATGAATAAAAATTTCGGCTCCTTAGACCTTGGTCCTTGAAACCCGGACGAGGTAAAGATATTAACCAAGCAGTTTTGATTTTATGCAACACACGAACAATGTAATCAAAACAACACTGAATATGATTGATGCGCTGCATGAAGTCAAATCTTCTTTATTAAAATCTCTCTGAGAGTTGTGTTAATAGCGCAAAGCTGACATTAGAAGCACACTGTTGTAACCACAGTGTTGTAAATAATGGTATGCGGTCGTCGAACGGATGGGATACCATCAAACGATTAATCAGAATTATGCGGACAATTTAACGTTTTTATTTAATTTATGTATACATATTATAATTTATTAAAAATAATTTATTTAACTCATTAAACTTACCAAATAAGCATAATTAAACTTAGTTCTATTATTACAATATGACATTGTGCTTATTTTTTTCTTAACACATAAGCACTTTGCATGTGTTAAGTAACACATTTATTTAATAAAAAAAATAATTCAATAATTAAGCTTTTTCAAATACTAATAGATATTATTTGAAAGAAATGACAGAGACCATCTCCTTCCAGCATACAAGTCCCAAAACTATGGGTAAAGCTTTTAACAGAGCTGTTTTGCCTTCGTACAGCGTATAAATCATATGCAACATGGTTTTAATTTTATCTTTGTGTATTGCATGAAGCTAAATCTGCTCTGTATAATATTTACCCCAAAAATTTGGACTGCGTATCCTCTGTGATATCTCATATTATGCATGAATTTCGTCCGTCCGATCGCTGAGTTTCCAATCTCGTCCGTCCAACCCTGTAATGCACGAGATTTTTTAATATTCGTGCCGTTTCAGATGGGACGGTCCAGATTCGTTTCGGTTGCACGATGTGAATTCTATATAATATAATGTATATATACCCACTTCATAGTTGTATTCAGCCACCCCCAAAATCATTTGAAAATTTTGGAGTCTCTCTACTCCGCCTTCATTTGAGCGTTTTTTTTGGGGGTAAGACCTCTTTCTCAGCCTCTCTCAGGAGAGGAGACCCATGCTTTGAGTTGGAGCTTCATATACTTTTTCATTTTCTTATTGTCTTCTTCTTTTCTTCTTTTCTTCTTTTCTTCTTTTCTTGGAGGAACGGGAAAGAAAATTGACGATTCTCTCCGGCGTAAATAGGTGGTGATTTAACAATCAAAGATCCATTCCGACAGCTCCACCTTGTTCGCAACGAAACACTCTCTCCATTGACACCCCTTTGACCGGTATCCATCTCCTCCTTTTTCTTTTCTTTTCTTTTCTTTTTTGCTTTGGATCAGGAATCTGAGTATTTGAAGAGTAAATGTTGGCATCTCTCTTCATGCGCTAGTCTCAAATCCAGAAATCTAATGTGGTCTTTTGGCTTTCTTGGATTTGGGATTTTTCTTTATTAATTCTTTTGTGTATTTGAGAATTTCTCGCATGCATGACCATTTGATTTTAGATTCTTTTGTCGTTTCTTGAATACCATTTTCATTCAACTTAAATAAACTAGTTGGTATAATTGATAAATTTCAATTAATATAGTTGCTGGTCCGGTATGCCCTTTTAGGGAAGCTGCTTTATATCGAATCTAGTGGTTCAGTACCAATAAACAAAAATTTAGTGCCAGTGGTTGCTGGTACATGTAATTAGCACTTAAAATTCCTTAATTAAAGGTCCATTTCATTTGATCAAAATTCTTTAACCATTTGCTAGCACTTTCTGTAATTCTTGATACAAGTACCACCACTTGTGAAAGTTTTGATTAGGTTATGTCATATAGGATAATTTGATAGCGTAATCTTGATTAGATTATGTCAGATACAGTGCATTTAGGTATTTCTGTTATGGGTCTGTTCCTTCAAAAGTGTATATTGGATCTTTTTAATTTAATCTTTCGAAAGTGCAATTTTTTTTAACAACGCATATATCCATGACAAATACAAATTTTAAACAAAATATAATAAGAAATATTCAAACAAGCCAGTATATTATAATGTGTATGCCAGTATTTTATTAGATTCAAATGCTTGTACATATTTTTTTTAAAATTGCATCTTGTTAGGTGACAGAAAAAATAATGAAATAAGTTAGTATATGAGTGGGAGGACTTATCAATGTGCAAGGGTATTAAAGAAGAAAATATATGTAAGGGTATTTAGGTCTTTACACACTATAATCAATATTTTACTTATATTAAGCCTTTGTTCTTAATCTTAGTACCAATTGAACAAGTGCTCCTTATGAGGATTAAATTTTTAATCCTTCACCCTTAAACACACAAAAGAATTAATAAAGAACAAACAATTAAGAAACATGGCTGCTCTGATTTTTTTTTTTTTTTTTTTTTATTGGTCTGGCATGGTCCTTCTATATATTGTGTTGAATCTAGAGCACCAAAAGACTGAAAAGACCCCAAAACTAATGAAATTTATATATGGCATGTATCTGACATTAAGGGTTCAGTATTAATAGGTACATGAATGTATTATTTTGGGAATATGTACTTACCTGATCTTACGGGTTCGAATCAATTGAACTTTAATAGGTGTTGTTTTCTAATCAGAGTGTCTCTCTCTCGCTCTTCGTTCCCAGCCCTCATTCCGGCGTCCTTCCACCTCAACTCCTTCGAGAATGGACGCTCCTTCTAGCTCATCTGTTCCCGCAAAGAATCACCAGGTCGTTAGCTGGACTCCTCAGGTATTGGTTTTCTTTTGAATTTGGACAATTTCTTGAAATTTGAATTTCATGATTTCCGTCGAACAGCAAATTTTGGTTGAAATTTGGATGAATTAATTTAAATTTATTTTTTATTTCTTGGAATTTTTTTTAGGAGGATGATATGCTTCGGGAGCAAATTGAACTTCATGGAACAAACAGCTGGGCCAAGATATCAGCTAGCTTTAATGGAAAGACTACTAGACAATGCCGTAGAAGGTGCGTTCAAGCTGTCTTATAAAAATTGTAAATGAACTATAGGCCTTTAGAATTGCTTTATTTACATTACTGGTAAAGGAAACAATGGCTCAAGAAACCTAAAACAGTCTCCAGACTTGTGCTATAGCAAGTCAATACAATGTATAGACACTAACACAACACTGCTGGTACAGAACAACCCAAATATGACCTCGAACAACATGCATGTAACAGGTGGTGTGCCTACTTGGATTCTGACGCCAAGAAAGGATGCTGGTCAGCCGAAGAGGACATGCTTTTATGCGAGGTATAGATTTGATTTAGTATTGTATAAATGAAACAAGTAAATGTATGGGAGAATCTAACTTGCTAGAATTGGATATTCACTTTAACAGGTCCAAAAGATTCTGGGAAATAAATGGACCGATATTGCAAAGGTCCTCACCGGCAGGTATTTTTATTTAACTGTTTTTGCCTGATTTGACTCAATCCTAGTTATGCATTTCATAATTGACCCTCTTATCTGCACTGAAGCCTCAATAAAGCTAAATAAATTAAAATGAGGTAGGGTTTGGTCAATCTGGTATTTCTAAATTACCTTGGTTTGCATTCCAAAACATATTGGTTCATTTCATGGTGCTGTGTATCATTTCTTCTTATTATAACTTTGACATAAATTGGAAATCAGGACTGATAATGCTGTGAAGAATAGATTCTCGGTATTATGCAAGAAAAGGGCCAAGGGTGAGACCTTTAACAAGGAGAACAACGTGCCATGCGTAAGAGCTAGATTAATTTCGGCTGGGATTGATGTGTCTTCTCTGCCTGCTAACAAACAACCCTTGGTGGAGGTCTCTCAAAATACTGCATACTCAACAGAATCATCAATGAATGGTGAGTTGTTTCCAGATTTCATACTAAATTTCAAAGTACATTATTTCCAAATTTTAAAAAGAAACCTTTTGTTCATTGCTCCAAATACTTCCAATCCAAGCTAAACTCATGCATGCAATTCTGCAATTGCCTCTCATCACTTTTGATCTTGTGTACGTGTGCAAATTTCAACAGATCTTGAAATAACAGTTCCCTTATTGGAACCAATGACCTCCATTCCTTACATTGAAGTGCTTGTTTAAGTACCACTAGAACTTTCATAGAATTTTCCGTACCATGTATAATTCACTACTGTAAACTTTTATTTTGGGGATATAAACTAAAATGTGATTTTTTATAAGTTAAACATAATATCAAGTGAAATTTTATTTTCTTGTGTGTGTTGTTACTAATGATACCACATTGTTTCCTTTTTAGGGCTCTCACATGGTATAAGGTTGTTTGGTAAAAACATTTTACCACTGATGAATATAGCAGGAGTGACTGATGGGTCTGGGATGCAGCCCCAGAAGCAACAACAGCACAATACCCTCAGTGGACAAGTGGGGCCTGGCATGCTGTCAGTTTCTATGAATCAGAAGCATTCTTCCCAAGGCTTCGGAGATGTGACGATGAACAATAATTGTATAAGGTTGTTTGGCAGAAACATTCCACAACCAGAAATGTCAGAAGGGCAAATTTGCATTGGTGGCACATATGGGAACTCAACAAAGCCGCTCCAGCAGGGTTTCTCTTCACAACAGATTGAGCAAAGGATGCCGAGTATGTATATTAATTTGCCATATTCTTTTTGTCTAATTATTCAGCTTAGTAGTTATAAGTCCCACCAACTCTTTAACTAGCAGGTGGTTAGCTTTGCAACTAACGCATACTAGGGCTGTACTTACATCAGTCATTGGTATATTTCATTTATAGACTTGGTATTAGTGCACTACCAGTTACTGTATCCTTGCTTATAAACTTGGTAATTGTACTGTATCAATACTGATATGGTATTTAAACCAGTATCGTTATTCTTGAAAATGCCCATGTAATTAAAATGCATTATCACTTCTTTTTCCCCCTCTTTTTTCCTTTTTGAAGCATCACAGCCTCAACAAGGTGTTTCTCTGATGGGCGACAGCACAGTTGACATGACCATGTCAAGTTGTAGAAACTATTACAATCCTGCAGGCCTGTCTAAAATGTCTTATTTAAACAAGATCTCAGCTGCTGCAGCATCCCTCCAATCAAAGCCCAATCCAAGCATGGTCACAAGCAATCACCAAGCGGGCATCCAGCAGATTCAACAAGCAATCCAACAACCAATTGTGAGATCTGATACATACTCTCATCAGTCAGAGGGTGTGCGGGCCCCTGGTCCTACTGTCACTACTACGGTGGTTCCCAATGAAGGATCCTTCCAGCTCTCTCGACGGGAGGTACCATATCAGGAGCAGTTGAAACTGTTACTATTATTGCTGCATGCAAAGTACTGCATATCTCCAGATGGCCACTGCCCTAATAAGAACTGTGTAAAAGCGAAACCGCTTCTCGCACACATTGAAACATGCTATCTGAAGCACTGCCGGTTCTACCTTTGTAAGTCAGCCCGGAAGGTTTTTCTTCATTTCCGGAACTGCCAGGAAGTGAAATGCGCAGGCTGTATGTCAGCCCGCAAGTTTATAATCGCGGCCAAACAGAAGTCCTTGACACAGAGCAGTGACTCGAATAAAGGTTTAAATGGAAAGGAGGTCGATAATAAGGTGGAGACTGAGGCCTCAGTTGCTTTACCTGCCTCTGCGTCTGCCTCTCTTGCTTTGAATTATTCACTGAAGGGTATGACTCAATTAGACTCATTGCCGGGGGTATTATCAGATAACATGGATGTCGAGCCTCTACCAAAGAGGCGAAGGATGGATATGGACATGGACATCTCCTCCGCTGGTACATCTTTGTTGGTTGAGAATGAAGAAAGAAATGATGAAAATGCAACAGAGGCACAAGAGGAGATGGAGGAGGATGGGGCCATTAAGTCGGGGAAACAAAAGATCAACGCTGTCTCTATGATACAATCATTTACCCCAGAGCAAGTTAGAGGACACATCAAAAGTTTGGAGCAATGGGTTGGTCAGGTACATTTTTTTTCCTTATTTATCATCTTATGAAATATAATTTTGAGAAATTTTCTTTTAAGACGAGCTTCAGACCATACTGGCCTCCACTTGGTAAATTATGCATTTCTTTGCTACATTATGCAACTGTTTTTATTTTTTTATTTTTGTGCTGGCATTGAGGTTGGGGGGTGGAGCTGGGTATTGTTAAGCTAAGAAATTTCTTTGCTGCTTTTGTGATCGCATTACTGTCTGTATCTTTAGCTTCTCCTTAGCTTTGAGTACAGATTCCTTAGACTGGATTAAAGCTTCTCCTTAGCTTAAATTATTAAGTCAAGTTCACCCTCTCCTTAGCTGATTTGCCTCCTTTAGAGCTCCTTAGCTTCTTTTTGCGGACAGTAATACCCTCTGTATCCTCTGAGGTATTTCAAATTTTCAGTTTATCTAAAGCCGAGCCGAATTTTTTTCAGTGCCCATTCGAAATGCACGGGGTCAGTATTATTGTGGTTTGAGATTCGTGCATAAAGAATTTGAACGGTTTTGGATTTAGCACAGATAAACTCAAAGTTTGAGATATATCAGAGGATACGAATTCTCTAAGAGAGCCTCCTTTACCTATATGGTTCTTCATTCATTCCTGTTGTCACAGTCCAGCACATTTCCTTAGGGACGGGTTAAAACTGCCTCCTCTTTCCAGCCTCGAATATGATGCCAGAGTCAGTCAGCTTCTCCTTGGGATGACCTCTCCTCCGCCACCATTGTAGATAATACAAGTCTGTTTAATCTCGTGCGCTGTAAGTTTTACTAGTACCGGGCCCCACTATCTCTCTCCATCGACAATACATCTATTAGGTATTTCTCTCCGTGCCCCACTCTCTCTCTCTAGCCATGTTTCTACTAGTACCGGGCCCCACTCTCTCTCTCTCCGTGTTCCGGCGCTGCTCATACCATCGCGGCCGATCTCCTCTCTGTTTCTTATCAGCTCTCAAACTTGCTTATAACTGACAAGTACACTTGTAAACTCAGGATCTTTGGTTGAGCTCACCTGAGCATTGCTGATGGATTGATGTGGTTTGGTGTGCGTGCGTATATATAATTCTTTAAGAATTGTGCTTGTTATCTTTCTTTTTCTTTCATTTCATCATCCTCTTTTTGTGGATTTTCAGTTTTGAGTGAATTGATCCCAATCTAGTAATATCCAGGAAGCTCATATTTCTTAAATTAGATTCTGAGAGTTAAATTGTTGTATAGACCAGATGCAAACCCATTTTCTCCATGAAAACAACGATCTGTATTTTACAGGAAAAGAGTTTTAAGGTTCTTTTCATCGTGGTTGAACTTACGACGCCTTAACTCCATCTTGCTCCTGTCCTGTTTTCATGTCCGTTTAGTAGCTGCTTAAGTGTGAAGGGGTTTAGTTACTCCACAATCAAACATGGCCTTCTCAATGAATGAGAAACATGTGAATTGTTTATTATATTTTGAATTGAATAAAATAGTTTATGTGGTTTGTGATGCAGAGCAAATCAGAGGCCGTCTCAATGAATGAGTATTCATGCCAGCTGTGTGGCGTTGAGAAGCTGACCTTCAAGCCGCCACCAATCTACTGCACCCCATGTGGGGTCCGTATAAAGCGCAACACAATGTACTACCATCCAGTTGGCACTGATCAGCAGAAACACTATCTTTGTATCCCATGCTTCAACGCTGCAAGCAGTGAAACTATAGAGATTGAGGGCCAGGTTTTCCTCAAGAGAAGTCTTGAGAAGAAAAGGAATGATGAAAAGACAACCGAAGAACAGGTACATCTGTCTCTATTAAGTATTGTATTGTAGATTTGTAGTGTAGTGTAGGGTACCAATAAGAACTAATCAATACCTTCTCTACATGCAGTGGGTGCAATGTGACAAGTGTGAGGCATGGCAGCACCAAATATGTGCTCTATTTAATGGGTGTATGAATGATGACGGTCAAGCTGACTACACCTGCCCAAAATGCTACATTGAAGAGGTAGAAACAGGTGAGCGCAAACCGCTACCCCAGAGTGCTATGCTCGGTGCCAAGGATCTACCACGCACAATCTTGAGTGACCACATAGAGAATCGTCTCTTCAAACGGTTGAAGCAGGAAAGGCAGGACCGAGCCAACCATTTTGGAAAGAGCTTTGATGAGGTACCCGGAGCAGCAGAACTTATTGTGAGAGTTGTCTCATCTGTGGACAAGAAATTAGAGGTCAAGCCAAGGTTTTTAGAGATATTTCAGCAGGAAAACTATCCGACTGAGTTTCCCTACAAATCTAAGGTCCTTTTCTTTTTCTGTTTCTTTTTCTTTCATTTCTTTTCACAATATTCTATGGAATTTATTTCAGCTTTTTTTTTTTTTTTTTTTACTAAATTAATTTCTGGTTTTAATTTCTAGGCAATATTGTTGTTTCAAAAGATTGAGGGTGTAGAGGTGTGCCTTTTCGCAATGTTTGTGCAGGAATTTGGCACAGAATGTGCCTCTCCAAACCAACGGCGAGTTTACCTCTCCTATCTTGATTCAGTCAAGTACTTCACACCTCAGATCGAAACAGTCAGTGGAGAGGCACTTCGCACTTTTGTATATCACGAAATTTTGGTATATATAGTCACTTGTTTGAAATATTGGTATAATTTCCCTTATTTTCCAGATAATACATAACGAATAATTGGTTCCTATTATATATATATATTTTTTTTTTCAGATTGGATACCTTGAATATGTGAAAAGGCGTGGCTTCACAAGCTGCTACATATGGGCATGTCCCCCTATCAAGGGCGAAGATTACATCATGTACTGCCATCCTGAGATTCAAAAGACCCCCAAATCTAATGCATTACGTGAATGGTATGCGTTTTCATAGCAACTTTAATTAAGTGTAACACATTGCTTTGAATGTTACTAAACATCATGTCTATTGTTTTGAAGGTATTTGTCTTTGCTGAAGAAGGGAGTAAAAGAGAACATAGTGGTTGAAACTACTAATCTGTATGACCACTTCTTCACAAATGAGGGGGAGTCCAGAGCAAAGGTGACAGCGACTCGTCTACCTTATTTTGATGGCGACTATTGGCCAGGAGCTGCAGAAGACATATTTACTCAACTGCGCCAAGAGAAGACTGACCTTAAGCTGCAGAATAAAAAGACCAGGAAAGCAAGTGATGTCTGCAAGGATAGCATGCTGATGAAAAAGGTACAATCACTTTTTTTTTTTTTTTTTTTTTTTAACTAAGCAAGTGATGACAAGTTGGTTCATACTTGACTTGGCTTGTTTTTCCTTGTGCATGCAGCTGGGAAAAACAATCTATCCCAAGAAGGAAGATTTAATAATGGTACATCTTCAACATTCCTGCAACCACTGTTGCACACTTATGGTGTCTGGAACACGCTGGGTCTGCAATACTTGCCCATATTTCAACCTATGTGAGAGGTGAGCAATAATAATTGCAGAATTATTCATGAAAATTGTGTGTACAAAGAAAACATCCTGGTGTTGAACATTATCCAAAATGATATTTTATCCTTCTGGTTGACTTTTGCATTTATTCATCTAATGTCTTGAATGAACAATCTTCTCTCTGCATGATAGATGTCACAAAGGGGAGCAACTACGTGAGTTCAGGGAGAGGCACCCGACGCTTAGCGGGGAGAAACACACATTTAGACCAGTGAGTTTTCTCTTTCTTGGGTTCTCTTCCAGTAGAGCTTTATTTTGATATTATTATTTATCATACTTTTTATATTGTGTTATTATTTTACCATTTTGCACTGCAAATGAGAACATAATAATAAAATTTACTTGCAACTTAAAGCCTGATTACACGTTGTTTGTTTCAGGTGGAGGTATCTGGTATTCCAGGGGACACAAAGGATGAGGATGATATCCTCGAGACTCCATTATTTGAAACTCGGCAAGCGTTTCTCTCCCTGTGTGAGGACAATCATTATCAGTACGACACTCTTCGACGTGCAAAACACTCGTCGATGATGCTGTTGTACCACCTTCACAGTTAGAATACTGTTATTGGAAAGGCAAAGGTCACTAGGTCAGTTGAGCAAATATGAACTCACGTATAAATCGGATGTCACATCTCCCTTCCAGATGGAAGCCATGCCCTGCTAATGGGAACACAGGCAGCGACTGAAATGCAACTACAACAACGCACTTTCAACAAGGGATTAAGATGAAACTGCGACAAGCAGCGGACTGGAGAGCTTACTCACAACTGGTAAGGATTTCAAAATTGCTGCTGCTTCACCCTTCCTATCGTTGTGACTACATAAAGCGTGAAGAGAATCAGAGGGCCCATCAAATTACAAACCGGGCACAAATCTTACAACTTTCATACACAGGGTATGCATACCCGCTCTTCTCGCAAGCTGAATAGCGATAGAATATCAGTAGGAGCATGTAGTAGGTTTAC
This sequence comes from Carex rostrata, assembly GCF_964058835.1. Lineage (NCBI taxonomy): Eukaryota > Viridiplantae > Streptophyta > Magnoliopsida > Poales > Cyperaceae > Carex > Carex rostrata. The sequence goes on from NC_135950.1 coordinate 917,949, forward strand.
TGGTAAAATATAATTTTCTTTTTGATCTAGACAAATGTAATCTACATGTAAACTCGTTGGTTCTGTGTTGCAATTGATAGTAAGCCTTAAATACAAACACGTTGTACTGTTGGTCCGAGAGTTTTAATCAATGTATGTTTGTGCCATTAAAACTAAAAATCATCTGTATTCATTTTCAAATTGAAGTTCATGTCTAAATATGCATTTGCTTCGACAACGACTGAATGATAATAATTTGATACACAATAACAGAACCAGCTTTGTACTTCAAAAAAAAAAAAGGCACATATCTTATGGGCGTGTCTGAGCTGAGTTGGAGGATAGAAAGATCTATTTGACCAATATAATTTCCTAACAATATATTGTTAATATATTGTTAAGTGACAACAATAACAACAACAACATAGTATAACATAAAATAATTTTTTGAAAGCGCTTACGTCCTATTGATTGGTAGATTGTTCGTAACTTTGCTTCAAAATTTAATTGTCAGACCTGGCTCAATTGCCTCTCAAAAATGCAAAAATTGCCAAAAGTAAGCTCATTATTACCAGTTAACCACATTTTTTTTTTATTTACTAATAATTGAAACCTAAATCTCAAACAACTAAACTTTTCATCTTATTTTAACTAAAATAATGCAGTCACGTCCAGAATTAAAAAAAAAATTGCCTAAAAAGATCAATAAGTTGAAAAATCATCATCTATTATGATAAATTGTACCACTAAATTAACCACTTCTTAATCTTGCACGTAAATCTTTCAGCACGTGCATTGCTTTACAATAAAGGCAATCATTTACGTTCATTATTCTGTATGTTCGTTGTTTATGTGACATTAGATTGACATTTAGAGCATCTCCATCAACTTCCATTTTCAATTTGAAACTTCTCGTTATTATTTTGCTTTCAAGGATGCAACAGCAATCGAAAATTTTGAAAAATTTCATCAAGTAAAAGTTTTCATCTCTGCTTTCACTCATAAAAACAGCTAATCAAATTCGTTGCAGTGACATAAAAAACAATTGTTAATCAATTACATGGATATAGTTGTGAAATTAATTTCTCTTTACTCTTTGACAACTGTTTGAAATTACTAATCAATTTCATCAAGAAATAATTGAGAAATAGGAAGTACACAGGCCACGTGTCGTACCATGACTTGCACTTGATACATATTGTGCCATGCTAAATCATAATGACGCAATCAAAACTCCTACATGACACAAACAAGTGGCACGACACGTGACCGCCATGCCTGGCACATGTCGATCCCTGTATGGTGCAGTACCAATGCTGGTCCATAATACATGACTTGTCGTGTCTAGGGACTAGACACCATGCATATTCTCTTAACCCTAATTATTAATTTCCTTCTTACACATCTCTATGTAACCTTTATTATCAACAAAATGTAGTGCTAAAAAATTTAGTCAGATCATTTACATTTCAGCGTCTGGATAAAAGTCGGAAGCTACGTACATTTGTATCAACCATAGCAAACTAGAAATTGCCCAAAATTTGCATTGTAAGTGTTAGAGAAAATAAATTGTGCTTTACAATGAATTATAGCCCTTCGACCAATGAGTCCGCTATTAGAAAATATGTACAAATGATAGAAAAAAAAAAACTACAGAAAACAATTTAAAAAGTTGAGCACCACCTCTCATTGGTCCAGCTGGTTTGAAGTGGAGCAGATGGTTGTTTCAATTTTAATTACTCTTGTGTTGTACGAACCACAAGAACTGCATTTGTGGTACAACCAATGAAATAGGGATGTGCCTTTTTTACCGCAGTCATTGCATAGTATATCCTGGAAAAATCAAACAAGTATCAATACATGACAGTACATATTATCAAGGGAAAAATCCAATATGGTGCCTCTAGGTAGTATTCCAGTCCCAAGTACATGCAATAGTTCTCTGTCAGAAAATTAGCACCAATGCATAGAGGTGGAAGAATCTGACTCAACCCAATTATTTCAAGTCAAAATGGCCCAAACTCAACTCAAAACCAGACAATGACCCGAAGTCAAACTGACCTGAGTTTGACCCGACCTGACCCTGACCCGACTCGATATGACCCAAAGTCAAACTGACCTGAACCAAACCCGAAACCAACCTCACCTGACTGGTCCGATCACCACCTCTACCCAAAAAAACCACCTAATAGACCATGTTTGGTAGATGAACAAAAAAATATGAGAGGGGACTCTCATCCCCACTCTTGCATGGGATAAGATTAATTTCCTTTGTTGACACACCTATTCTACTGATTGTGTGGTTTTATCTTGAATCTTTCTTTTTTTCCTTTTATGAATTATTGGAAATTACATAAATTCTAAATCAGTAAATTCATTACTGCATTACTATATACTAGTAGTAGTCTAATAGCACATGAGAGGGTATTGTGTACCATGCCAATAGGTAACCCAACTGTAGGAAGTATTGAGTACCAACTAAATTTGCAATATTTTGGTATTTTCTGATGTAAACAACTTCTAAGGTTTAGATTGTAAGAACAAAAGGTTCAGATCCATAACAGAAGTGTATGTTAAATTAAAGTGCATTGTTCAGCTCTTCTGCAGTACAATAGAAAATTACCTGGCATCTATCCCTGTACTCCTCTGGAAGGACCTCTGCAGCCAGCAAGGCATCAAGCATGCCAAAATATACCTAAATGAAAATATATTCTTTCAGTTAATTTATTCCCTGATCTCTCTTTTAAATACCAGGTGAAAAGGTAGAAGAAACTGAATTAAATATATATATATATGTAGAGAGAGAGAGAGAGAGAGAGAGAGAGAGATAGGCTAATGTGCTTTCGGTAGCATATGGGCCAAAATACACACGGTCCAAATTTGAAATTTGAAATTTCAAAAAGTCGATCTGAACCGTTCATCTTGTTCTCCATATTAATATGTGCTTGGAGACCAAATTTTACATTTTTCTGAATTTTTTTACTATTTATTAAGCCACTTTGAAAATTGCTGATCCAACGGTGGCTTAACAAAACAGTAAAACCATTGGATTAGCGATTTTCAAAGTGGCTTAATAAATAGTGAAAAAATTCAGAAAAATGTAAAATTTGGTCTCCAAGCACATATTAATATTTTGAATTTTGAAATTTCAAATTTAGACCGTGTATTTTGGCCCATATGCTACCGAAAGCACATTAGCCTATCTCTCTCTCTCTCTCTCTCTCTATATATATATATATTTTTTTTTTTTTGGAGAAACCAAAATGCTGATTCATATGTTGGATTCTAACTCTTGACCTATCACCAATAGGTAGGTCATTTGATGCAAGTATAGAGATCACAAATGGTAAGACCGCAAAGGCATAGACCGTAACAAACTTATAAATGACTGAAATATATACGGTCTATAGATAACTAAAGTAATAAAATAAATAATAATTTACTCACCGCCATATCGCCCAAAGATTTGCTGCATATGGGGCAGGTATAATGGCTACAAGTATATGCCTACAAAATAATAAATAAATAAACAAAAAGTCAAAAGATAAGTTCAAGAAATTTCATAGTTTTTTTTTTTCAAATGAAAAGTGAGGCTATGGTACTATGCATAGCGCATATTGGTCCGAACTATGTATCAATATCTCCATATTTATAGTCCAAACAGTCAATCTCAACCGTTCAACAAAATTTTTATATGAAAATGTACTTGAGATCAAATTTTACATTTTTTAGAATTTTTGTGCTATTTTTCTAGATAGGTAGAAAATCACTTGATTCAAAAATTCTAGACCATTAAAAAGTAGTGATTTTCTACCTATCTAAAAAAAATTCTAAAAAATATAAAATTTAGTCTGTTAGTACATTTTCATATAGAGATCATGTTGAACGATTCAGACCGACTGTGTGGACTTTGAAAACGAAAATATCAATCAATAGTATGGACCAATATACCCTATGCATAGTACCATAGCCTCACTAATAAATGAATGATTTGAAGTGTTAAGGCCTAAGGTGAGGTACCTGGAAGCAAGCAGAGTGCATGAAATGACCGCAAGGGAGGGCTCTGACAGCTGCACTGGAGGTGAAGAGAAAATCACAACAGATGGGGCAGTTAGTCTCGAGGCCTTTCTCTCTACACTTGTGCTCCTTCAACTTCATGCCCAGGCAACAATTGCATGTCATGCAATGGAAGAAGTCGACTCCCAATCCCCTCCCCAGCCGGCACAGGTTGCAAAATGGACAGTGGTATACCGTCCTAAAAAATAACAGAACTGAAGGTTAGAATTGACAGTAAATTATCTGGATAGAAGTACCAATACTGAGACATACATATCCGAATGTAATTTGAAAAGTAAATCTCAATATTGGGTATCCAGCATCTGTAACCTGACCGACAACATACTATAGCACTCTTAATCAAAACAGAGCAATTAGAAGCAGAAAATAATAATATACAATAATGAAATGAGAAAACTGTTTCGTGATCACTGATTATGGAGTGAGATTGACAGTTGTTTTAGCAATATAAGGTTCAACATATGTCAACAAAAAGGAAGGAAAATCAAACTGAAACGAATGAAATATTGGTGCACTCCAGAGAACAATTCAACAAACAATTTGTGAAAGAACCTTTGGTCAAATTCAATCCATTACTAATTCTAGTCAAGCTTCCTAAATTTCAATCCATTCTATTGTCCTTCACGGTTCAATTTATGACATAAACAAGTCAGTATTAGCCCCAGTAACTGTTTGAAATAGATTTGAGGGAAGTTCAGATTGGATAAGATTCATCAATTTATTTAATACTGATACACGCCTACACCTAATTCATCCTCAACGTGTTTAATACACCTCTCAAACCTTGTAACATCTAACTTTTTCTCAATTTAGAAGCTTACTCATTTATTGCAAAAAATTGTGTAGTTCTTTATGAAAATATATATATATTCAAAGAGTGTTTGGGATACTTTTTGACTACTTTTGGCAATACATTCATAAAAAATCAATTCAGAAAGATTTTCAAAGTACAATTGAGTAAGAGTCACATATCTCAATTTACGAACCCCTGCATAGCTGGAGCTGTTATTTCAGAAGTAATATTATATGTTTAAATATTCATTCTTATTTTTACGGTTGGGTTCATGAATTCAATCTGATATCACATATTCTTTTAGTTTCCAACAAAGCCCCCACTCCTTTAAGAGTAAACAGTAAATTAAAAAAAAATCAAGCTAACTACTCCCCTCAGTTGTGAAATTAATTAAGCCTCATATGTTCCCAACTATGAAATTAATCATAGCTCAGAAGTCAAAACCAACTAGCCAATATCATCTGGTTTAAATCAGTATAATGCAATCCCAAAATCCATGTGCAACTACATGTGAACACTTGACATGACAATTGTGCACAGTGGGGTAAGAAAAAGAAACTATAATAAAAAAACCAACTTCCATGTTACTGATGTTTGATGGAAACATCTTTTTCGTTATTCCAAACAAAGTTTAAATCAAGTGGTCTGATTTTTACCTCTCATCATCAAAAAATTTGCATATAGTGCAGAAGTACTTCGCCATAGAGAACTCATTACAGGAAGGTGTTTTGCAGGTCGGCCCTACCGGTTGAACTCTCAAGCACTGCATGCACATCATCTCAGCAGTTGCTTTCCTGAAACCGTAACGACAACAATGAGTTGAAAGGACAACTATCTCCCATTAGATCCTCAATATCAGCAGAAAAAAACATCAATAATTTCTACTGTTTCCGTCAAATGCAAAATAAAGTACAGTAGCAGGAGTACATTTCGATTGGAATAAAATACTGGTACATTCAGATATTGACATGCTGCTTCAGTAAACAGAGAAAAAGTTATTATATATCTTCTTTGAATATAAATTTCATGCTTGCTATTCTGCTTCACCAAAAATTACTGATAAAAGTCATGTTGAGACATTATGATCAGCACCTAATTTTCATATTAAAACTCTAATATCCTTTTATTATTTTGCTTATCTTGTTCTTGCTTTCTCAAATGCCAACAAAAATATTTGAGCAGCTAACAATTCAATTCTCAGTAATTTACAATTTCCTAACCATTTGTAACATGTAATTTTAAAAAACTTTATGGCACTCATCAATGAAATTTTAAGAAACTAGAAAAATGTACATTCCAATAAACATTAATAATTCTTCTACATATGAACTTAATGCTATAGCATATCAAAAGCAACTTATAACAAAAAAGAAAATGATAACCTTTAGCCTTAAAAGGAAGAGAGAGAGAGAGAGAGAGAGAGAGAGAGTACCTATCCATGGTATGGTCGCTGACTTTATCATGACAGAAACGACAAGTGAAGAGCTTGTTACAACAAGCGGCCAGGAGCTTGCAGTTTCTCTTGTAGTGCTCACACCCAAACACTTGCTTCTCAGCATCCCGAAATGATGGAGAGCACCCAGGTACACTGTCTCCACCTCCATCGCCCTCTTCGGTTTTTCTTTCAGGCATTTTTTGCTGAGCCGCTATCCATCGACTGCATAAAAGAAAAATCACAATAATCATATAATTATTATATAAAGTCTCTATTTATTATGGTCTTCATCATATAACGTTGGCCCGCCCACTAACTCAGAAGAATATAATATACAAGTTAAAATATTTATGCTGCACAAGCTGCCAATGTCAAAATAAAAATAGATATTGAAAAATGGAAAGATTTGGGAATCTATTGAACCTACTATATATTTATTTTAGGTGCAGGACCAAACTAGGATGATACTGAAATCAAAGATGATTGTTAAATTATCACTTCAACAAAGAAAAAAGAAAACCTAGTCATAAGGCTTTGGATTAGATAAGCCTTCCGCCTAGGATCAAGTGTAGGGTCACGGGAAACCTTTCGTATCTCCGATTCGAGCTCGCTTTGGTTCATTCGAAAGATATCTTTCCACCCAGGCTTGAACATCTGGTCGCTCTGATCCACGCTTTCTTGATGCTCAGTTTCTAAGGAAAGAAAGTAACATGACATCTTTACATAACAAGAAGAAAAAAGAACTCACCGTACCAACCATCAACTTATGCATGAGTCGGTAATATATTCATACTACTTAAACAACTTTCAGTACCTTTTTACTTTCATAATTCTTTCCTGGGTTAAAGTACAGCAGTGTTGTCAAAATTTATGAAAACTTAATGGCCCAAAAGGGTGTAAATTTAAAAGATGACTGCAAACCATTGAAACCAATCTACTTCACAAGTGTTTACACGTTAAATTTACAAATTTTAGAATTAATTTAGTATAAAGTCAAACGATCAAAAAACCATGAAAAATTAACTTATAAAACTTCCTCTTTTTTACCACTTGACTTTATACTAATAATTCAAAATTTTATAAATTTGACATGTAATTGCGTCCCTCGTGAAGTAGATCGGTTTTAACAGCTTGGATTCGTCATTTGAAGTCATTCCAATAGGTTTTGAGGTTAAGCTTACCAATCCTTTGGTGAGCTTAAGAACACCCTAGTTCTACTCTTTTTTATTACTTCTCAAGATAGACAAAAATACAACTCCAAATCAACACTTACCTTCTGTGACCCCAGAAGGCGATGTCCCAGCCGAGGAACTATCCTTGGGAGAAATGGGGCTGTCCTTCCACCACTCGTTCAACCACTCATTAAACATGGTGTTCTTTGTAGCCTGCCGCCAGGTGTCTATTATCTCATTCTGCTCCTCCTGCGTGAGCACTGAAGTAACCCATGGCAGCATTGACTGCAGCACCTCTGCTCCAGTTGTACCAATTATCCTCCCCACGATTTTATCCTGCTCAGCCACTGAGAAGTGCCTGTCGAAAAGTGGCCACAGCTCCAGCTCCTCCCGCAAAACGTGATTATCTAAAGTTACTCTCAGAGATTTGCACATCCCCTGCAGCCTTGTTGCCAGCTCATTGTGCTTCTTTGCCGAGTACATTTCATCACAACTTGTGCATGAGTCGTGTAGGACTGATATTTCTGACAATATTCCAGAAATGTCATTAAAGAGTTTCTCTTCTTGCTTGTGGTCTAGGGTATATGAGTGGCTGACATTGTGTAGGGTTTCTCTCGATTCTAATGCAGGGAACACTATATCATCCTCAGCATTACTGTGGGCCCGATAGAGACCCCACAAAAGGCGGAATCGTCCAATGAACTGCTGCAGGAAATCTTCATCACAGTCTATTAGTTTACCTGATTCCACATCTAGGTACTCAAGATCCTTTCTGATTGCCTTGTGAAACTTGAATATGGTGTCGATTGGTCGGGCAGTAGCATCCGAGTCAGATGACATTATCTCAGAGTCCCAGTTAAAGAGGCTAGAGTACAAGTAAGGTGCAAAAGAGCGACAGGAATGTTTTGTGTCAACTCCTAATCCAGGAACTTGGCATGGTTTCTTTTCACATTCAGGGTTAGTTTCAAGCATCATAGACTCTGAGATATTGACTCTCTTGATAGGTCTCATATCATTCCTCAATCTTGTGCCGGTATAATTGTTATTTAAGCTGAGAGGACATGCACAAGCACATAAATTTTCGCAATCCTCGACCTCGGTTTCCGTGCCTTCCAAGGGGCATTTGGGAGAAAGGCATAGAAACTTTCCAGAAATAGCTGAGTCTTTGACGCGGCCTTTACAAGCCCAGCCAGATAAGAGAGTCACCAGTGCAATTTCCGATGCCGAGGCTATATTATTAGAACAAAATAGACTATAAACAATTGAAAACAATATGTGTAGGAATCCATATAATTTGAAGGTTGCTTTGTGGGTGAAGTTTCTAGAACCATCTAATGGTGCTAGAAGTAAAAGAGGTTAAGGTAGAACCTGCTAGGTGCATATTTTGAAGGAAGGAGCGTGCCTCTTCATTACTTAGCTTGGAGACTAGCCATGGCAAAACCTGTTCCAGTAGCTTCAAAGGCATCACACAGAGACTCTTAAATAGAAGTTCCCTCTGTTTTTCCAAAGAGAAATGCATCCTGGCCAGCGGAAGAATCTAAAACATGAAATGTAGCATATGTTAGATAGAAAATCTAAAATTAAGCAAAATGAAGTGCCATCAAATTTTGACCCTTCTCATGGTAGCTTTTCCCACATACCCCACCCCCAACCGTCAAAATGCATGTGAGGGATAGTCTTATCCTTTCATCAAAAATTTGGAAAGATAGAGAAGCTCTATGCACTTTAGAGAAAAGTAAAATAAGCTCTTCAAGGATACATTAGAAGTTTCTTCAAGTAGGAAAATAAATGTACCTTCATTTCTTCACTATCGAAGTGCTTTTGAATGGTCTCCATTATATTATCGGCATGTGAACAAAGATCAGAATAGAACTCTTCCGAGGTAGAGTGGGCTCCAGCTCTCTGCCTCTGAATTTGTTCAATTAAGCCCCTGAATTTCCGAAACTGGGACTCTTCTTCAGCATGCTCTTCCTCAAAAGACACTTCCCCATCCACAGCTGGAAATATCACTTTATCCTCAGCAATACTGCATAATTTGAATGAAATAGAATAAACCTTTTGTTTCTCCAGTAATAAGATGATAAAAAAATTAGTACGCCACTGTAGCAGTAAGTGAGCATGTACTGACTAATGCAATACTGCAATAGCCATACTAAATTGCTCGATAGGCCAAATTTGAGTCCCCATTTTGGTTTTTGTTGTTAATTCATGCCTTAGTATTACGATTGATTCAGTGTTGGTGTACCACAAGGCACGTATCAATACATACAAAGACAGATAAAACTTACCTATGGAATATGCACACATCAGCAATAAACTGAAGCCTGAGATTAAAAGTAGACAAATCTGAAAAATCAGCCAAGCTTTGAATTTTTCTCGCCTCGTCAGCAATATCAGCAAGCTCTTGACGTATAGCCCTGTGCCAATGCAAGATCTCATCTATAGGGTGAATTTCGTTACAGTCTGACACACTACACTCTGTCTCGTTATGCTTTCTCTTTCCTATCTTCGTATAGTCAAACGAGCACGTGTCCTGACAAGCATCGTTCTTTCCATTGCTTACACTGCATTTTCCTTCCATCCAAGTGAAAATTACCTGTATATTGTGTAGGATTGTACATTAAGTCTTGTTATGATCAAATTAATTTGGGCCTTTTTGTACATTGCACTGAATATTAAACCTCTTTGCAAGAGACACCCAATGTTTCTTATCATCTGTGGCCAATGCCTTATATAGTTTCAAGTTTTCCCATTTAACATCTTACAAATGTTAATAGTTGATATAATGGTGAAGACAAATCCCGTTTAGAGTTGACATATTGGACATACCTATGAACCCTTTTATCTTTTAGGCCCAAGTTGAATTTAAATCAAGCAAAGGATATTATTTTTTCAACACGAAATTGCTATGAATTAATCGTTACAACTTGAATAGATAAGGGAATTCAGAGACAACTCGGTATTTCTTTTCTTTTTGTTTTGGGCAGGTGAAGCAGGGCGGGGAGGGCGGGGGGTTGATTTAAACTTTCTGCTATACATTAATTAGACAATCAGGAAAATAAATTTTATATGATTTAAATTTGAGAAATGACGAGTACACCTCAAAAAGCAACTTGTGAATTAAGTAAGTACTTACATCTTGCCACTGTTAACAAAAAAGAAACAATAACAGATACCTGCTGAAGGAGCTTTTCATCTGGAACAACCTTGCACAAGCATGTAAGTATATCCTGGCGCTCGTCAGAGGAGACGCAGGATGAGAGCCAAGGAAAGAACTCGATGATCATGTTTACGGGGATGTTACATAGAAACTGCCACACCAGATCTGCCTGTTCCTCGAATGAAAACTTGTCTGCCAGCAATGGAAAGACCTACCGGGAAAAAAAGTTGCATAAAATGGATATCTGTTATGCCCAAAATCTAACTTATTGCTAGTAGATGCTACGCACATCCTACTGTAATATGACAAATAATTATCAGGGTCATTTAGTGTTGAGGCTGTTGAGGCCTCAATCAGTACCTCATTTTTACATGATGCACCAAGTAAGATAAAACACAAAAATAAAAAAATAAAAATGGAAGAACCACAGAAATAGTATCTGTTACTTCCTCGCAGACTCACCTCAGATGGCCCTGTCAATTGTAGCAACTATTATTTTTGAAGTATGCAAAACACAAGGACCCGTTCCATTTACAACAACTCTTTTATAGTACAGAAGTGAAAGAAAAAAAAAACCTGCTCCTCTTCTTTGGACATGTGCTGGCTGAGACAGGTCTGAATGGCACCTGTGCAGGATGCGAGCTGGCGCCTGAAGCTGTCATCGTCATCATTGCGCATGTCAGAGTGCAGCAAGTCAAACAATTGGTCGAAGAGGTCACTTTCCCCCTTGTGCTCAAGTGAGTATGTTCTCACAACATTCTTCACTCTGTTGTCCAGAGCTGGAAAAATCACCTACAATCAGCAATCAAAGATGTGAATAATCTGCTTTAATTTTACTTTTTCCTTTGTTGTGTTGCACATTTTGATTGATCTCGACATATATAGACAAGAGCAGAGCAAGAGAGAGAGGTTCCTTTTTGCATATTCAATTTTTTTTCCTTAAGGGTACGTTTGGATTGAGAGTGAGGTCAGTGAGAATAGCGTGCTAACCTAAATTTGGAATAGTCGCTAAACCAACAAAATGTTAGTGGAATAGCACACTAACCCAAGTATTGAGAATAGCTACTTTTTCACCCAAACATGGAATAGTCGCTAACCCGAATTTGGAATAGTTGCTAACCCAACTAATCCGGCTGGCTGCTGCTATTCCTTGGCACCCAAATGCACCCTATTAAGATGATATCTTCCAAAATGAATTTTGGAAATTTTTCAACTGATAGTTGCTCTCTCAAAATTCCATTTTTCCTTCACTCCTAGTAAGCTTCTTAGATAATAAAATTGAAAACAGTTATCAAAAGTCAAAACAAAGCATGAACAAAAGAAAGGGATCCATACCGCATCTTCAGCATTACAGTGATGCTTATATATATCAAAGAGAAATCGGCATCTCTCAGCCAAGGCAGACACGTCACCACCGCCACCTGTCGCCAGTTGAACTGCCGACCGGTGAAGTCGGTCCAACTCTAACCTAATCGCCTTCTGGAAATAGAGAAATATCAACACTGGAAACTCCTCTGCTGATCTCTTATTCCGATTTGTATCTTGCGTCCCGTTAGAAGATGAAGATGAAGAAGAGTCGATTGGATTGGCGACTTCTTGTGGCATCAACGCAAGTACTCCATCTCCCGCCATTGGTGAAGCCATGTTTACGATTCTATGGCTAGGGTTCGTAGATGAGATTAGAATTGCTCTCAGCTCCCTCTCTCTCTCTCTCTCTCTGTATGGTCTATGTTTTTGAGAGCGTTTAGTTTGGGGATAGATTATGATTTCGTTTTGGATTTGTTCAACGGCGACGGAGAGGCAGGGAGAGAAATGGAGAGAATAACGAGGGATTTATTTTCTCCAGTTAAACCAGTAAACGGAGACGTTCCTTTAAAACCCATACCCACAGATTTTCGAAGAAGCCAGAACAAAGAGTCAAAGAGTGATCCTATGATACCATAGGGCAGATTCGTTCACACTATGAATCATTTTTTTTGTTTAAAAAAATTAAACAATTAATTTAAATTATTTAATATGAAACCCATACAAAAATGTATTAACGGATTAGAATTTTTAAATCAAGTGATTTTTTAACTATCTAAAAACTGAAGATTTGAATAGTGTTTATCACATCATAACAGAACGGCTAAGAAAATAACATTACCAGCTATTGTGCACTATAGTGTTCTGCTAAAAAAATGCTGTTAAGTCCATATTACATTGCTATAGTGTACAATAGCGTTAATAATAACATAGTTTTTATAGTCCGAAAATACTATAACAATACTATTTAGAACACTGCTAATAATAATTATAAAAATTATATAATTTGATCTACAATACATTTTTATATGATACTTTGAAATGTTTGGAATTTTGGATTGATTCGAAGACCAATATATCTAGGTGTAGTACCGTATAACCTCACTCATATATAAAAATGACATATTATATGGTGATTTGTGAAAGAAGAAGATGTATAATGGTTAAAATAAATCATTTGTTTAAATTACATGTGCTGAAATATAAAAGTTTGTACAGTGACGCTATTGATGCATCGTACATATATATCTAGGGCTTTGAATCAAACTTCACTTAGTACGACTAGTTCGAGTTCGAATTTGATTCGGTGCAATACGAATTAATTTCGAACCAAACTGGTTTAAAATTGAATGAGAGTTTAGAACTAAAAAGAAGAGTTTTAAATTGAGTTCGATTCGAATAAATTTCGAATTGAGTTCGATTCGAATAAATTTCGAATTGAACTGGATTTGATTCGTTTTAGAACTGAACTTATTTGATTTGTTTTGAATCAATTTTATTTTCTAAATTAAATTCAATTGAATCACGAGTTATAACTTTTTGTACAACCCTAAATATATCATATATTCAACCTAGAAGAAGTATTGATTAATTATCAATTTGGAAACAGCAAAACGATGATATAGTGATATAGATATAAGAAAATAATATAAAACCAACACGAACAACGAATGTCAAAATGTGTCTAAATTTACAAAACTTTCATATTATTATTATTTATTTATTTGCATTTCACTTTTATATTATTTTGAATGGGTGAGATATATGATGGCGTGATGCGGTATATAAACTTGGCCTATTGTTTGTATTTACTATTTACTATTTAGGTATTTAATCTCTTTAGATTATACTTCATAGTAAAACAAAATATGAAAATACGGATAGTTCTTATCATGTCTCTCATATAAATTAAGAATTATTCATTAATTATTATTTTACTATCTTTGTCTGAGCTTTGTTTTCTGAGCTTTTATTATTGATGACAGAGCAGGAAATTTAGATTGATGGTTGAAATATAAAATGCATAATATATAATATATGATAGTTAAAATTTGAATTTAAATCTCAATAATTCAAAGTTGAACTCTAATTATCAAATTAAGTATACATATTTAATATTTATAAGGAATTAAACCATATAAGAACTATAATTAATTAATTAAATTTGAAGATATATATGGAAAATTTTAAAAATAAAAATAGTTAGGTACTCCTTGGTTTTAGTTTTGCCATAAGTTCCATGAACCAAGTCCAGGTGAACATTTTAGTTTTGACTTTTCTTTATCCTAATTGATATTTATTAAAATATTGTTGTTGGTTGCTTGCTGGTGTTGAACTTTCATTGGTCATGAATTCGTATCACCTGACTGAGTAGAATTGAATCGGATGGTCCGAAAATGAATTGACACGTATCTCAAAGCACAAATAATTCTGTCTCCTTTGTCATTCTGAATCCAGTAAATCTGAGCCGTCCGTTTCAATTGTGTACCTGGGAGGATAAGGATCCATTAGTCACTATATGATTCCATTGACTATATTCCATTTGAATATTTCATTGTTAACACAAATAGGTACATCCGTACATGTTTTTTTTTTTCTGTGTTCGCGTGATGCGCTTTTTTTAATCCTTGTATTATTATTCTCTGCCTGCCAGGCAACTATTTGTTTGAAAACATTTTTGGATTTTTTTTAATTAAGGCCTCTTCGGCCATTCACTCTTCCGTAAAAAAAAAAAAAAAAAAAAAAATCACTCAGCGCGCAGTATTTCGGCTATTTAAATTGAACCCGTTCTCGTTCTCGCCTGGCAGCCAAACAATACCTAAAGGAAATACATTTTTTCATTCATTTTCTGGAAAGGAAAATATTCAGGATGATATATACTCCACGCACACACACGTGCACCACGTGTAAAGACTTGAAACGGGATCCGGTGCTCTTCAAATCCCTACACTTCCCCTACTATTCTCTCTATCTCTCTCCTCTCTCTCTCTCTCTCACGTGATTCTCTTTCTCTCTCTTCTCTTCTTTGAAGAGAGAAAAAAAATAGCAGAAAGTTGTTTTTCTTGCTAGAAATGTAGTGGATACGGCCAAGCACGGAAACAAAGAGGAGCCTAGCAGCCTCATGTGGCTTAATTTGTAGTTCGCATTTGAATTTTTTTTTTTAAAAACTATAAATAAAAAATGATATTTTATCAAATCAACTTGATTACTTTGGTTTTTAAAAAATCATAAGAACCGAAATGCTATTTCAGTCTAAATTTTTTATTTTTGGATACCAAAATGGCATTTCGATTCTAACCATTTTCACATATTTCGATAAAAAATGATGGTAAAACTTGTAAAAACACCTTGGACCGAAATGACATTTCGGTTCTTATGATTTTTGTAAAACAAAAAACAATCAAGTTGGTTTGATAAAATATTATTTCTTATTTATGGTTTTTTTTTTTAATTCTTCGCATTTTTATGTGTTTTCTCTTTTATAGTCTTCTTCCTATAGTTAGATAAAGTTTTTTTTTTTCTAAAGTCTAAACTATTTCTTCTTTCACCAAAAAAGTTGGAAAAAGTTTTCCAACTCCTTTTACGATTTTACTAAGCTCCACTTTATACTGCTTTTGCTTTATAAAAAATAAATTATGTTTCTTCTTTCGTCTTATTCTAAAGGCATATTCGGATGTATTTATTCCAACATGTGGGGATTTGTCGAAATTTTTATTTTTATCATCTTACAAAAATAACCATATTTTTTTTGAAAATTTAATTTTTATCCTATCCGCAGTTTCAAACTGTGAATTAAATTTGAATGTCTTCGAAATGGTGAACTCGATTTTGAAAATTTTCCTGCAGCATGTTAGATTACCATTTTTTTTTAAGATGGGATTATATTCTATTTCTATTTATTTTTTTCTAATTCTTAGTTAATTTGTGAGAAAGAAAAATGCTGGCCATATTGGATTATGTTTTTTTCTCCCTTGTTGCTTGATGTCTCTTTCTCTACAAGTATTTTTCTTTAATCAGCGTACAAAGACAATTATTGTAAAATTAAGGGAAGATACTTAATCTGTGATTATTGTTTGTGCATTTATATTGTTGAATCAATCTCACATTTATTCAACTGTCAATTAATACAATTAACACAAAATATTAGTTAATAATACGACTAAAACAATTATCAGTTTATGATACTATTGATGTCGCTGCTGATTTTCTCTAGTACCTCGTCAGCTAATTTCTCCTCCTCTTCTAGTGCTATCGCTATTAGTGATACCATTTAGTATTTGTTCTTGCTGCTGTTATCTTTACTATTATGTTTTGTTTAGGAGCGGATCCAGGATTTTGATCACAGGGGGTGGGGGCAAAAAAAATCAAACCAGGTTTAAATAGCTAATCGGGTTTAAATCTATTAACTAATTTGGTACTCAATAAAAAAATATTGCTTTAACTTATACTTTCCAATACTCTGACTTATAATTTATGATTCTCTAACTTATAATTCTAATTATCAATCATAATTCAAGAAATTTATTTTAATTTTAACTCTAAATTTAATCCGAATTATAATTCAAACATTCAGAGGGGGGCAAAAAAAAATTCAAGGAGAGACAAAGTCCATCGAAACATCCCGAACTCCACTAAAACTCAAAATCCAGTGGGGACAGCCTGGAACATTGTAGATCCACCCCTGGTTTTGTTGTGCTTTTATTAGTTGATGATGTTATTCAATTGTGTTTTCTAGCTGTGGATGTTGATCTCTCCGGTTAGATCTTTTTTTTTATTACTTGTAGATTGTTTGTATGAACACTGTGGTTTCATAATGCAAGCCACTTTTGCAAAAAATTGCAAAAAAAAAAAAAAAACTAATTACATGCCAATAATTCATCAAATTAATACAGTGCAATGATTACAATTATATTTAATATATATAAGAAAGTTTGAATAAATATATATACTTTAAGAATTGTTCCATAACTATTTTCACGGTATAAACTGAACATTCAATTAAAGACACTATGTAATAATTTAAGTACTTTTCGCGAGTATTGAGTTCTTAAAAATTAATTTGTTAGTTCTCAAACCCATAAATTCTATCCCGCATAATTTCATGACCAAACGTGCTCTAACTGACATTTTGAAATATCAAATATGGTTTGAGATTAAATATCAGTACATGTTGAAATGAATCTGTATGCAACCATTATTATTTTATTATTATTATTTCTATTTGACGAGATTGTAGAAAAAAAAAAAATACGGGTAAAAGATAATAAATAATTATAATAATCGTTTTAAAAGCGTCTTACTCGGTACCATCCCAATTGGAAAAAGACAGATCTTGTATAAGGTCAAATTCCATGATATCATTTTATATGTAATTAAATAAAAAGCATGAGTAATCTCACATTAACAATATATTTCTTAGTTGTCAAATTCCATGATATCATTGCTATAAGCAGGGCCGGTCCTGAAGATTTTGGGGCCCGGGGCAGGAGAAATTTTTGGACCCTTTATATGTACCCCTGTTGTAAAAAAAGACTTAACGACCTATTATATGCCTGTTTAATTGTTAATGGCTGTCAAACAGTTATGAATACACTTATCAGAGGACTATTAATAAATAGTTTCGATTAATTGGCCGATTATTCTCAATTATTCTCAATTATTTTGTTTATTCTCGTTTGATCGTCCGTTTTTTTTTCGTTTATTCCCATTTATTTTT
The DNA here is from genome assembly GCF_964058835.1 of Carex rostrata. Classification (NCBI taxonomy): domain Eukaryota; kingdom Viridiplantae; phylum Streptophyta; class Magnoliopsida; order Poales; family Cyperaceae; genus Carex; species Carex rostrata. Next base: position 935,586 of record NC_135950.1, read on the forward strand.
GTTTATTCCAGTGATTATTTTTACATTGTTTTTTTTTCTGTAAGTGTGTGATAATAAGTTTCATAAACATGTATTGCAATTTTATTTGTGCTTGGCTATACATTCAATTTTTTTATATATGTTTTTTCTTCTTACTTATTTTGAATTAATTGATTAATTCCTCTATTATATATATACCATATATTTTTCTTACTTACTGATGTAATTTTTTCAATTAGTACATCATGTTCATATATTAAATTAAGTTGTTATTACAAACTAACTTTAGTGATTTTATGTTAGAATGTTTCATGTCTTTCAAATAATATATTGTTAGTGTTTGAAAATGCTTAATTCTCGAATTTATTTTTTAATTAAATAAATGTGTTACTTACACATGTAAAGTGTGTGTATTGTTAAGCGTAGTTTCATGTTATAATAATAGAACTAAGTTAAATTAAGTTTATTTGATAAGTTTGATGAGTTAAATAAATTATTTTTTTAATAAATTATGAATATATACACATAATTTTAATGAAAATACAAAATTGTCCGCATAATTCTGATTAATCGGCCGCATACCGATTAATCACTTGACAGTATTCCGTTCATTCGACAAGCACATACCGTTATTTACAATACTGATATACACAATTTTTTTTATATGTCAATAGATCATACCTATTTATATAAAAGTTTGAACCTTTTGAATATTCAAAGTTTGGGCCCTAATATTTTATTTATTTTTAATATATACATATTAATTTTTTTTAATATATGCAAAATATTTTTATTTCTTTTGGGGCCCCATAAATCTTGAGGCCCGGGGCGGTCGCCCTGGCTGCCCAGCACCAGGGCCGGCCCTGGCTATAAGTCTATTTGGGCTGGACAATGACACTGTAATTTTTTTTTTACTATCAATATATTTCTTAGTGGATGTCCTCACTAACCATCAAAAAAAAAAAAAAAAAAAACCTACACCAAACACAAAAATATATCAAATACATTTGCTACTAAAAAATATTAAGAAGAATGGAAATTTAAATAGGGGTGCAAACGGATTGGATACAGATCAGATAGTGGTAAAATTATATCTGTATCCGCTTTTAATTTCCGGATACGAATACGAATACGAATACGAATCGAATATTAGACAGATACATATGGATACGGATTAGATATCGGATATACGGATTAGATATCCCATATCCGTATCCGCACGGATATTCGGATATCGGATATCCGTATCTAATTTTCGAATACAGATACATATACGATCGGATAATATCCGACCTGCACCCCTAAATTTAGAGGTTCTTTCGATTATAGTCCAAATTCCCATAATAACGATAATAGTAATACTATTCAAAATTTTCAAAGTCTTTACTCCAAATCTGAGACCGAATCGTCTGCCTCCCGGGGGGCAGGAAATTCCTGTCCCCAGAGTCTCTGCGAGTGGAACCCCATTTAAAAATAGTAACAATAATTAAATCCTTAAACAGTAACCGGTCCCACCCGGTCCCACCGCACAGAGACTCTTCGGGGCAGATGATTTGATTTCCTCCAAATCTCTCATTGTAAAAGCGACCAGAGGAGCGAGTGGCTTGGAGCAAAGGTATTAGTAAAGGACAAGGATAATGGGATCTTACGTGGCACATACTAATATGCCGAATCATGTGGCAATCTATCAAAATACATGCTCGAAATAGTGATTATATTTTGCAAGCTTTGGTCATAGTTCATGATTATAAAAACTTAACCATATTCACAAATTACTAAATTTAGAATTAGCTTCCCCAAATAAAATTTATTTTGCGGAATTGCGGTTTCCTCATCCATAGTAACAAAACTCGTGATTTATTCGCGTTTAATTTGTTTTTTTGACGTTTCTGAACCGAACTCCGAAGAAAACGCAAAAAAAAATGTATAATACGTTTTATTCGCGAATAAAATGCTTATCAAAAGCGAATCACGAATTATTCGCGAGAAAAACGTGAACAAAACACAAAATTAATTATTATTTTTTGGAAACTTTTTTGGAGTTTTTTTTTTGTTGGGGTTTTTTTTTTGGAGTTTTTTTTTTTGCTTCCTTATTGTACTGAATTATTTTCAAATTATACCCGAATGATACCAGAATCATGAATTTTTGAACCCGCCGATCCAAACCCGAATTTTTCGTTTGTCACTATGTCCTCATCTACCATGCTATCAACCTGCACCTTTTTCGCTGTTATCTCTTTGCCACATGGAATCCAGATTACGGTCACCAATTATCTGGTTCCTCTTGAAGCCCTTAACTGGGGATCTGACGCGACAGTTGCATTGGACCGCCATCTGTCTTACTCATCTTCTGTATCCTACCTGATAATTTATTCCGTGTAACAAGTTTCTGCACCAGTTCAATACGGACTACGGAGTAATCAAACATTCAAACTTGGTTTCAGTCTTCAGCCTTTCAGTTCCTCTTCACAAATCTGACATATATAGATACACAGATTTGTGTAACAGGGAATCAATGAAAAAGAAAAGTCCAAACGGTCTCGCCGTCTCGGAGCATAAAGTAAGCGCAAGCCCACGGCAGTAAGGCACGTGCCGATTCAGGTCGACACGTGGCTGTCTCATTCTTCCTCTCTCTGACTCGAGGATGAATCATCTTCCGGATCTCATGTGGCACAATTTGAAGTACTTCCGTGTGTTTTACTTATATAGGTCTTGTGCCCAACTGCCGATACATGTTGTCCCACGTCAGATTAAAAAACATTTTATTTTGGATTGTATATATGTTATCAAAGCGAATAAAACTGAAATTGACTATTTGAAAAAAAAAATAATGGAATCACTTTTTTAGAATAGTATTTAGTTTTTTATTGAACCAATAAAAATATCAAATATAATAATAGTGTTGCTTCAAAAAGTTATTTGAAAAACTACCATATTTATGTTTCTATGGGTTATGTGAATTCTACCTATTTAATTTTATTTATAGGGATGATTTGGGTCCCTCAAATTATAGTTTTTTTTATAGTATGTTTTTCATCTCAAAATGTTTAAATAGTTGTGCATATATTCTCCTGTAATACTGAATTGAGTTTGCTTATACTCAGTCCAAGATGTAATTTCATATAGATTCGAGGTTGTATGCCTAATTTAATTTGATTATATATTATTGGTGTAAACTATCACCAAAGTATTTATAAGGTTTCACATGACTAGATAATTTTAAGAGCAAAGCTAAGGTGTGATGTGCTCACCAAGAGAAGTTGGTGAGTATAATTTCAAAAGTCTATTGGATTGTCTTCAGACGATGAATCAAAACCATTGAAATTCATATACTTCATGCGTCATACATATACATATAATATTTTGAAAGTTTCAAATTTATTTAGTTTAAAGTCAAGTGATGAAAAATAATAAAAAATAAATACACAAAACAACTTGTAAAATAGCATATAAAAAATTTGTTTTTCATCAAAACTAAAAAAATTTATAATGTATTCTACTAAAAACTCGCTCAGAAAAAGAAAAAGAAAAACAATTTCACAAATTTCATTTATGAGGCCACAGAAGAACTAGAGCAAGGTCACGTGGTTCCTGCTGGTGGGCCCTTGTGGGCCTAAATAGCCGCTGACATTTACTTCCTATGAGCCATGTCTGTCACGCCAACAACCAATGTCCCTTTCATGCATTAAATTCTGGACCAGGCCCAAAATCATACTCCCCAACTCTTTGGAGGAGCCTCATCCCAATTTCAAAATTAACGGTTCCAAAATCCTATTGAAGGCATGAATTTGTATTCAATGTATGGCATGAATTTGATCATTGAGATTGGATTCAAATTGTAAGATCAAAATCTGTAATAATATTAAAGAGCTCAGTAAAATCGAACTTGAGTCGGATGGATCCGAATCATAATCAGACAGTTTGGACTGTCTGATCCCGATCAGATGCTAGACCAATTCGGTCGGAAATGAAATGCATGAACTCCGTTAACATTCGTGTCAAAACAGATCTGACAATCCGAATCTAAATTCAAAATTTTAGTTTATATATTTAGGGGATATAAATTCCTTTCACAATATGTCCCTTCAGTAATAATTAGATATAGCCGAATTTTTTTATTTATTACATCGTAAAAAAAATTAAATCAAATTCTGATAAATTTTGTTTTTGATATGACTATAATTTTACATTGCAAATAAAAATTGAATATCCGACCACCACTGTGGTAACACAGTTGGAAGTGGTACAGCTCTTCATTCAGAAGGGCATAGGATCCCATGCCTTTACAAAATCTTCTTCCTCCTCATGATTGTAAATGCAAGATCTAAAGTTAGAGGTGAAGCTCCGCGTAGCAGAAAATACATTATGCAGATTAGTGCAAGCATTTTGATAGATATGCCAAATGCATAGACGATGGTGTGCACTCGGGAGAACCCTTACTATTGCCTTTGCCATTGTAGCACATTGGTCGGTTAAAATAGTTTTCGGATGCACTCATAACATGACCTTTAAGAAACATTCAAACAACTATTCAAAAGATTATGTTGTTTCATCTAAAGAATCGCTACAACAAAAATTATTATTTGCTTATGATGATTTATACCTAATAAGAGAGCACTTGAATTTTTGCATAGCATACTTTTATCCTATGAACTATGATATATCTAACAATAATCTTAATAAATCTTATTATAAAAAAAATCAATGTCCATTGTAAATTTTTATTAAACAAATTAGTGTCTGTTGTAAATCTTACTTTTGATATTACATGATATACTTTCATTAAATAAAAAAATCATTAAAATTTACCTTATCTGATTTACATCTTCCAATCTGTATTCTGGAAATTCGTTGAGTATATTTGATGGATTTTTGCTTGAAGTTCCAATTTGTTGAATAATATGCGGAGAATCCACGTCAATGCATAAATTGAAGTCCAAAATTTTTTCTAATGCCATCTAAATGATTCAAATAATTTGCATGTTAGACTTGACTCTCAAATTACTAACAAGTTAGATCTCGAGAAGCTTTAGTCAGCTGTTAAAGTTGCAACAGTTGCAACTAAGTACCAATAACCTTACTGGTAAAACACCAACAAAAAAAATTCTAACTACACAACATTAACTAATTTTGAGATGGATAACAAAGGACAAATTGATATATTGATTTCACTCAACTTAATAACCTAATCTTATTTTATGCATGACAAAAACGCCTAAGTACTTGTACTGTACCATTGAGTGGTTGAAATCTTTATGGTAAAAAAGACTTTAAAATTTGACTTGTATGCAACAAAAAAAATATAAAAATGACTTACAAATCTAATATTTTGCTACTTTATTTAACTCAAGAAATCTTCATGGAAAGAGATTGCCTCCATATAATTTTTTTTTCTCAACAGTGAGAGGTACAAAGAAGAAGAAATAGTAAAGTTATTTTTTAATTAGTTTTGAAATGGAAGGTGAAAAGACAAAGGAAAGAAAAAAAAATTCTCATTAATTAATTAATTTGAAAAGTTATTTTTTTATTTCTCATTAATTTGATGAAAATAGCAGCCATGTGTCAAGCAGAGATTGGCTAGCAGAATTTTTCTGCCCATGGTTGAGCAGATGATTCGGTTCCGTGGAATAGACGGTGACGATATACCCCCTGATTTAGCTAAATTTTAACGGTCCACAGAGCCGAGTCCAAGACATGCTTTTTTTGGAGATGAGATTCTGACAGTGGTCCCGCTTGGTATTTTCAACGGAGACAAAAATCCAACAATTGAATCTACTCCTCCAAAATCAGCGTCGCATCAAATCTGCTGTTTTAACCAATGGATTTTGTAATTATCTTTCTTTCTTTCTCTCTCCTTTTAATATCGTAATTCTCATATTAATTTATTAACATTGAAAAAATTTGAATATTACGGGAAATTGCCTACCTTCTAAAATTTTCAAACAAAATATCCCTCATCTAAAATTTATTAACAACAGTTACACGTGCCGTGTCGTTTTGTGCTGTAACCGTACCGTTTGAAACCGATCCTGCTGTGCCATTTTTCCCACTCTAGTGACAAATTGATAATTAGTCACTATTCTATAATCTATAAAAAATCAAAAGATGTTTTCGACCTTATATCAAGTGCTTCTTTTAGTAATGAACTTCCCCATGCAACTAACGCTAGCTAGATAATCTTGATTTAATGAAAGCAGTACACAAAAGGAACCTTCTCTGTAGGGGCGGAACCAGGACTTGAACTTGGGGGGGGGGGGGGGGGGGGGGGGAGGGGGGGGGGAGCTGCCGAAAGACGAAAGAACAACTGCATGGGGGGTGCCAATCGGTATGCATCTGTAAAAAATCACATAAAAATAACCACCCCAGTAAGCACTTCCGCCTCAATTGGGGAGTGCCTGGCCCCCCTTGCACCCCCCTGGTTCCACCCCTGCTTCTCTGAATGGTTGAACAAGAAAAGAATTAAACACTTTACAGATCATAAAAGGCAATAATTAATTCTTAGCTACATTTGGCTAATTGGCTATTACTTCTTTGTATTATATTTATACTATAAGTTGACTAAAAGAGGCTCAAATTCCAAACCCTATAAGTTGGGAGAAACAATATCTATTAGGTTTCCATTAACAAACTATATATATATATCTTTCCATGAAAGTGGTAGGGTAGAATTTTGCCATTAAGGGGAGAAAGTGGGCACCAAACTATTGGATTTTTTTTTTTTCAAAAATGGTAAAAAAAAAACTTCAGGAAAAACTTTTAACGACTCAAGGATAGATAAATATCTGTAAATTTTATATCATAATTCTATTTTTAATTTATAAACTTTGAAGAATGAATATTATATTTAGTAAATTTTTCATAAAAAGTACACGGTCAATATTGAGTTCTGTTTACAATTTATAAGTACAAAATGAAAAGTGAGACTAGCTCATGCTATGTTTATTAAGAGGGTTAGGTAAGTATAACTTTAAAATTTATTGGATTGGTTTTAAATGACAAATTCAAATAGTTAAAATTGTTCTATTTCACAAGTGATGCGTATACATGTAAAGTTTATAATTTTTGAATTCATTTAGTACAAAATCAAACGGTTAAAAAATGATGAAAAATGACATATTAAAATAACTTATATATCTTCATTGTTTTTTTATTACCACCTGACTTTATACTAAATAAATTTTAAAATTTTAAAATTTTGTATGTACATGCATCACTCATGATGTAGATCAGTTTCGACGGTTTGAATTGATTATTTGAAACCAAACCGATATATTTTGAAGTATGCTCACCAAGTTAGCCTAAAAAAAAGATAAAAAAGAAAGGCAAATCCACTGCAATTTAGTTCAATTTTAGAAAAAAGAAGTAAAAGCTCATTAATTGATCCTATTATAAAATGCATCCAGCCAACAATATATTAATTAAAATCAAAGTCTCACAATATCTACAAGAACATAGAATTAAAAAAAACTACTGAATCTTTGAAACATTCGTAGAATTTTAAATTTGTTTTTGTAGATATTTTTTTTAAATTTACTAATCGTGTCAAACTGCAAATATAAAAACAATTTACACCTTTTTTAATGTTCAAAGCTCACGGTTTATGCACAACACACGCGGTATATATTTTCTATCCATGGGAAGTGGTCTCCTCTCTAGATCTTTTGCATCAAATATATTTTTTCATAAACTAAATTCTAGGTTCTATTCCTATACACCACTTTAATTTTTCTGACCAGATTTGAAAACGATAATCACACCATATATGAAGTGACAAGAATAATTATGATAATTTGGATGACAAATTGATAAGTCATTAGTCTATAAAATATCAAAAGATGCTTTTCATATCAAGTGCTTCTTAATTTTAGTAATGAACTCTCCCATGCAACTAACGCTAGAGAACATTGATTTAATTAATCAAGGCAGTACTTAAGAAACATTCTCTGAAGTCTGAATGGTTGATTAAGAAATGAAACATTAATTTTATTGACAAAAAACAATAATATATACTTGGCTACATATATTTGTCTATTACTTCTTTATATTATATTTAAGCTTCTAATTATTTGTTAAAGTGATCTAGATTATATACCTATAAGTTGACAAAAAGAAACTCAAACAAATTCCAAACCGTAGCTATATATGAGGAGGGTTCAAATGCCTCCATTTCTTGTGTACGATTTTAATAACTCAAAATTTAAAACTTAAAAGTGAAAATAAAACCGTTAGATCTGATCTATGTTATTTTCTCTATGTGCTCATACAAAAATTATCACAATTCAATTTTGTTTTTTACTTGAATCAATAAGTTGAAAAATCAACGTCTAGAAATTATCTATATTACTACAGTAATGCATATATAGCTAATAATTGATCATGTCAAATGCCAAATTACTAATTAATTATGAGGATCAAAAGTGTTAGATGTTTGTGGATAGTTATGAACTTACATGCGTATTAAACAATTATATTGTACATGTGGCTGCACTTAATTCGGTACTTGTACAAATTGTAATGCCACTGAGAGACAGATTGGGGGGGGGGGGGGGGGGGGGTGTCCATAAAATATTGTACATATGTTTTATTTTGTAAATAAAAGTTTGTTACAATCGGCTTCTCCTATCATAAAAGAGTCCTTTATAAACTTAGCACTACAATTCTTACATTAGATTTAAAACTTTATTGGTACATTTTCAACCGTAATTAACAATACTTTTGTGCATCAAAATACACCATTTTTTTAGATATTACAACTGTAAAAATTCAACGCATATTCTCTTCTTTTAGTAACGGTTTAATAAAATTTGATACTAAATCAACTTTATTTTATGAAAATTTTGTACAAAATATACGTAGTTATGGACTCTCATTTCCTGTAATAAACTAGCAATGAACTTTTCAATTTTTTATACTTTCTGTTAGCTCTCTCTATGAAAAGCTTAATTTGGAACTTCTAGACTTTTGCATAAACTATATGAAATGTAATGGTGTATTCAAATTACAGTCATTAAGAGTAGTGGTGTTATATACTTTAATTATTCTTTTTTTTTAGTAAAGGTTATAGATCAAGCTACCCAACTATTTAATTAATGTCATTGTTATTACAACAAATGATTTCCTCCACCCGGATTTTAAATCTATGACTTCTCATATAGAGATCATGTGTTTTTGCTGCTAGATCAAAGTTAGATACTTTAATTTGAAGTCATGGTATAACAATATAACCACGAAACTTCTCTGTGTAATATATGTTGAAGAGAGAAGAAAATTAAATGTATATATGTTTGAATGATAAAAATTAAGAATTAGTGTTTGATTTGCATGTGCCTCTATTCTACATAAAATATTGAAGAATATTATGCCTTAATTATCCTATCAATGAATACAATCAATTGCAGATGCTGTGGAAATTAAATGAATCCAAGCATGGATATATTTTGATAGTATACAAATATGATTATGAAACACAAATATGTTTGGATACCGGGGAACCAATAAACTGTTGAACCGTATAGTTCAATAGTGAACTGAATCTTTCCTTTTTTAGTAATGTAAAAGGAGAAATAATTGAAAAAAAATTCATAACCGGAAGAAATTAAGACTCTAATTATTGTTTGTCATTCCGAATACAAAACAGGAGTTTTCAAGCAAAAATTGCACCTTTCTAATGAACAAAAAAAAACAGTCATCATAAAATATTCTTTTTAATTTGCGTTTTTGTGTTATCACAAGAGTAAAAAAAAAATTTAGAAATAAGAAGTTAACCATATTTATCCCTAATTCTAAAATGTAAATTTCCATCATTCCATGGAGGAATAGAATACTTGGGCTAAAGAGGAAGCTTATCTTTCCTTTTTTTTTTTTTAAGTGTGTGTGTGTAAATGACTGCTTCATCTTTTTGGTTCAACTTTTAATATTTTTTTCATTATTGCAATATTTTGCATTCAAGTTGTATATCTCAACACTTTTAACCAACAAATTGTCTATTGGATGAATGAAGAGACAGGAACAAGATATTTGCCAAAGGCAATATCATCTTTTGTCAATATAAATGCAGTTGGAGATGGTTTGGATTGCACTACATTCTGCTAATGCTTAATCCTTTATCCACCAATTTATTGCAATTTGACAATTTACCCATAATGGAAATTTTTTCAAAAAGTTGAAATTATTGACAGTAAGAAAAAAAAAATCAATAATTCTATCTTGATTGATTATGAATTTGTTTATTTCTGGAATTGTTATGTCAGAATGAAATTAACCAAAAGTTGGGTATGAACTGATTGTAGTGCTAGTGGGATCCATCACTACTGGCAACAAATATTATCCTCAAGTCACAGTTCCAGTAAAGCTGTTCCAATTGTAATAATGTAAAAGTTTGAATAGACTATTAGATGATATTGTTTTGTTGGAATTATATGGTTTGAACTTAGCAAAGAAGAATGTGAGCGATTTTGAACTTAGCAAAGTTTGAATAGACTATTAGATGATATAGTTAGCGAGCGAGTTACAAGTTTGAGCGATTTTGTACAGCTCTAAATATGAGCACATTCTTCTTTGCTAAGTTCAAACAGAAATATTAGTTCATAACAATTCTTGAGCACATCTAATAGTCTATTCAAACTTTGCTAAGTATTAGATGATCCCAATTCTTGAGTTTGCATTACACAAAATTCATCACAATAAATCTCATGCCTTTCTAAATAACTCTCAAGTTGTTGTTTGAATTTTTTATTTTATTAGTTGTCTTATTATTTATGTTTGAATTGTTTGTGCTTATATAAACTCTTATTAAATTATTTAAATTATTTGTGCTTAGATAAACTCTCACTAATATATAATTATAACTAAGAAAATTGACTGATCAAATGAGTTATAAATGAGTTGTGAGCCAACTCGAGTTGGTAATGAACTGAACTCGAGTTAGCTTTACAGCTCGTTATTGATATCCCAACTCGAGTTGACTCGCTCATTTACTAAATGAGCTGAGCACGAGTTGGAGGTAACTCACTTGAACTCAGCTCATTTACAGCCTATATCTATGCGATGTAATGTAAGGGAAGCGCCATTTTTCCTTTTAACAAAAAGCCCAATGGGCCTAGTTACACTAAAATCATATGAAACTTCATAATCAGTCTCAGGCTCTCAGCGTAGTTATACTGTTACAGAAAGCCCATAATCTAGTCCAATAAGTTTAACTTAAAAGGAACCTACTGATGAGCTTTATTGGGCTGGAGGTACATTGATGGGCTTATTGGGCTATAAATCCATTGTTGGGCTTATTGCTAACTGATTTATTCGCCTATTGTTATTTTCCGGTTTTTTCATTTTGGGGTTAGGACTTAGGAGCATTAGGTAGGTAGAACAAAACAAAAAGAAGATGGAGGTTAAAAAGAATTTGGATCCATAAACTAAACCAATTTTTGACTTTGGATCCGGACCGTCCAATCTGTGTTTGGCACAAATATTAAAGCTTCCCATGTATTCTATCTCAGGCAGAATAGGTTGGGATTCTAATCGGATGGTGGGAATGCAAACTTAAAAATTGGGATCCAGACCCGGTTAGAAAGGAGTTCATATCCTCCGCCCTCTGGTAAACTAATATTTCTGTTTAGATCCGGACCGTCCGATTAGAATTAACAAGAACTGTTTGAACTTTGAATCTGGCTGGCAGCTGGCTACCGATTTTAACAGCTTGCTTTTTAATTCTCACAGATCAGAGGTTGGAGAATTTTTTTTTTTTTACCAAATTGTCCATTCTCCGATAAGGTAACAATATTTTGTTCAAATGAATCTAATAACCTATATACAACTATACAAGTGTGGGTTTTCTGTTCAAAGCGCTTTGAACATAACAAGACAAGAATATATTCAAAATTCAGAATAGAATCTGCTGAAATTCTCTGTGAGTAAACAATATCTCTGAAATCTCTGCCTTTTTCGAATCCAGCCGTCCAATTTTTTCATGCAAAAATCTCAAAGCAATTGATTTTTCTGTACACGAATCTCAAAATAGTTGGATGACTGGATTCAAAAAAATAGAGATTTCAGAATATTGAGAATTTCAGAAGATTTGTATCCCCTAAAATTCTGTCCAGGGTACCTAGATTACCTTCCAAGCTTTCCAACCAACTAAAGTACAGTAATAAGACTTACAAGGCATCACCAGATTATACAAATTAAAGCTATCTATCAAATGGGCACCACCATTAACCTTCTCTTCGTTTTCCTCCTCTTCTCTATCCTCCTAAAAGCTACATATTCATTGCCACCGAGATCACCGATCCAATGCAACGACGCCTCAAGCTGCATCCTTTCAAATGCTTACGGCATATGGAACGACCGCATCGATTGCCGGGTCCCATCTGTCGTCTACCCGACGGCTGAGGAAGAGATTGTTAATGCAGTTGCGGAGGCGGTTAAGAATAATAAGAAAGTTAAGGTCGTGAGCGCATTTGCGCACAACATTCCGCCATTAGCGTGCCCTCCTTCGGTCGATTCTCTGCTTATTAGTACTTCAAGGTAATTAACAAATTGAATTTTCTAATAATTTCTAATTTCTATTATTTGTTTTTTTTAATCGAAGATTGGACGATCAATCAACATAGAAGATTTGGTTTTTTTTTCTCCCTTAAATTGTGTGTGTATATATATATATATATAAGACATACAAATATACGGACAGGTACAACACCGGGATACATATAGACCCAATAAAACGCACTGTAACGGTGGATTCGGGTTTCGGGTTAAGAGACATGATTGACATGGTGGAATCGGCTGGGTTGAGTCTAGTGGCAGCTCCATATTGGGAAGGAGTGAGCATAGGCGGTTTGTTGAGTACCGGGTCCCACGGAAGCTCATGGTGGGGCCGTGGCGGGGCGGTGCATGACCATGTGGTGGGGCTGAGCTTGGTGGTACCGGCCAGAGAAACGGAGCAATATGCAAAGGTACTGAAGCTGTGGCGAGGAGATGCACTGTTTAATGCTGCTCTTGTCTCAGTTGGCTTATTAGGAATCATTTCAAAGGTTAGTGGAAATGGTTAATTATAAACTAATATGAAATTATAAAATTATATATATTACTTTAGACATATTATGTATATAAAATTATAAACTAATATGAAATTTGCATATATATTTTTTTTTCGTATTCATACCTTTAATTATTAGATATAAATTAGTATGATTTTTTTTTTCGTATCAATACCTATTATATCAAATAAGAGACAAATATAATTAATAAATGAGTTTCATTGGCATCTCTAGACACATTTTCTACTTATAATTAATTATTACAATCATTGTATCAATATAGTTATCATTTAGATTACAAATTAACATCTCTGAATACATTGAAAATAGACGGTATTCATTATTTCAGTTCAAAGCACTTCAATATAAAACATATATAATCCTCAAATCATCAGAATCATATATTTTTCCTTTCTTTTGAGACTGTAACTTGTTTTCAATTTTATTAATTTTTTATATTTTCAATCATCAGAACCCAATTAGATTTTTGTAAACCACAGGTTTCCTGCAATCATTAATATATAATTAGGGACTAAATCTTATTTTTTATCCAAAAAAAAAAACATAGTCCTAAAATCTTTTTGTGAAGGAATTTGAGGAGCTGGTGTAATTTGAAGTCTTTAGTCAGATGAAATAGATATAATTAGAGGTGCTATCGGGTCGGGTCGGGTCCGGGTACTATTATATTTGGACCCGGACCCTAAAAGTGTTCGGGTCCAAATTTCGATCCATATACTTATTTGTTTCAAATCGGGTCGGGTCCGGATCCGGATACCTATCTACCCGTAGATATTTCGGGTCCAGTCTTTCGGTTCCGGGTAGATAGATACCCGTAACTTGTTTGTGGATTATCGGGTCCGGTTCGGATACGGAGCGGTTCCGGATCCAGAGCGGGTATAGGTCACAACTTCAAAGTATTCGAGAAATTATTTATATTTAAATATAATTATAATTTCTTAAACATCTCATATAATAAATCATTACAATATAAATTAAAAACTACAGCAAAATAAAAATTATACTATTAATCATGTTTATAAATAATAAAATATATCATGCTATAAAGCAAAATAAAAATAATAACTCTAAATTATTAGTTGGTTGTTGGTTGTTTGGAGTACTCATGGTGTAACAAAAAATATTGAATTCAGTTTTTTGTTAATAGCTTTTGAATTCAGGAGGATGGAGGAGATATAATTTTTAGAAAGTAAAATATTAGAGATGATGATTTCCTTTTCTATAATTCAAAAAAATCTATGAATTGAATGTAATAAAAGAAAAAAGGTATAAAATAAGCTGGTTATGGAAGAATAAATTTGACAATCATGTGTCATGTGTCACATGTTTATAATATAGAACAAAAATTAAAGGGCGTAATTAAAGGGCTAGTTAAGGATGTAATTAAAGGGTAGTGTAAAACAGTAGCATAAATTTGGTTAAGTTTTATCAAATTATAACTCAGCTGAAATATATTATCTAACACAAAAACTTGATGCAGAGTTATTAATATATATTTTATCGGGTATTTATACGGGTATCGGGTCGGGTCCGGTTATGGGTCGAATAATTAAATGATACCCATATCCTACCCATTACAGTATCGGTTCCGGTTCGGATCCGGGTCGGATATTAAATTATTAATTTTGTACCCATACCCATAATTTAATCGGTTATATTTTTTAAACCATACCCTATCCAAATTAATCGGATCCGGGTCGGTTCCGGGTCGGATCCGGATCGGTTCCGGATCGGATCCGGGTAATCGGGTAAAAGTAGCACCTCTAGATATAATAGATTGTTGGAACTTGAAATTATTTCATTCAATAATAAACTTGCGTTAAATTTCATAATTTCTTTTATAAATATAATATATAAATAATATAAATTATACTTAATTAATTAAAAAATATTAAAAAAAGACTGACTATTGAGGTTGGTCCCTTAAATTTACAGAAATTACCTTTATACTTTTATAAAAAGAATGTGTCTTTACTATTTTACAAAAACTTTAGATCTGCATCTGCTACGCACTACTGCATCAATTGGATCAAAGTATGAACTGTGAATAAATAAAGGTGGCGGGGTCGACAAAGGTCGAGTGCACGTGCACCACAACGACGACAACGCACATTGGGTCAGTATGATTAAAAGCACTATACGAGAAAACAATGGAACGAAATATTATATATAATTAATGGAGGGTGCACTGTCAGAGGTTACGGTATCACTAGTGGCAAAAAAAAGTTGGTAGCTCGTGGCTCAATCTTGATTTACATATAATTTATTATGTTTGTTATTGGACTGAGTTGTTAATAAATCAGTTTGTAAGTATCTCAGTTCATATTAAATGAGTTCAAGTTAGAATCTAGTTTGTGAGCTAGTTTGACTAGGTATGAATTTGTAAGTCTTTTATGCTTTCTAGCTTGGTCCAAAAAAATTGTAGAATTTGTTTTCTTAAAATAAGGTTTAGTCTAGGCCAGCTTACTAGTTCGGTCTAGCTTACGAACTGGCTCGTGACATTACAAGTTGAGATTTCAATTCAGACCCAGTTGGTTGCTAACAAACCAATTATGAATTAGATCTAGCTCGTTACTACCCCTAGATAATAGTGTTTTTTTTTAAAATAATTATAATTAAAATAATAAAATTTACTAAACTAACTTGATTACTTTAGGTTTTTTTTTTTTTTTACAAAATCATAAGTACTAAGTTGGAAATTTGATTTCAAGAGGTATTGAATAGGCTACTCAGTAAACTACTTGATGAAAGACTTAATAAATCATGAGGTATTTTGCAATTAAAAGCACGCAATTCAGAATTCGTAAATTCAAAATAAAATAGTAAAGGAATTTAAATCTTATTGTTTTGAATTGAAGACATCTTTAAGCGGAAGCGTTAGTACTGATCTTCATCGGTTTTTCTCAGATCTGATGATGGAGACCTTCAGCGTTTTCTTTACTTCTCTCTTTCAAAATGGATGAAAAGTTTTTCAGAATAATATCCCTCAAAATCAATAGAGAGAGACATTTTCAGAAATGATCCCTTAAAATAAATGGGCAGAAAAACGTTTTTGGAATGACATCTGTCCAAATAGAGAAGATGTCTTTTTATATTATCTGAAACAATCTTTGGGACCAGTACATTTATTAATAGCAAGCTGAATTTTTCCATCAAAAATTTTATGTCTTTTCGTTAATTTCTTTAAATGAAATTGGTGCACAATAATAACATAGGCCACATAATAAAATAAAACTAACACTTGATACACCACATAACACTTGATACACCACAAATTCATCCAATCTCACCGAGTAACCTATTTAATATCCCTTCTATATACCAAATAGGCTATTCGGTTATTATGATTTTTATAAAAACTAATCACTTATGTATGTTGGTTCAGTAATTTTTTTTTAATTGTGATTATTAAAAATAATTCGGTACCATTTCAGACAATTAAGGAACCAAGAGCGAGCATACAACGCCTTGATTTCTTCTCCTTTTCTTGATGCTTTATTTGATTATTTATTAGTAGGTTAGTATGTATATTCATGAAATGAAGGTCAATTGATTCATTTATTTTTAATTTTTTTTATTTGTACATAATTTTCATTATAATTTAGAGAACAATAGTATGAATACATTCTTATTCACAATATAATTTTTTTTATATACTTGATTTTCTATTTACGTTTAACCCCTATAACTTGAAACTTATTAGATTTCTACATCTATTAATATGTAACGATTTGTATTAAGATCTTTTTATTAAGTTTATTCTCAATCATGAACCTCCAACTCATGGAAGAATCAATATATATGCATGCAGGTGACACTTTCTCTAGAGCCTATATTTAAAAGGAGCATAAGCAATGATTTTCGAAATGATGCTACACTTGAAGAAGACTTCATAGCTCATGCAAGAGATCATGAATTTGCTGACATAACATGGTACATATCACAGTACAAGGCTGTGTACCGGAAAGACAATCGGGTTCCACTGAATTCTTCTGGTGATGCTGTAAACGACTTTATCGGGTTCCAATCGACACTCGTCGTGGCCTCAACCGGTGTACGAGCTGCAGGTACGATTAATTGTTGCTTGGAGTAAATATATATGTGGATCATGAATTTTCTTTTGAGTTTGTACAAAGTCTGATTCAACTGTACTTATCAACTATGCATAGTGCATATTGATCCGTACTATGGAATAATATCTTTATTTTTAATCTCTAAACAATCAATCTGAACCATTCAAACATGATCTTCATATAAAAATATACTTGAAGATCAAATTTTATATTTATTGGAACTTTTTTACTATTTTTTTAGGTAGGTAAATTATTAGATCAAGTGGTTTTCTTCTTATCGATCTAAAATTTCAAAAAAGTGTAAAATTTATTCTACAAGTACATTTTCGTATGAAAATCATGTTGAAGGGTTCATATTGACTATTAATTAAACTTTGAAATTAAAATATTGATGCGTAGTACGAACGTATCTGCACTATGCATAGTACCATATCCTCACTCTTCTTTGTTTATGTATTTTTTCTGAGATCCAATTCATCAAATTTTAGTAATGATGCAAAAAGGCATGTATATTCTAATCATTTATATATACAAGGTTTGGTGATTTTGAAAATTGTCAACCACAACTTGCATTTTGATGATGTAAATATGTCACTTACTGAATCATGTTACATTCAAAATTACCAGAAACCTAGTCAGGATATATGCCAGTATATCATAGCCATATTTTTCAAGTAACATATAGTATAGTCATTAGGCTTTTTTTAAATCATTATACTGTTATGTCAATACTGATTCTAATCAAATTTCTGTGTACATACAGAGAAGGCATTGGAGAAATCAAGAAGCACAAAAGGAAAGTGTGCACTAGCTGCTTCAGAGATAGCTTACAAAAGACTCATAGGAAATGGCTTGAAGAACAATGGCATTACCTTCCTTGGATACCCAGTTGTTGGTTATCAAGGAAAGATGCAAACTTCGGGTTCTTGCCTCCGCTCCTCCACATTAGACCCGCTAAGCATGTGCGCATGGGACCCGAGAATAAAGGGGCTCTCCTTTTACGAGAGCACAGCAATCTTTTCCGCATCTCAATTCAAGAACTTCATTATTGATGTAAAAAAGTTACGTGATTTGAAGGCAGAGAACCTCTGTGGAATCGACATGTATAACGGGATCCTGATCAGGTTTATAAAGCAATCAGAAGCGTACTTAGGTCAAACTGAGGATTCGGTTGTGATTGATTTCAATTATTTTAGAGCAGACGATGCCTCGACACCGAGGCTATATCAGGATGTAATGGAAGAGATCGAACAAATGGCATTTAGAAAATACAATGCTAGGCCTCATTTCGGGAAGAACCGACGTGTCGCATTCTTTGGTTTTGTACACAAGTACCCGAATTGGGGAAAATTTATGCAAGTGAAGAAGCAATTGGATCCTGTTGGAATTTTCGACAGCTTCTGGTTGGATACGGTACTAAAACCCGAGAGCGAATTAGAAAAAGAAGACGGGTGTGCTATGGAAGGGCAGTGCATTTGTTCGACCGATAGGCATTGTAGCCCGAACCGAGGGTACTTGTGTAAGCCAGGGCTTGTGTACAAGGAAGCCATGGTGTGCAGATACTCTAATGCTTCAGCACAGTAGCTAGGTTGATTTGTTATACATTAATAATATTTTTGTAATTATATATACAACCAATTACAAAAGAATAAATACTTATTCAGTGATTATTATTCTCATGAATTGTTTGTATTTTTTTGGTTCAAAAATTATTGTTTTTGTATGCTTTTAGAAGCAGTGATTTACTAATTTTAGTACAAATTGAGCTTCGATAATATAAAAAAAATGGAACTATAATTAGAATAGGATGGCAATTCTGTTTGGCAGAGCTCATGGAAATGCACAAATAGCTGACTTTTATGTTCTAGTCAACTTGATTTTTTTTTTTTTGAAAACCAATTCTGCACAGTAAAATTAATATTAATTAACTAGTAAAATATATATAATTTTTGTATTTTAAAAAAAATGCAGATAAGATTTATTTCATTTAAAATGTGAATTCGGATAGATGCAATAAACTCTCTGTTCATGCTTTCTTTAAAAATGTTGAGAACATTTATTCGGAGAGTTATATTGTCTACGCTATTTTACTTACACTCTAAAGTCTATAAACATATTGATATTTAAAAAATAAAATCTTATGTTATTAAAAAAATAAAGCTATGAAAGTGGTGTTCTTATTTATTCAACAAAATATTTAATCTTAATTTTCTCTTATACTTATTCAAACAAGAGAAGATCACATTATATAGAATTTGAATTTTTTTTGAGATATATTTTAAAAATAGGATATCATTATCATAATAGCTAGTTGGAATAATTGAATTTTTCTTAGGAATAAGTTTTTTTCCCCGCTAGTTAGAATATTTTTTCGAGTTACAATTGTTTGTTCCCATTATACATTTTTTTTTTTGGATCAGAACAAGAGTATATAAGAAACTTTTGTACTTCATACTTTAATTTTACTTATAATATGAGCAAACAATTGAGAGCACATATAATCACAACAGTGTTTATACAAAATATGAAACTTATTCAAACTTCTTTTTTGGTTTTTTTAATAGTACAGAGAATTAAAATACAAAAAATACCTAAAAATTTACCTTTTCTTTGGAAATTATTTATACTTGATTAGAAAACCATTCTAAACTTCGAAATTTGTAATTTATACTTGCTCCACTAAGTATTTTATACACTATTGAACAAAAGATAAAAATCTAGAAAAAAAAAAAGAATATGTATGTAGGTTGAATTTGTTCATGCCTGGATATTACTTCCCATCCTGACATCAAGTTGACACATACAATCACATATAAAAGTGTTTATATCAATTATAAAATATGTTATATAATTTTATTAGTTGAGTTCAAATATCTTTTACAGTTTTACTTTTGTTTTCAAGATCTAAACAACCGATTCAAACTGCTCAACATAATCTCAATATTAAAATACGCTTGGAGCAAAGATTATATTTTTTCTGGATTTTTATTATTATTTTTTAGAAAGGTAAAAAATCACAGTTTTTCACAAGATTTTGGACCATTCAAAGACAATAATATGTGTCTATTTAAAATATAGTACAAAATTTTCAAAAAATATAAATTTAGTTTCCAAACACATTTTAAAATAGATATCATATTGAACAGTTCAAATAATATCTCGTATCTTTCATATCTCAATCACACCTCACATTCTTATCTCAATTTTAAATACCCACAGTGATTCAAACTTTTTCCCCTATGCTATGAGCAATTTCATACATACACCTCAAAAATTTTGAAATTACATATTCCCTCCTCTAGAATTTGTAATATCATATTACCCTTCTAAATTTCAAAAACTCAGAATTTACCCATTTTATTTCCTTTTCCATTAGAACTCATTTTAAATTTATAAGATACTCATTTTAACCTTTACCGAACCGAGAAAGTTCAGTTTATATGGTTCGGTTTTCTTGATATAATCCGAAATTCTTAAAAATACCATAACCCAAAAAATAATAAAACAAAACGCCACGTTTTCTGAAAAATTCGAATTTTGATACGGCCGCATCTAGAGGATGCGGCCACCTTTTTTTTTTTTTGTTCAAACTGAACTGCCGCACGAGAAGAAAAAAAAAAGGTGGCCGCTTTCCCTAGATGCGGCCATGCTATTTTTTGAACTTCCACAGAATCATGGTCTTTTGGTTTATCATTTTTTGAGGTATGGTATTTTTAAAAATTTCGGTGATATAATGGATCGGTTTGGTTTAAACTTTAAAACTGATTTAATAGTTCAGTTTGATTTAGAAATTTTAAAATCAATTAGATTGAACCGACTAAATTTTTTAAAACATCTCCCGAACCAAATATTTAGAAAAATTCAAAAATTACGACATAATATATATTGCTTGGTTCGATTTAAAACCGGCTAAATTTATATTTAAAAATTAAAAAAATTAATAAAAAAAAATTATTTTATGATTTTTATGCTATTTCAGTCTGATTCTTATGCCATTTCAATCCAATTCAGTTTAATTTTTAAAAACCTGAAAAAAATTTAATTTGTCTATTTTAATTCAGTTTGGATCAAACTATGCTACACCCCTGCTCGTGAAAGACAATGATCAAACAGAAAGACAATTATTAAAAAAATCGCTCACAGACAATTATTTCAATCCAATTTGTTTGTCACGGAATTATATGGAATGAGATTCAACGGAGATGGGAATTCACTTTTGAAAATATGGGAACCCATCGGTATGGGTATGTACGTCAGTACATGATTGATTATGAGAATGTGGTGAAATGAGTGTTTGGTTGTACCCTGGAATTAGTTGTGATAAATCTTATTTTCTTTCTAAATGATTGATATTATACAATTATTTATATTAATAAAATTATTAAAAATATAATTAAATAAAATAGATTAAAAAATAACATAACGTTACTTATTAATTATTATTTTAAAATATAAATGTTTTGATAATTAAATAAAATAAGAAAATAGATACAAATAAAATAAGAAAATATTTATAAAAAATGAAAATAAATTAGCTAAATCCAGTTTAATATTATTAATTATGATAAAATAGTTTAATTATGTCAAGAAGCAACTCAATTTATTGATTTTCACTTTAGCTGCACCAATTGAAAAAAATAAAATGACCTTTGACTCAATTTAATTTTTTCTATATAAATAGTGCTTTTGAAAGAGAAAAATGGAACATGAGAATTAATTGAGAATTTAGTTAGAAAGATAACAAGCTGCCAACACATCTGGAGTTAAATACTAATATTCTGTTTTTTCTCAAAAAAAATCCAAGCAACCAAACAGGACCTTAAAAAAGAAAAGGAGACCAGAACAAAATCCAAACATGGCCACATGGGTACCCGCTCGATGGGAATTATGGATTATCTGTCACGTGTTCTCTTAAGAAAATATCTTAGCGGGTCGTTCTGTATATACACTATTGACTTGCTACACAAATATCAATATAGATAAATTAACATAAGAACCTTCAATTCTTTGTCGTTTCTCACATTTCTCACCTACGCCCCTGTAGCCACGTTTCTCTCAGACTCACTGTCACTTGCCAATTTGCATATTCATTCGCTCGATCGATCGATCGATCCCTTTTCTTGCAAGAAGAGAGAGAGAGAGAGAGAGAGAGAGAGAGAGAGAGAGATGGAGGTGAAGGGTCGAGCGCCGGGAAAGATAATACTTGCCGGAGAGCACGCGGTGGTGCACGGCGCTGCGGCCATCGCTGCTTCTATTGATCTCTATACTGAGGTGCACCTCGCTCTCCGTCCTTCCGGTTCGCCTCTTTAATCCCACTATTGTGCTATGCTCAATACAAATTATGATTTGCTGTTCTCTGTTGTGGAATTGAGCCCCTGTTGTCTCAATTGTTAGCTCAAGGAAGCCTAAGTTGATACATTATTCCAAAAAATGCTCTAAACGGGGAGGGGGATAAAGAAATTAGGTTTAATTTCTGGACAAATTTGTATGTAAACAATTTAGGTAAGTACTGTACTGCACTGCACTGAAATGGTAGCAAAGCCTGGTAGAATGATCCGTGATTTCTTATAAAAATTTAGATATGTTCCTGAGTGTGTTTGCTGAGATTTGAATCCTTTCAAGTGCCCCCGACTTTTGCAATGAGGATTTAATTGGCCAAAATTTGCACAATTTGCCCTTAATTTTGCTGTAAAAATCTAAACAAGCCAAGAAGAACAAAAATTAAGCCTAGAAAAGCAAAAATTAAACTGAAAAGACATTAGTTTGAGAATAAGTTGGTTTGCATAGGCCGGTTACTGTTAGTAGATGAACTGGCTAGACAATGTGCATGAGAGATTTTGTTCATTCAAATCAGTAAAATTATAAGTGTTACATCAACTTCAGACTATATAACATCTCGGCTCTTAGCATTTATTTATGGGTCATTTTACAGGTCAAGAAGATGATTTACTTGAGATTGATTTGAAAGATATGAAATTAAATCTGTCTTGGCCTTGCTCACAATTAAAGGGGGTTTTAGGAGATTGCTCCGGTGATGGTACTTTACTGAGGCTGTGTACCTCTGAAAAGTTGGAATTGCTTTCTGGCCTTGTTTCTGAAAAAAAATTACCTCAAGAGAATATTCAGCTCAGCTCTGGTCTCTGTGCTTTCCTTTTTCTATATACGTCAATCCTTGGGTATGTAATTTACTAGCGTAGGATACTCGTTATTTTTTTAGGGGGGATTTCACTGTATATACCAAAATGTTACTTTATGTGCATCAGATGTAGAGAAATGACCCATTTGCCCTCGGGAACCGACCAATTAGAAGATTATATTTTTTGGAAACATGGTACTACATATTTTATATTTTTCTTAATAAAGGGTGTAATGGGCACCTGATTAAAATGAGTTTTAATAGAAAAGACGATATAATGGATAAATTTGTGAGTTTTTGAAATATAGAAGGGTAAATATGATATTATGAATTTTAGGGGAGGAATACGTAATTTCAAAGTTTTTATGGGGTATACATGAAATTCCCATTTTTTTAAACAAAAAAGAATCCACAGAATTATAAAATAAGGTAAACACCTTTTAGGCCAGCTATATCCATTTTACCCACAAAAATTTCAGTCATTAAACTGGCACTGACAGGGACTGAATTGTATGAATATTTCGTATTGTTAAAACTTCAATAGCAGTATTCTAACATATTTACCTGTTTATTAAGGCTTACTTTCAATTGATCAGTATCATTTCTTGTTATCTTATATTAATTTTGTTCTTAATCTGTGTTGGTTTGGGTTATTTTGACTAGATTTCCATTGCTGATAAAAACCCAATTAAGATAGAAAGACAAGCCAGAAAAATGACAAATGTGAATAAAAAACTGTGAAAAGGTTTAGAAAAATATATTGACAAAAAGGGCATGTGTTGTCATGGTGTTGACAAAAAGGGCATGTTGAATTAGAAAAATATATTGACAAAAAGGGCATGTGTTGACAAAAAGGGCATATTGAATTAGTAAAAATTATCTAATTTGATTAAAAGGATTGTTCTCATGGTGCTTTAAGTGATGCAATGTCAAAATAAGGTGATCACTATAGTTTCCCATAGATCTCTGCCGACTTGGGTGACATGTTCTTCAATATTCTAAAATCACATGGGACAGTAAAGAGGAATTATTTTGTTGGTATATTCTCATTTATTCTCTGTTAAGATACAATTACAAGTATTTATAGAGAAGCTATTCTTGACCTAATCTTTGTCTAAACTAGAGTTAACTATTGCTAACTAAGATTACAAGCATAGTTAGTTGTTAGAAGTTTGTTACAGCATTCTGGTAAATATTCTCCAAGCTATTCAGATGCTCTCCAATTGTATTGATTATCTAAGATTTCTTCTAATTTTCAGATTTAAGCCGGGAAAGGCTGTTGTAACTTCCGAACTACCTATGGGTGCAGGTCTTGGTTCATCAGCCTCATTTTGTGTGGCACTTTCTGGTGCTTTGATAGCATTATCTGAGAAGCTGTTTTTGAATGATAAAGAGAAAAAGATAGATCTTGAACTTGTAAGCAAGTGGGCTTATGAAGGAGAGAGGATAATTCACGGAAAGCCTTCTGGAATTGACAACACTGTTAGCACCTTTGGTACAGCTCCTCTCCTTTGAATCTGTTTTCATAAAATTTTGTAATTGTCCACAATTTCATTTTTCTAATAACATAATTTTATTACTTTTTGGTTTTCTTCTGACAGGGAACATGATCAAATTTAAGAAAGAAGTGACAAAAGAAAACTCAATCATGCCCGTAAATTCAACCACCCCCCTCAAAATGCTGATCACTGACACAAGAGTTGGGAGAAATACAAAATCACTGGTTGCCAGTGTTTCAGAAAGAGTGTTGAGACACCCGCATGCCATGACATCAATATTCGATGCAATCAATTCGATCAGTGATGAGTTGGCATTGTTAGTTGAGTCCCCAGCAGCAGATCAGGCGGCAATCTCAGAAAAAGAAGAGAAATTGATGGAATTAATGCAGATGAACCAGGGGTTGCTTCAGTGCATCGGGGTTAGCCATGAATCAATAGAGACAGTTGTTAGAACAACTATGAAAGCAAAATTGGTTTCAAAGCTTACAGGGGCTGGTGGTGGTGGCTGTGTCTTGACATTTGTGCCTGCATGTATCCTTCCTTTATATAAAATTGTTTTTTCCTCTCCTTTTTCTTACAGTCTGGTATCAATGACAAGCACTACTCATACAAATACTAGGTAAACTATAAGAGAGTGAGGCTATGGTACTATGCATAGTGCAGATTGGTCCGTACTACGGATCAATATTTTCGTTTCCAAAGTCCAAATAGTGGATCTGAACCGTTCAACACGATCTCCATAATAAAATATACTTGCATACTAAACTTTTCATTCTTTTTGAATTTTTATTTTATTTTTTAGATAGGTAGAAAATCACTACTTTTGAATTGTTTAGAATTTTTAGATCAGGTAATTTTCTACCTATCAAAAAAATTGGTAAAAATATTCTAAAAAATGTAAAATTTTAGCTCAAAGTACATTTTCATACGGAGATCATGTTGCATGGTTCAGATTGACTATTTGGACTTTACTATGGAGATATTGATCCATAGTACGGACCGATATGTACTATGCATAGTACCGTAGCCTCAGTCCAAGAAACTATTAGGGTAGGACTTAGTTTGTAAATAGGTCCTGGTTGGATTTCAACTCAACACCTGGTAAGATGTGATTTTATCTATCTAGTAACCCTAAAAGCTTGAGCTGATATAAGAGTGGGAAATTTTATAGCTTTTTGTGACTTGACAATGCCTGATATGTTAACTCCCTTGACATAAATTCAGTACTGTCAGCTGCAGTGACAGAGAACATTATTTCTCAAATCGAGGAATGCGGTTTTCGATGCTTTACGGTTGAAGTTGGAGGTCCAGGCGTGCAAGTCTTTTCTTGCTAATTTCTTAATCCTTTTTTATTTGGTCATTCTTATTTATTGTTTATTGTAGTACTGGTTTCTTAAATTTTTGCCAAGGTATGGATTAATCTTAGAACATTTCTGCCTATGGATTTTCTTGCATAATAAAAGAGTTGAATTATTTTCCATTTCTAGTTTGAAACTATGCAACTGAAATAAATGTTTTACCAGAGTGATAGAAGTCAGCAGTTTAGCTATCTTGCAGGTCTAGTTGTATCAGTTCAACAAGGCTAAGAATTTCAATCTAATTTTATGCAAGTTTAATTAGTTATTTTGGTATTTTTGATGCTCAAGAATTGTTTGATCTTCCTGAATGTGTTCCTTTTGCTTTAGTTTATTAGCTAAATTCTGATAAATTAATGTTTTACGGTACTTTGAGCAAATTGCTACCATCTTTTACCTAGTTTGCAAAAGGCATAAAATATTTCTCATATTCACAGCAAACGTAAACATCTTTTTCTTGTTAATTTCTTCCTGTGAGTTCGTAAAAGTGCAGAGAAGATACGACTTTAATACCAACTAGAAGAAAACAAGCCTCAGTAGAAAATATGGGGAATAGTATATATCCCGGTCCATAAGTTTTATGCTTAAACTAGAAATACAGGAATAGTATTATATCATAGATACATGAAAGTGCATACGAGCATTAAATAAAAGGGAAAAATTTCATATCACAACTCAAAAAAGATTCATATTCCGTGGCACAAATATTGTACAAAGAAAAAACACGAATGTTCAAAAGAGGGTGGAAAATGGAAATTAATTTAAAAGTAATACATATTTGCACCGCAGTACCGAAAAATCATTGTTTTTTTTTTTTTTTTTTTTTTGCATTGATCACGCCCGTAGGCAAAAGGTTACAAGCTGAGCATTGGTTTCATGTATAACCAAAACACATAAAAACAGAAATTAACACCTAGGCAAAATTGGATACGTAAACCCCATGTATTTCCATGCATAACCTTCCCTAGACCCCAATTTTGCTAAGCCATCTGCTATGCCATTCTCTTCTCTGCCAATATGTCTGCATACAAAACCTTGGTTAGTCTTCATCATCTCCCAGATTTGCATGATATCATCAAGAGCCCTCCAGTCAGTATCCATTGGTGGATGAAACTGAGAGACCGTATCAGATAATGATTGACAATCTGTGAGAAAAACACAAGAGGTGATGTTACAAGATAAAGCATAACACATCCCATCCTTTAAAGCTAAGGCCTCTGCCTGTAAGGGACAAGATGTCATTGCTCCTGCTGATTTGTAGGCCACCAGTGAGTCGCCAAAAGTGAGAACAAACCCCAAACCGCCCCTCCATTCATTGACCCAGGAACCATCCACATAGCAATAGTGTTGGTCTAGAACCTGAGACAATTGAGATGGGTCAGCTCCTCCCTGAGTAAAACTTTGTACCAAGCCTGAGACCCTACTACCACGACTCCTTGCTGATTTAGCAATCACAGTTTCAGCATTAATCTTACGAAGATAAGAACTGAAACCATCGAAACTCGGCAGCTTTCCACTATAAGCTTTATCATTCCTACACCGCCATATGGCCCAGATGGAGTTTACAAACAGGGTCCACTGATCATCAGAGCAGTTATTGGCAATATCCACAAGGGAATGGTGAATGTTACCTGTCAGGAAGTCGGTTCTAACTGATAAAGGACCCGCAAACCAACAACTCCTTGCAAAAGAACACAAAAAAACCATATGGGCTGCATCTTCATTCTCCTCTCCACAGACCGCACAAATAGAATCACCCTTGGAGGTACGAGCCTTCAAAACCGCACCTAGGGGCAGAGCATTATGGACTAGTTTCCACAGAAAAAGTCTAAGCCGAGGAACTATCGAGCCTTTTCTCCAAATAATTCGCCAAGCTTCCTTCTGTAATTGAGGAGACCGAACCCCACTCAAATTCTGGTTTTGTAATTCAGACAACTTGAGATATGCCTTTTTAACCGAGAACATCCCATTTGAGGCTGGAGAGAAGATGAGCCGATCCTCTTGATCTTGGGAGACCGGGGGACTAACAGAGGACATAACAATCATACATCCATGTAGGCCAAACAGTTGCATGAGTTTTTCACCATCCCATGTGTCTTCCTCTTGAATTTTTAACTCTCTGACTGTGATGCCCCTTTGCTGGGCATTTTGCGGAGCGAATTGCATGATACCTGGAGCCCACGGTTGAGCAAAAGCCTTACACTTATGCCCATTCCCCAACTTCCAGCACAACCACGGCAACAAGAGAGGTCTAAGAGACATAATACCCTTCCAAAAGACAGTGCATCTACTCCCCCTTTTATTAGTCCAAATATCTGATCGTGGCATGTATTTTGCATGAACAATTTTAACCCACAACGCCTCAGAACCAGCTGCCAGTTTCCATAGTGACTTCATAAGCATTGCCTCGTTTACTCGTGCCAAATTCCTTATTGCCAAACCTCCTGCATCCAGTGGTTCAGACAGTTTGTCCCAAGCCACATATGAGAGAAATCTTTCTCTGTCCATAGCGCCCCAAAAAAACCTCCTCATTAAACTTGTTAACTCTTTAAGAACCCCAGCTGGAATTTTCCCAGTTGCCATGTAATAAATAGGTAATGATTGCACTACAGATTTAATCATGACTAGTCGTCCCGCTTGGGAGAGAAGACGACCTTTCCACATTTGTAATTTAGAGCTTACTTTTTCAATAAGAAAATCATACGATCCCTTTGTGGTTGAGATTGGAGCTCCAAGGTAGAGAGGTGATTTGTCACTGTTAGGCACGCCTAGAACACTTGAGATGGCAACCCTTTCCTCTTCAGTTGTGGCCTTACTATACCATACTGAGCTTTTTCCTGGACCTACACGTTGACCTGACAGATCTGAGAAAATCTGAAGCGTTTGCATCAGAGTTTCAGCTTCAAAGGTTGTGGCTGAACCAAATAATAGTAGATCGTCAGCATATATGCAGTTGGTAATCGGCACAGCACTTGGTGCAAGTTTAACCCCCTTCAAAACACCACAGTCGGTTAGATATTGGAGTTGTCTAGAAAGGATATCCATACCTAGGATAAAGAGGTACGGAGAAAGAGCACAACCCTGCCGCAAACCACATTCTGGCTTGAGATAACCATCCCCCGTGCCATTTATGATCACCGAACATTGTGCAGATTTGACACATGCCATAATCCATTGAACTAATCTTGGGGGAAAACCATAGAACGGCAAGATGGAGGCAAGAAAATTCCAATCCATACGATCAAATGCCTTTGACAAATCCACTTTCAAACAAAATTCCTTGTTCACATAGTTCTTAAGCTTAAAAGAATGCAGAACTTCTCGCAATAGGATCACATTTTCTGATATGTCTCTACCCGGCACAAAAGCCGATTGGGCAGGGGAGATACACGAAGAAATGTAGGGTTTAATCCTTGCTGCAATAGTTTTAGAGATCAACTTATAAATCACATTACATACCGAAATCGGATGAAAATGACCGACTCTGTTTGCATCTTGGGTTTTCGGTATAAGGACAAGGCTAGATCTTGCAATGGAACTCGGCATGACTCCATTTCTGAAAAAATCAGTAGCTTCTTGTATCACAACTGGGCCGAAAACCTCCCAATTATCTTGAATCATTTTAGCATTGAAACCATCGGGACCGGGCGCTTTATGCGGTCCAAGAGATTTCAAAACTGAAAACAACTCTTCCTCTGTTGGGATTGAGCAAAGATGCTCCTGAACAAAATCTGAAAACAACGAAAAATCATTGTTGCATGCAGCATTTAAGTAAATTAACACTAACACAAATAACAATAAAATCATGCAGTATGGAAAGAAAATATTAAAAGAATATAACAAGAAACCTCCAAAGTAAATTAACAGCAAACCAATTAAAGAATTATACACTCCAAACCAGAGATCCATGCTAGAAATGAAGGGAAGATGTTTCAACATGTTGTGGATCTCACTTTCCTTCTCCAAAGGTTATTCTATAGGCGAAGCCGGATCCGGACAAACCCAACCCGAAATTAATGGAGGGAACATGTTTGCACACATCTTGAATATTAATTTCATCCTTCTTCAATTTATGGCACCATGATATGTTGAGTTCTTTGAGGTTGGACAGGTACCGAAGACCGAGAGGCACCTGCAGGTTGTTACAGTAACTTAGCATCATTACCTTAAGCATCGGCATGGCACCCGCCTTTATCTCCAATTTTTCAAGATTGTTTAGGCCGACAAACTGCAACTGATGTAGCTGTTGGAAGCCTCCAGCAGAACAACTCATCATAAAACCTACTTGACTGTGGGCCAACTCGAGCACCCTGAGGCTGCGTAGATTCTCCAGGACCACTAGCGGATCATCCATGAACTTGAAATTGTTTAGTTTAAGCTCTGTGATATGGATGGGAAACATTCCAACCTCAAGCGACAACCAGAACTGATACCGGATCCGGATCCAAACTGCTCTAGGGACAGAGATTGTAAATGCTAATAAAATGGAAACCTTCGCATGTCGACTATTTCTGGTGGCACTTCATAGCCGGCTAATGTAAGACGGGTTAGATGCTTTAGTGTATCAAGCAACTTGGCAGTTAAATCCCATGAAAACGACCTCATCATTAGGATATCTAAATCGCGCACATTTGGTAGTTTAGGCAACTCTGCATTCCATGACTCAATGCTCCTTACACCAGTGAGTGTTTGCAGATTTCTTAGGTCGGCAGATGGTAAGGATCCGTAACTATACCGACAAATAACATTTTTGTTTTTTTTTTATAGAAAATGATATATTTTCATAAATAATTTAGACTAAATGACAAATAACATTTCTTAAATGACATATGAAATGACATTACATGTAAATAGCATTCCTTAAATGACATATTTTAACATATTAAATGACCTTTTTTTTTAATCTTTTTTGCTATATTTTCATAAATAAAATTCTCATACAAATTGAATTAAATGACAAATAACATTCCTTAAATGATATAACAAGAATAGAAATAAATAAAGACATGACCAATCAATTATCAATCAATTCAAAATTTCTTAAATAACATTTAAAAAATAGAAATAAATCACGATCAATCAGAAAGATGACACAATTTGCATATAGAGAGTACATGTCTAAATAAATTTAGACTTCTACATGTAAAAAAAATATCAAATAGATGCATAGAATCAGAATATTTGATCATAGAATTAATATTCAATCCGAAATTTTATCTTTTGATCAAAGTCATTGGCAGATCAGAATATATGCTTAATATAAAAATAGAGATACACGACGTCAACATTATTTTTATGATAAATGCAACAGAGAAATATTTTAGGCATGTTTGACTTAAACTAAATAACATACTTAATCTATAAGAAAAATGTTAGTATAGAATATGAGTTGACTGTAAAAGAGCCAATTAAATTTTAAGAGTAAGATATCTTATCTCAAAAGAAAACAAAAAATCAACCGGATCTAGATGAATCTGTAATAGAATGGAGAACTATGGAATTTTATATACCTTTGCATTAGATCTTCTGGGAAAATCTCAGTAGTATCTTCCAATGTTCTGGATTCTTCTGCCGGTATAAACCCCTCAGTAACTCACAACCAAACTAATTTTTGAGCATCAATTTCACTGTTTTTAGAAAAAGCCGCCAAGTACATAAAATATAACTTGAGAACAAATGACAAGTCATTGTAGCTGGTGGCTATGATCTCAGTACATTTTCTCCCATTAGTTCCCCAGTTCATAGTTTGCAACATTTTATTCGAAGCAGCATAATTGGCAGGTCTTTTTGATAATAAACATCTTAAAACCACCAATGCAAGGGGTAACCCACCACATTTTTTGACAAATTGTTTTCCAACCTCATACAGATCATCGGGTTATTCTTTATTCAAATCTCGATCAGGCAAAGCCTTTTTGAGCAAAAGCTCTAGGCTCGGTTCATCAGTTAAATAGGGAAGTTTATATGGTTGAGCATCATCGGCAATGTATTGAAATCTAGTAGTTATTTATGGTTACTCCACTTCCACTCTCATCTAAGATACGAAGGTATTTCTTACCATTAAGAGTTTTGTAAAGCTTTGTAAGTAAATACTCCTCCCCTTTCTAGGTCGCTTCGAGATAGGAGGCTCAACATGTTCTATTATCTTTCTCAAAATATCCATTAGATTGAACTCTTGAGAGATAGCTACCCATATGTGAACATCAAACTGTATTCTAACATCATTGCTGTAGAAAATAAAGTAGATGGTCATCAATTTTTGAAAGATTGAAAAATCATATTATTAATCAAATTTTGACAAATTAAGTTGCTTCATATAATCATATTTACCTAGAGGAGGGTTCAAATGCCTCCATGTTTTTATGCCTCCATCATGCCTCCATCTCTTTCCATCATTTTCAAAGTTCAAACAGTCGATCCGAACCGCTCAACCTAACCTCCATACTAAAATATGTTTGGAGACCAAATTTTATATTTTTAGGAATTTTTTTACTATTTTTTTAGATAGGTACAAAAATACTGTTTTTAGATGATTCAGATTTACTGATTTTGTATCTATCTAAAAAAATAGTAAAAAAAAATTTCTAAAAATATAAAATTTGGTCTCCAAACATATTTTAGTATGGAGGTTAGGTTGAGCGGTTCGGATAGACTGTTTGAAATTTGAAAATGATAGAGAGATAGAGGCATAATGGAGGCATTTGAACCCTCCTCATTTACCTATTGTAGACTTTTTTAGCAAGAGTGGTTTTTCCAAGCCCACCAGGTCCCTCAATTGAGATGACAACACGCCTTTTAGTGCTTGTGTTAAGCAATTGCTTTATGATGGTGTCCCTTTCTAGATCGAAGCCGACAATATGAGGATCATCAATGTCAGGTAGCACTGGGGTTGTAACCGGTAACCTCAGCCGCTCTCCAGTGCCCTTGCCCAAGAAGTTGATTCCATATCTATCTCTACTTTCATTGATCTCCCGAATCCGTGCCAGGTTCTCATTCATCTCATCAGCAAGGTTGTGCAAAGCCGGGAGCTTTTTGCTCTTGCTCCAC
This sequence comes from Carex rostrata, assembly GCF_964058835.1. Taxonomy (NCBI): domain Eukaryota; kingdom Viridiplantae; phylum Streptophyta; class Magnoliopsida; order Poales; family Cyperaceae; genus Carex; species Carex rostrata. The sequence continues at coordinate 968,727 of NC_135950.1, forward strand.
ATCCTTTTAGCAGCCGCAAAAATTCGAGAACATCCTCTCGGGATCTCTCTTGAAGGGTTCTCGGGAACCTTCAAATACAAGGCATTGTCTATTACATCTTCTATGTCGTAAGCAATATCTCTGACTTTCCTCACCCAATGTTTCTGCCTTTCATTTACCATCTGCTTCATGTCAACGTCGGCATCCTTGAGGAAACTTTGAATCCAACTGAGCTCACGACTCAAAGTCTCCACTTGCTTGCCGACGCCGTGTATTTGTAGAAGCTCCTTAACAGCAACATCCGACAACTTACCCAAAACTAAACTCACTATAACCTCGGCCATCTTTCAAGTTTGCTTCGTGTATCCTTTTATGTGATAAGCAACCTCACATCTTGGCCATCAAAACTGGGTGAACAAATGTGTCAGTAACTTCGGGTAAGAACAGTGTATTGACAAACATGAGAAAAAAACATAACAATACTATCAATCTTGCAATGACTTTAATCTAAACTCTGAACACATTCTCACAAATTGTTTCATAATAAGTTAGCGCTGAACACATCCTTTTCCTACTTTTGAAAATAATAAAAATTACTGTAATTTTCATGGAGTCCTTGAAACTTGTATAAATAACAAAATATCATAGCATATTAATTAAGATTTTTATATTTGAAAGGTGTATATAACTTATTGTATATCGGTTTGTGATAACTATTTTTTAAACATAATAGTTGTATATATTATTGGGGCAATATATTTTTCCTGAATTTAATGTGAAAGTATATATTTTCATTATATATCGTATATACAGTTAAATTTGATATGCTTATGGATAATAATTACTATATATCTAGCTAGTTGTATTCATTTTAGTGCTCAAAATATGACAATTATTACATACAATCTAGTGTTATTGTGGCTGTAAATATTTGGATTATTTTAATGTCGTGACATAATTACATATATTTAGTGTAGTATGGTATAATATTTCATTATAAAATGTACAATTAAATTATATCCAATGGCCTGAACCGGAACAACTTAAAAATTGGCAAGTTCAATCCTCACAAAAACTTCATTTCATTATTCTTGTTTTTTTTATCCACACCTAACGTGAGATTTAAATAATTTAAAATAAGTAAAAAAAAAAAACTACAAATATCTTTCAATCAGAGTTCAAATTTTAAATTAATTAAATAAATTAATGTAACCGCAATGGCAACCATCAACCCAATTAGTTGTGTTCCATATGTGTAATAATATTGTAGAAAGAAAAATAGGAAAACCAACTTAGTGTAAAATACAAATGTCTCTATTAAAATATATAAGTTAGCTATATTGAAGAAATAAATATAAGGAATAAAGAAAGAAAATTCTTGATAGTGTAAAACTATGGAAATTATATATATTATTTTGTTGATATACCAAACACGCAGGTAAGAATTAACCATAATTTGAGGATATATAAACATCTCTACAAACTACAATTATATGACAAGAGTAAATGAATAATAAATCTCGTACCTCTACATATTTGTTTCTTCATATGCTTGAAGTTTGAACATCTATTTGTTATTATTTCTCGGGTAAAATGATTTGTTTTTTTTTCAAGGTTTGCCTTCAAATAAGATAGCTAGCTAGATACCAAACCTGATCAGCAAGTATTGGATAGATGAAATGACAAGTTTGCATATATGCTAAAAGCTGGCGTTGTCTAAAGTTGAGAATATATATCATTTTTTTAAATGAAAACTAAACATAAACATAAAGAAAGGTATCAAAATTAATGAAAGTTCACTGGTAGGCCCAGTTAATTTATACCCTAATAAATTCTTTTATGTTCATTTGTTGGGCAGCAAGCCTATTGTGCCAAGTGTATGTTTCTTTTTTAGTTTGAGATAGTATTCGTATGAGCAGTGCTTGTCAGTGATACCAGACTGTAAGAAAGGGACAGGAAAAATAATCCATGAGTGAGGCTATGGTACTATGCATAGCACAGATTGGTCTGAATTAATTATCTCTATTTTCAAAATTCAAATAGTCAATCTGCACCGAACATAATCAAATTACAATATTTTCAGCAAACAAATATTGCAACATGCAACTCCCTGTACAGCAAGTAGACAAACAAACAAACAAAATTTGATCTTTGCAAGCAATCTAGTAAGCCAGGAGTTAACAAAACAGAATTATACAACTATAAGCTAAACAAAACTTTAATACCAACTAGGAGAAAACAAGCCTTAGTAGAAACTAGAGGGAGAAAGTCAGCGTGATATTTCAACATAAACCATTTGTGTATAACCATTAAAAACCGATGAATCCAATTTCCCTAAACCAAGCCTTTGGAACAGGGCATAACGTCCGTCTTCTACAATTGGATCAGAGGCACGGGCGGGGTCATACCGGGTCTGATGCGTCAGTGAGGGGCCCGCAACAGGAGGTAGTTCCCAGTACACATTCAGTATTGATTCGACAAAACGGCTATTTTGGAAATGCTCGGCATATGATATGGCTTTGTTGCTATGGTTAAAATCATCACGCATGTAACCTCTTACACCCCACCAAGCTTCTCCTTTGCCACATAGTTCATCTATGTCTAGTGCTTTGTCCCAAAATTTCTCTCTTTTCAACCTTATTCTTGCCTCGTCACCGTCCCTAAAGCAGCTGTGGCCACCACCTGTGGATGAAGTTAAAATATTTTTATAAAAAGACTAGCACTTTCAGGTAAATTTCATATAAGAACTTTGCATGCCCAAAAAAAAAGCAATTTATCTCAAAATTGCAAACAGAAAACCCTTCCTCTGCGTTAATTGCATAAAAGGTTCAAAATGGTACCTTCATTTGTGTCTTGTTTGATAAAGAAGAATATTCTTGCATGTTGTGAAAGGAAAGAAGGTGCAAATACCACATTACAATGTCTAAATTCTTTCTTATCAATATTATGGACTCTAAACCAAATTGTTTCATTTTTCTTTCTTTATTTTTGTAAATTTCTAAAACCCTAAGGTACACATGTATTAATCTTTTGGCCAAGAACACAATTTTTTTTTTTTTTTTTTTTTTGTGTACAGGAACCTTAAACATTGTCCTTCATGCAAATTTCAATCCGACATCACTGTATTTCTAAATTTAGTTGAAATAGAACAAGAACAGAACATGCACCTCTTATATAAGATTGGTCACAGATCTGCCTCAAGGAATAGTGGTCTCCAGTTCCAGTGTCATAGTTATCCTCGAATATTAAATGCTTAAATCCTGCCTTCAAAGCTTGTTTTAATCTGCAAATACGCATTAAGAAAATCATCTATTAGGTATGTATTAGCAAACCAGTATATGTAGAGTTATATAGTCAAATATATGCATGCTATGAAATAACAAATCAGCATGTAAACTAGGTTCCTATTAGATAGAGCATATATGTAAACTATGGAGTTCATGATTATATACATAACAAAATTTGGACCAACACAAAGTGGGTCAAATTGTCAACATTTTACCAATTGTACCTTTCCATTGTTCCAATCTAATAACTGTGTTATTTGCAAGCATCTCATATATGTCAGCTGTTGGTTGCAAAGAAAACAATATGATAAAACATATGGTATTATCTACCCAAAACCAAAATGACCCAATAACTAACCCCTAACAACAATAGAAAAAAAATAAACAAAAACAAGAAATATGCATATTTCACACCTCTTTAGCTCATTTTGATGGTCGTCAAAGAAAACAAGCACTTTACTTAAATCCTTGACTCCGTGCTGCCTCAGCACCTTGCCCCAATTCACACTTCCAAAATCAACAAAATTCTTTCCAGTAAAATATGTACAATTGGGGTCCACATAAGCGGGGCCCTTTTTCAGATACTTTTCTGGATGACGTGGAGAGAGAGAGATAATCTTTGCATCTGGCCTTGCCTGCATATGTCATAGTAGTGTAGATTTAGGCCAAGAGAAAACAAAAGAGAACTAGGCACAGGAGGATGAAGTGTTAATGATTAGTTTTGCAAATAAAGACCCAGCTTATATTTATTTTCGAAGGACTACATTAAGCTAACTATTTTTGTATTAAACCAACTAAAGATTTTTAACTTAACTCTCCTAGTTCAATCAGAAAATGAGTTTTTTTTTTTTATTTTAACTTAATATCAGACTTGAGGAAAAATGTACTTGGCAGAGATAGAGGCAAATGTCAAATGGAGGGTTACATTTTCCATCAGTAATCTAATATTGATGCTATTTAAATATCTTAACACATATGGGGAGTTAGTTCTAGATTTTGACAATTCGGGGGTGTTTCTTAAAAAAATAAAATAAAGAGTTATAGCTGTGAGTGCTAATTAAAAGAAGGCTATCTTGTTCACTCAAAAACCCCTAATAAAATAATACCCTCATTCAAACTCTTCTAAAACAACTACAAGAAATACTACACATGTTGTAACAAGAACCATGAAATGTACAAAATACATGCATGATACCACTAAAAACCAATCAAAATATGGGACTCAAGTCACAAAAGTAAACACAACACGAATGAACTTATAATTAGCCAAGTAAGGTCACCTGGCGAAGGACCCATGTGGAATGACCTTTAAATGCCCCGCTTTCTACCATTAAATCCGGCTTTAACCAGCGTGCCATGAACCAGAGGCCAAAGCTGTGGTCAAACCCCATCCCATACATGTTGTTCTTTATAGGCCGAGTTTCATAAATCAGTACAAATTCTTCCAAAGCCTTGATTAGGTCAGTTGGTGCCCACTCCACAGTTCTTCCCTGTTTCGATCTGCCTTTTGTCAATTAGAATAAGTCAGGTATAAATTCAGGCCAAATTAATACCAGTAGCATGTATATATGCTGGTACATTCTGATTTTGGTTCTGGTACAGCAGAAAGCAAAGAGATCTTACACCAAGGAACACCAAGAGAACCGAAATCTGATGCCAAGCCCTCGAGGCGCCGAGAGAAATGCACCGATCTGGCCAAAGGATCGTACGGCGGGATGCAAGCAACGGGGCTCGAGTAGCGGAGCAGGACAGAAAGGCCAAGGAGGGAGAAGAGAAAGGCGATGAAGAGAGATATGGTAAGGCAATGGGAAGAGAATGAGGTAGAAGAGGTGGAGAGGGAGACGAGAGAACGTGTGTAAGAGGCGAGGCGCGCGGTCAAGGTGGCGGGGGGATGCGTCTTGGGCTCCTCGGCGGAGGAGGAGGCGGCGGTGGAGGCAGGGTCTTCTTCGTCGTCACCACCGCCGGAAGTCGGCGTGCCGCCGCGCCGGGAGGATAGCATTGATGCGAATTCGATCACTGTCTCTCTCTCTTTGTCAGGTGGCAGGTGTCTCTGAGAGCTGCGTTAATAGTGCAAAGTTTTTAGAAGGGCAAAGATTTTAACAGATCAGTTTTAACTTCATCCAGCTCACGGCCTGTAAAATCAAAGCTGCGCTTCGAATTGTTTGTGCGCTGCATAAAGTCAAACCTAATATGTTAATAAATTTTTCTTTTTCGGATTTTCTTTTGCCTTTTTTATTACAGTGAGTGAAGGATTAAAATCCTCACTGCACTATATATAAAGCCCTGATCGGATGGTCATTATTGCGTCAAGATTCGTGCCATTTGTACATCAGAAGATCTTGAAAGACCAATCCTTGGATCGACGCTGAAACGTGAATTCATATAATCAAGAGGTAAATTTTGAATTTAGATCCGGACCGTCCGATCTACTTTTGCGTGAATATTAAAGGAGTATGTGCATTTCATCTCAGCCGGATTGGTCCGGATTTTGATTGGACGGTCCAGATCTAAACTTCAATATTATATTACCTCAGAGGATGCGTTAAGTCAAACATTGAGATAATGCAGAGAATCCGGGCTCCAAATTATTTGGAGAAAATCAGTTTCCCACCCGTTTCTCTGAAACAAGCTCTTATATTTATTAGATTGATTGAATCTAATCTACAACAAGATAGAATAATAATTATATTTACAAACAAAATCTTATCTTGATTTTTTCTATAAACAATTGCTCTTTAAATGAGAGATTACAAATTTAGAATTCAATGCTCGCATTAATAAAAGTGATTTTTAAAAAAAATAATCCTTATCTATTTTGCTAATAAAAAAAGAATTGCTATAGTTGTTACCCAAGTAATATTAAGATATCATGAATTGTCCTTTACTAGATTTGTTATTCTCTTGTTGCAATGTTATTATTTCTAGTTTTTTTGAACTAAAATGACAGGATGTATATGTAAGGAGACCAAGTAATATAGGCAGTTGATGCTTGCTCATACACTTTCCCTCAACTTGATGCTAATTAACGAAGTTTTAATTATGAGGTTCTCATTGTAATTTGGATTTGTACCCAAATTGATAATGGTACAAACCATACCAATCATGACATAAGAGAAAAGGAAAATTTTCAAAGTGGTTTGAATGTTAGGCCGTGTTTTATGTGATGCATACTCAATATGAGCATCAGTCGGCATGTAAATTAAAAACACCTGATCTAAGCTAAGTTTTTAAAACAACACCTGATCTTTGAACTTCTTCTAATCAGATTAGTTTTGAACAAGTTATTAAGGATATTTCAAGTTTTTGTAATAATACAATTATACATGGCACCCAATTACCCATGTTGACATGCTTATGGTGCCTGGAGAAGTAGTTAAGCTATTAAACTCCACTGATCTTGACGGGTCAGTCGGATATTTCCTTCGACAGAAGGTCATCAGCCTCTTGATTAATTGTGAATATTTGCGCGTTGTCTCATCATTCATGATATGGGAGCTTTCTCCACATCTTCCTTAGACATTCTGATTTGATGGTACCCATATCTGAGGTCAATCTTGCATTTCTGTGTTTCTGTGTCTTTCAGATCTATTTTCTTCTTTTCCCTCTTTTCTTGCCTTACCGATTAGTGCAAAGTCGGATAGGTCAAAGCAAGGGGCTTTTGTTTGGTAGCCAAGCAGACAGAGGATCATGCATTGTGTTCTTGTAATTCTGCAATATGGTTCGCCAACTTATCACACAAGACTGAGCATATATCTGTGAGAGTTTTCCACTTAAAGAAATTATGATGCTTCGCTTTGTCAGTTCATTCAAATTTGAACATACCAGTTCCTTATTTAAGATGTCAAGATATATGTCTTCTAATTGTCTGATTACTAAGAAATACCAGCAATAAGGAAATTATAGTCATTAAAAGCAATACTGGTACTAACTTAATTAGCGTCCCTGTTTACTTACAGTGTTGAGTAATTATTTAATATGTGCATCTTGTTTCACCCAATTATTCTTCAGTGCAAAAATTGTGTTTCCCACTAACTTTACTTCCTGCAAAAATTTACATTACATATTTTTTTTATTGTTCCCCACATAGAGTACATACCAAATCTACTCCCCATATGATTTTTTTTCTCCGACTTATCCTGTGTATTATACCAACACAGAAGTTAGTAAATAAATACATACTACAGAAACATAATAAATAAAATGAAATAAAAAAAAAGGGTCTACATTTGTACCTCGGTAAATTACCAGAAAAAACCCACAAATAAGGTACAAAAATTTCCATCTACAATCTAACATCTTCCAATCTGGTCCTTAGACCTTCTCTTCTCTAATACTTCAACCATTAAAATGGTACATCACAGTACCACACTTGACTGATACATACCAGCTGATGTATTCCCAAAATTGTGAAATTGAGCCCACTCCCTCTAGATAATGCATACCCTTAAAGGTAAATTGAGGTGGACTAACATAATTTTGAATGTATGGAAGAGCTTCCATACATTCTCTTCTCTCTTTCTTTCCTGGAAGCCATTGCTAACAACAGGTAAATGACCACATTTGCTGGTACATTATCGGAGTAACATTTACTGGAACAAAGAAAACCAATAAAATGTCCAACCAGAAACTCTGACAACTCCTGTTGTAACATGTGCTGGTACATTACTATTTGGTTCCACAATAAGAAAATGACCACATTTGCCAATAAATACTACTGTACTATGTATGCAAGCATTTAATTGTCAATTTGGCATTACTCATGCAACTAAATCTAATATTAACCTGTTAATGTATTACCAGCCCTGGATTGCGATATGTATATGTACTTGGCATGTCATATCTACCATTCATTTCATTAATGAGCATTACAAAAAAAAAATCACAATTGCCATTGAGTTGTTAAATAATAAGTATCTATCATACAAAATAACTACTATTCACATGCATGTAACATTATATATCTTAATAAGCTCACATCCATGTACACCAACAATATCCGATACTGGTACATTACCAGTGGGTACCACACAATAAATACAGAAAAAACGTTCAATTAAGAAAGTTTTATAAAGCATCTTTGTACACCGAATTTGTTTTTATGTACAGGTTCTGGATTTTACAGAGCTAAGCAAAACGATCTAGTTGTCTTGGTAAGTATCTCTCTGAACCGTTCAAATTCTTCTAAAGATTATGTACTTGTATATCTCATAGCAAAAGTATACCAGTTAAGAAAAGTATGAAAAAAAAATCCATCTATCATTTTTAGGAATTAGAATCACAGTACATGCACTATTTAATGCCAACACCAATTCAATATATGACTCCATTGCTGTAGAAATTAAGTAGACTAATATGTTATATCTCCGGAGATGTTAGGTGCTCGTAAGTTTGTAAGGTGTTCAAACTCTTTCCTATAAACACTTTGTGTGAATTGAATTGCAAGCTCCCGATTCAGCTGAATCTGGGGCCTTACATATATAGGCCAGTCCATAACTATCGCATAAGAGCGGTTACGGTTACTCGCGTCTCTATAATCTGACATATCATCGTACGAAAGCGTAATTGTCCTTAATGGCGGTTAGTCGGTTACCATAGCATAATTGTCCCGAGCTCGGACTGGACCTGCTCTTGCCGAGTAGGTTTTTATTGGATTGATCTCAAAGAACCTTCGACAATGGACTGGTACTCAGCCCGCAAGTAGTCTCAAATTAAGAACCCTATCATGGACCATGCATCTTCATGCTCCAGTACGTGGAACGTACTATTTCTTACATTTAATTAGTATTTTAAAATGTGACTGTATGGATTCCATACAAGATCACATATATGAGAATTGAGAAGCATGAACCATATATTTATTATAAAAATACTCTTTTTGTCCATATTTATCTTATTGGCATTTAAAAATTAAAATTGATGATATATATATATATATGATTGATGATTCAGAACAGTCGGATCATTAATTTTACTGCCTCAATCGCCTTGTGTATATATATGATGAATGGTGCTTGAATTTTAAGTACAGAACATACTAAATGTGATTTTTTTTCTATCTAATAATAATTCAAAAATGCAGATTTTAATATCTAGAAAATTAAATAGAGATTTGGAAAAAAAGAGAGACGCAAAAAGAAAATTGCTAACAAATTTTTTTTCCTTGGCATGCACTTCCTAATATTCAATTTGCTCAAGCATATTCTTACATTAAATAATTTCCACAATATAAAAAAATTGGAATCAATAACAAATTAACAACAGATCGATTTAGGATGGATTTTGGTTGTCTGGTTAATATTTATTTTTATTTTGTAAGTATTGTTATGAAAAAAGAAAAAATGAGTCCATGAAGCTAGGTATTAAAAATTAGATGAAAAGATACCCTGCAAATCAAATCAGAATGATTGTTTAGTTAATCGAGGAGGATTACAAATTTAATTAGAATCCAATATATAATGCCAAACATGATAGACACGATCTTGGTTATTGGTTAGTCTCACCATTGGCGACACATGGAATATGTCAGTTTTTACGAATACAATTGATTAACAATTAGGGGAAATCATATTGACCCTCAAAATTGACACACAAAACAACCACTAATAAAATTTTGCCGAAATTTTTATTTATAACATAATAATAAAAAAAAAAAAAACCAAAACACTCTCATTTTGGAAGAATTCCACATTTACCTGACCGCAAAGCCAATATGCGGCCCCATTCTTAGAGGGTCATAGATTGGCTTGGCGGCTCCCCAACAAGCTTAAAATTGCACTGTAATGTTAAATATATTTAGGTTTTGAAGGGTATCGAAACCAATTTTGAATGAGGCCGCAAATTGGCTTAGCAGCGCCAGATAAATGTGGAATTTCCCATATTTTGAAGTGTTTTGGTTTTTTTTTTTTTTAAAAAGGGCATAAATAAAAAATTCAGAAAATTATGAGAATACAATAATTATCTCCATCTCAATATATTGCACAATAATTAATTATTTTTCAATTTATCATTCATGATTTGGCGCAATGCTCATATCATGATCTTATAAAATATTTTGCAACAATTACAATTACAATTCCTTACTATTATGCGATGAATAGAACAAACTAGATTAAATTAATGATTTGCTCATCTAACCTTGCCATGAAGTCAATCATCATATTAAGAATTAATAATAATTATAGCATTTAGATTTTTTTGTGTGACTTGAATATAATTGTTGAATAGAACAATTAATGTGCTAATGTGATCGCCAAAGAGATACAAGTCATCCTACCATTTTAAAATTGGTGGGTTTGGAGACAACAACCATTTATATTAAAAATATATTTCAACTTCTTTATTGGCCAATTGAAGTCATATATGTGTAGTATAAAATTTAGGTTATAATAACATAAATTAATTGACAAATCCGGTAATTTCAAGCCTCCGTATTAATTGGAGATCCAACCACTCATCGTTTGCATGCATGCATAACACGTGAAATTGTATATATAGCTTATGGCACCAAAATCTAAATTGATTGAGGAAATAACGTCTGGGAGTTCCCATTTCCTCGGTTTTGTTCACTAATTAATTGCAATGTTAGAGAAATTGGTTAATAATGCAAAGTAAATTGGGAATTCAATCACCTATTCTTAGATCTGCTTGGCAGAAAATTCATGTCTCTAAAGTCGTTAACGTGTGAGTTCAATGTAGGTTTTGACATTTAAATATTAGATATAGTTTTGCTTTAAAATTCATTCTGGACGACCATATTACAGTAACTTTAGAGGCAAAAATTTTTTGCCCAAGGGGAACAGGAGATTCGGTTCCAGTAAACTAACTGTAAATGTCATTAGTATTGAGGATCTATAGTCAAGTCAGGGACTCATTAGTCCCTTTTTTTTTATTGATTAGTCACCTCATGATTTTAAACATTTTAATATTGAAATTTTAAGTTAACTTTTTTTTTCTTGAAGTTTTTATATAGTACAGCTTTATTCATAAATACCAAATGCATGTGTGTTTGTAATTTAGCTGTTAAAATTTCATTTTATAGTTGCAGAGACTTTGATTCAAATTCTAACCGGTTATACATTATGTATTCGATTAATTTTCATGATTCTGCTTCTAATTATAAGTGATGCATTTTGCAGGCAAATATATTATACTTAAAATAAGTTAATTTTTTTTTAAATCTTTGCAGAAGCTGTGAAATTGTAAGAGGCCGGGTTCGAACTCTCAACCTTTGAATAATTATTATCTTAGTACTTATTATTTTAGCCAACTGTGCTATCGGCCTATCTCAAAATAAGTCAAATTTAATTGGCTTTAATTATGTATCTGCACCATTTTAGTAGGCTAAGTTGTTAATTGCAAAATCTTGTTCCAACTATTTAATATATTATTTTTGCTTTTCAACTCTTCTTTGTCTTTCATATTTATCCTTGGAACAAAATAAAATAAAATAAACACTAGTTGAACTGCACAAACTAACTGTCAATCTCTGTTAATTGATAAAATTAATTAATTAACCTTATTGATAGCAATTGCATGCTACCAAATACATCCCTCTTTTGGAAACCATAACACTTTACGTAGTTATCAACTAGAAAAACACGCAATCAATTAAAGAAAAATAAACTAATAAGGTTAGTTTCGGCAATTAATAATGTTAGTTGGTGGGTGGTGGCGACTGGCGAGAAATACGAAGAGAGATCGATGATCATCAATAAGGTCAGTTTCGTCATTTCATAGCCATAGATAGTTAATTAGTTTGCGCACTTCAACTTTTGTTAATTTCATTTTTTTTTTCTTCGTAAATATGAAAGAGAAAGATGAGCTGAAGGACAAACACAATATATTAAGGAGAAATAAGAAATTGAAGTAATTTTGAAGGTCATATATAAAAAAATAACTCAATTATTATTATATTAATATCGTGCCTGTATATTATAACATAAATATATTATAAGAGAACAAAAAATATTCATACAAAATGACATATTATTATAAAAAACTTTAGACTAAATAACAAATAACAATTTTTAATATATTAAATAACATCTACATGTAAATAACATTTTTTTAAATGATATAAAATGACATATATGTTTTTTTCTATATATTCTTATAAAAAAATTCATACAAATGACATATTAAACAACAAATAATATTCTTTAAATAATATAAAAAATAGAAATAAATGAAGACATGACCAATCAACTAATTAAAAAATTCTTCAATGACATTTAAAAAATAGAAAAAAAATCATGACCAATCAGAAAGATAATACAATTTCCATGTAGCAAGTACGTGTTTAATTAAATTTGAACTTCGATATGTAAAAAAAAAAAAAAGATGCATAGAATTAGAAATAGACAAATTATTTGATTGAATGGCTCATATTCAATCTGAAATTGTATTTTTTAATCACAGCTGTTAGCAAAGAAGATTATAATATTAGGGCCCGTTCGGCAACCCACTGGGGAATAGGAATGAGCATGGGAATCAAAAATTTTGAATTGAATTTTACTGTTCACCGTGGGAATAAAAACTTAGCTCTGAACAAATTTTTTATTCCCACAATGAACAGTAAAATGCCGAACGGGCCCTTAGGCTGTTGTACATGCAGTGCAGCAACCAAATCTTATGTAAGGATTGTTGGAATCTAGGTTGATCTTTAATTGATTCTATGCATATCAACTTCCAGCTGTGCAACGAATAATTCAGGGTACGTCGTTGCATTTAGTATACATGAAAAGATCTGATATCATGATGCGCAACAAAATAAGCCAGATCGATCCCCAAAAAAGAAAGCAAGAAAATAATTAATTAATGCATGTTCGTATTTATAGCAAAATTAAGATTTAACTGCATGTGTAACCACTTTTTAGTTGATTACATAAAAGTGTACGTGATTATAGCTAATTAGATATCATCTAGATATCTTAATTAATAACAATTATCGAAATTATATATATAGGTCATTGTTGTTTTGAAATTAGCACAATAAAAATAGCATATTGAACAGTTTTCAGATTTTTATTTTTATTTCTTTACCATATTAACCAGTGATTTTCAAAAATCCGAAAAAATAATAAATATTTTTTTTAAAAAAATGTAAAAGTTGGTCTCTAAGTACATTATAATATGAAGAACACGTTGAGAACTTCAAAATCACAAAACCTACTTAGTATAACAAACTGCTCTATATCAACATTGGTACATTAGCCCCACACACACATATTCAAAGAAGACATGCATGTTTGATGTACATACATGATGCAAAGTAAATATTTAATACTAGCTCGATCTTTTATACTTTGCATAAATTTCCACACACTAATCATGATTTTTACATGATTTAGCATTTAAAAAGTAATTATTTATGCCATTATGCTCAACATTTGTTATATGCAATTTGTTATATATAGAAATATATAGTCTCAATTATGCGAAGTAAGGGTCTTGTTTCACTTGACGCTCATATTTTCTATATTTGAAACTTTCAAAAAAGGATTCAAACCGCTCAACATGATTTCTATTGAAATGTGCTAGGAGACCAAATTTTACATTTTTTTTAAAAATTGTTTACTATTTTTACATTTCAAAATCACTGTTTTTTATGGTCCAGAATCCATCCAAAAACAACGGTTTTCTATATATCTATCTAAAAAATAGTAAAAAAAAAAATCCAAAAAATGTCAAATTTAGTCTCCAAGCACATTTTCATTATAAAAATGTCCAAAAAATGTTAAGCGGTTCGGATTGACTATTTAGTCTTTGGAAACAAAGATATGAGTGTGAGATAAAAACAAGATCCTTACTTCGCAACTCACCATAGCGGCATAGCCCAAAAGAGTATACGCTGCACAGTAGAACACAAAAGAGTTGTATTATTTTAATAACTATTTTGCACATTGTGCATATTAAATGCACTACTCTCTTTTAACTAAAAAGAGAAACATTATGTGAATATATGATTTATACTATATATCACAATAAATACATAGAAAAAATTAAGATCTGATATATAAGAATACAAGTAATTAATGTGATATGATAAAATTTAATATTTTATTTATATAGAATATGCATTAGCATATTACAAAATGCATGGTTGTATATATATATGACAAGGATCATATTCTAAAGTAATTAATCATAATTAAACCTTTTTAGTCTAGTCAAAACCTGTAGTAAATTATAATATATATACACATCGATCATGAATTCCTATCCATATTCCATACCACATATCTTGGGTCATGTACCATAAACAATACCAACACACTAACCACACTTTCATTATTTAAACACGCTTTTCATATTATTTTTTTATAAATGATTTAAGCATGAAATGTAAAAAAACAAAACCAATATCTTCATTCCAGCCTAGCACATGATGAGATCATGCAATACCTCTTTAAAGAACACTTCTATCTCTTTCGTTCTCCATCGATCGTTTCGACCGAGCTTATTCTAGGGTTAGGTTTTGTACCATAACAGGAGAAAGCGATCATGGCTGGAAGCTTTAGTTCTATTAAGAAGAGCAAAAAGATCAGTAACAATGCAAAATTACCAAAACAGCCTCAAAGAGGTTTAGGTGTTGCTCAGTTAGAGAAAATCAGGATGCAGAGACAAATAGCTGAGTTCATTGATCCCTCCATGCAGTCTCCATTTCTTGGCAATTCTCAACAGGTTTTGTTTTGGATCTATATATATTTTATATTATATTTTTTTAAAGAAGAATTAATTATCCCTTCAAGCAAAATTCTTAACATTAATTAAGGGATAAGAAAGGATTAAGATAATTTGTGTGGATGAATAATTGATATTTGATTTGTTTACCTATATGTTAACTTGATCTATATATCATATTTTATGCCAATTATTGTAAGGATATTTTAGATCTTGAAAATAAATTTTGTTGGTTTGTAATAGAGATAAGAGAGAAGACTAATTAAGATCCTTTTTTTTTCTGATTTGTTTTTCTTTGAGAAAGTTTTTATTTCTGATATTTGAGAAAGTAAAATTGAAAGTTACAGGTGAGATATTCTTTTTTTAATTAAAAAAAAAAGATTGATACTGCAAAATTCTTCAAGCAACTCCTACATATAAAGGAAATTAAGTAATATTTTGTGATTGAAAACCATATATGTGATAGCTATGACATCAAATAGTATGATTTTATTAGAAAAATCAAAGAAAATACAAGATGAACATGCATATTATCTTCTTCTTTTTTAATTATCTTTTTTTTTTTTTAAATTCAGAGCATTAATGTCGAAGCATTGCCATTTTCGCTTAGAAGCGTCATGCCTCAAGCATCAGGCTTTGTTCATAATCCTAATATAACGGTATGAACTGGTATTTTCGGAAACACTAAGCTCAATTAACATCACAACAATACGCACGCGTGTGTACACATCCTCTTTTAATTTATTTTTAAGCAAAATCAAAGGTTTATGTCATCTTAACAATTTAAAATAACTGTTTTCATTTGCATTAATTATATATCTAACTACATACCATATCTTAAACTCATGCATAACAAGTTTACAACTTCACATTATCTCATTGTTCAACATATATACACTCTCTAATCTTCAAAAAAATATTTCTGCATTATTTATAGATGGCATGTAGGTGTAGTGAAAGACCAGAAGCTAGATATGAAGATTGTGTACATTGGCTTAGTACCAGGTAATTAACTAATTACAGAACCATATTGAATAATTCCTATTTTTTTTAAATTTTGTTAAAATTTCTTGTTTTTCTTTAAGAACGTATTGTTAGGATTATTTCTAGTTCCCATTTTTATACTTTCTTTTATTTTTGTTGTAGTTCATCCTCGAGTCACAACGACATAATTTCTCAGCGATGCGCACAAGACTCTGTTACATTACCACTGTTTGAGCAAAATGTACAGGTAATTTAGTTGGTTTGGTTTTAATTGTTATGAACTAGCCAACCAAAATGAGCACAATTAAGCTTTGTTTCCAATGATTCATATACTTGTTTATCAATTTCCTAATAATAATAATAAGAATAAAAATTGATTAATGATTACATATATATTTGTCAGTTAATTATGTGACTTTAGTTTGTGCCATTTTTAGACAAATTTGATGCTACTCAAACCAAGTATGGCAATTTGTGAAGGCTTGTTACATGATTACATACATTAAGAGACATTAATACAACTAAATAACATGATATTAAATTACCATATAAGTTTACTCAGCAAAAAAAATATATAAGCAGTTGAGTATTTGCATTGCATGCAGTATAAATTGTAGGTAAACTATTAAAGAAAATATTCTCAGATAAATGTGATCTCTAAAGTTCTAATCTATTAAGAAAATGGTTTTTATTGCAGGATTCAGAGAATTACATGAGAAGACAACAGCACGAGTGGATTCATGTTATAGATTTAACAACTCCAAATGATGAAGAAATAGACCTGGAGCTTAGATTGTGAAATTTAATTGAAGGGTTTGTTTCTGTAGAATATTTTTAGTTATATAGCTGTCAATATATAATTGATCATGCTTGTAATTAAGCTGTCACCTTTTTTAGGCTTTCTCTGGTCAATAATATTATTGAGTTTCCTAAAATAACAGCACATGCATGATTAAATGTAAGCTGGCGAAATTTTTTGAATCTATCAAGTGCACAAAACTCATGAGCTGTTTATGAGAAGAAAAAAAAAGTTGATGAAATCAATGGTTGTGTATTTCATTTGAATCATCTCAAACCTATATATATATATATATATATATATATAGAGAGAGAGTTAGGCTGGGGTGCTATGGATAGCATAGTGGCCTCTATGCTACGGCTCAATATTCGAGTTTTCAAAATCCAAACAGTCGATCCGAACCGTTCATCTTATTCTCCATATTAATATCTGCTTGGAGACCAAATTTTATAATTTTCTGAATTTTTTTACTATTTATTAAGCCACTTTGAAAATCGCTAATCCAACGGTTTTACTGTTTTGTGCAGCCACCGTTGGATCAACAATTTTGTAAAATACTTAATAAATAGTAAAAAAATTCAGAAAAATGTAAAATTTGGTCTCCAAGCAGATATTAATATGGAGAATAAGATGAACGGTTCGGATCGACCGTTTGGATTTTGAATTTTAGATTTATGGTCCAATGCACAAACCCCTCCATGCATTGCAATGCACCATAGCCCATCTCTCTCTCTCTCTATATATATATGAGGAGGGATCGGATGACACCGTTTTTTGGTGACATCGGATAACACCATGCATTTTCAAAGTCCAAACAGTCGATCCAAACCGTTCAACTTGATGGATATGTTAAAATGTGCTTACAGATCAAATTTTATATTTTTCTGAATTTTTTTACTATTTATTAAGATGGGTACAAAAATTCAACAGTCTGAATATAGCGATTTTGTTAAATACTTAATAAATAGTACAAAAGTTTCAAAATATATAAAATTTGTTCTGCAAGCACATTTTAACATATCCATTATGTTGAACGGTTTGGATAGACTGTTTGGACTTTGAAAATTTTGTAAAATGCACGATGTCATCCGATATCACCAAAAAATGGTGTCATCTGATCCCTCCTCTCTCTCTCTCTCTCTCTCTCTCTATATATATATATATATAAAAGGAGGGATCCAATTACAACATTTTATAGTGACATATCTTGACACCATATGTTTATAAGTTATTTTTACTATTTCAAAGTCCAAACAGTCGATCCGAAACATTCAACATGATTTCCATATTAAAATGTGTTTGGAGACCAAATTTTATATTATTTTGAACTTTTATAGTATTTATTAAGATGTGTACAAAATTGTTGTTTTGAGACAATTTTGGACCATTAAAAAACAACCATTTTTAAAAAATTCTAAAAAAAAATAGTAAACAATTGGAAACCTATAGTAATTGGTTATATATATACATATATAGGTGCTCTAACTTTGAAGTTATTCTGGTACCAAGTACTTTAATTAGTATATATGAAATTAAGAGATCAAGCTGATCTTTTGATCTAACTTTGTTTTATTAAATAAAACCTGATAAAATATATCCAGGAAAACACTGTAATTAAATTAGATGATATCTTTATTATAAAATATTTAGTAGTATTTGAAAGTTAGCAGCAACTTTAGTAAAAAGAAATTATAGAAAAATAATGCTAGCTAGCAAGTTGATGAGTTTACATTGTTCCATTTCAAATTAGGAATTGGATTTTAATATAATACATGTATATATATGTATATATATGTATATGTATAGTAAATGAGTTTTAGATTTGAGTTTCCGGAATTTTTTTTTCTGGTTTTGGATATTGAAATCGGAAAAAAATTTCCAATTTGGATAGTTTTGGAAAAACATAACCGAATTGGTTATTTTTTATAATTTTATTTATTTTTTGAATATAAATAAAAAAATCGGGTAGTATGAGCTACTTGTTGATAGGTACAAATTAATTGCTTCATTGAGAAGAATTATTATTTATTTATAAATTAGAATCCATCATGATTCATGAATGATAAAATAGTTTCACAATTCCAAAAATACTCTCTTAATATTCACCCGTCCGTACCCACTCTGTAAACAGGTCTAGATCCTCTAAGGTAACTCAAACTTTGAAATAATTTCACTTAGATTCAAAGCTAAAATTACAAAATGAAATCATTATATTTTATCTACATTATTTTACGTGCATAAATATTAGCATTTAATCTTTATAATTTTAGAGATAAGAAGTATGAAAAAACAATTGTAGAAATAGTCTATATAAGGAAGTTTTATAAATTTTTCATGTCCGTAAAAAAGATTCCAAATATCTAGTATTACTTTTTGTGGCTTTTTAATATATAAAAAAAATATTATTTATTATTATTTTTATTATGTACAAGAATACTATTTTTGTTTTTTTTGTTATCAAATTTTATATAGTACCTGATTAGTTGATGAATTAAAATCCGATTAGCTATTTTATTGCTCTACCATAACGGAAATCTGAGATTCGATAACCTCGTATCTGGTCCAGTGCCACTGGTACAAAAAATAGTAGAGCAAGAAGTACAAAAAAATGAACTTTTTATAAGTTAATTTATAAGTTGTTTTATATATTTAATTTTTATCATTTATTTGACCACTCGATCTTATAGCAAATGAACTTGAAACTTTTAAAATTTTGCATGTAAATGCATCACTCATAAAGTACATGAATTTCAATGACTTAGATTTAACATTTGAAATCGATCCAATATAATCTAACAGAATCGTAGTTATTCGCGCAGTCCGAATCCGTTTCGACTTTTGATCCAGCTGCCCGTTTTTGCCACTCGGCCCACAACTCACTGTCACTGCAGATCTCCATTGCTAATCAATGGAGACAAAATGATTTGCTTCCCAACTACTTGCACGAACGTTAGAAGAAACACCAACCCCATAAAAATTAACCCCAGTCATCGTGGCCCACCGTCATAGAAACAATTTTAACTTCGTTTCGTGCACCAAGAGCTTTAAGCATCTTTATTCTCCGACAAAATCGACGCTCCCAAATTCAAATTCCAGTTCAGAAGCTTTCCTTCCTCTTCACTTCCAGTCTCCATCTCTCAATTCTTACCCCGCCACTCCCGAGTGCTCGCAAAATGGCCGACGAAGAGGGGCAACTGATCCTTTCTCCTCAGTCATCTGACAGGAAACAGTTGTCGAAAGCGATGCATCTACTCTACCTGGCGTTCCGATCGGAGCATTCAACGAATGAGGGTTTACTCGTTGAGCGGGAATACCTCCTTCAGTTGATCGAGCTCCGCAACGAGCAGTGGACCCGACATGTCAGTTTGCTTGAGTCGCGTATTGAGCAAGTTGGTTTTCTTTCCTTCCGATTTTTATTTTCTAATTTGTTAAATAAGTTGAAATTTGGAGATCTAGAGGTAGGTTATCGGTTTACTTATTGGATGTTATTGTAAGTTCAAGTGTTGTTTGGGAGGAATTATTGCATTAAGAAAAACCTACTCAAAACCCTAATTTTACATTGATAAAGGGGCTGTTGTCTTGGTAGATTTTTTGGAACTTAGCCTTTGTCAATTTAATAATCCTCATTATCCCAGCAGTAATACTAATTTCAGTATTTTGAAGAATCTCATGGTCATAAATTTGAAAGTTTGGTTCCCTCCAATTCTGATTCTGCATGCACTTATACCCTTGTATTTGACAAAATTTCTTCCTTAACCTTATAAAGGAATCATACTTGTTAAAATTAATAGTTTAGGACTTCTGATATTACCCTTGGACTTCTGATATCACCTTTTAATATTGTAGGAATGGTACTGTGCAATGTTTTATACAATATTGCTTCTTAAACAACCTTTAGGATCTCTCTAATTTACATTTATACCTTGAAAAAGGGAAAATCTAGACAGAATCAAAATTACTGGTTTATTGCCAATTTTCTAGACTCTATGTAGACTTATAGAGGTAGCAAGTTGGTGGGTTGAATTTTTTTAATCAAACACACGCATTTTAGGATTCTTTTGAGGTCAGATCTCAAGCCGCTTGGGTTGGCTCTGAAATTTTGGTCATTTAATGCACAATTATTTGGGTTTTGAACACTTAAAAGTTTTAGGTGAGATCAGATTTGCATTTTGGTCTACTTCACTTTCAATTATATATCTAAATTCATGTTGGGTCGTTGACTTAAAAAATAGGTTATATTTAAGATTTGGCTCATTGAAATTTTGGTCATTTAATGCACAATTGTTTGGGTTATCTGGTCTATTGGGGGTTGTCATCATTTCATGCATGCTTTCAGGTTTTGAACACTTAAAAGTTTTAGGTGAGATCAGATTTGAATTATTGTCTACATCTCTTTCAATTATATAAATTCAGGTTGGGTCATTGACTAAAAAATCAGGTAATATTTAAGGTTTGGGCTGGTTTATAGGCCAGGTATGATTTTGCTGGTTTTAGCTCTTAGGCATGGCCCATACCTAAATTACTCGTTTGTCATCCTATGGATGACTTCCTATATAACTTCAATTTATATATGCTTGATTTTCTTGTTGATGTAACAGATGAAAGCTCAGGAGATGAAAGTGCAGAACTACAATGCTGCAAAGCTTGATTTTTTGGTAGATGCCAAAGAAAGGAAAGCTATATCTTACAAGGAGTATGCTGGTATGTATCTCCTTTTTTTTTATGTTTAGCTCATTGGTTATTTTCTTTTAGTGGGCTATAGTTTCTCAAATTTCTTCTAACTTCTATTACAATGACAAATTGACATTTAGCTGGTGGCCATTAAACTTGGTACTGAAAATTTCTCTTTTTGACTTGCTAATGTTGGTAGCATTTACTACATTTATACTGAAGTATTTGGAAATTACTGATGGTTTTTGGATTATCATTGGTTGTGGAAACTTGTTGTCATATCAGTCAAATTATCTTTGGTGAAATTTCAAGTTCTGATGAAGTTTATTTGTTGGTTCATTTAGGTTGTGTCAACTCTTAGTTGAGATCATTTCATGTTATGCTAAGTCATTTTCTAGTTTGTCTAGTTTCAGGTTCGAACATTTTGGGTCGGGTCCTTATGTTTTGGTTGGGTCATGTGAATGTTTCGTGTCAATTGGATCATTAAGTAAGGTCATTCTGGGATTATATTCTACAAACTTGTATTAGACTTGCAATTTTCTGGCAATGGTTCGGTTTGTAAGTTATGCAGCTTGGGTTTAATTAGGTGGGTCATGTTCTGTTTGTGGATCAGTTGGGTTTCAGCTTGCTCAGGTTTGTGTGTAATCAGGTTCTTGCTCGGGATTGTAAGTCCTGATACGTTTCCTTCGGCTCTTAATGCAGTTTGATTGGGTTCTGGTTGGGATTCGTCAGATTAGTGTAATTTGTGTCTGGTAGTGGCCCTTGGGTTGTATCAGATTTTTGCAAGTGTTATAATAAAGGTTTGCTAGTATTACATTTTATTTGTATGGTGCAGAATTAGCCGAAACTGATTTGGAGGATGCTCATACTCTCATAGCAGCCCTTCGTGCTGAGATCAAGGATCTAAAGGTAATTCATTTTAATTTTGTATTAAGTTAATGGAAAAATTGTTCATGCTAACCTGGGAAAGTTAAGTCCACTAAAACTATAATCCAGATATGATTGAGACACACTAGTGAGTGGAAATTATAGTAAATAATAACCAAAGTAAACATCAGTAAGTACTTGTGCTACCATGTATGGATTAGGTACATACTTGTGCTTTAAACCATTTTTCTCAAGACATTACCCTCTTGAAATGTCATTTTACCTTATGCTAAGTATTATTATTTGTTCAACATAAAATACAGAGCAAACTGAGCAACGGAGAGATGTTACATCCAATTGGTGCATGCGACAGCACTGAACTCAAAGACCTAAAATTGGAGATTAGAAAATTGAAGCATGCATACAAAACCTTAAAATCAGAAAAAGAAGCCCAACTCTCAGAAAAGGAAAGCCGAATTGATTCCCTTGTTTGTGAAAAGGACTTTGTCTGGAATCAATTAAAGGTTATGGAATCTGAGTATGTTGCCACCCTTAAATCAAAGAACAGTGAACTGGGTAAGTCCAATGAGGCAATTGGGATGCTTAAAAAGAATCTAGAAGAAATGGAGGCATCCATTTTGGAGAAGGATAGCACCATCTCTAAGATGAAAGAAGAAATGTCAGCATCCATTTCTGAGAAGGACGGCACAATCTCTCAGCTGAATCAAAATTATCAGGCCTCTATTTCCATGAAGGATGACATGATCTCTCGATTGAATGAAGAAGTCGAGAATTTGAAGAAGATGTCAAAGGAAAAGGATCAGATGATTTTTGGGCTACATGCTGATGTGGCAAAGTTTGCTGCTCGTGTGGGCCCTTCTATATGTAAGGCAGTGGATAGTGGAGCAAGTAGGACACTAAGGAGTAGTATGAAAAGAGCACGTGAACCAGTATCGTGGGCCCAGCCATCAGCAAACCAGAGTGTCGGTGTAAGTGGTAGTTCTGTTTAAAGTAAGGAAGAACTTTCATGAAACATGCTGACATTAATGATTTAGAGGTTCAAGCTGACTAAACATGATTATCCTAACTTTTGTATATGAGATTCATATTATACATTATTTATTTTTATTTTCTTCAGGGGCAGCATCAACATTCAAATAGGTCACAGGGAAGTGCTTCCGTTTCTACTGCAGAAACTCCAAGGTTATTTTCATCAAATTTCAAGGTCCCGAAATTGAAGAATACGACAATCACCTCTGGAACTAAAAATGCTCATCCAAAATAATTAGTGATGATGTATTTATTATTCTGTTGATAACATTGACACTTAGGCTGTGATCTACAAAGGAAGAGGGAAAGGGAGAGGCCAGAGTATACACCATGATTTGGAAGTCTGTATATAAAGTTCACGTCCTCTCACTTCCCTTCCCTTCAAAATTTAACATTATGGAACAAGTAACCTTAGGGTTTTGCCATATCTCTTTGGCTAGAAGACATTGGTTAGAATGTTTTTGTTGTTATTTATTTGTTATGTGATTTCCTAATGGTACTAAATGTACTTGTCAATTAGATTGTTTGAATACTTCTGTAATTTTTATGCTTTTTCTGTGCATAGCCTTGCTAGTTGCTTCTATTTAATGTGTTGGTGTGTTGCCTTGCAAAAAATCATATAGGGCCTTAAATCTCTAGTAGGGTTGTATTTGGATGAGATTGTTTACTAAAAATTCAATTGGAAAATCATTTCATATGCTGAAATAACATTAATAGATACATTTAATCTCCAATTGATTTGTGGAAGAAACATGCAATTGTATCTCCTTTTATAATTCTTTTTCTCTAATAAGCTTGTTTTGTTCTTCATGACACATAGGAGTGCTTTCTGAAAAGCTATGTAGCTCTTGTTAAGGTTCAAGGTGAGATTCTAAGTAGAACAGTAGAACACAGCTCTTTTGTGCTTTAGTTTGTTTTATATATTTCATGGTTCTTTTCTAAAGTCTACACAAAGGGTAGCTAACACGTTTCCGTTTATTTCACATGTTAGGCTATCAGCAAAAAATCAACCCTCTGAAAAGGAAAAATCATTGCATCTAACAAGAAAATAATTATTATAGTAAAAAGAAATTAACCCAAACATTGTAATTGGAGTGATTTTATGGTACTATGCATAGTACATATGAGTCCGTACTACAGATAAATATTTTTGTTTTAAAAATTCTAACGATCGATATGAACAGTTCAACATGATTTTTCATGTGAATATCTACTTATAGATTGAATTTTACATTTTTCTAGAATTTTTTTATTATTTTTTAAGATAGGTAGAAAATCACTTGATTTGAAAATAATGGACCATCCAAAACAATGATTTTCTACCTATGTTAAAAAATAGTAAAAATAGTGATTTTTTAAGTATATATTCATATTAAAATCATGTTGAATGGTTCAGATTGACTCATCCATGTTATGCATAGTAAAATAGACTCAGTGTCCTTGTCTCAGAACAATTTCAACACTTGTTTAATTCTTTTTGAAACTAAGCATGGATTTGACAATTTTTGTATGGTTGAGTGCCAGCATCCCCTAATCTGTCTGTATAGAATGGAAGCTTGAAATGAAATTTCCATGGCGAAGCTTCCTTTCTCCTTGTTGCAATAATGCTTTAACAAACTCTCTTTTCGCTTTTCGTTTTTATCTTCTTCTTCTTTTTTTTCTTTTTTCTTTTTTTTTGAGGATTAAAAAAAAAAAAGAAGCGCTGGCATCTTTGTGCAACACGTGGTGTGGCCATTCGTGCGACTGGGTAAAGAAATAATTGTGCCTAATTTGCTGCAAAAATCGCTTTGATAGGAATAAATCCTAATTCAAGCTGATGATCAACTTTTTGGGTTTGTATAGTAGCCTCCTAATGAAATTAAAACAAAAATAAAATTAATTCAAACAAATAAAATTAGTAAATAAAAAATAAGTAAATTGAAGATTTTTTTTTAAGTCATTATCGAAATATTTCTAGTATTTATTATTTTAGGGATTCCTTGCGTAGTGATCAATACATCATTTGTAAAAAAAAAGGAAATAAAGTTCTTACTTCTTAGAAAGGAATTGTTGATACATATACCAAGATTTGATCAGTTAGTTTAAAATTTGATTGATAATATACATCACAAGTTGTTATAATTCTATCATTAATTATATATTTTAAATTGTTTGATACAAGCCTAAACGACTTATAAATTAGGCCGAATTTGATAGGCTCCTCGTTTGAATAACAAGAAATACATATCAAATATATTATGATTTTGATAGTTTGAGTAGTATTTCAAAAGCACCAAATAAATGTACTATAAAATTAGGTGGTGCTATTACAACAATGAATATAATTTTTAATCGGAGAAATAGAGTTCATTCAGAAAATATTGGATTCTTTTATACCTGCATATTTCCATCGGTTTGATTAAACTATTTTTTATCTACCCCATTACATTTATGTTATAATATAATATAAAACATGATAATATTTGTTATTATACGTAGCCGACAAAAAAGCTCGTAGCTCGTGATTAAAAAAAAATCATAATTAACTTATTTGATTGAAGTTTGTTTCATAACGAATTAAATCAACTCGGTTCAAAATTGGTTCGAACTCGACTCAAACTTAGTCTGGTTCAGTTTGAAATTGGTTTGGTTCGGTTCACAATTGGTCTTGCTCAGTTCTAAATTGGTTTGGCTCAGTCTGAAATCTCCAACTCTTCTGATTCTCCTCCGATTCGCCTCAATTCGAACTATTAACAAACCAAATCGAACTAGACAACTAGTTTGAATTGTACTGAATCAAACTCGAACTCTTCTTTTCCAAACGATTGCCAAACAAACCCTTATGTTTCATCCAATTCGAAAGAAAGACAAAGCCACAAGAGAGCACCAGACAAATTCAACCAAAAGCAGGTCAAGAAGAATAATATGTAAAGAACTTAATTATTTTTATTAGAGAAATTATTCTCTAAATTTACAAATATTTATATCTTGTATAAAATATTTATTATTATTTTTTCTCATTAGTAATAAGAAAGTTCAAGTCAATCATTTTGTCGAATAAATAAAATTATAACTTTTATAGTTTTAATTTTAATAAAGAAAATATAACTATTTTTATCATCCCATATAAATACTTTTTAAATTTTAAAAAAAATATCTGAATATAGATAGAAGCGTCACTTTATAACCGGACTAATTCAGTAAGTTGAAATTTACAGATTTGTTTAATATTTGTATAAATTCTGATCAGATGGTCCAGATTCATTAAACTTTCGGTTACTTTAGGAAGGAAATTTTTTAAATAGAAATTGTTAAATTGAGATGTACGAAAATAGAAAGAATACTTTGTTTCTAACAAATATAAAAAAAATCTGATTTATTGAGTCCGATCCAAAAATTTGAATTAGAGTTAGACTAAATGGTCCAGATCCACTGTTATTTTCTTTTTGCTTTTTTAAACGGTAGGAAAAAAGAATATAAGTGCCACATTTAATCAAGTTAGAAGTGAATCGGACTTATTAAGTCAAATCTGTTTTTTTTTTTTTAAATTCAGTCATATCCACTATTTTTGCATAATTAAAATAAAAAAAACTACCTGGATTGCACTAGGCATATCCAATTTTCATTTGATTTTCTTTGGCAACCATATTCTAATTTTTTTTCAGCAATATCTAATTTAAAAAAGAAAAAATAAATAACAGTAGATTTGAACAATTGAGTCTGATTCAAAATTTTGGATCCATCTATAATTATTAGAAACCTACTCTTTGTATTTCCGTTCGTCTTAATTTAATAATTTCTATAAATAAAAAAATTTCCATTCAAAGCATAGATATGAATAATAATTGTTCATCCAGTAATTAACTTCATAAAAATAAAAATAGATATGAATAAGAATTACTGAATTAGACATCCACAATTTGGCATGACGGCAGCAAAACCAAGTTATTTTAGGAAACAGAAGAGAAGTATAAATACACATATATACGCAGGGTTCAGGGTAAAGTAGACAAAAAATAAAAGAAACCACGATTCGCAATTGTCTCTTTGCTTTCCCGATCTATCCTTCCCTCGCCCGCTTCCGCTTCCGCTTCTTTTGTTTTCGTTTTCGTTTTCGCTTTCGCTTTCGCTAGCTGTCGTCGCCGCCTTTACCATGGGTCGAAAGGACGAAGCAAAACCCGCAAAGCCTTCGAAGCTCGTCGTCTCCGCCGTGCTCGCCTCCATGGACAACCCTACCAAATCAGGCAAGGGCGCCAAGTCCTCTTCTTCTTCTTCTACTTCTTCTAAGCCAAAACCTAAAGCCAAGTCCGCCGCTGCCTCTTCGTACTTGGACGATTTCGATCTTCCCCCGTCGGATGAAGAGGAAGAAGTACCAATTGAATTGGATGATTCGAAACCCGTGGTTGTGGGTGGATCTAAACCTAAAGCTGGTTTGAGAGAGAAAGAGGGTTACGTTCCTACAGGTAAAGAGAATAAGAAGAAAGAAAAAAAAGAGGAGATGAAAGCCCTTGCTGCTGAGGCGGCGAAACAGGAGGCATTGAAGGACGATCGGGATGCGTTCTCAGTCGTTGTGGGTGGGTCCCGCACAAGCGCAAACACGGCAGATGCAGATGATGAATCGGCTGCAATGGATAACGTGAAGGACATAGTTGTGGAGAATTTCTCTGTCTCCGCCAAAGGAAAGGAATTGTTTAAGAATGCATCAGTCAAAATTTCGCATGGGAAAAGGTACGGATTGGTTGGGCCCAATGGCAAGGGCAAGTCTACACTGCTCAAGCTTCTCTCTTGGCGCAAGGTATATGTTAGTTTTGTAGCTAATTTAAAGTTTTTAAGGTATATGATGTCATGCTGTACCACCAATCTGGTACCATACAAAAGAGTTGCTACAAAAACCAAAAGCCAAGGTAATAAGCTATACTTTGAAACCTAACATAACATGATATCTAACATAATATTCAAATCTGCAACATATAACAGAACATAGCTACTGACATCAACATAGAAACAGTTTTACAAAATAGACCCTAAAAAACAAGTAAATCAACAATTTGCATCTGCAAGTCTTCACTCCTATTAGCAACTACCAGAACTGTCTCTGTTCCATGCAAATGTGTTTTATCCGGTTTTCCCTCCATGAAAGTTGTAAGGGTGGTACCTATGAGATCCTTCACATCACAAGAAAGAATCAATTTTAGTTGAGAACTAATATCAAATTTCTGATTTTGAGCCCAAAACTTTGCCACTGCTAAGATTTTTGAACCTAGAACATGAATATTTTGTACCACCTTGGAATATTACTCGGTTTCTTTCTAACCAAATACTCCAAATAACTGCCCCTCTTATTAACTTTACTAAATTGGCATTTTTTAATGGTATACAATTGCCAATCTTCCATTAAGTCCCCTATAGATCTCATATCAGAAACAAATCCATTGTACCTAGCTATCCACATCCAAATGACTTGTGCAACTGAACAATTAACAACTACAGTTTCTAAATCTGAACAAAAGACACAATGAGGATCACCATACCAGCCTTTTTTAAGTAAGTTACCCTCGTTAGGATTCGGTTTTGCTTTACTAACCAAAGGACAATTCTGATTTTTAAAGGTATATTGCATGCCAAATACTAACAAAATTATTATTGGGTACACCCCCAAATTCCATCAACACATACATCGAATGAACAGTATATTTCCTACTCTCAGACCATCTCCATAAGATCTGATCGTCATGATCATGCAATTTAAAATTATGACAAAGCTGTAACAGTTCACACCATTCTTTATGATAGACCCCTACCAATTGTCTCGAAATTCAATCTCGAGACCATTACTGTGAATCACTTCAGAAACTAAAACATCCTGATTTTGTTTGATCCATGCCCAAGGAGTATTACCATATATGCTGATAGTCGTGGTGATAGTCTTGTGTTTGTTTGATCGCTGATTTGCATTTTTAAACTGAAAGTAAATAATATATATATGCTTGTATTTGATTTTTTTATTCCTTGATGAGCTAAAGTTGGTTGGGTGTAGTAGGCAGTGGAAAAAAATCTCAAATTTATTTTGTGTCATATATCTGGGAAGTTTTCTTGAAAATAAGCAAACATTTGGTAACTTAAAATTTTCAACTGAATCTTAATAGTTGGACCTACAAGACTGATAGTGACTAGACTTAAAATCTGATATCATTTCAAGTAAATTAATTTTTTCATTGGAATTAAGATTTCCCATTATTGTAAAGACAAGTTGCCTATGTTTGGAACCCCCAAAGTCTAAAATCTGTGTAGGAAGACATGCATATACAGGAGGCCAAAATCATTATTTCGTAACTAACTTGTTATTTGTACATATGTTTGTTTGACTACAGGTCCCAGTCCCTCGCAACATAGATGTCCTACTAGTTGAACAAGAAATAGTTGGTGATGATCGATCAGCCTTACAAGCAGTTGTATCTGCTGATGAAGAGCTCATGAAACTTAGAGCTGAGGCACAATCTCTCTCTGAGGCTGATGCTGATGATAGTGGCGACCGTCTGGCTGTGATTTACGAGACTCTCCAGATCAAAGGCTCAGACGCTGCCGAGGCCAGGGCCTCAAAAATCCTTGCTGGTCTAGGGTTTACCAAAGAGATGCAAGCCCGGCCCACAAAATCCTTCAGTGGAGGCTGGAGGATGCGTATTTCCCTGGCCCGTGCTCTTTTCATGCAGCCTACTTTGCTATTGTTGGATGAGCCCACCAATCACCTTGATCTCCGTGCAGTGCTCTGGCTCGAGGAGTACCTCTGCCAGTGGAAGAAAACATTGATCGTGGTGTCGCACGACCGTGACTTTTTGAACACTGTCTGCAACGAGATTATCCACCTCCACGACCTCAAACTGCATGTGTATCGAGGCAACTTTGATGATTTTGAGTCGGGGTATGAGCAGAAGAGGCGAGAGATGAATAAAAAATACGAAACTTATGAAAAGCAAATGAAAGCTGCAAGAAAGAGCGGGAGCAAGGCACAACAAGACAAGGTTAAAGGCCAAGCCCTGTCGAAAGCTGCCAGAGAAGCTGCAAAAAGCAAAGGCAAAGGGAAAGCTTCACAGGACGATGATGACCAGGCACCACCTGAGGTGCCTAAAAAATGGAGAGATTACAGTGTTATATTTCACTTTCCAGAGCCAACTGAGCTGACGCCACCACTTCTTCAATTAATTGAAGTTGGTTTCAGCTACCCTAATCGACCCGACTTTAAGTTACAGAATGTCGATGTCGGCATTGATATGGGCACTCGTGTTGCCATTGTGGGGCCAAATGGTGCTGGTAAATCAACCTTGCTTAATTTACTTGCCGGTGATTTACAACCAACTGAAGGGGAGGTGAGACGAAGCCAGAAGTTGCGCATTGGGCGGTACTCTCAACATTTTGTGGATCTCTTGACAATGGAGGAGAACCCGGTTCAGTATCTACTTAGATTGCACCCAGATCAAGAAGGAAGTAGTAAAGCAGAGACTGTGCGTGCAAAATTGGGTAAGTTTGGTTTGGCAAGCCACAACCATTTAACTCCAATTGCAAAATTATCAGGAGGTCAGAAGTCAAGAGTCGTGTTCACCTCTATTTCTATGTCGAAACCACACATTTTGCTCTTAGATGAGCCGACCAACCACTTGGATATGCAAAGCATAGATGCACTTGCCGAGGCTCTGGAGGAGTTCACTGGAGGAGTTGTACTGGTGAGTCATGATTCCAGGTTGATTTCTAGGGTTTGCGAGGAAGAAGAAAAGAGTGAGATTTGGGTGGTTGAAGATGGTACAGTGAGGAGATTCCCGGGTAGTTTCCAGGAATACAAGGATGAATTAATGAAGGAAATAAAAGCAGAGGTAGATGACTGACGAGACTAGGCTTAAATTTATATATGTTTTTGTACTAGTAAGTTATCTATTTCGGGATATATTTACTGTTGTATGATTAATTTTGTCGGCATGTGCTACGAATTTTGTTAGAACTTCAATTTTGGAGATATATTACTTGGTGTGCTTTCTTTGTTATTCTCCATTCAATAAACTGAGTTCATGGTTATTTTTAATAATCATACTTTGCACTTTGCTGTATTTTGGATGTGTAACAGTTATCATACATGGACCCAATTTTGGTTCTTCCTGGATTCTGTTATAATGGTAGGGCTGGCAAGGTAAATTTTGTAATAAATCAATAACATTTATTAATTTGGGCAGTCTGAACATCAGAGGCGAAGCACTCTTGTACCATACCAGTTAGAGAAGAGAAATAGCATGTTCTAATTTATTATGTAAAATAGTGTGAAACACAAAAGCAGTAAACAAGGAAAATTATATGCAGCTCTTGCAGTACCAGCTGGTAAAAAACAGTAGAGCAAGAAGTAGAAGTATGATGTAAAAACTAAAAAGAAAAGAAAGATATCTGAACCAAGGATTACATTACTAGCTTTCAGTATTGATAGAGTGTATACAAGCATGACTAACTTTTCTCAGGGGTTGTTATTGTGTTAATTTTACCACATATCAATTCATCAGGCTAAAAAAGAAGTCCGGATTAATGCTTGCTTACACACCATACGGGTTCTCTGATGTAAAATTTAATCAAATAAATGCCCATTTTTTTTTCCCCAAATTGTCAAGGAAATATATAACTGCAATCTGGTATGTTTATACTTGTGGCCTTGTAAGATGCCATTTTAAAATTAGAAGCAATACCGTCTCCACATTAACTAAATCAATAGACATTCAACATCTAGACCTCATCTTTATCTTTAAAATATTTCCAGAGGATTAAGAGAAGGATTTAACCATTTTCTGGGGCATCCTAGTTGATAAAGCAGGTTACTTGAAGTTGTATGAAAAAATATTATGTCAATTAAACGGATATTTAATTAAAATTTTGCAAGCAAGATGAACATTTAATTAAACATTTTGCCTCAGTATGTATACAGAATGCCTACTGTGCCCCTTGGCAAAAACCATTGTCCCTCTAATCCTCTTCTTATTCCTTTTGAAGTAGAAAAAGACCTTTTGAAAGACCCACTCCAACGCGAGATAGGAGCTAGGAAAACCTCCTCTTATTCCTTATTATTTTCATGACTGTAGGAAATTTTGTAGCACTTGCAGTTCTTGTTTCTTATTGTTTGCTCTTTTGATTCTTTTTTTAATTTTAGCAAGACAACTGAACTAGCTTGTTTGACAAATTACTTGAATGGATGCAAATATATACTTTATGGGAACATCAATTTTAGTAAGAAAACATATACAGCTTGTACCATAATTCAGATTTTAACAGAAATAAGACACTTGCAATTTTGACTATACTTAAACAATTCCAATTTTAAGTGAACTGGTACATGTTTTTACACACCATAAGTCATTGATAACTGGTACATACAGTGTTTAAAAGTGAAACTGGCACATATGGAACTGTTTTTACTTGTTGTGCCAGTTTCACTTTAGTTATATGTTGTCAAATTTTAAGCAAAGTTCTCAAACTTGAAATATTTATAGTTGATGTTGAGAGAATTCTAAGATTGCATGTCTGCTACCAAAATTAATTTCGGACTAGTTATATGTATTTTATAATTATATCAAATATTTTCTATTAGTCATTTTGTTATATTTAGTAGCATCAAACATTGAATAATGGAGATCAAATAACGAATTTAAAAAATTGAGTTTAATCCATCTGTCTGCCAAGCTTTATTTATTGACCAGAGTCAAGTAAGTATTGTTGCTGCTTCTGATTTTTGAAGAAGTAGATTGTGGTTGCTATATTGACCAGAGTCAAAGCCTCAACATCTACATGGATCAGGCTAATCTTTCCTTTTTATGCTTGATCTAAGGTAATATTTCCCAGTCTTATTTGTGAATTGCAATAGAAATGTCATACATTTTATGATGCAAATAAAAACTGGGCCGGTTGATTACCTCATCTCTCTATCATCAAATCAAGCAACTTATGATGGAGCTTCCTTGCTTTGAGATATCAAAATCAAATAGGATAGTTATGCTATTCTCTCAACTGTAATTCTTATTAAAAGGTGAGACGGAACGATTAAGATGCTACAATCTAGCTTTAACCCTTTTTTTAAGTGCACTTGACTAGCATTATAAGCTGGTAGAACCTTTTATCATCCAATCTCACCTCTGCAGCTCTGCCCTCGCTTGGGTTACAAGCTCACACAACTGAGTTCAGCAATTAGATAAGCACGAAAATGCTATATAACTTGTTAAGAAATGCTTAATTTACCTTTATGGGATATATTAATATGTCTGACAAAACAGGACACGCTTCAATTCCCGTAAAATCAAAATTCCGAAGAGAAAGAGCGCGACACTTAATTTAACTTTATGGGATATATTAACATGTCTGACAAAACCAGACACGAGAGAGAGACGGGATGGAACTTGGCATGAGCGTTGGTGTACGTCGTACAGAGAATGAGTGAGTTTTAATTTTGATTCCATAAAAATAATAATAAAATATCAATTTCTTAAAAATGAATAGAAAAAAATTCATTACATAGTAGAAATTAAAAAAAAAATCAATTCCATAGAATTAGAAAAATAATTCAACAACATAGAAAGAATCATAAAAAATTTCAATCCCATAGAAGGAACCAAAAACAATTCAATTCCATAGAAGGAATAAAAAAATAATTCAATTCCATAGAATGAATCGAAAAAAAATTCAATTCCATAGAATGAAACGAAAAAAAATTCAATTCCATAGAAGAAATTGAAACACAGAAATCATTTATTTATACTACAATTACTACATAAACCATTTATTCATAATTTTGGATTATTTATCAAAAATAAAAGAATTAAACACATACATAACGAAATTTGTAGATCTGAAGCTCTTCTTGTTTTTCTTTCAAAATTATACAAACTTATGTGATTAGAATAAAAATTACACAAATTTTGAGAGTATATAAAAAAAAAATTGGATGAAGGAAGAAAGGAAGAGGAAGAAGGAAGGAAGAAGAAAATGGAGAAGGAGCCACACAGAGAAGGGAGAACAGGGACGCGTCTGGGGAAAGTTGAAAAAAACATGGAGATCGAAATGAGCATTCGGTCCGGATAAAAAGGATTATGGAGACCGAATTCTTGTTTCGGTCTGGAGTAAAAAGGAGGTAAAACCGAATGCTCATTTCGGTCTCCAGAAAAAATGAATCTTCTGTGGCCGCAATTGTGAAAAAGTGAAAAATCCTTGGAGACTGAATGGCCAATTCGGTCTAGGAAAAAAGCTAATGTAGAGACCGAAATGGCCATTCGGTCTTTGTAGTTTTTGAAAAAAAAAAAAAAATCATGCTGGTTTAGTAAATTTCCGTTTATTAATTATAGTTTATAAAAAAAAATTCATACGGCTCTCACCAGTTTTGTTTGTTTCTCCATGGATCAAATGTGTCCAAGTTCGTGCATTATTTTGTGTTAAAGTTATATATTAGTTTATTTTCATTTGCAATACAGAATAAATAGTGCGTATCTAAGAGAGATTAAAGTTGCATAATTTGTCGTTGAGGCTCCGAAACTATATAAATTGCATATTTCATGTCAAAAATTAATATTTATTTGTATATGGACGGTTCTATCTCGAGACTAACAATTAGAATATAGCACGGGATTTTTTCTCTTATTTTACTCAATTTATTTTTGAAGTCTAATTATGATAGAAATTTAATAAAAACTTATATTATAAATATAAAAGAAAACTACTATAAACTATTGAAAGATAATACAAGACCAGCTTAGTTTATTGTTTTTTTATGCAAAAATGAAAATATTCACACAATCTAGTTAAACAAGGTAGGTAAAATAAAATAAACACAGCACAACAAAATTCTATCTTTCCCTACGATTAAGACCATGATGAGCATCTAGATATCCTTGAGAATGACGAATCGGAGACCCCTAACTCGGCCCCTCCCATCTTCTCATCGACGACCGATGCACTTATAGAATTCAACATGAAGGTCATACCAGTTATGGGCTAAAGCTGATAAACAATGATATTTTGTTTCCTCCAACATTTTATTCTGCATAACTTTACAGTTCAAATTTTATATTTTATTTGTTTAGCTTTCATATTGTGACTAATGTACATATAAAAGATCCAAGATAGATGGTTTGAAGAATATATTGCTACTATTGAAATATATATAGTTAAGCTAGGTAGCTAGCTACTTGCTAATTTTATATATACATCATGTTTGAGCTGTTTAGATGAATGGCACAGGTTTATCATCATAATATTGCTTCTTACCTAAATTATTTCATATCAAATAGATGAACCCAAACCATAGAAAATGACAATTTCATTTTTGAGTGGTGCTTTTCTGAGGATCCACCAAATCTTTGAATCACCGTGTTTATATATATATATAGAGAGAAAGAGATGGGCTACGGTACATTGCAATGTATAGCATTCTTTGTACATTGCACTATAAATCACGTGATTCAAAGTCCAAATTGCTGGGTCAAGAAGCCGTTTGGAGACCAGTTTGAAATCATCTCAATTTTATAAAGTTGATGGATCCCAAACTGTGTACACTTTGTACCTGTCGAAGTCAAATCGTGTCTCAAAAAATTCGTACATACATATTAAAAAATATAAGAATGTATTTAAAATATATTTCAAAATTTAACATTTAAATAAAATAATAATACTGATTTTATTAAAAAAAGATTGAATGTTTGTAAGGTGGATAGAGCTTCTATTTTATTTGATAATTTGTAAAAATAATAAATTATATCTTAATAAAATATATAAAACTTCAACAAAAATAATGAAAATTAGATTAAAAATAAAATAGTGATCATTAGACATTATTACTTTGAAGAGAATTAAATACAAAAATATATATAGTTTGATTTAAGCACAGCCTACCTCCTCGAGACGTTATATCATATATACATAATTTTTTTTTGAATATCTGATATTTTGAGGATTTATGTGTAAATTTTATAGAATAAAATATATTTTGTTTTATCGAAATACTAGAGTTGAAAAGCATACTGCATACAACTTGTAGAGCAAAACCAGAGACTTTGTATGATATGTGTTATGGTTTGTGCAAGTAGTGTACCTCAACATATTGCTTAAGTACAGGAGATTTCCAGTTCTGGTGGAGAGAGTAGTTCAAGCGGCAGTAGTGGTGCTAGTGGGAGTGGAGAGCAGTCAGGGCAGACCCAGTATAGGACTGTCTCTCTTCCTGAAAAAAATTTCATCCTCTTTTGAATTTTAATTTGTAATTCGGATTAAATTTAATGTTAAAATCAAAATAAATTTCTTGAATTATGATTGGTAATTAGAATTATAAGTTAAAGTATTCGAAATTATAAGTCAAATGACTGTTTTTTTATCGAGTACTCAAATAGTTAATGCGTTTAAATCCGATAAACTTTTTAAACCTAATTTGATATTTTTTGCTCCCGCACGAAAACTCTGAGTCCGCTCTGAGAGCAGTTTTGGTGCTGACTCGGCATGCATGTTCCGCTGGTGATATTGACATCTTTTGACTTTTGAAATTAAGGCATCAGTTCCCAGTGCATTCTAAAGTTTATTACTGTTTGACTGTTTATGTTTTTTTATTAGATGGCAATTAAATGCAATACTTTTGCTAGTTATGTGGTATATATAGGAATTTTTTTATAAACCATAAATAGAAAAATAATTTTTAGGGAACCAGCATGATTGTTTTTTTTTTTTGAAAAACCACAAAGACCGAGTGGAGCATTCGGTCTCCACTTTTTTTTCAACTTTTCCGTGCGGCAAACAGTGTGGCATATGTTTTATGTATATGTATAGAGAGTGAATTGAAATTTCAAAACCAAAAAGTTAATCTGAACCGTTCATCTTGTTTTCCATATTAATATGTGCTTGGAGATCAAATTTTACATTTTTCTGAATTTTTTTACTATTTATTAAGCCACTTTGAAAATTGTTGATCCAACGGTGGCTGCTAATTTTACTGTTTTGTTAAGCCACCGTTGGATCAACAATTTTCGAAGTGACTTAATAAATAGTAAAAAAATTCAGAAAAATGTAAAATTTGGTCTCCAAGCACATATTAATATGGAAAACAAGATGAACGGTTCGGATCAACTTTTTGGATTTTAAAATTTCAAGTCACTCTCTATACATATACATAAAAGGATTATTCGGATCTTATGTGGCTGAATCTGTGAAAAATTGGAAAAAATGGTGAGACCGAGTGGAGCATTCGGTCTGGAGAAAAAAAAAGTGGAGACCGAATGCTCCACTCGGTCTTTGTGGTTTTTCAAAAAAAAAAAAACAATCATGCTGGTTCCCTAAAAATTGTTTTTCTATTTATGGTTTATAAAAAAATTCCGTATATATATATGTATGATGATGCCTTCTGGATGGGTACTGAAGTCTGGGGTCATGCAGTAAAGATGTGATTTGGGATTAGCT
This sequence comes from Carex rostrata, assembly GCF_964058835.1. NCBI lineage: Eukaryota > Viridiplantae > Streptophyta > Magnoliopsida > Poales > Cyperaceae > Carex > Carex rostrata. The sequence continues at coordinate 1,006,473 of NC_135950.1, forward strand.
GTGGTTTTCATACTTGGTACCAATTTTTTAAAGTTGTTTAGATTTAACATTATTATTTCATTCCTATTGAGAAATTGTTATTAGCTGTATATAATGTTTTGGCGACAATTATGTGATTGAAATGTTGAATAAGTGCCTCAAATTTATATGTCTGATTTGTGTTGGAGTTGAATGAAATGTATTCATAAACAATGGTTTTCTTAATATCTTTCAGTGGAGAAAAGTGGAATGGCCACCAATTTGATTAAAAAAATCAAATGCCTATTAGAAAAAAGTGTAATAAATAAAATCTACACCACAGCTGACGGTACCATATCTTGGTACCAGTATTTTTCCAAAAGTAGCACTGCTACCAGTTTTGGATTGGACCGTTGAACTTGGAGAGAGAACTAAAGTACTTGTAAATTTGCAACATTTTCTATTTGGCCCCTAGAAACTAAAGGTTTAAATAGCGTTTATCGCATCATAGCAGACTAGTTAAAAAAACAGCGCTATACTCAAATAGTACCGCTATAGCGCGGAATAGCGCATTATAGCGCCATAGCTTTTATGGTCCGAAAATGCTATAGCGCGCTATTTAGAACCTTGCTAGAAACAAATCTTATTACGTTCTCCTCAAATTCCCTCAAACCTGCACCTCTAAATGTAAATAAAATGTTTTTGATAAAATTCACCCATGCAATCTAAATTCCATATACTGAAATTATTATAATTAGAAATTCTGCACCAAATTTCATGTGCAAAAACAAAGAAAGTATCGGTTTCGTGATGTAGTGCAATGTAAAACAAGTATATCAATTAGCCTCGACGGAGGCGGTTAAAAAATAGGAATGCGTAACCTCTGCCAGTATTATTTGTGCTTTGAGATTCGTGCAGAACGTAGTTAAACGGTTGATATATTCCAAAAAAACCTCAAAGTTTGAGATATCTCAGAGGATTCGAATTCAGCTCCATAGTCCATACCTATGTTGCATGGATACGGATACGGGTATCGGATACGATACGGATACGGTGATACGGTAATTTTCAAAAATCTCAGATACGATACGCCTATTATATATTATATTATTGATTCAAATTTATATTATATAAATTAAATATCAAAAATTCTAAATAAGGTGCTTTATATAAGTTTATAAATATAAGCTACTATATTACAACAACAAAGTTGAGTGGGTGCAGTGGTTTGTTGTTCGTACAATAATCTTTTACGTCTATTTGACTAATTTGCAAAAACATACAATTATTGAATTTTACGATTTCTTCTATTTTGAGAATATGTAGGTCCAAGAAGAGTAAGAACTACTGTATAATATGCTTGGACTGAAGAAATCACGAAGACTTTTATCAAGAATACTAATTGTAAAATCAAAAGCTTGGTAAAGTATGTATGAGGTTGATTAAATTGAGATAAAACGTTATGAACGTTTTCAAAACGTTGGTAACGTTTTATAATGATCAGAAGCTTCAAAAGAATCAAGTTATAACGTTATAACGTTATACAACCGTTGTGACGTTTTACAAACGTTATAACGGTTCACAAACGTTGTAACGTTTAACAGATACAGAACAACTGAAGAACTGTTGTTCAGTACAAACTATAAACGTTGTAACGTTTATAAATCGTTATAACGTTTTTGAAACGTTGTAACGTTTATAAATCGTTATAACGTTTTTGAAACGTTGTAACGGTTATAAAACGTTATGTAACGTTTTACTAAGCTGTCAGAGAATTAAAATCCTAAATCGCATTTGAATAAAACGTTGGTAACGTTTATAAAACGTTGGTAACGTTTTATGTCAAACAGCTCATTTTTGAGCTGCCACTATAAATAGACTGAAGGGATCACTTTAAAAATATCTCAGCCGACCCTAATTAATTCAAAAGTGATTTTATGAGAGCTTAGCCTACTCCATTGTTGTGAGAGCTTAAAACTTCAAAATCCCTCAAGCAACCTCAAACCTACTTCACTAATCTTGTTATAGATTAGGTTAGAGTGATCTATTGAGTGTTTCTCTTGTGTTCCTAGACAATCGAGACCTTGTTCTCATCTCTTTGAGTTGGCCGTTTGACTTCCCGCTTGGTGTGTAAGGGCTCAACGGTTCACAAGTTGTAATCCTTTCGTATTGGGTAATAGGAAGGCGCACCTCACAAGGTTGCGAAGCCCCGGAGACGTAGGCCTTTGTTTTGCCAAACTCCGTTATCACCCCGCGTGTCAAATTTCTCTAAAGTCATCTCTTTACTTTCAATTGCAATTTAATTTCAGTTTTTGAGCAATTAGAGGTGCCCCTAAGTTCAACATGGTTGACGCGTCTGTCTGGTTACCCATAGAACCTTGGTTCGATTCAAGTTGGAGACTATTTTGCTCCAAATTTGTTGGGTACGGCTTAGTCTTTGCTCCAAATTTGCTGGTTGCACTTGGTCTACACGCGGCGTGCACACAAAATTAAAATGGTCGGTCCACGCGCGGCTCACAGAAGGAACGAAAGCATCTGCAGACGTATCATCTCCGTATCCGAACAGAAATGAGCCGTATCCACGCGTTTCCGTACCGTATCAGAATATTAAGGATACGCCACATCATCCGATACGCCAGCTGGCGTATCCGATACGTATCGTAGCCGTATCGTACGCGTATCCGTATCCGATACGTATTGGATACTGGTACGGGATCTAATATGGCGTATCCGTGTAACATAGGTCCATACGGCTCTCACCAGTTTTGTTTGTTTCTCCATGGATCAAATGCGTCTTCGTGCGTTATTTTGTGTTAAAGTTATATATTAGTTTATTTTCATTTGCAATACACAAAAAATAGTGCGTATCTAAGAAAGATGAAAGTTACATAATTTGTCGTTGAGGCTCCGAAACTATATAAATTGCATATTTCATGTCAAAAATTAATATTTATTTATATAACGAACAGTTCTATCTTGAAACTAACAAGTATAATATAGCGCGGGGTTTTTCTCTTATTCTACTCAATTCTTTTTGAAGTCTAATTACGATAGAAATTTAATAAAACTTATATTATAAATATAAAATAAAACTATTATAAACTATTGAAAGATAATACAAGAACAGCTTAATTTATTGTTTTTTTATGCAACAAGGAAAATATTCACACCATCTAATTGTAACTAGTAACAAGGTAGGTAAACAACAAAATAATCACAACACAACAATCTTCCAATCTGATGATCATCTAGCCATCCTTGGGGATGACAAACCTGCGGGGACCCCTAACCCAGCCCCTCCCCTCTTCTCATCGACAATAAATGCAGTTGTAGAATTCAACATCAATGTCATGCCAGCTGTGGGCTAAATCCAATAAACGATTATATTTTGTTTCCTCCAATATTTTATTCCACATAATTTTATAGTTCAAATTTTGTATTTTATTTGTTTAGTGACTAATGTACATATAAAAGATCCCAAGATAAATGGTTTGAAGAATATATTGCTACTATTGAAATATATATAGTTAAGCTAGGTAGCTAAGCTACTTGCTAATTTTATATATACATCATGTTTGAGCTGTTTAGATGAATGGCACAGGTTTATCATCATAATATTGCTTCTTACCTAAATTATTTCATATCAAATAGATGAACCCAAACCAATAGAAAATGACAATTTCATTATATATATATAACTATATAAGGGAAATGCGACATGCATTCAATCCATAAATAGGTCGAATAATTTGATCCGATTGGAGAGGAGCTCAATCCATAAAAAGGTGCTCAAGGCACAACGGACAACCCGACACTAGAGGTGCTACTTTCACCCGATTACCCGGATCCGATCCGGAACCGAACCGGATCCAACTCGGAACTGACCCGGATCCGATTAATTTGAATATGATATGGTTTAAAAAATATAACCGATTAAATTATGGATATGGGTACAAAATTAATAATTTAATATCCGACCCGGATCCGAACCGGAACCGGTACTGTAATGGGTAGGATATGGATATCATTTAATTATCCGACCCATAACCGAACCCGATCCAATACCCGTATAAATACCCGATAAAATATATATTAATAACTCTGCATCAAGTTTTTGTGTTAGATAATATATTTCAGCTGAGCTATAGTTTGATAAAACTTAACCAAATTTATGCTACTGTTTTACACTACCCTTTAATTACAGCCTTAACTAGCATTTTAATTAAGCACTTTAATTTCTGTGCTATATTATACACATGTGACACATGACACATGAATGTCAAATTTATTCTTCCATAACCAGCTTATTTTATACCTTTTTTCTTCTATTACATTCAATTCATAGATTTTTTTGAATTATAGAAAGGGAAATCGTCATCTCTAATATTTTACTTTCTAAAAATTATCTCTTCTTCAATATTTTTATTTTCAAAAGTTATTTCTCTCCATCCTCTTGAATTCAAAAGTTATTAACAAAAAACTGAATTCAATATTTTTTGTTACACCATGAGTACTCCAAACAACCAACAATCAAATTCTGAAAATACTACGTATCCAAATTTCACAAAATATTATTGAAGACTCTAATGAGAAAAAAAGAAAAAAAAAATATGTAGTATGGAAGGAGTTTATTATTTTTATTTTGCTATGTAGCATGATATATTTTATTATTTATGAAATGATCAATAGTATAATTTTTATTTTGCAGTAGTTTTTAATTTATATTGTAATGATTTAGTATATGAGATGTTTAAGAAATTATAATTATATTTAAATGTAAATAATTTCTCGAATGCTTTGGAGTTGTGACCTATACCCACTCTGGATTCGGAACCGCCCCGTATCCGAACCGGACCCGATAATCCACAAACAAGTTACGAGTATCTATCTACCCGGAACTGAAAAACTGGACCCGAAATGTCTACGGGAAGATAGGTATCCGGACCCGACCCGATTTGAAACAAATAAGTATATGGATCGAAATTTGGACCCGAACACTTTTAGGGTACGAGTCCAAATTTAATAGTACCCGACCCGACCCGATAGCACCTCTACCCGACACTAGGCTTTTGCTTTTACCCGAACGGGTATGACCCGTTGTACCCGACCCGTACCCGTTACCCGAGGTACCCGTACCCGTGCCCGTGTCCGGGTATAGGCGGGTAAACGGGTACACGGGTACGGGTTTGAGACGGACCGGACTCATTGATTCGGGAAAAAACCCGCCCAACCCGTACCCGTTTTACCCGTACCCGAAACCCGTCTACCCGCACCCGTTTTACCCGTACCCGCACCCGTTTACCCGACCAACTTTACCCTTTTACCCGTTTACCCTTTACCCTTTTACCCGTGACCTTTACCCATTTACCCGTGACCCTTTACCCGTTTACCCGTTTCATTTGAAATTTGAATTTTTTTGCCGCCGGTTCTGTTCGCACAGAATATATGCTACAAAGTTTCAGTACAGCAAGCTGTACCTTTTAACCTTGAATACACCTTCGGTTCAGACTGCAAGTGCACAGTCCTATCGAGTAGTATATTGTCGGGTATCGATCCACAGGGACGGTTGAAACTTAACTGGACTTTACTTAAATTAAATAAACTCTAGAAGTTGCAAATGTGATTTTGGTGTTTTAAAAAGATAAATAATGATATTCAAAACAATAAATATTTTTGGGGTTTTGTTTAATAAGAATAAAAAGGCATTTACAGGGTTCAGATTTCATTTCTGTTCAGCCCCGAGGCATACGGCCCGTACGGATTCCCGTACGGCCCGTAGGGGACCCCGAGTTGATGTTGCAGCTACTGTTTTGTGCATTGGTGCTAATGTTTAGGGTTTCTATCGACCAGATCTAGATACCTAACCTCAACTTTCGCATTTTGGCCTAATTTATCCAAGTTACTTGTCGGTTTACTAAAAGTATCCAAGGACTTTCGCCTCAAGGAAAGTTTCACCTTTCGGGTACTCATTGGTTTCACCCTACTTCATATACTTTATTCGGTTGGATTAAATGTCATAGACTTGGCTCCTAACACTTAGATGTGCGCATTCATCTAACGGGATGACTAATCAATTCAAGCAACCACAAATAAAGCAATCAAAATACTACACAACAAGGTAAAAACAAAGCATTCAACACAAAATCCAAGTAGCATGCAAACAAAACCAAAATAGAAACTACATCTTAGTCCTAGAAACTAAAAGAAAAGAAAGCAAATAAAATAAGTAAAGATAATGATAAGGGAGCTCATGGCAAAGCTCGAGGAACGAAGAAGATCCGTCGCAAAACTCTCGTTTTCCTCCTCTCTACTTGCTCTCCAAGCCGAGCCGTCGCTCCCAAACCCTAGGTTGATCCCCCCATGATGAGGAATGATCTCTCTCTCATGCCCCATGATGTCTCCAAGAAGGATTCTATTTATTCCATGACCTAATCCCCCTTTTTCTGGTGTGTAATATCTCCTTTAATGACCCAGATTGCGTCTGCAGAGGCTTCCTTTCCGGCCTCCTTAAATTAAGCTGATTTCAGATTCCAGCTGGATTTTCCAATTTAGCGTCGTACGGGCCGTATGGGACTCCGTACGGGCTGTATGGGACCTCGTACGGGCCGTATGCCTGTGCTTTGTCTTGGAGACTTTGTGCTTCTGTTGTGGAACCTTCTGTGTGGTTGGGCAGATCTTGTACGGCTCGTAGGGAATGTCATACGGGCCGTATGAAAAATTGTCAGATCCAGTTTTTCGCCCTTTTTCCTGCAAAATACCAAACAAAGCATAGCAGTACCACATTTCATCGAAATATAAGTAAAAAGTCCACATTTATAGGCTTTAAAGCACAGGTTTCAGTGTAAATCAGGGCCGTAATTTAGATATAATATGGAGATATCAGGTTCAGACAAACCGGGCCCGGACCGGTCAAATCAAACCCGGCCGGACCCACCCGGGTCAAATCCCGGTTTTTTTTTTTTTTTTTTTTAAATTTCGAATTTAATTCCCCCCTCCATTTTTTTCTTTAAATACACCCCCTCTAACTCTCTTTCTCTCCACATTCTATCTCAAACTCTCATTCTCTCAATTTTCATTATTCTCAATTTCTCTATTTATTTTAAAAAAAAATTATATAGTTGTAATTTAATTCATTCTACAAATACGCAAACGGAATTACGAAGGTATCGAAATTACAAAGTTCGGCACCTCCCGCAAGATTTTTCCGCGAGATTTAAAGGTTAGATTTATTTTATGTTAGATTAATTTATTTTTGTAGAGTAAATTTAGTTTAAGTTAGATTTATTGAAAGTTAAGTAATTAGATTTGTTAGATTTGTTAAATTTGTTAAGTAATTAGATTTGTTAGATTTATTTTGTATTAGATTTGTTAAATTTGTTAAGTAATTAGATTTGTTAGATTTATTTTGTATTAGATTTGTTAAATTTGTTAAGTAATTAGATTTGTTAAATTTGTTAAATAATTACATTTCTTAGATTTATTTTATGTTAGGATTGATAGATTTATTGAATATGTTAGATTTATTTAGTTTATGTTAGATTTGTTAGATGTGAAGTAATATTTGTTTTGAATATGTTAGTTTTTTTTTTAAATTCGGATTTATTTTTAATAGGTTAGGAAAGATGTTAGATTTTTTTTTTTAATTTGTGAAGTAATTAGATTTGTTTTTTGAATATGTTAGATTTTTTTTTTGAAATTCGGATTTATTTTTAATAGGTTAGAAAAGATGTTAGATTTTTTTTTAAAATTTGTGAAGTAATTAGATTTGTTTTTTTAATATGTTAGATTTTTTTTTGAAATTCGGATTTATTTTTAATAGGTTAGAAAAGATGTTAGATTTTTTTTTTAAATTTGTGAAGTAATTAGATTTGTTTTTTTAATATGTTAGATTTTTTTTTTCAAATACGGATTTATTTTTAATAGGTTAGAAAAGATGTTAGATTTTTTTTTAAAATTTGTGAAGTAATTAGATTTGTTTTTTGAATATGTTAGATTTTTTTTTTTGAAATTCGGATTTATTTTTAATAGGTTAGAAAAGATGTTAGATTTTTTTTTTAATTTGTGAAGTAATTAGATTTGTTTTTTGAATATGTTAGATTTTTTTTTTGAAATTCGAATTTATTTTTAATAGGTTAGAAAAGATGTTAGATTTTTTTTTTAATTTGTGAAGTAATTAGATTTGTTTTTTGAATATGTTAGATTTTTTTTTTGAAATTCGGATTTATTTTTAATAGGTTAGAAAAGATGTTAGATTTTTTTTAAAATTTGTGAAGTAATTAGATTTGTTTTTTGAATATGTTAGATTTTTTTTTTGAAATTCGGATTTATTTTTAATAGGTTAGAAAAGATGTTAGATTTTTTTTTAAATTTGTGAAGTAATTAGATTTGTTTTTTGAATATGTTAGATTTTTTTTTGAAATTCGGATTTATTTTTAATAGGTTAGAAAAGATGTTAGATTTTTTTTTTAAATTTGTGAAGTAATTAGATTTGTTTTTTGAATATGTTAGATTTTTTTTTGAAGTTCGGATTTATTTTTAATAGGTTAGAAAACATGTTAGATTTTTTTTAATTTCTGTTTTTAATTTCTGTTTTTTAATTTCTGTTTTTAATTTCTGTTTTTTAATTTCTGTTTTTAATTTCTGTTTTTTAATTTCTGTTTTTAAATTTCTGTTTTTTAATTTCTGTTTTTAATTTCTGTTTTTTAATTTCTGTTTTTAATTTCTGTTTTTTAATTTCTGTTTTTTTTTTAATTTCTGTTTTTAATAGGTTGAAAAATGATATCTCCTCATCACGAATCGGTGGAAGAAACATTTGAAGCGAGAATGTCGGCTTCTATTTTTGGCCCCGATATGCCACCACCTAATTATCCACATAATTATCTTGATAGTTCCTCCCAAATGCCACCACCTAATTATCCACCTAACTATCCACACAATTATCAAATAAGGGATCAAATCCTAGATTTAAATTATCAACAACCCCCACAAATGCATGCACCGTATTATACTTCAAACGATCCAAACGCCTACATTCCACAAGAAACATTTCAACCGACACCATCGTATGCATATGGAGGCACTTCTTCTGTACCATCGAGTCAATTTACTCCCTCTATAGAAGGTACTCCTTCGAGAAGTGCCCCTGAAATTCAGGAAGAAGCTATCCCTCCTTCGACAAGTGCCCCCCCGCAACAACCAGTGGTAAAGAAGGCTAGAAGAGCTCCGGAATACAATCAGCCGTGGGCCAGATTTTATGAGATTAAAAAAGATGATGATGGCTTTATGGAAACCCTTGAATGTAAGGTACCTAATTGCAAGAAACCTTTTTTTGTGTATAAGCAAAGTAGTGGTATGAGTAGCTTTAAAAGACATGCCGAAACGCATGAAAAAAAGGGTGAGGAACCAAGTGCAAATGTACCATCGAGACAAATCCAAACCCTTATTAATGCGGATGGTACCAGAACCAACCCAAAATTTGATGAAAAAAAATGTTTAGTGATTTGGCCCGGTACATAACCCACAAAGAACAACCAATCAGTATGGGTGGTTGCACAGCCTTTGCCCGGTTGGTCATTCGGGGGTGTGCTCAACCAATGTACAAGAGGATGCATCATAGAAAGTCGGTTGGTGAAATAAAAAAACAGTTTACAACCATAAAAGATGACCTCAAAGGTACATTTGCATATCAATCCAATAAGGTCTCAATTACCTCAGATATATGGACTGCTGGTAAACATGGCCTTGGGTACTCTTGTGTTACTGGGCATTGGATCGATGATCAGTGGGTATTACAAAAGAGGATATTAAGTTTTCGAGTGTTAGATTCCCCGCACACCACAAATGTAATTTTCAAATCTATTATTGAGGTTTTACAAGAGTATAACCTTAAGAGGGATATGGCTAACAAGGTTTTTTCTATATCTTTCGATAATGCTAGCAACAACATTGTTTCCATTGAAATTTTTAAACGGTCACTAAACCCGATTATGAATGGTGAAATGTTTCACCAAAAGTGTGCTTGTCATATACTTAACCTCGTCGTGAAGGCGGGACTTAAAACAGAAGCCATAAAATTATTGATAGTTAAATTTAAGGATGCCCTCAACCACATTGTTTCAAACCATGAAAGAAGACAAGAGTTTGCGAAGTTGTGCGTAACCTATCGACTAAGCAAGTTGAAAGTACCTTGGGATATAGATACCCGTTGGAACTCAACCTATAGGATGTTGAACCGATGCCTTCCTTACAAAGCTGTCATAGGGGAGTTTTTGAGGGGATCCACCCCTAAGGGAATGCAATTGGAACCCACCGGCGGAGAATGGGACCAACTAGAAAGGCTTTCAACATTCCTAGGAACCTTTTTTGAAACAACCGTCAAACTATCCTACTCGTATTCACCGACGGCATTTGAGTTGTTGCGGCAAATCTACCAAATTTCCAAGGTGTATCGTAATTTGGAACAAGCAGAAATACACGATAAATCTCTCACACCGATCGTAGAGGCCATGAAACTAAAATTTCTAAAATATTGGAAAAATGTACCCCTCCTGGCCATTATCGCAAGCTGCCTCAACCCGGCATACAAGAAATATTACACGATCAAAATGGTTGAAGCGTACAAAGATAATCTACATTTAGACGCAACCGGGGTCGAGGCATACGTGGATGCGAAGTTCACTGAGATGTTTAACATATACAACTCAAGAATTAGTGCCAACCAGAACCCCTCTTCGTCCCGGGCTGGTCCTAGGTATGAATAAATATACATTATGCTTTTAATCTTTATTATTTATAATATCTGCATTATTTGTCCACTAATTTTTTTTTTAATAGTTCCACTTTCAGGAGCACTAGCAGTAGTGGATTGTTAGCAGATTTTCAGTCAGATAGCGAACCGCACGCATCCACAAACGAGTTAGTGAGCTATTTAAATATGCGCAACGAAAATGAAAACGTTGACATCATGACGTGGTGGAAGAGGAATCAAAGGTCTTATCCAACACTGGCGATGATGGCCCGCGACGTCTTTGCCGTACCCATGTCAACCGTCCCTTCAGAAAGTTGTTTTAGTTCGGCGAACAGGATCCTCTCCGACAGACGCAGTAAATTGGGTCCACATGTTTTTGAGAGACTTGTGTGCTTGAAAGATTGGATTAATGCTGACGAGCGCAACCAACATCGAGATCAAGAATCATCATCCGCAGCTGATACTGAAGAAAGTGTTACCGAGCCGCAGCCCCAAGCTAATTCAGATTCAGACGGTGCGGAAGAAAGCGAACAATGGTATATGAATCCAAACTACTAGATAGGTAGTGTCGGTATAATTTTCTAACCTCTTTTAATATTTATGGTTATTTTTAAAATTATAATTTCTAAACATTTCAATTAGTTTTTAAATTATTCATTTTAAAGAACAATTACTAATAAAAAAAAAGTTAGAACTCCGCCTATGTTATTTTACATAGCCGGTCCCAAGCCCGGAATAAAGGAGGGTAACTTTTATTTTTTAATCTATTGTTTTTAAATTATTCACAATTATTTTTAATGTAATAAATTAATTTAAGATATTTTTATTTATATTTTATTGTTTTAATTAGAATGAGAATTTGAAAATAAAATAAAATGACTTGCTTAAAGAAATAAATAAATAGATTTGTACTTAGCCATATAAATATACAAATTTTCGCACGAATAATTTTTATATATAAGGTACATATTTTATTCATTTATAAATTATAAAGTTGCGACTTGATAATTTCATGTTTATATATACTCTATTTGATATCGAACTATTCATATTATAAAAATCGAATTATAAACATGTAATAATATTCGTACGACACTGTAAAATAAAACAAAAAACAAAAAAAAACAGAAAAAAAACAGAAAAAAAAAACAGAAAACAAAAAAAAAACAGAAAAAAAAAATTAAACAAAACAGAAAAAAAAATAAAAAAAACAGAAAAACAAAACAGAAAAAAAACTAAAACAACAGAAAAAAAAAATTAAACAAAAACAGAAAAAAAAAACGGAAAAACAAAACAAAAAAAAAAACAAAAAAAAAACAGAAGGAAAAAACAGAAAAAAAAAAAAAATATCCGTACCCTACCCGCCCCACCCGACTACCCGTACCCGAGGTACCCGTACCCGTTACCCGGGACGGGCACGGGTTTGAAACGGGTAGGGTACACTTTTTTAAAACCCTACCCGACCTACCCGTACTTGCCTACCCGACTACCCGCCCTACCCGTACCCGCCCTACCCGACTACCCGCCCTACCCGTACCCGCCCTACCCGACTACCCGCCCTACCCGTACCCGAGGTACCCGTACCCTACCCGACACAACACGAAATAGGTGTTTCTCTTTTTTTGGGCTTAGGCCCATAAAATTCAGTCGGGCCATTAAGCGTTCACTTTCTATGTATTACTTACAACTCCCAATAATTAATCTCATGTATATATGATTTATTCGTTAATTATTTCCCTATAAAATATTAATTATTCCCCTATAATTTCTATCATATACACCAGTGTTATTAGAACCAGACCGGAAAAAATCGGAACCGGTCTCCTGACCAGTTCGGTTTGCTTGAAGGATCATCTTTACAATTAAACCGAAAAAGAAACCACTCTATTAACCGGATTTACTGAAAAACCATAAATTATTTTCTAGACAAAAAAACCCGGTTTAACCATAGTTTCTCTTTTTACTCGTCCATAAAAATAAAAAAGTAAGTCACATGTCAATCTCAAGTCTAGTACTTACGGCCTTGGATCCGAATCTGCTGAAATCCGAGGTCGGTACTGTTCACCCTGAAATCTCTGCAATCCAAATCCAGCTGTCGAACTGTTTCGAAAGACGTACAAGGAAAAACTAGCTGTTTCGAGATGCGTTCTCGAAAAAATTCGATGAATGGATTTCGAATTGCAGGAATTTCAGAGTGAACAGTAACCGATCTCATAATTTCAGCTGATTTATTTCCTACGGCCTTAGGTCTCAGAGAAATTAATAACTCTTTAGATCACATGTGAAGATCCTACCCTCTACGGACTTTGCATCATAGGGTGAACACATTAGTTTATTAGTAAGAAAGAGATTATTATGTACAAGGAATGATTATTTGTATCTCACTAATGTAATATTTTCTTTGATCAATTAACTATGCCTACACGTTTGAACTTCAAAAAAAAAAAAAAAAAAAAAAAAAAACATGTCAACAGATATGGAGTTACAGTTTAATCTCATTTAATTTTTATGGATGACCTTGATATTTTAGATATTATAAGATAGTCAGTAAATAACTAAATATAGTATATACACCATAACTATTTATCTATTTATATAGATAAAAAATTATGGATACACATATTTTGAAACAACAATTATTATTGAGTGAGTCTATGGTACTATGCATATCACGGGTTGTTACCGTGCTATGGCTCTATATTCGAGTTTTCAAATCCTAACGGTCGATTCGAACCGTTCATCTTGTTCTCCATATTAATATGTGTTTGGAAACCAAATTTTACATTTTTTTTAAAAAAATTTACTATTTTTTTAGATATTTAGAAAATCACTTGATCTAAAAATTCTGCACCATCCAAAAACAGTGATTTTCAATAAATCTAAAAAAATAGTAAAAAAATTTCAAAAAATGTAAAATTTGGTATCCAAACACATATTAATATGGAGAACAAAATGAACGGTTCGGATCGACCGTTAGGATTTGAAAACTCGAATATAGAGCCGTAACACGGTAACAAATCGTAATATGCATAGTACCATAGACTCACTCATGATTATTTGTATCTCACTAATGTAATATTTTCTTTGATCAATAAACTATGCCTACAGTTTTGAACTTCAAAAAAAAAACATGTCAAGAGATATGGAGTTACAGTTTAATCTCATTTAATTTTTATGGATGACCTTGATATTTTAGATATTATAAGATAGTCAGTAAATATAGTATATACACCATAACTATTTATCTATTTATATAGATAAAAAATTATGGATACACATATTTTGAAACAACAATTATTATTTTATTATTTATATTTTGATGAAATTTGTTATCGGATTGTTTTTATTAAAGAACTTGCATCGATTTGGACTTTTTATGAACTTAAACTTATCTATATATACTTGTTATCGGATTGTTTACTCTGGAAGCTCTCAATTCATATTCATTGATAGTTATAGTAAATTTATCATACCGAAATTTAAAATGTTGGGATGCTATATTTTTCTTTCCTAAGCAAATATTTTGTCATCTTGATAAAAAAAGTAGTTTTATTATATTTGAGTGATTTTTAATGATTAATCTATAAATTTATTTTTATAGTATATTATGTATGTGAGAATTTCATTGTATAAAAACATGATTAATTTAAAAGAGTACACATATATTTCACATATATAAAATTTTAAAATATCAAAGTTGAACCGGTTAACCCGTCAATCAAACCAGTGAACTGTTGACCTCGAACCGTGGTTCGAGGTCAGTTTCGGTTCTGATGACATTGATCTATACCGCCTTGGCTTAAATAATAATTATTATTCAATATTATATGCTTAATTTCAGGAATCAATTTAATTAAAAAATTGAGATTGGAGGGCTCAATATTCTAATACAATGTATGTGAATTGTGGAAAATATCGTTTTCTTACATTGAAAAGTCGCCATTTTATGATAGCCGCCGTCAGGCTGCTTTAGAAGAAAAAACAAAACAAAAAAAAGAAAAAAAAAAGAAAAAGAAAAAGACAATTTGCCATTTTATTGAACACGTTGATCTCACCGCGCAGAACTCATTTTGCTTATTTCGTTTTCACGGAGGGACACATACGACTAATGATCGATAAATACAAAAAATAAATAGTACACATCAAAAGGCACCGTTTATTGAAACGCTATCCTTTGCAGAGTTTTTCCGTACAGTGCTGTGCAGCGCTTTTAATCTGATCCGTTCATTTCGGATCAAACGGACTGGATTAAGGGTGCACCAAATTTTGAGTTTTTTTAAAATTCGGGCAAGATCTGATCTGGTCCGTCCGATTCAAAATGAACGGATCAGATTAAAAGCACCGCACGGAAAAACTCCGCAGATGATACTTTTCCCCGTTTATTACCCAACACCTATACGGCTATACCCCGTAAATTCCGGGAAATAACAGGAACCTCTTATTCTGATTCCAACCGTTGAAATTTCTCTGTGCATGAATTTCAAAGAAAGTTTTTCATGCGCGAATCTCAACAAATTGTAAAGCTTATTTTTTGTTTTAATGACCCGAATTGGTAGGCTCGCTGGATTACTCCATCTGTGGATGCAAATGATGAGGGCTTCTAGCCATCCAAGCTAACTCATGATTTATCGAAATGTTGAAATGTTGCCCAGAGGTTCCCAGACATTACATTTGCTGTACCTATCTACTGTACTATTCCACACATTTTCCACACATTTTCCACACATTTTAAACATGCCTAGTCATTTTAATTACAGTTGATTCTTCTAACCAGCTTTAAATTTCAGCTATAAATATCCAACAGAGCATCTGAGTTCCTTGTAAAATCAATCAGTTCCTCTTTCAGTTTCACTCTGTACCTTCCAACCCAGATACTCACAATTAAAAGCTAATTGCAATATGTTTACATCAGGAGGTCATGAATGGGATCATATCGACAACTATCAAAATGACGGTAACGAGTCGAGTGTTAATCGTTTATGGTTACTTGCTGTCTTCATTTTCAACTGGAGCAGCTCTAAGTTGTCTTAATCAAGACACCTACTAGATTATAAAAATGACACCCTGTTGTTGGTAATGTTTGGATTGTGCTTGAGAAATTACTTAGACAAGATTATCTCAGATTCTGAATGTTATATATTAATATTCTGCTATGTTTGTAATGAGATGTTCTTTAATTATGTATTAAGATTCTTGTGCATTTTATAAACACGAATTTTGAAGTTATTTGTACGAATCAAGAATCATAATACGAAACGTACGTTGGAATATAGAAGGAAAAATCGGCCGAGTCAGACCGGAATCGGCCGAGTTGGATCGGGATCGGTCGTGGGCGATCTGATTTTGGACCGAGTTCCACGGTGTTCGATTTTCAGCGAAAAACTGATTCAAATTGGCCGAGTCAAGTGGATGTATTTTACGTTTTAATTAATAAAAATTATACTTAACAGCCACTGTCAAGGTTTCAAAAAAAAAAATTGGCCGAGTCAAGAGATGCGACGACCTCAAATCGGATTTAGGGGCGAAATCTGCAATTTTGACTGGGTCAAAATGCTAATTGGAGAAGAAGGTCCAATCGTGAAGGACCCATGGTCAGAAGGGGATGACCCACCTGTCTGGTTTAACAAGGGAGAACGAAGTGCTCTTGAATCTTGATTGGGGCCTAGTGATTCGCATCCTCTGAGATATCTCATATTTTGCGTGACTTTTTGGGAAATCTCAATCGTTGCAATACGTTCTGCGCGAATCTCAAAGCTCAAACAATACTGCCCCTTACGTCACTTCCGAATAGGAACCGGACACGTCGGTCACGCAAAATATGAGATATCTCAGAGGATACGAACTCGTCAGTCAAAGGGTTAAAGATAAGGTGGGGTCCACTGGCAGAGGTTTGCGTAAGTTTTAGTAGAGGAGACTTGGGGAATATTTTTTCAATTGGGCTTGGGCCATTAAAGATATCTATTGATGCACACAATAAAGAGATCTTTAAATCTTTTTTTTTTAATCTTAATATTATTACTATTATCTTTATGTATCATATTTTCCTTTGTTTTATAACCCATTAAACCATTTGGCAGTTTTCTAAAATCACAAACAAGTGCTTATAGTCTTAAATAAAATCAAATAAAATATAAATTCAAATTCCAAATTAAACATAGTACAAAACAAAGCTTTTGTCAAAAATATCAGAGTTTCTGATTCCGAATCACCAATCAAGTGACTGATTCCGATTTTGATTCTGATTTTTCCTTCTATACGTTGGATCAAATATCGGACCATATTCCCCAATCCAAAAAAAGAAAAATAATAGACTTCGATTAATAATATTTATTTTTCCAATAAGAAATATTTGGAGCTATGGATACATTGCATATAACTAGTCAAGTACCCGTGCGTTGCAACGGAAATTGACAACAAATTGATATCACCTGATGAAATGTCTATTAAGATTTTATTGTTCTTTTATGTTTGACAACAAATCGATATCACTTGAACGAACATTAAAATTAGATTTTATTGTTCTTTTCAATATGGTTGATGTAATTGAATATTTGGATTGTTAATATAGTATTTCTTTACAGTAATTAAATGTGAACCACATTGACTTTTCCTTGCTAGTAAAATTGCACACATTTCACAATTACATTCCTTCATTAATATAAATGTAGTAAACATTAATTGCTATTTTGCAATGAAGTAAAAAAAAGGGGATTTAACCACACAATCAGGCTTTAGAATAATTACATTGTACAGAGAAAAAAAAAGGCATTTGAATCAGATTTGCAATGAACCAAGGAAACAGTATAGACAAAATTGTGAATGAAAATCAAGATCGATAGATAAAAATGCAAGTATATGAATACCCGCCACTAACCTTTACCGATACGGAGTTGTCGAAAAAATGATGTAAAAGTGCAATTATACTAATATTGAACAGGAAAAAAACAGCAAGTACCAAACAACCGGTGATACACCAATAGTACCTGAATAATGCCCTTCACACGACAGACAATATCATAGAACCAGTATAACCTCATTTTCACCAAAATAAACTGGTCCAGTAAAAACTTAATCCATGATAAATAACAGATAACAAAAATGCATACAATCACAACATCCAATCAAATCTCTCTCTCTCTCTCTACCCTTACTACTACCCTTACCCTTGTTCTTACCACCCGACCTGTCAAAAGGCGCCACACCCGGCCTCTTCTTTCTCACCTTATCAAACACATCGTCTCCATTATCAAACTAAAATGGATGAACAAAAAATAAAAAATAAATAAGATAAAAAAATAAAACCTCAGTAAAAGTGATAAAGAGCCATTAGGCCACTCTGCTCAACTGCTGCACATGCTTTTCCCATCAAGCTCAACTTGTGGTTTTTGGAGATCAGAAAAAACTGAAGGGGAAGAGAATAAATCAAAGAAAGATTACCAATATGGTCCATTTTATATTTTTCCGTATTTATCTTATTTTCTACATCAAGAATGATAAGAATAAAAAAAAAAAAACTTTCTTCATCCTCACTACAAGAAAAAATAATTTAGTATTTTTAATTATTTATTATCTTAGCAGAATGAGAAAATAAATGCAATTTTCTATCATTTTAATTGTATGGTAAAAGTTTATAACTCTATATAAAAAATTTATGAAAATATATAGGGAATATATAAATCTCAATTTATATTGATTGAAGTTCTATTAAACTTTTCACAATAGAAGAAAAAAAAGATTTCCTTCTATTGTCAAAACCTAGAAATTAGAAACAATGAGAGAGTTAATTTGAGAAAAAGCACCTGCTATCGAGAAGTTTTCTATACCGCAAGCGTTGGCGGCCCACACCAATAGCACCTGAACTTACCAAAATAACCTCATACCCCTCAGAGTTTAGTTCTCAAAGCTGCATTTGTATGAAATTAAATTAAAACATAGTTTAATAAGTTGCATGCATTTGCATACATAGTTCAATAAGCTGCATTTGTATCTTTTGACCAGTTTAGTATTACCTGCTCAAATAAAGAACCCAATCGACCAACTGCTAATCTCCCGTCTAGTCTCATCACAACTACAGTTCCAATATATAAAATTACACCAAACCTTCTTGACTTTTTTTCCGATGAACGTGATTGACAAATTTGATTTATACATGAACCAAAATCACAATCAGTGGCCATGGCATGGTTTTTTACAGTTAGGTCCCTATCTTTACTATTATTATTTTTGCAGAGGGGCATTTGAGGCCATTTTTGTCTCAGTTCTTTACACAAGTCATGTTTTGATGATGATGATGAAAATTATATTATATCATTTTGGTAACAAAATTCTAGGCATCTAAATTACCATAAAGCTATAAGCTTGAAGTTTAGTGAGTTTCAGAAATTGTAGAGGTCCTTAAACATATAATTAAAAACATTATAGAATGAAACACCTGGTTTTGACATGATAAAAACATTATAGAATGAAACACCGCATAAACATAATTAAAGTAACATTATATAATGAAACACCTCAGGCCTGAAGTTCTTTGTAGCTGTACGTAACTCACTGTAAATGAAGATGTTGACACGACCGTACCCAGCAACCTGGCGCAAGTCCTCGACATCCTTAGGTGGAGCAAGCGCACTTGCAACAGCCCCTATTGCTTTTGCTGATTTTGACTTGCTCTTTTTCATAGAATCTCCTTCGATTGAAAATATTATTTATGTCATCAAAGAGTTAGATAGATAATATGGTATAAACGAATTCGTGTACCAGTAAATCAGATTAAAAAGGAAATTTTCAAAATTCACCAAAATTACTCTCCGAAACTCATTTTAATGATAATGGTATAAACGAATGGAAAAATACAATTAGTGATCAGAAAAGTATTACTTAAACAAAAAGCTAGAAAAACTCAAGTTCATACAATGATCAGAAAAAATACCAGTAAAATTCAAACAACAGTCTTAACTATTATACCTTCAAAATATGTAGCGATCGGTGCCTCTATCAAAATATTTCTCTAGATAACAGTAGCAATCTCGTATTTATTACTTCTTTTTAAAAAATAATGACAAAACCTATACTAAGTTCATGGAAGTTGAGCACAAAATATCACATATATACACTTCCCCAATATGTATTAAATTTTTTTTTTACATTTACTCTTTAAAAGTTTTATCTAGGTGAGTCATCTTGTAATTTGAAAACCAAAATATTGATCCATAGTACAGACCAATCTGTGCTATGCATAGTACCATAGACTCACTCAACAACAAAAATAATAAGAATAAGATGTTGTAATTTCAGCTAGTATCCTACATGGGATTCTATAATTTCAGCAAGTATACTTACCTTGACTATGCTTCAATGTTAAATTAAGTCGTTTTATTTAATTTTAACTGTACATTAAAATTAAATTCAGCCTTCATATGCCCTTAACAAACAGAGAAAGAAATAGAGGAACCTGGAGGCTGATAACATTGTCACACATTGTCAAACCAATCCAACATTCGGTTGTACTGTTTTGGTAACCTAAGTTCCTCCAACCAGTCTGATTCAACAAATGATGCCTCCTTATAGAATGTGGGTTCCTGTGGGCCCCTTTGGTATGCTCAACAAAATGACTCAGGAGCCAGAGACCGGACCTACAAAATATAAATTAACAATGAACAACTAAACAATCAAGGTCAACCTGGGAGATTCAAAAGAAATATTATATTTAATTAACTTTACCAAGTTATGTGCTCATTGATTTTTTTTAAAGTTGGGCAATGATATCTTTGTTGATTCTGATTTGTACTCCTCTTTTGGTATTCAACTTGGCCTTTAAGAATCTGATTAATTTAAGCGTGCATAAAAAGGTGCATTATACCAGCATATTAATTCTAGTGCTCATATACTCTTATTTTAACCAATGAGAAATGGTGAGGGCCTAATTAGAAAGTTCTTCTTTTCATACTATCTTATTATAGCATACAAATCAAAATTTTGCATGATGGCACAAAATAGACTCAAATCGACAAGTAGATCTAAAAGAATTGGCATGGAACTTTCAACAATAACTGCTTTCTAAAAAGAAGTCCGGTTATAAAGGATGCTGATCAGGAATCGTAGATAAGAAAAAATAGCCATTATATTCCCAAAGATTCCCATTTACAATTAAAATCCTCAAGTAGCCACTGGAGAATGCATTCTGAATCTTGAGGTTCTAAGTAAATTTGAGGACAGTGAAAGAGAGATGGAAACATCAAATGGTACGGAATCAAAATTGAATTTTCTTTTAAACAGCATCCAATATATATATATGAAATCATCATCGCAATGATCATGTCAGTTACAACACTTGCATTTCAGAATGGAGAAAGCTAAAATTTACGAATAGGCCCCTAAAATTTTGCATATACAAACATATTGCAGCAGTGACGTTTTATTTTTCTTCTTTTATTTAAACTACAGAGCCTCATATCTGCTATTGTAAAAGCACAAGGACAGATTCAAATTCAAGAAGATCACCTCAGGATGGTATCTGATACCCCCCTTTCATTGAACCTTTGTCGTTGTCATGTTGCACCCGAAATCCTACATATAGGATGCCAATGTACCATCATCATTTGGTATATAGTACACTCAACCTGATAATTATGAGATATGAAGAAAAATATCTTCATTAGATATTTGTTAAAGATAATAAAAGGACCAAGACAAACCAGTTTTACCGTAATAACATTACTTTGCTGAGGGATCTTCCTCTAAAACTAAGAGTCGCAATTATAGATTTCTTGAAGAAAAAGAAACAACTGCAGATCATTTATTTCTCAAAGGAGAAATAAATAAAAGACTACAGATCAAGAATCGTAGATAAGAAAAAATAGCCATTATATTCCCAAAGATTCCCATTTACAATTAAAATCCTCAAGTAGCCACTGGAGAATGCATTCTGAATCTTGAGGTTCTAAGTAAATTTGAGGACAGTGAAAGAGAGATGGAAACATCAAATGGTACGGAATCAAAATTGAATTTTCTTTTAAACAGCATCCTATATATATATATGAAATCATCATCGCAATGATAGAAATAACTGCTAATTGGAGACCTCGGCCGTTGAATTTGAAATCATCATCGCAATGACAGTTCACAACTATTTATTAGATACATATATGAATGTGTACATTTAAAGCATAACCAATTTATGCCTCAACAACTAAATCAAATATGTTATTGCAGAATAGAAGCCTAATTTAGGAGATGCCTCAACAATTAAATTCATTCACAAGCTTGAACTAACAAGCGCAATGACTACAGATACGTCACACACAAACAAAGGCAAAGGAGGAAAAAAATTGGATTGTTAATTATTGAGATTAACTACCTCGAGAAGCTCATAGTTGATCTCGCCACTGATCACCGGATCCAGCACGTCGTACTCGTACGGGAGCGGTGGTAGCGTCGCCGTCGTCAGGCCGCGCGCCGATCAAGCTAGGGTTAGTGTTTTTTTTTGTGGCGTCGTCGGAAAGGAGAAAACGCGTTGTAGGCGAGGTTTAGGGTTTTCGCAAGTCTCTTTTGTGGTAGGCGAGGTTTAGGGTTTTCTTCCTTGAGCGAACGTAGAGAAAGAGAGAGACTAAAAAATGCGTAAGTAGACTGTATTACTTGCCTTTCCTTCTTTGAGTGAGCGACAGAGGAAGGAGAAGATCGATTTAAAAAATGCGTCGTTTGCATCGGGAAGGAGAAACATCTCGAGAGACGCGCGTCAGGAAAAACGCGTCTTCTGTTTATCTTAAATGAAAGAATTTCAATGTGACTATTTATGTAGCGGGTAAATTTCGAACTAAATTTAGACTTTTACACGTTTGATACTATTAAATAGATGCATAAAATCGATATTAGTAATTAAAGGCTGAGATTGAGATCTGTTTTGATGAGTGGCTGAGATTTATGGAATCAACGGCTCAGATTCTCTCTGGACAAATAGAGGCTTGGGTCCCAAAAATTCCAACGTGCTATTAGTAGGGAGGATAACTTGCAATAAATTCGGACTCGCAGCAAAATTATATTAAATATTTCGAGAACAAATATCAGGAGAAGAATGAGACTTGTAATTTTGGAGAAATTTAGATATCTATACAACTTAATTTCTTAGATTTTTTTTTAATTAAAAATTTCAAATTAGTGGGCTACACGCACCTCAATCTCTCGAAAAATTGAATGGAGAAAATCTTAAGATGTTGAAAGAAAATTATCAGATGATTTGTAGATTACATGCACAATCTCTTAGTTGAAAAGTATCTTCTTTTTAATTTCTGTTTTTCATAAATAGTCATTTCTTTTTCTAGATCTTAATTCACAATTTAATTTTTAAATTCCTCAATCAGAGTATCAATTTTTATTACGTTAAATTTTAGTTAAAGTTAATTTATTGTTTCATTTAAAAAAAAATCTTTTGTTGTCAATTTTTCTGTGCATAAGACGCTGAGAGGAAACAATCACAAGGCTTGTACCAGCACAGGTACTAGCAGCACTGCAGCAGGTCGCAAGAAAATAAAAGAAGAGGAGAAGGACTGCACAATCAACACAAAAGACAGTATTGCAGAGAGACTTCATATGTTCACTCATATTATTGCAGCCACTTGATGAACCACAGGTGAGTAAATTTTATTCCCCCTTCTCAATTTCTCCTCCTAACTAATAAGGTTATTGATTAGTCTGCACACTTACACAGGTTTTGTCAAGGTTATTTGGTGACTTTTATTAGCATTGGTCATGTACAAGGGATATGAATGTACATAACTTAATCAATACTCTTACATGTTATGTACTATTTTTCATTTATTTATTTATAACAGTTTTCTTTTTCGACAGAATAAACGAATTAACTACGATGCATTTGTTGCCATAAGGGTGAATGAGACTAGGCTTAATTAAATTTATATATATTTTTGTACTAGTAAGTTATCTATTTCGGGATATATTTATTGTTATATGATTAATTTTGTTGGCATGCGCTACGAATTTTGTAAGAACTTCAATTTGGAGATATATTACTTGGTGTGCTTTCGTTGCTATTCTCCATTTGATAAACGAGTTCACGGTTATTTTAATCATACTTTGCACTTTGCTGTATTTTGGATGTGTAACAGTTATCACTTATCATACATAGACCCAATTTTGGTTCTTCTTGGATTCTGTTATAATGGTAGGGCTGGCAAGGTAAATTTTATCATAAATCAACAACATTTATTAATTTAGGAATCTGAACAGTGTAAATTTATACATCTAGCTAGAGATTTGTTCAGTCTTGAAACAGAATAAAAGGCAATCTGAACATCAGAGGTGGAGCACATTGTACCAGTTAGAGAAGAGCAATAGCATGTTCTAATTTATTATGTAAAATAGCATGAAACACAAAAGCAGTAATCAGGGGAAATAATATGCAGCTCTTGCAGTACCAGCTGGTAAAAACAGTAGAGCAAAGTAGAAGCATGATGTAAAAACTAAAACAAAAGAAAGATATTTGAACCAAGGATTACATTACCAGCTTTCAGTATTGATAGAGTGTATACAAGTATCAGCTTGACTTGTAACTTTTCTCATGAGTTGTTATTGTGTTAATTTTACCACATATCAATACATCAGGCTAAAAAATAAGTCTGGAGTAATGCTTGCTTACACACCATCCGGGTTCTCTGATGTAAAATTTAATCAAACATTTTGCCTCAGTATATAGAATACCTACTGTGCCCCTTGGCAAAAGCCATTGTCCCTCTAATGATTTGAAAATGGTGCAAAAGAGTGTCAGAATCATGTATTCACACAAATCACACAATCATGAATTCACACAATCATTATTGAAAGGGCAGATTAAAATTCTATGAACAATTGACAAAAATGGCCTAATGATTCCAACAGAAGTGGATTTACTTCAGCCATACCTTATTGTAAGAAAACATATTCAGATTGTACCATAATTCAGATTTTACCAGAAATAAGACTATCAGAATTAGAATGTCCTAAGTTAATCAAGTATAAAGTAGAACATGTTTTCAGAAAAGCACTTATTGTGCACAATTATCAGAAAAGCACAATATGTTTTCATTGATGAAACAAAGTTTTGCATAGAACATTACATTTATAATAAACCTAAACTAAGTAACAGTGCATAATGAAAATAAAAAATGTACACATGGAAAACTTTACAAAACCTCCCTACAAACAAAAAAAATGATCATATGCGAACTTGTTACAAACACCGACTCATTTTCAATCACATCTTATCAGCTCATAACATGGAAGTAATCTTTGGTTCCAGAATATAATTGCTAGCTTAGGACTGCACCCTCCATGTGTTCCTATAGAAAAGACTTATCACATGCTGAGGATAACGCCCCACCTGCAAATTTTAATCATCTGTATATTGATTAGCTCACTTCTAATAAAAACACAAGTCAAATTGGATTCCAATATGTATATTTGCTCAAATTCTACTATAGTAACATGATTCAAGTTTCAAATATTATTTTTGCTTCTCTGTAAATTAGAAAAAAAAAAAGGAATTGCCGTGTACTGTAACTATAAAAAAATCCAGCATACCCTATAAAATAATCTCCCCAAAATGTTAAATTCTCCTTCTGGCAATAAAATCATACGAAGCTGGCCATCTTTTTTAATTCCATGTGCAGAGTTTAAGCTTAGTCCTTTAAAAGCTGAACCCAACTGCTTAAGAGGTACATTACCAAAATGGAATATTCTATTATTATATCAAATAACTTGGTTCAGGATTACTCCATGTGTTGTATACCAAAGGGAACCCACTACCAGAATCAGAGATTGAAAAATGAAAACCATTTCTCTAATTTCTAAAGTTCACATAACAACCATTTAAACCATTACTATGCAGTTGGGGAAAGAGAGAGAGTAATTAAACATACTGAGGAAATATGTATCTCATGAATATCAAACCAAGAGGGCATCATGGTACCATTTGCATTGTGAAATAAAGAAAATTCTAAGTAAGATGCTTAAGTATTGAAGTATTATACAAGTTTCAAGGTTGAAAATGTAAAGAGTCCAAGAACATTGACGAGGTCTTCAGGCAGGGACCATAGATTCAATCAGACGGTGGAGACCCTTAAACTCAAAAGTTGCGTTAATGCAGAGGAAATGGATTCAACATGATCTTCATTTTCAAAGTTTAAATAGTCAATATGAACCGTTCAACATGATCTCCATATGTAAATGTACTTGCACACTAAATTTTACATTTTTTAGAATTCTTTTACTATTTTTTTAGATCAAGTAACTTTCTACCTATCTAAAAAAAATAATAAAAATTTGTAAAAAGTGTAAATTTTGATTTACTGCCTACAGGTAATTTTTAATATGGAGATCATGTTGAACATTGTACCAGAGCCTGACTCCATATAACATTGTTAAAGTAATACCAGGGATCCAGATTTACACAGATTGAAGCCATATCTTTCTAACCAATATTCCTATATAAATCAGTAGCAATAGACTACAATACAAGTGCATAATTGCTAAAATTCTAACCTCAAGAAGAGACGCAGATCCAAACGCCGAGGATGATAATAGCCGTACCAACGAATGTGGGTCCCACAGGCATCTCCTCGCCAAGTAGAAGAGCGGTAACAGCCGTGGCGGCGAAGGTCGTGGCGTTAGTCACAGGCACGGCCAGAGAGATCGGCGCTCCGCCTAGCAGGTAGAAGAATAAGGCGGAGGCGGAGAGGTTTATCAGAAAGGGGATGGTGTACTGCCACGTCAGCAGTGGGCCCAGCCAGCCACGCCTTGACGAGGCCGAGCTACTACTGATGGCGGCACCGCGTCGCATGAAGGCATTGGTGGCGCCCCAGATGAGACCCACTCCGATCATCTTCGCCACGTCATCACCTGCCATGGGAATATAGAGCTTAGATGGAGGGATTTATGGAAATCTTGGGGTTTGATCGGAAGAAAATCAAATCCTGGTTAACCTGAATTCGCATCCTCTCAGATATCTCATATTTTGCGTGACCTTTTATAATATCTCAATCGTTCAGACACGCTATGCCCGAATCTCAAAGCGAAATAATGCTGGCTCCCGCGCTTTACCCGAATAGGCACCGGACACGTCGGTAACGAAAAATATGAGGTATCTCAGAGGATACGAGTCCGTTTACTTTGGAAGGGAAAAACTTGGGTCTGATGGCTATTAAAATCAAATTTGGGTCTTGCGGGATTGGTATCCCTCCGATTTTCCGTAGGATTCGTTCTAACGACTATAAGAGCAAAGTATGCACGAATCAAAGCACCATATACGAATCGTGAAGCGCATTGGACGGACAGTAATCCCATTAGATCTAAATTTGATTCAAAAGGCTATCGGACCGAAACCGCTCTGTCTTTTGAAAAATTTTGCAGCGTAGCCCTCTCCGTATTTGAAAATTAACCTACACAGACCGAAATTGTTACGCTGTGTAATACACTGTACAAGCGTTTCGATAGCAATTAGCAAACATTCCTATCAAACTTGATCTACATATGTTTAAAGATGAGAGTTAAAATGCACCCTCATTTTGTGTTTCTAATATGTACTTTTCTTTTATGTTTTCATTTTCAAAGTTTAAATAGACGATTCGAACCTTCCAACGTGTTCTTAATATTAAAATGTGCTTGGAGACCAAATTTTACATTTTTTGAAAAATTTTTACTATTTTTTCAGAATTTTTGAAAATCATCACTTTGCTGAATTTTTTTATTATTGTTTAGTTTTAATCAAAAATTTTGAAAAATAGTAAAAAATTTCCAAAAATTGTAAAATTTGGTTTCCGATTACATTTTAATATGAAAAACACATTGAAAATATTGGAATTGACTATTTGAATTTTGAAAATGAAGATATGAAGGGAGGGTGCACGTTAGAAGCACAAAAGAGGGTGCATTTTAACACTCCTCATGTTTAAATTAACATATTCTTCTAGGAGGTTTAATATTTATCGTGTCTTTATTTTTAAAATATTAATAACTTAAAATTTAAATTATAAATGTTAAAATAAAACCGTCCAATATGATATATGTTATTTTAAAAATGTGTTTATAAAAAATCATCACATTTTGATTTTATTTTTATGTGAATCAATAAGTTCAAAGTCAATTAATTATTTACATTAGTATATTTTTACAAGCTCTTGTTAACAAACAAAACAAAATTAAAATGTCATAATTTTTTATACTTGTATGAAAATGATGTAGATCATATCTAACGGTTTTATTTTAACTTGTAAGTTTTAAATTTTTAGTTATTAAAGTTATGTAAATTTGAGACATACAAAATAAAGAGGCATTTGAACTCTCTGATTTTTGTATTGTTTGAATTAATTATTTCAAATATTGAATTTCAAGTGATTTGTTCACTTTTGCTTACAAAGAGACTCATAGAAACATTTTTTTTTAATAGTTTTCATTTTTTTAAATGATGCCCATAAATTGTTGCAATTGTTGCCCTGCAATAAATAATTATACGGAACCTTTAATTTGAACATGTAATTGATTATATTTCGAGCATTTTTATAGTATGTGTGAATTGTATTTGAATTATAACAAAATCATTTCTTAAACTCACTAAAGCTTGGTGAACATAATTTCAATATATATCATTGCATTGGTTTTGAATGACAAATTTCACGAGTTAAGTGTCTACATTCCAACTTTTTCATTTTTCAAGTTTGTGTATAAGATGAGGAGAGGTCTAGATATCAAATGTTTTTGGTTCATTAATTTTTAAATAATTTTTGACAAAAAAAAAATGAAAATTTAGAATGTAATTGGCTAATTGCTGGGCAAGTCAAGTAGATGAAGATGAACTTTTTGAATCCATTATTTGAGCTTAAGCTTATACCAGCGTCACTTCTATTATAAACACTATGGAAAGGGAACCTGAACCCCATACTAAAGCAAAATATTCCCGGAACAAATTAAGATAACATAACGTGTTTTATGTTTCTAGATAATTACAAGTCTGCCACCACCTTATTCGAGGCGAATCCGTATCGCCCCAGGTACCTGAGGTGCAAGTGGTGAATCTGAACCGTTCATTTCACTTGACACGAATCTCAAAGCAGGCCCCCTACAACCTCAACAGTCATTGGATTGAGTTTGGCCTGAATAGAATTAATCTGGACCGTCCCTTTTTTTCAATTTCACCTCAGGTACCTGGAGGGACACGGACTCATTCGAGTCCGGGGCCGGAGCTTACCTATCATACTCTTGAGGAGCAACAAGACCTCCTTAGCCAAGTCTGCTTAATTTCTCTATCTAGCATTTTTACATCAAAAATACAAAACAAAAACAAAATGGACAATATCATAAACTTGTTCATATTTAGAGTGCTAGAAGAACCTCTAAGGCTAAGCAGGTTCAAGTTAAATCTAATTTTCAACAAAATAGTAACAGCTTGAGGGCTAGTCATAACAGTAGGAGGTCCAAATAGGTTTGTCAGTATTTCGATGCTAAATAATTACACTTGAGAAAAAAAGAAAGAAAAAAAAGAGGTACTAAATGCTAGAGATGACATGGTGGGATTGGAGCAGTTGGAAGAGGATTCTGACGGGAAGGTCCTCTCGAAGGAATACGGGTACTTCTTTGTTTTTCAGATTCAATTTCAATCATAATTCACTGTTCCTCCGATTAATTAATTTTACTGGTTCATTTTCAATTGCTCTTTGTAAAAAATTGAATTACGTAGCTGTCTGGTTTCTATGTCCAAATCAATCCTTATACAATTACCTCTGGTTCCAGTTTTTGTTGTTCAAACACTAAATTTTCTCCATTTACTTTTGCAGCACTGGCAGAGGCAAAATGCAAGGGAAGGGTAAACACAAGGATCCCGCGAAGCGACACGATCTCTTCAAGAAGAGATTTCAAGGATGATTCTGATGATGTATTAATGTATATTATGCATTACAAGGGTCTAGGGATGTCAATAACACCCGTTTACTCTACCCGTATCGTATTCAATAAGATGAGTATGGATCAGATTTTTTTTTCACTAGCTTATTGAGTATGAATAAGGATTTTTTTTCGTTAAATAAACAGATATAGGTATGGGTAAAAGTTATTTCGTACCCGTTGAGTAACGGATAATTATATAAAATAAATTATATCATAAGAAGAATATTATGCTAAACATTTTACCTTTTTATTTGAATGTTAATTTATTATTTATTTAAGGAATTGAATTTGTTAGAAGAGATATTTGTGATTTTTTTTATTTAATAAAAAACTATTACTTATAATTAATTGCATATTTATATTTTAATTTTATATTAGTAATTGTGATTGCATATGTATATGTATGAAATTATAAATTTTGATGATTTATTTGTAAAAATAATAAAACTATTATAATTGTATTATTCGTTACTTGCCTACTACCGTTTCGTTATCCGCAAATTTTAACGGTTATGGGTAGAATATGGTAAGAAAATTTTTTAACAGGTATGGATAAGATCAATTCTTAGTAGGTATGGATATAAAAATAATTTCATCCTACTCATACCGTACCCATTGACACCCCTACAGTTAACCTCTCTGTCACTTACTAATATTATTATTATTATTATTATTATTTTCAAACATAAACTAATTCAAACTCACCCGGAAGATATTATTAATTTTTTGTTGGATAACCTACTCCATAATTTTCTATTGTTTGTTTTACTAATTTGATTCCCATTGAAAGGAGCAATTAACAAACAAGACAAAATGAGCATGCACCTCCAGTCAAAGTACCACCAATCCTGACGCCAGCGCACAGCCATCAATGGTGCAAATTAACCAATCTGACATCACACATATCTCACACCTCTCTCTCTCTCATCAAGGTGGCATGTATCTTTCTGTCAAAGACTTAGAAGGCTTGTTGCTCTCAACCAAAATACTCTGAAAAGGAAACACTGATCTAACATAACATATCTGCTTGCTTGCTTCGTTGTATATCAGGATTTGTTATCTAATGGTGGACTTGAATCAGGGGTAGAGGTTGGGGTTGTGCTGTCCGATTCCTCCTCTGTTTCCCACAGGAAGTGTGCGTATGAACCCAGCACATAGCTGCATGCATGTTTTTCTCCAGCATTAGACTTCACCAAAAATGATGTCATGTCATTGTCATGTTTAGCTGAAATTGGGCTCTTACTAAATTTGTTTGTCCCACTATATATCTGATAATATTAATTAATCATATTGTGAAAATTATGCTTCGTCATCATCCAAAATTTCATCACTTGTACGTTGTCAACTATTTCTACTGTGTATGTGCTCATTAAGACAACTTTAATTACCCGCAATTTTCCAGTAACCACTGATCTATGTGCATGTGCTCAATTCTTTAGCTGATGAAAATAGTTAGCAAACCAGTCATTAGGAGAGGCGTGAGCTGCTCTTTCCATGTACACCTCTGCTCTCTCCTTCTCCCTCTCCTTTTCCCAAATTAGCGTCCCGTAAAGAGCCATCACCTCTCCATTTTCATCTGCAGTGGCAGTACCACCGCCTGCCACTATGGCTCTCTCATAGCACTCCTTTGCCCCTTCCACATCCCCTTCCACCTGTAAATATATATATAAACGCAACTTAATTATAATTAGTTAATTTTGTATATATAGCTAGCACGTAGGTACGTACCTCGTGCAAGAATTTGCCATAGTTTGTCAGTAGAAGCGAGTTTTCCGGGTCCAATCTTAGCATCTCTCTGTAATACTCTCTCATCCGCTGCTTCTCTCCCTCGATCTTCTTCTCTGGTACCACCATCTCTGTGTCAGACTTCGTTCTTCTTAGAACAATACCGGGCCTGTTTCGAACCCGATCCCTCTCACCCGACCCGACATGAACCGCCATGCTGATGCACCTCCTCTGAGAGAAACTGATTCGAGCGCCTCTTGTCGGGTACTGGAGAGAACTGGATCGGATAAGAGATTTGGTTTCCATTTCGTTGTACTGGATTACTGGAGAGGTGGTGGGGAAGAAGCGAGAGAAATCATGACATTGCTCTGGATGGTGAGGTGCTGTTTATGTTTATATTTATATAGGCAGCGTGATTTTTCTTCTGACTAGTGACTATGTGACGTGGGGTCCACCACCACCAGATAACTTTTTCATTTTTTTTTATTCAACATTTTTTAACAAGCGGAAAAGGCCAGAAAAAAAAATAAAAAATAAACCATGTGTACAAGTACAATGGAGTAGCGACACGTAGGAGAGTACCCACGTGACCGAATTCGTATCCTCTGAGATATCTCAAACTTTGCGTGACTATGCCTACGGGCTTTTCCCTAAAAAAAAAAACTTTGCGCGACTTTATGGAAAATCCCAACCGTTTAAATACGTTCTGCACGAATCTCAAAGCACACATAATACTGACCACCCACATCACCCCGAATAGGCACCGGACACATCGGTCACGCAAAGTTGAGATATCTCAGTGGATACGCAACCCACGTGACCATGGTAGGGAAGAGGTGGTGGAGCTCTGCGTTGGGTTACCACGTCGGATGGAGTGGGCTCCTCCAATTTGCTACTTTGTTTGTGAAGTTGGTCCACTGTTTAATCAAGGGTCCTATTTGTCTATATAATTAATTGTTGGATTAATCAATTGATACGTCCATTTTGAAAAATCCGAATTCAAAATCTGACGAAAAGATGCTGATTCATTATAAAAAGGTGCTGATCCGTTAAATCCAATTCCTCTCTCTCTCTTTTAACAGAGTTAACAGTCACTGTTTTGAAATACAAGAAAAAGATAAAGAACACCAAGAAGCACTCTGTTAAGACTTGAAAGTTTTAAGTCGTGAAAAACGCAAGGTTTCCGGGTTTCGCCTGTGATTTCTTGCATAACTAGTGATACCACTACGCTTGTAAGATTTCGTTTTTGCTTCCGCACGAAGATTAACGAAGTAATTTGTAAGATCTATCCGTTAATTAACATTAATATATGTCAAAATTAATGAATCAGCCTCCCAAAAATAACTTTCTGAATTTGTGTATAAAAGCATGATTTATTAAGAATTTTTTGTTGTGTACTGTGTAGAAATCAGTTGATATTAGATTACAAATAGCATTGACAATGCATACTATAAAAAGGAAGAATAATAAAAAAAAAATTGTAATGAAACACTCAAAAACTTCAATCACGAATGCTTATTTGCAGAAAACTGTATAAATAAGAGATGCCAAGACTTAACCATTGCAACTTTTTTTTTCCCCTTTTAAAGAAACATGATTTTAATGAACTATTGAAAATAAATTCAAGTTATAGGAGTCAAATTGGGGAACTCGTGAACCGTACTGTCCTGTTAGGAAAAAAAAAACTCATTGATTGTAGCGAGTTGGATTGATTTAATTAAGAAAAAAAAAACAAGTTAATGTCAATTTGATTCAAATTTTATAATTTGGTGGATATTAGACAAAAACAACTCCTTAGAACTTAAAGATAATGATGAATTATTGAATTTGGCTAATATGCTATGGGTAGCTAAGAGGCCTTCCGTCCTACGGCTCAATACTTGACTTTTCAAAATCCTAACGGTCGATCCGAACCGTTCATCTTGTTCTCCATATTAATATGTGTTTGGAGACCAAATTTTACATTTTTTGGAAATTTTTTACTATTTTTTTAGATTTATTGAATATCGCTGTTTTTTATGGTCAAGATTTGTCTGAAAAACAGCGATTTTCAATAAATCTAAAAAAATAGTAAAATTTTTTCAAAAAATGTAAAATTTGGTTTCCAAACACATATTAATATGGAGAACAAGATGAACGGTTCGGATCGACCGTTAGGATTTTGAAAAGTCGAATATTGAGCCGTAGCACGGAGGCCTCTTAGCTACCCATAGCACTGTAGCCAAGTCCTGAATTATTTAACATAGATCGGACGGTCTAAAATTACAACACATTTGCTTTTTGTGGCAGTAGATGTGTACTCAAAATCTCAAATGCACCCAGATAGGAATCAGTAAAAAAGAGTATTTTAGATTTTTAAGTGTGAAAAAAAAGAGTATTTTAGATTTTTAATGTATAGAAGAATCAGTAAAAAATTTACCGATTAATATTGGATTGTAAATATTCCACCAATCGAAAGATTTATTGAAGGTTTATAAAATGGCAAAAAATAATATAAAGATATTTGCTTGGTTTCCGTGCACAGATTCTATTTTAGGAAGTTGAGATTTTTTTTTTTTTGAATCCGATACTATGATATAGAAAAACTGAGATACTATTTATGTTTCTGTTTCTTATTTTATAATATATTCTATAAATAAAAAAACTCTCCCTGAGTAAAGATTTTAACAGTGAGGTTTTTGCTTCAAGCAGCACATGGACATGGACATTTCTTCTTTAACTCTACAGTAAGTGCGCTGCATGAAGTCAGAATTACTCTGTTAAAATATTTACCCCTGAAATAGAAACCTAACAATAACATTTATCTTCTCTCTCGTTCTCGATTATTCCTTTCCCTTCTAGAGAGAGAGAGAGAGAGCGGGAGGGGGAAGAGAGATGGCAAACGGAAATGGTGAGACGAGCTCCGGGCCTCAACCAAATACATGGTACCCACTCAGACTTGGTTCTTCTTTCGTCGAGAGTTCGCCTTCAACCAAGTTTTGCACGCTTCGATGTTAGCTTTCCCTTTCTCTCTCTCTCTTTCTCTGTCTTTGTTTTAAGATATAAGATCTGATTTTAACAGAGCGGTTTTTGCTTCAAGCAGCACATGGACATGTACATTTGTGCTTTAATTCTGTAGTCAGTGCGCTGCATGAAGTGAAAACTGCTCTTTTAAAATATTTACCCATTAGATTTAGTAGAGTTCTGATTGGGAACATATATTCTGAATTCATCATCAACCACTTAAGAATCAACATATCTTTATCTTTGTATTCAATTATCTGAAGAGAGAAAAATTTAATTGAACAATCTAGTTGTTTCTTACATTAAAACATCATAAATTACTCTTATAACTTGTCTTTTTCAACAAAAAAATAGATGAATTTAAGCCAGCATCAATTGACAAGACCCAACCAGGCATACTGCACAAGAACAAGGAAAACCGGGTTTCGGTTGAGTTTCACAACAACCAACCCGGTAAGCCAAAGGTGGCCTTTGAAGGGAGCAGTGAAGACTACAAGGAAACCGATGCTGTTTTGTTCTTTGATGGAGACGAGTTTAAGCTTGAGAAGTTACATCGTGCCTTTAAATCCCTGAAACACAAGCGGGTCCCGGGAGAGTCAAATGGTTTAACCGGGTTGAGTGGTACGTGTGCAAATGGAGCTGGGCCCAGTACTGAGGCCCATTCTCCTCCTCTACCAAAAGTGGCACGTACTCAGGCTGTGAACAGGCCTTCGATGCCAGTAAGTTATATGATTCTAATCTGTTTAAAATTATAGAGTGAATTTGTATAACATAAAATTGCTGCTCAGCTTAGCATGTGACAGGTATAAAGTTTGGTGCTTTTTACTTGTACTTGATGAAGTTCTCAGTTGGTTGAGTTATTTGGTATGAGTATGTATTAAGTTTTTTTCTGGATAAGTACCTATAAGATACTTTTTTTGTGTGCGTGGCTTCGAGGCAAGTTCTTTTTGCCTGGGCAAAATTGCAATGCTTTAAACCTTTTATAGGTTGGGAAAAAAAAACAAAGGAGTTCCTTTGCAGTATTGGATTTAGTGTGGTAATTATCACATCCTGTAATGTTTTGTTAAAAAAGTAAAAACTCACTATATACCAGTAAGATGTTGATTCCTTGTTGGTAATGCAGGTTGAGGTTGAGAAGATTGATATCTGTGGACCTGATAATGCTGGTAATATTTCTGTCTTACACAAGCACCCATACATAAGCACATAATAAAAGTAGTTGCAAAAGAAAGATGAAGTATATTTACAGTAATCAAATAACATTTGCATTTTTGTTTAGGCTTAGTATTGTGTCAGTTGGTGAATAACTGTTGCTGGGCCCTATACCCTATAATGGGTTAAGATAATTTGCATAGTCATCACTGAAATTCTGAACAGTTCACAAAAGGCGCACTCAACCCTTAAGAAGCATGAGTGTTTATTCTATAAGTATATACTAAATTCTAAGCATATGTCCTTGGCAAAATTTTATAGTGGCAGAAAAGAAAAGATTCACATCATCTTTGTTTAATATCACCTGACCTTCTTTTGACAGTTGCAACAAGGCCGGTAAACAACAAATCGAACACAGCACACCAACCCTCCAATCCAAACCCCTTCTCCCCGTCGTACCATGATACTAAACCCTATGACCAAGACGAAGACCAAGACCATGATGAGCATCTAGACATCCTTGGGGACGACGAACCGGGGACCCCTAACCCTCTCCCTTCTTCTCACCACACAAATGCAGCTGTGGGATTTGACATCAATGTCCCAAGTCATAATGCCGAATCTGACGATGACATTGATCTGTTTGATGACATACCAGCTGAGAATGACGGGCTGAGTGCAGCCCAAGCACTTCGGGCCCAGGTGAATGGATCTGGAACAGGAGATGTCCAGTTTGAACAGGGGGCTCAAGTACAGGAGACGTCCAGTTCTGGTGGAGAGAGTAGTTCAAGTGGCAGTAGCAGTGCTAGTGGGAGTGGGAGTGGAAGTAGCAGTAGTAGTGAAAGCGAAGGGAGTGATGCTGATGGTGGCGGTGCTGACTCAGCAAGTTCAGCTGGTGATATTGATATCTTTTGATTTTTGAACTGACGGCATCAGTTCCTGGTGCATTCTAAATGGGGTTATTGTTTTTTGAAGTTGTTTTGATTTAACATTATTATTACGTTCCTATTGAGAAATTGAAATAGTTTATTAGCTGTATATAATGTTTTGGTGACAATTATGTGATTGAAATGTTGAATAAGTGCATCAACTTTATATGTCTGATTTGTGTTGGAGTATAATGAAATATATTCATAAACACTGGTTTTCTTAATTTATTTTATTGGAGAAAAGTGGGAAGGCCACCAATTTGATTAAAGAATCAAATGCCTATTACAAGAAAGTGTAATAACTAAAACCTACACCACAGCCAATGGTACCATACCTTGGTACCAGTACCTTTCCAAAAGTAGTACTACTACCAGTATTGGGTTGGACCGTTGGAGACATAACTAAAGAACTTGTAGATTTGCAACTTTACTTATTTGGCCCCTAGAAACAAATCCTATTACGTTCTCCTCAAATGCCCTCAAACCTGCACCTCTAATGATTTCCATTAAATGTAAATGTTTTTGATAAAATTCACAAATATATATGGCAATAGGGGATTCCTTTTTTTTTTTTTTTTCCCTTACAATATTATTTTGGAATCAATGCCATTTACAAGTGTAAAAAGAGTTATTGTGGTGTAAAAAGTTTGTTTTTTCTTTAAATTGTGAATTGTGGAAATTTGATTTTGTGAGTAATCAGATTAAAGAACCACTAAGAGAGCATACAGAGGATATCAGACAACTACGTTGCCACATGCTATGCATGAGTTGCGTGCAGGGATTTTGGAGCAGCTGGATCTTTTAGAGCTGCGGGACCGGCTTATGCAAGGGAAGGGATAGCCTGGCGTGCTGAGCCCTCAGGAGAGGATCGAGCTGTGGGGCTGTCTCAATTTTTGAATAAGCCCTTGACCTTTTCTTTTCTTTTTCTTGTTATTTGCAAATTGTGATTGTGGCCAACCTTCTAGTATAAGTGCAAAACTCTTGATATTTGCAAGATAAATAAATTGTCCCTAAATCCTAGTTTTTGACTTTTTGTAGTTAGCTTGAGAAATGCTGAGTCATGGAAGATAAATGAATCGTCCCTAATCATTGTCTTACAAAGAAGGAAGACCAATTTCATTTCATTTCAGTTCAGTTCATTTGGGTTATTGTTGACTTAAAAGCAAACCAATATACAACCTGTTGTTTTAATATGCATGGATTTTGTTTACGCATGATGTCAGGGAAAAATACTAATATCTGACGTGTGCATCAGTTTAATTTATTCATCTTTATTGCAAACAATAAGCAAGTGTTTTGACATATTTGCATATTGCAAACAAATGTTTTCTGTTTGCATCTAGGATGCAACATTATTTGAGGTATATGCAAACAACAACAACTATTTCAGGTATATGCTCAAAATAGCGCTCCCCTAGATTTATTCTAAAATAGGTATTTATTGAGATCACTGATCTGATTTAAGATTTATTCTAAAATAGTTACTTCTATATAGAATAATTTCTAAAATAGTTACTTCTATATAGAATAATTTCTAAAATAGTTATATCTATATCTAGCTTAATCTCTTCTCTTTTTTTGATATATAGCCCAAGACCTAACCTATTCTCAAAGTCTTAAAACAAAATTTATTCTAAAATCAAAAGAGAAAAAAAAAAGGGAGAGAGAGAGAGAGAGAGACCCCCTAGGCAGCCTCTGCCAGGATTTCAAAAAGAGAGAGAGAGAGAGAGAGAGAGAATGGGAGGGGGAAGAGAGATGGCAAATATAAATGAGAATGGAGAGATGGGCACCGAGCCTCAACCGAATACATGGTACCCACTCAGACTCGGGTCTTCTTTCATCGAGAGTTCGCCTTCAACCAAGCTTTGCACGCTTCGATGTTAGCTTTCCCTTTCTTGTCTTTGTTTTAAGATCTAAGATATGATTTTACTCAAAAAGTGTTGGAATTTACATTGTAAGAATAAAAGTAGAAATTTTAGTAATGCTTAACGACAACAG
The DNA here is from genome assembly GCF_964058835.1 of Carex rostrata. Taxonomy (NCBI): domain Eukaryota; kingdom Viridiplantae; phylum Streptophyta; class Magnoliopsida; order Poales; family Cyperaceae; genus Carex; species Carex rostrata. The sequence continues at coordinate 1,044,909 of NC_135950.1, forward strand.
TAGTTGATTCTAATTGTTTACTGAAATTATGAATTGAAGGACGTATGTTGATATTCTATAATAGTAGAGGTCTTATTGGGAACATAGATTCTGAATTGATTATAATCACTCAAAATCTTGTTAACTTTTATTTTATTTAATTATCTGAAGAGAGAAAACAACCTAGTTGAACGATCTAGTTGTTTCTTGCATTATAACTTCTTCCTTCTCAACAATAATAGATGAATTTAAGCCAGCATCAATCGACAAGACCCAACCAGGTACGCTGCACAAGAACAAGAAAAACCGGGTTTCGGTTGAGTTTCACAACAACCAACCCGGTAAGCCAAAGGTGGCCTTTGAAGGAATCCGTGAAGACTACAAAGAAACAGATGCTGTTTTGTTCTTTGATGGAGGCGCGTTTAAGCTTGAGAAATTACATTGCGCCTATAATTCCCTGAAGCACAAGCGGGTCTCGGGAGAATCAAATGGTTTAACCGGGTTGAGCAGTGCATGTGCAAATGGAGGTTGGTCCAGTGCGGAGGCCCATTATCCTCCGCTACCAAAAGTGGCACGTACTCAGGCTGTGAACAGGCCTTCTACTCATGCCATCCCAGTAAGTATTTGATTCTAATCTGTTTAAAATTATAGAGTAAATTTGTAAATTGCTGGTCAGCTTAGCATGTGATTAGGTATAAAGTTTGGTGCTATTTACTTGTACTTGACAAAGTTTTGAATTGGTTGAGTTAGGTATGAGTATGTACTAAGGTTTTTTTTCTGGATGAGCAACTATAAGATGTTTTCTTTATTTTTTGTACTGGATTAGCGTGATAACACACATACTGGTTAGGTCCCGTACTTCTATGAACAGGCTGATACCAGTATGAACATACTAACCAGTACTTCTATGAACAGACTGATACCAGTATGAACATATGTCAGTAGTTAATGTTTTGTTAAAAAGGAAAAGCCTACTATAAGCCAGTAAGATGTTGATTCCTTTTGGGTACCTCCATTTCATCTATTTATAGTAATTTTTTTGTGTATCACAATGCAGGTTGAGGTTGAGAAGATTGATATCGTTGAACCTGAAAATAATGGTAATTTTCTCTCTCACATAGGCACCCATACACAAGCACACAATAAAAAGAAGTTGCAAAAGAACGATAAAAGAAATTTACAGAAATCAAATAACATTTGCATTTTTGGTCAGGCTTAGTATTGTGTGAGTTGGTAAATAACTCTTGCTGGGCCCTATAACCTATAATGGGTTAAGATAATTTGCATAGTCATCACTGAATCTCTGAACAGTTCACAAAAGGTGCACTCAACCCTTAAGAGGCATGAGAGTTTATTCTATAAGTATATAGTAAATTGTAAGCATATGTCCTTAGCAATGTTTTTTAGTGGCAAAAAAGAAAATATTCACACCATCTTTGTTTAATAACTACTTCTGTAACTACTATTAATATCACCTGACATTCTTTAAAAATAAAAGACACCTGACCTTTTTTTTTTATGACATGCCAGCTGAGAATGACGGGCTGAGTGCAGCCGAAACACTTCGGGCCCAGGTGAATGGATCTGGAATTGGAGATGTCCAATTCCAGCAGGGGGCTCAAGGACAGGAGACGTCCAGTTCTGGTGGGGAGAGTAGTTCAAGCGGCAGTAGCAGTGCTAGTGGGAGTGGGAGCGGAAGTAGCAGTAGTAGCGAAAGCGAAGGGAGTGATGCTGATGGTGGCAGTGCTGACTCAGCATGTTCCCCTGGTGATATTTATATCTTTTGACTTTTGAAATTAAGGCATCAGTTCCTAGTGCATTCTTATTACTGTTTGACTGCTTAATGATTATGGCTTGGATGCAAATGCAACACTTTTGCTAATTATATTGATATATGATGCCTACTGGGTGTGCTTTGGGATTAGCTGTGGGATAAAAAACTATGGTTTTCATACTTGGTACCATTTTTTTAAAGTTGTTTAGATTTAACATTATTATTTGATTTCTATTGAGAAATTGAAATAGTTTATTATCTGTATATAATGTTTTGGTGACAATTATGTGATTGAAATGTTGAACAAGTGCATCAACTTTATATGTCTGATTTGTGTTGGAGTTTAATGAAATGTATTCATATTTCATAAACAATGGTTTTCTTAATTTATTTTATTGGAGAAAAGTGGAAAGGCCACCAATTTGATTAAACAAATCAAATGCCTATTACAAGAAAGTGTAATAACTAAAACCTACACCACAGCCAACTGTACCATACTTTGGTACCAGTACCTTTCCAAAAGTAGTATTGCTACCAGTATTAGGTTGGACAGTTGGAGATATAACTAAAGCACTTATAAATTTGCAACTTTTCCTATTTGGTTCCTAGAAACAAATCCTATTACGTCCTCAAATTCCCTCAAACCTGCACCTCTAATGATTTCCATAACTCCATTAAATCCAAATGTTTTGTAATAAAATACACCTATTAATTTAAATCCCATATATCCTCTACTGTAATGCCAGAAATACTGAAATTGTTATAATTAGAAATTCTGCACCAAATTTCATGCACAATTGGACAATAGTGAACAATGGTGATCTATGAATACTAAGTTATCCCATAGCAACCAAGATTGCTCACCAGTACCGCTGGTGACTTCTATTTATAATTTTTAGGAAATTTCATGTGCAATTGGACAATAGTGAACAATAGTGACTTGACATCCGATCTTTACTAAAAATAATAATAATAAATACTAGCTGTACTACCTGAACACCTCACTAACTAAAATGCCGAAATTTTTATTAATAGGAAATATATTGAATAAATATCGAGATTAGATAACGCTTTTGTGTTTTATCGAAATATAGGGAAACCGTTATGGTTTATTACGGCCTCTGGCCGTTATGGCTTATCACGGCCAGCATTAACACTTAATTAATCATTACCCATTCTAATTGAACCGCACAAGAAAAAAACCGGAAAAAAAACCATGGCCGTTACTATCTATCACGGCCAGAGGAAGAAAGAAAGAAAAAAAGAAAAAGAAAAAGGGATGGCCGTGATAACCCATCACAGCCATAGGTTAAACAATTTTTTTTTTTTTTCGGACCCGGCCGTTACTGTTCATCATGGACAGAGATTTTTTTCTCTGGCCGTTCCAATCTATCACGGACAGGTTTTTTTTTTTTCCATTTTTTTTATGGTTCAATTAGAATGGTTAAGCTTGTTAATTAGGTGCTAACTCTGGCCGTGATAAGCCATAACGGCCAGAGGCCGTGATAAACCATAACGGTTTTCCTATATCTGGATAAAATGCAAAAGCGTTCTCTAATCTCGATATTTATTTAATATATTTCCTATTAATAAAAATTTCGGAACTAAAATGTGTTCATTACTACCTGAACGCCAAGCTTTTCCAATCTAATTTTGTATCAATTTAACTATGTCCCAATCATTGATAAATTGGATTTTAAGAGTTCTACCTAAATACTTCATTTATTGCTGTTGTTTACTAGATAAGACCCATGACTTGTACAACAAGAATTTATTTCATTTGCGAAGGTAAAAGTGTTTATTTTATTGCTATTTATGACAATGCCAGGTTTCAGATAAGATTGCACCAGTTAATATCTTAGATTTTGACTGGTGTTCACCTAGTTGTTAGGTTGTGCTAAAAAAGATACTTGATAATTAAGTCCGTTAGCAACATATGCGAACTTATTATAAACAAGTGATGTGTCTATGTGTAGAAATTTTAAATTTTGAATTGATTTTGTAGAGAATCAAGAAATGAATGCATTAAAATTAATTTATAAACTTTTTTAATTTTAACCGCTTGATTTTACAATTTGGAAGTTTAAATTTTTTGTATGTAAACACATCACTTATAAGTAGATTAATTTCAACGGTTTGAATTCGTCGTTTAAAATAATTTGATAGATTTTAGAGTTGAGTTTACAAAGAGACTTAGTGAATTTAAAAACACCCTAGTTCTACTTCTCTCTCTATATATATATATCATGCTGCATTGAATACGAAAATAAGAAAAAGGCTCAATTGTTGAAATAAGAAAAAAATAACGAAACCTTTGCCTTCATAGAATTGATGCACAAAGCATGCTGATCATATCAGCCTCCTACTCATTGAAGGAAAGAAACAAGGTGCTCAGGAATTTTTTGCTCCCGAAAAATAATATCAGGTTGGTTTCCTTATTTTTCTTTTTTTTGCATGAATAACGCCCATATGCCAGTATATTACTCAGAATCTCCCTTACAATTGATTTCTTAGAAAATCTCAAAACCAACCAAAAATTCAAAAACCCTCTCTAAAGATTGGATATGTGAAGCCTGTGCAATTCCAGCAAAAACCCCCTGATCTCCCTTTTTTTGCCAGAATATCAGCACAACATTCTTGAGTCCTATCATAACCACAACATTCCAACATTGAATTTTCCTTGAGCAGCTACAAGATTTGAAAATTTTCCTCATAGGATTTCCAGTCTGCCTGTACCGGTGGCTATAGCTCTGTCCAGTGGTGAGCAATAATCTTAGAATCTGTAAGAAATTTGCATGGGGAGAGGTTGTGCCTGAGTACATAGTCTATCGCGGTCCTGACCACCTCAGCCTCAGCTTGAATTAGACTGCTTGCCTCTGTACCAGCAAAGTGGTATGCTACCAGAACGGATCCTTTTGTCAGAATGAACCTGATACCGTCCTTCCATTGTTCTTTCCAGGACCCATCAAAGTGGTACGTGTAAGAATTGTTTGGTACAGGATCTGCAATTGTAATTGTGGCATTTGCACTGTGATTTGTAGTAGCAATTGTCCCTGCAATTAACATTTCAAAGGTGACGTTTGATAAAATAAAATGAAAAAGTTTATAAAAGGTTTAACAAAATAAACAAAGTTTACCTGCGCATAAAAAAACTTGTAAAGTCAAGTGAGCCAGAAAGACAACAGATAAAACTTGAACTCTCAGTCCGTGAACTTTGGTATAAGAAATTCTGTGCAAAGTAAATTTTAAGGTACTATTCAAGAAATCAACCTAGAGGACATTTTACTTACAAATTGACAAAACATTATATTATTCCCCACTATATACTATTACAGACAAAATCTCAAGACTAAACAAAGTCTATAAATTACATTTTCTCCTATAATCTCTAATTTGGTACACTTCATCCAATTTAACAGGTCTATTCTCTTCATCCTCTGATCCAACCTGTATATAAATACAACTACTGCAAATCCACAATGGCAAAACAGTTTAAAGCAAACAATCCACACACTTGTTGAACTGCTCTCTCCATTCATTCCATACCATTAAAGGCCCAATAACACCAACAAAACCCACAACAAACCCTAATCTGCTAAAAATGAACTGCCAGTTGAGATTGATTGAAAATTTGGTACCCCAAACTGGAATCTCTGACAGAGGGGCCCCACACTGTGCTGTCAAAGGGTAACCGCACAGACTGGGATTGTACAGGTAAGAATTGTTTGAAAATGTTAAAAACTGATTATCTTGCGGTATTTTCCCCACCAAATTGTTGTGAGAGAGATTTAGTGAAGAGAGGAAGGTGAGCAAGGTAAGCTCTTCAGGTATGTTACCAGTGAGTTCATTGGAACTTAGATCAAGTGACTCAAGCTGCTTCAAGTCACCTATTTGAGGAGGGATTGTCCCTGTAAGTGTGTTATGAGACATGTTAAGCAAATCAAGCATCTTGAGTTCTCCAATTTCTTGTGTTATTTTGCCTCCAAAACAATTTCCTGAAAAATCGAGGGAGGTGAATATCGCGAGTGAGCTAACAAGAGTTACCTCCAAGCCCTTGTAAGTCACTGTCACCGAGTTTTGGTAATAGCTTCCGAATTCCAAGAATTTGAAACCAACTGTCAGACTGGTACTGATTTTTGAATTAACCATCATTGAATTCAAGGTTCTGAAGAATTCCTTTGGCAAAGTCCCATTGAAAGAATTCGAAGAGAGGTCGAGAATTTGCAGCATTGGAAAGGCAGCAGAATCATTTATTCCTGATTGTGATATTGGTTTTGAAACTGGCCCGTAAAATTTATTTGATCTCAAGACAAGAATTTTCAAGTCTTTCATCTCCCCAAGCCAGTAGGGAAATACACAATCTATTTCATTATTTCCAAGGTCTAAAACCTCCAGAGAAGCGCAATTCATCAGAGACCGAGGCAATGTTCCATTTATATTATTCCCATTTAGATTTATAGTTCTAAATCCGCAATCTTCACTTATAGCTTGAGGAAACAAACCAGTCAATTTGTTATTTTTCACGTTAAGTACAGCTAGAGTACTGGTATTTTCCAGAAGGCAATGTGGTAACTCACCCATGAAATTGTTATAAGAATGATCCAGAACTTGCAGATAGCTTGCATTGCAGATTGAATTAGGTATGAACCCTGCTAGCTTATTGTTGGAGAGAGAAAGGTACAATAGGTTCCCCAGGAAAGAGGTCAGATTAGGAGGAAGAAGAGAGAAAAGGTTGTGAGACAAATCAAATACTGTGATGGCCGGAGGAGGAAGTGGTACTGTCCCGTTAAGCATGTTAGAATGGAGATCAATAATTGTTAAAGTATCTAGAGGGAGAAAAAGAGTATCGGCTTCTAACCCAGTAAAGAGATTATGAGAGAGATTGAAAAAGAGATAAGTTCCCTTGCCAGTTTTCTGTACCCAGTTGGGTATAGTACCACCAATTTTGTTAATTGAAAGGTCTAAATTGCCTATCCCAGACTGGTACCTCATAAAAGAAGGAAACTTTGTCAGATTGCAGGATACTAGCTTTACTGTCCTGATGACGGGAAATGAGGTATACCAAGATTTGTTGCCAATGATACCGTCAGTCACTGAGAGCATGTTGTGGGACAGATCAATAGAAGCCAGATTCTTTAGGTACCAGAGAGAACCTAAATCTAGCATACCGGTGAAGTTGTTTGATGCAAGGTTTAACACATTTAGCTGAGAAAGCTTGAAAATGGAACTTGGTAATGGTCCTTGAAGGTTGTTTGAACTTATATCAATAGTTTGTAAAACAGGTAACCCTTTAGAGAACTCTGGGAGATTCCCCGATAATTGATTTTGTGAGAGAAGCAAGATTTGAAGAGAAGGGAGAGAGAACAGAGATACCGGTATTGTACCAGAGAGGGAGTTGTTCCTCAAATCAATTTTTGAAAGATAATATAGACCAGCGTAACTACTGCTATCTGGTATTGATCCAGAAAAATTATTATTATTCAGCACATATTCTGAAATTCTTAGCCAATTGTGAAATTTAGGTATCTCGCCAGTGAACCTGTTCGATGAAATGTCTAAATAAGAGAGCCTCATAAGCTTTTGCAAATTAGTGGTGATTTCTCCATGGAAGTTGCAGTCATAAATCAGGAAGGTTGACAGATTTTGAAGGTTGCCGATCGAATCTGGTATTTGACCAGAGAAGTTTGTTTCTGAAAGGATCAACGTTTGCAAAGAGCTATCCTTTTCAAACTCTGGCAATTGACCTGACAGCACTGGATTATTTGACAAATCAATCTCTTTTAGATATTTCAGCTGGAATATTCTCTCTGGGAATTTTCCATTAATCAAACATGAACTCAACTGAAGAACTGATAAATATGAGAAATTTGCAAAGAATTCTGGCACGGGAGAACTCAATTTATTATGATCTAGTCTCAGGTATGAAATTTGACTCAACTGACTGAGAGACTGGTCAAAAGGACCCATCAGAGAACAACCTGACATGCTCAGGCTTCGAAGTGTGGGGCCTAACTGAGAGACTGCCAGGCCCCACTCTGATCCATTCCATGAAATGTCAACCCCATCCAGGTAAAGAATTTGGAGTTTTGTAAGATTGCTTAGTAAGGTTTTGATGCTTGGCTCTCTGAGATACAGAGAACTGCGTCCTACATTAAGGTAAAAAGTAGAAAGGTCGAGCAGTGCAAGATTTGTAAGCTGAGATATACCAGTTGGGATTTGACCAACAAAACCAGCATTGGATAAATTGAGATGAATCAGATTAGAGAGCCGCTCGAACCCGGTTTCCGGTAGAGTAACATTGTTGAACAGGTTGTAGGCGAGGCTAAGATTCTGAAGCGAACTGAGATTGAATAAGGCTGGGTCGATCAGACCTGAAATGGACCGGTTGCTCAGCTCCAGTGCAGTGACATGGCCAGAGGCTGGATCACATGTGACGCCTTCCCATGTGCAACAATCCGCGGTTGAATTCCAAGACTGGAGTTCTGATGTACTGAATCCATTCTTGAGCCGGAGTAATGCTTGTCTCTGGGCAGGAAGGCAATGCCTTTGTGCTAAAGAGGCAAATTCACTGGAGAAGGAGAAGAAGATAAGAAGGGTTAAGGGAAGAGAGAGATGGAGAGCCATCATTATGGGCTAATAGAGAGGAGAAAGAATAGCCAGTAAAAGACTGAAGAGTGAGATAAAAAGAATAGGAAAAGACTTTGGAAGTGTATAGAAAAAGACTTTGGGAACGTAGACCATGGGGAGACTTTTGAATCCATAAGCTCTGCATTAACGTACCATTTGGGTTAACTTTTTCGGCCGTGTGATCAGAAATCAGGCCAATCCGGCCCATGAGAGGCCCTTTAATATTAGTGTGGAATTAAATCGGACGGTACGGATCTCAACTCAAAATTTGAGTTAACTTAGAGAATGCGAATTCGAGACTTTAGGCCACATGCCCGTGTGGGCTTGTGGCCCTATGTAATAATTAACGACTTTTTTGGAGAAAGATTTGGTATGGCATTAATTTAAAATTTTAATGAACAGGTTTATTATCCTATGGACTGAATTCGTATACTCTTGCATTAAAGAACCGTGCGTTAATAAATCTAGACCGTCCGATTGAGATCCGCACTACATTAAAGGGATCCGGACATTATAGGCATAGGCTGAATTGGCTCTGATCCTGATCAGACGGCTGAGGCTGAGACGCATTCGATGCGGAACTCAGACTGAATTCGTAAGGATTGGGGGAGCTTTGATGACAACCGCATCGCTAGCATGTTTTCGAGATAAGCCCGGGCTGTGACTCGTAGTTCATATATACTGATTACAAATAATATATTTTATTATTTTTGGATCATAATACTATACATAACGTATTTAAACAAAATGAGTAATGCTATGATACCATTACCATACATAACGCATGACAGTCCGATTTACGAATTAATATTATATTTTTAAAGTGTAAACGATGGATTTGAATCTTTTAATACAACTTTCGTATGAAAATGGTTTTGTAAATTAAAATTTTATATTTTAAGACCTCTTTAATACTTTTTTAGATAGGTAAAAAATTATTTGATCTAAAGATTCTAGATTATTTAAAAATAATGATTTTTTATTTATCTTAAAAAATAGTTAAAAAAATTCTGTAAAATATAAAATGTAGTCTACAAATACATTTTTATATGAAAATCATATTGATTTGTTCGACAGTTTAGACTTTGAAAATCAAACTATTGATTCATAGTACGGACCAATTTGTGCTATGCACAGTACCATAAGCCATAGCCTCACTCAACAAATATGCACAAATAGACTTTAAATTAATTATAACAAAATTTCATAATGCTAGGTCTCCTCTTAGCTATATATGGCATAGTCGGACGATTTCATTGGAGATTTTATGGAAATCATTATGGGACTGGAGGATGGGAGCAATAATCTTAGTCTAATTAATGTCTACAAAAAGAGCCCCACCCAATGAGAATTAATGATTCTGAGTGACCATATCAGTACGTCCTGTTTATTATGATAGTGCTACTTTTCTGGTTGTGTTTTGACTGTTTTGAGCTTAATTACTTGTGCTTATGTTGTACCTAGTTGTTTTGTTGTTAGGGTTAAATTGATAAGTACTATGTGATGTTATGTTTTTTATTTTGATAGTTACGTTGTTGCTTAGTTTGACATCTGTTATTAATTAGCTTTAAGTCTGTTTGCGTATATATATATATATTGATGTAATATTGCAGCTTATGTTGCTGCTACTATTATGTATTGTGCTAGATGCAGATGTCACTTGTACCGACATTTAGTAATACTGGCTTGTAATAAAAGTCGGTAGATTTTTCCATTGTTATTAAAAAAAAAAAATTCATAATGTTGATGTATAAATATAATGCTAGATATACAATGGGCTCTGAATACACTGTAGAAGAACGTAATACATTATATCTTATTTCCAGTAAAATAATTTATGAAAAAGTTAACTTAACATGGAAACTGTTGGTTCTGTGATGTCACTGATGTGCAATATAAAACAAGTATAAGGAATATAATTCCGGTTTCCACCAACTATCCCATGCATTATTATTCAATTGTTCGCCGAGTTGTTAGGTAGTGCTAAAAAGATGCTTGATAATATATAAGTCCGTTAGCAACAAATTTGATCATACTTAAAAAAAATGCAAGCATTAAATGATCCTCATAGGTAGATTGAGGCGGTTAAAAAAGAGCAAGTAGGCGAACTTATTATAATGTCAAGACTCAAGACTCAAGAGGCGAACTTTCTTTTTCTTTTTTTAGGGTAAAGATTTTAACAGAGCTGTTTTGGATTCCTGCAGTGAACAAATCATATCAGCGCTTTTTTGGTTATAAAGTCCGTGCGCTGCATGAAGCTGAAACTACTCTGTTAAAATATTTACCCTTTTTAGTTCACAACTTCACATTGTAGACAACGGCATCTCTGTAGCAGAATACAAATATGTAATAACCAGTTTTGTTTGTTCTCTCTGATCAAATGTGTCCAAGTTCGTGTGTTATTCCGTGTTAAAGCTCAATATTAGTTTATTTTTCATTTGCAATACAGAAAAAAGAGTGCGTTGCATATACATATGCATTGTCTAAGAAAGATAAAGGTAACCGAATTTGTCGTTGAGGCTCCGAAACTATATAGATTGCAAATTTTATGTCAAAATTAATATTTACTTATACATCGACGGCGCTATTTTTAGAATAATAATTATAATATTGAGCGTATGGAGAAATTAATTTACTCTTTCTGTAAAAGTCTTCTAATTTTGATAAAAAGTTATTTCATAACATATAAGTGGAAACTATTAAATGTTATTGAAAGAGAATACAAGACTAGCTTAAGTTATTGTATTGTTTAATATTTTTTAGGAGGTGTCTAATTGTCCACAGCTTTTTGTTCACCATTTGTCCACAGCTTTGACTTACGCGAATACTGTAAAATTACTTCTACATGCTGTATAATTATATAATATATCACATAAAATATATCACTTAATCACAAAACATCCAGCAACTATGTGAAGTGGTCCCATGATAGTTAGAAAAAGATTGCAACTTGCACAACATGACAAAATAAATGTACTTTCAAACTGTACTTTCGGAAATTACAGTTATAGGAAGTTATAGGCAGTTAGAGTTAGTTATTAGCGGTTATTAACACTGGGTTGAATCTTGTATACTGTAAAATTGAATATTCTATACTGTAAAATTGAATATTGTATACTGTAAAATTGAATCTTGTATACTGTAAAATTTTCAATTGAATCTTGTATACTGTAAAATTGAATCTTCTACACAGTAAAATTTACAATTGAATCTTGTATACTGTAAAATTGAACCTTGTATACAGTAGAATTTTCAATTGAATATTGTTCGGATGAGTAAGAAGCCTTTCTATCATCTTTTTCTTCCCAGATTTTCACAAGATGAATACTGTAAAATTACAAGATGAATACTGTAAAATTACAAGATAAATACTGTAAAATTAACAAATCAATACTCCATATCGCCTTTCTATCATCTCTTTCCTCCAGATTTTCACAAGATGAATACTATAAAATGACAAGATGAATACTGTAAAATTAACGGGGCAATACTATAAAATTAACAGATCAATACTCCATATCGCCTCTCTATCATCTCTTTCTTCCAGATTTCCACAAGATGAATACTGTAAAATGACAAGATGAATACTGTAAAATTAACAAGGAAATACTGTAAAATTAACAGATTAATACTCCATATTGCCTCTCTATCATCTATTTCCTCCAGATTTCCACAAGATGAATACTGTAAAATGACAGATGAATACTGTAAAATTAACGGGGCAATACAGTAAAATTAACAGATCAATACTCCATATCTCATCTCTATCATCTCTTTCCTCCAGATTTTATTTGAAATGCTAGATCTGTTACTGCATATAACGAAAACAACAAATTCAACAGAAATAACTTACTAGATTTGAATTTTGCCGTGCTCTTCAACAAAAACAACTTCTATTCGATCGCGCTCCACGATCAATCGGTCCAATCCTTTTTCAGATATAACTTACTGACTTTCAGAAAGATTTAAGATATCGGAAGAATAAGGAAATCAGAGAAACAACGAAAACAAGGAAATCGCCTCAGAAATTTTCAAATGAAAACAAGGAAATCGGAAGATATCGGAAGAAATTTTCAAATGAAAACAAGGAAATCGGTCCAATCCTTTTTCGATCGATTTAAGATATCGGAAGATATCAATCGGTCCAATCCTCAGAAATTTTCAAATGAAAACAAGGAAATCGGAGAAACAACGAAAACAAGGAAATCGCCTCAGAAATTTTTAGCCGCTTTACGGAGAAGAAATCGCCTCAGAAATTTAAGATATCGGAGAAGAAATCCTTTTTCAGATATCGATCGATTTTTAGATTCAGAAAATTTTATCTCCGTAGGAAAGAAATCGCTTCAGAAATCGGGAAGAAATCGCCTCAGAAAGGAAACAAGTTGATCGGAGAAGAAATATTTTGAAAATGAGAATAGAGGCACGGAAGGAAGGTTAAATAGGCGGAGTAAGTGGTTAGAAGTGGGGACCGGTGTCCGTTAAATTTAGTTAAACACGAGATAGATAGCGCTGTGGACAAATGGTGGACAGAAGGCTGTGGACAAAAACCTTTTCTCTATTTTTTATAGTGACACTAGTATTTTCAGAGCTGAATACTCCACATTTCTTTATATTTTTATATCAAAATTATCCTTAGTTTATATTTTTCTATAAGGACAAATTTTTTTTTTTTTTTGCGTTAGTACATTGTTAGCAAAAAAGAAGAAGAAGATACAATATAGTATATGAAATAAAGCAGTATTATAATCTTTTTTTTATATTAACAGAGAAATTTTTCATTCTGTTTCCTTAGCCTTTTATTTTGAGCATATGAATCAATTAAAAAAATTAACCTAATGTATTTTGCTGAATGAATTTTAAAATTATGCAAAGGAAAAATCATAAATGAATTGGAAAACAAATTAATAAGTAACTTTAAGGCAAAAATAAATTAAATAAATTTTGGTGCAGTAGTAAAAAAATTGTCAATTTTTATGACTTTATATATGAAATTTAGACGTCAAAGTTTAGCCTCACATAATAAATTTTATCGGTATCTTATATTATAAATGAGGAGGGTTCAAATTTTTTGTCTCCATCGTACCTTCATTTTTAAAAACTTTAATAACTCAAAACTTAAAACTTAAAAGTCAAAATAAAACAGTTGGATATGATCTATGTCATTTTATTTATCCATGTGTAAAAAATTATGACATTTCAACTTTGTTTTGATTTTCATCAAGAACTTGTAAAAACGTACTAATGTGGATAATTTCTAGACGTTGATTTTTCAACTTATTGATTCACATATAAACAAAACCGAAATATGATAATTTTTCATGAGCACATAGAGAGAATAACATAGATCACATCTAATGGTTTTATTTTGACATTCATAATTTAAATTTTGAGTTATTAACGTTTTAAAAATAGAGACATAGTGGAGGCACAAAAAATAGAGACATTTGAACCCTCCTCCAAAAAGAACTTGTGTTTTAATACTAGTTAGACATTTTTCTATTTATATAAGTTTGTGTCTCAATGCATTGTAAAAAAAAAAAGAGATAAAATATGGTTTATGAAATAATATATTCTCTTCATTGCGACATTAATGGAGAGATTTGAATATGTAGAAATATTTTTTCTATATTTTTATGAAAAATAAATGTTAAAAATGTGCATGTGGTGACTACTAAATTTGATGTCAAAATAGAAAAAAAATTGAGTTGAGGATTTACCTCTCAAAATAGCAGTATCATTAAAGCCATTATTGTATTCTTTTTCAATAGCATTTAATAGTTTCTTTTTACATATTTGATACAAGTTCTTATTAAATACTACTTTATGGGGAGATTTTTTTTATAAGTATAAAATAAGTACGAAGATAGAACGCTCAATAATTTATTATTTGTTTTTAAATAGCACCGCCCTTTATAAATCTCTCCCTCAATGCATTATGCACATATCACTTTGAGTTTTTTTTTTTACTTTCAAAAATGAGTTTAATATTAGATATACTTTTTGAGAACTTTAAAATTAGAAAAATCAAGCAATTAAAACCACTTTCCTCACACAAATAAAGTACTCAACAACTTGGGTAAAGATTTTAACAGAGTAGTTTTGGCTTCATGCAGCATACAAACCATGTATAGTCCTTTTTTAATTTTATAGTCAGTGAGCTGGATGAAGTAAAAAGTACTCTGCTAAAATATTTACCCCAAACTTTGTGTGTTTGTAATAACCGTTTGTTTTTTTTCTACCACCCTCAAAAATCAGAATTAAATGAATACCATCCGAAAAATTGAAATTCAGATTCCGCCACGTTCGCACCGTGGATCTGCGAACGGGTTGACCCGTCTGCAGATTCACGGTGCGAACGGGTCGGTGCGCAGATCCACAGTGCGAACGGGTCACTCGAGCGGGTCATGACGCGAGCGTGTCAGTGCACAGATCCACGGGTTGGTGCGCAGATCCACGGGTGCGAACGGGTCACGCGAGCGGGTCAGGGCGCGAGCGGGTCAGTCCGTAGATCCATTTCGCGAACGGGTTGGCAATCTGTCCGCAGATTCACACTGTGAACGTGGCGAAATTTGAAATCTGATTATTCAGGTGGTATTCATTTAATTCTGATTTTTGAGAGTGGTATGAAAAAAAAAAAAAACGGTTGTAATAACCTAGCGGCTATTTCCATCTGACGGTAGCAAAAATCTCAAGGAAACAGCGAGAATAAAATGGGACCCACTGTCATTGAAGGTTATACGGGTAGAACAGGTCCATATCATATCCCTTCTCTTTAGCCCACCTCTATGCACGCTTCCCCAATTCCAACTCTAAACGATCTCTCTCCTCTCCCTCCCCAGCGAGCAAAAGACTGGAACTTCTCTGTGCCGCAACTCACCCTTTTTGTTTTTGACTAGGGCTCCATTATTGGACTTGCGTTTTGGGTTTTGGGTCCGTTAAGGAGTTGGCGCAGTCATGTTCTATTCAAGGTCTCTCTCTCTCTCTCTCTCTCTCTCTCTCTCTCTCTATCTCTCTTTGGTCGGGAATACTTATTCCTCTGAAATTGTTACTATTAATTATGGAATTTCCACTTTTCTTACAGAAATTGACCCAATTTGAGCTACTAAATGAAATTGTTGGTACTATAGAAATAGTTGGATTAGAAGTGATAATATACTTAAGGCCACTATTAGCCATAATTAGAGCTTATGCAAAGTTAATTGGTTGGATTCTATTTTCTAATGAAGTTGTTTATTGTTAAATATTGAAATTAGGGGATTCTGGGGTCGGCATAAGAGAAAGATATTGATCGGATTGGGGGCAGCCGGAGGAGGTTATGTGATTTATAGGCTATGGGATTCTCACCAGAGAAGGATGCTCGAGTTAAATCGTCAGAAAGAGAGGGAGAGACAGGATGAGGAGCTCATGAAAATTCAGTAAGCACAACAATTAAATGTTTCCATTCTTGCCATTGTTACTGAATTTGTATCCAAATTAATAGTAGGATTTTTCTGAATTTGCATACAACAGCCATTAGTTAAGACTTAAGATTAGTTCTATGAATGAAGCACTTTGGCTATATACTTTTTCTAAGCTTATATTGAATAACAACTGACCAAACAAATTTAGATTGGTGTGTTCGAATGTAAGATAGATTTGTAATGAGTAACTGTTTGACTTGACCTTCCCTTAAATGTAGACTATCATTTGCAAGTGTAGTTTATGTGGTGGTGTAAAAAGTTTTTTTTTTTTTTAAATGTGAATTATGGAAATTTGATTTTGTGAATAATCAGATTAAAGAACCACTTCGAGAGCATACAAAAGATATCAGACACAACTACATTGCCATATGCTATGCATGAGTTGCGTGCACGGATTTTGGAGCAGCTGGATCTTTCAGAGTTGCGGGACCGGCTTATGCAAGGGAAGGGACAGCCTGGCGTGCTCAGCCCTCAGGATAGG
This sequence comes from Carex rostrata, assembly GCF_964058835.1. Taxonomy (NCBI): domain Eukaryota; kingdom Viridiplantae; phylum Streptophyta; class Magnoliopsida; order Poales; family Cyperaceae; genus Carex; species Carex rostrata. Next base: position 1,061,230 of record NC_135950.1, read on the forward strand.
ATCGAGCTGTGGGGCCGTCTCAAGATTTTGAGTAAGCCCTTGACTTTTTTTTGTTTTGTTGTTATTTGCAAATTGTGATCATGAGTTTATGACCAAACTTCTACTATAATACTATGACTGCAAGTAAGAATAAAGTACTCTTGATATTTGCATTCCATTTTGCCTATTTTTGTAGTTAGTTTCAGAAATGCTGAGTCATGGAAGATTAACAAATCACCCCTAATGTGTCATAATTCATTCATAGTCTTACAAAGCAAACCAATATTCAGACTGTCATTTTAATAGTAAATTGATTTCTAGATTTTAATTGCATGAATTTCGTTTATGCATGATTTCAGGGTAAAATACTAATATCTGATGTGTTCATAAATTTAATTTATTTTTCTTTATTGCAAAAAATATGCAAGTGTTTTGACATAATTGCATATTGCAAACTAATTTTTTCTGTTTGCACCTAGATGCAACATTATTTGAGGCATTTGCAAGCAGATATTAGTATTTTTCAAACTAACATTTTGAAAATGGGCATATTGCAAACTAACATTTTGAAAATGGGCATATTGCAAACTAACATTTTGAAAATATTACATTTTGTTAAATGTTGACACCTTTACCCTTGCTTCCAATACAGTTCTAGTTGAGTTTATAAATTAAAATAAAAATAACTTTTTGGTTGGGTTGGGATCCATCGATGAGTGCGTATCCTCTGAGATATCTCATATTTTGCGTGACTGACTTGTCCGGTGCCTATTCAGGGATAGCGCAGGGGGGCAGTATTATTTGAGCTTTGAGATTCGTGCAGAACATATTTGAACGGTTGAGATTTTCCAAAAAGTCAAGCAAAATATGAGATATCTCAGAGGATGCGAATCAGCTTAACTTGACCACATTTGCAACATTTCTTAAATTAAGTCAGAAAAGTTTATAAAATTAAAATAAATTTATAAACAGGTTGTTAATCTTATTAGTTGGATTAATCTTTATGCAATTTAAATGTCATTTGATAGTTTATCGAATGTTGTTAAATATGGATTGTTGCAAAAATTCTAGTCATTTGATCAACTTGGAACTTACATAAAAATCTCATCATTTTTTATGTGTATGATGTGCATAACGTGTATATTACATTCCAACTGCCAGATTTCTAAATTATTTATTATTTGTCAGGATTGTCAAGTTATTTCCTTTGTGTATGAATGCCATAGCCTTTTGCTTTGAATTTACCTTGATTGTATATTTGCAAATATGGTAATATTGGACCTATATGCAAAATAAATACGCCACACAGCTGTGGAGTGCTAGATAATTATTTATTGGACCTCATTTTAATTTCCATTTGACTTTTTTTGTTTTTATATAGGTTTTACACGAACTGTTGCTGCTCTGTGGGCCGTAACAATATTAAGCCTTTATGTTAGAATTCAAGTAAATGTTTTAGGGAGACATCTCTACCTTGATATTGCAAGAACTGCTGAAGAACAGGTACAAAATTATGTTTCTTTAATTAGTAATAATATGTTTGGAAATGCAACCAAGTAATAATATATGCAAGGTGCATTTGACCTTTACAAGTAACAGTATGTAAATATTTTTCATCGAGGCAATGACCTTTTCACACTAGTTAAATTAATTACACAAACTTTGGAACTGAGACTTAAGTTTGTTTGGATTCATTTTAGTTTGTTCTTTACATTGAATAATGCATCAACTAGGAACATAATAACATTTCCATCTACCTAATCTAGTGGCTGGCTGCTATATGTTAAAACCCCTAAAGTTGTTTAATGTTAGTTGCGAAAGTGATAAATGTTTGGTGTTATTTGCAAATATGGCACATCAGTAGAGGAGAGAATAGAAGAGGTGTTGTTGGCACTTTAGGTGGGCTGTGAATAGAAGTACTGTGATCTAGATTAGCTTTGGGGTCGGTACAAGAGGCTGATGTCATGAAAATACTTGGTACCGACTGGCATCGCTGTTTCTTTTACTATTTTTATCTTGAACCCAGTAATGCCTTAATTATTTCAGCTGTAGTCAGTGGCACTAGATGCCACTTCTTTTGAAGGATTAAAAAAAATAAATAAATGAGATTTTTACATAGGAGTATTTAATGTCTTGAACTGATATTAACAGAACAGTCTGAAATCGTCATGTTAATGGAGTATATTATGTGATAAGCTGGTGCTACTTGTTACCACCAAAAATTAGCAATGGTGTGGTGCAGTATCCTTATTTATTTATTTTTCAAAAAAAAAAATTAGAAAAATAAGCTTGCGATTCAAGGTAATTGTAATTTATGTTTACACTAAAATTTTGCCCCACTATAACTGCTAAATTACCAGCATTGATCTAAATCTAAAATTTTGCCCCATTATAACAGAATCATTGATAATTTGTTTATAGGGTGATTCTGATTCATTGAGAAGTCATGGTCGGGAAGAGTTCCTTGCAACAGCTGATTATCTATGCACACATGGGATTAATACATTATTAGTTAACATGCAAAGCGCTGTCATGGAGGTGCTTAAAGAGTATGATTTTCTTTTCTGAATTTAACTCTTTTTGAAATTTCAATTTTGAGGTGAGAATTTTGTTTTGATAAAAGTGAAAAATTAAACTACTGGTGAAATACATAACAAAATTGGTGTTACAACTGTACTAGAATTTTCACAAATTACCCCCATCTTCTAAAAACAGAGGATAGAACAATTGAAATCAGGGAAATCAAGTGAATAGTACTGAACTACCCTTTGCTCTTAACCACACACACCCCCCACCCCCCACCCCCCAATATTAACTCGATACATGACTATATGCATAGAATCAGAAACTTGGCAATTATAATGACACACACTTTTCCCTTGTACTTACATGACAGTTAGTTGCATCTCCAAATATTTAATGTGGACGATTTTTGCTTATATAATGAAGTATTTGGTTTAATTTATAAGTATCTTATTAACATTGACTATCTACTTCACACATATGATTATATTCAGAATACTGTAAGAATTTTGCAAATAGTGCCTCTTATTATCTTGAAATTTCGAGAAACACCATCCTCTACAAATCTACAAATAGGATGGAATTTATAATCCAATTTGAAATGCAGGAAACAGCTAAAGGACACATTCAGCATTGACCAGCTGCAAGAGACAATCACACAAATATTGGATTTATTTGTGAAAATTGAGGGGCCCACATTCTGGGTCAGCTATTTAGTACCTGAAGATGTCTCCACTTACAGAAAGCTAATGGGTTCCTCAAATGGCTCTGACGAGTTGACCCACCTTATAGACATGAGCAAGCTCGAACAACTCATGTCTGAGACCCGTACCATATTATTAAGGTATTTTGTTTTTTATTATCATGCTTTAGAAAAATCTACATTTTTTAGTCATTTTTATTTTTATTTTTTTGGGCTTATCTTTTATTTTTTCAATGAACAATAGAGTTATAAATGTAGAATCAACACAAAATTTGCAATAGTTATCACTAGGTTGTCTTACATCATTTAAACAAAGCTGTAGAATTGATAAATATATAAATATAAATGCAATTGCTAAAACAGGTAAAACCATTGAAAAGTCCAATACTGCTACCATGGATCTTATTATAAAAATCAATAGAATTCCCAGTTTAGTCCTTTCTTTTTGATAAATTTTCCTTTTATTTTATTTTTCAGACCTGATTTTGGTAGGATCATGGATATAGCAATGAAAAAAGCAGTAGAATTGCTGATTGATGAAATGGGGGAAGAAATTAGCGGGACCGCCCCCCTAGCCCTAGCGAAACTCTTGCCACGTGTATCTCAGATGAGTATACCCCTTCTAGCAGAGCCCGAAAACAATAAACTTATATCCACTCTACTTCGTGTACCTGAGATTGAAGTTTTTTACACACTTGTTTATGCTGATTTGACCCTAGAATCTTGAAAATTAGGGAAATTAAAAATTCAGCTTGATTTTTTTTTGGTTACCAACACCAATGTTCAAGGTGAAATTGATGTATCATCAAGAAGTTGTTAGCATGTAAAAATTAATGCCTTTTTCATTGTAAAATGGAAATTAACTTGCCAAGGGGTGCCCATGACATGGTATTGTTTTGAAAGGTTTGACACTACATGCGTAGAATTTACAAGGAAAATGTTAAAGGAGAGAGAGAGGTCTGAAAGAAAGAGAGATGATGAGTTGAAGATATGTGCTATAAACTTTCAATATATGTGCACATTTTTGTTTTTGGGATATCAATTTTGTCCTTAGAATACGCAGTATATGTTTGTATTTGTTTGTAAACATTGTTCCAATTTTGATTGGGTTGGTTATTTACAGCATTAATAATTTATTATTAGTTTATTGAAGAACCATTTTTACAATTTATATTGGACTTAACTAGTGAGAAATCAAATATACTCTCTCTCTCTCTCTCTACTATTTTTTTTTTTTTTTGTGTTTAAAGAAAAAGGTAGTGGTCTAATGGATCTCTCTTTCTCTCAAAGCCAAAATAAAAGAAAAGAGGAAAAAAGAAAGAAGAAAAATAAATAAATAAATAAGACAAGATAAAGAGAATCAATTGTGCACTCAGTCGAGAAAGTGTATTGAAGTATAAATTTGATATAATTGAACTCCTTGTCTAATATATATAGATGTAAATAGCCTCTGCATTTCATTTAGCTCTGAAATATCTTTTGACCATCTGTAGCGACCTCAAAAGAAAAAAATAGTAATAATTCAGCACCCACTTTGCAAAAATGTAAATGACCAAACTAATTAATACTGACTATATATTTGATAGATACTAATACATACAAAACAAGCAAAAAAAAGAAGAAAGCTACAAGTCACCAGAAGTAGAAGCACACTACAAAAATGCATCTACACTCGACACCTTACATTTAACACGCTATATTTATTTACATAACAGAGCAAGCATTAGGGTTTTCATCACTAAACATTGCCATGTACTTGATATCTATTGCATTCGGGCTCGGCATCGCCTGTGGTGCACTCCGGACGAAATTTGCCGGGGCCTTCTTGTCGTAGACCCCGCCGACATAAGGATATGCCACCAAGCTGTATGACACGTAGGGCCAGGGCTCTGCTTTCTTGCCGATGCTAGCAATTCTCTCGAAGACCCGTTTCGGGTCTATATGGCCGGTCACCGTCACCCGGCTTATTTTCCGATTTAGATTAACTGATGTAACCCCTATCAAAGAAAAGAAACATGCATTTAGTAAATATAGAAGAAATTGTGGGCTTATATGCATTATATACTTTGTAATATCTGATGAGTTGGTTTCACTTAAAATTAATAACTGTCAAGGTAGTTAGGATGTATTACTCCCATAGAGAGTAATGGAATGTGACAAGTAAATTTTTTTTTTAGTTGTCAACCATTTCCTTTTTTATTTTTATTTTACAATTTTCATATTTTTGTTTCAATTGTATTGGAAATTAGAGAAAGATGCTTAATTATGCCAAGACCTTAAGACGGCAAAATTTTGAGGTGCTGAATTTGATTAGGGAATTAAAAAAGAACAAACCAAAACAAATTAAATTTTTAGACAGGCCAAGGGAAAAAAATTATTTACCATATTAAATATCTGGTACCATATAATATTATTATACAGAGTAAATTAAGGCTAGTATAAACTAACTAAGGTAGCATAATTTTAAAATTTATTGAATTAGCTTCAAACAACGAATCTAAATCGTTCGGATTGATCTATTCATAAGAGATGTGTTTTTGTGCCAAATTTGTTAATTTTTAGTTATATTTAGTATAAAGTCAAACAATAAAAAAAAATGACGAATAATGAATTTAAAAAATAAATTGAGGAATCACCCATAAAGTAGATTAGTTTCAACAATTTAGATATGTTGTTTGAAGCCGATTTAATATGTTTTACCACCATATATAGTAATTAGTTTAATTAAGTTCATGCTAACTTAACTTTATTATAAAATAAGTTCTTATTTTCTTATTTGTTTTGAGGTAAACAATGTAATAATTGCTCTGGATGTACTAAAAGTATGTTAGATTGGGTCTAATTAAGCAAAATATATATGGCTAATTTCCTAATGCATTGAATGGAAAGCACCTAAACAAGAGAGATAAATGATGTCAAATAAGGGACTTGGCTACGGTGCTATGGGTTGCATAGAGGCCTCCCGTGCTATGGCTCAATATTTGAGTTTTCAAAATTCTAACGGTCGATCCGAACCGTTCATCTTGTTCTCCATATTAATATGTGTTTGGAGACCAAATTTTACATTTTTGGAAATTTTTTACTATTTTTTTAGATTTATTGAAAATCGTTGATTTTCAGACAAATCTGGACCATAAAAAATAGCGATATTCAATAATTCTAAAAAAATAGTAACAAATTTCCAAAAAATGTAAAATTTGGTCTCCAAGCACATATTAATATGAAGAACAAGATAAACGGTTCGGATCGACCGTTAGAATTTTGAAAACTCAAATATTGAGCTGTAGCACGGGAGGCCTCTATGCAACCCATAGCATATTAGCCAAATCCGTCAAATAAGTACCTCTTATATTGCTCACAGCATGTTTTACTCTTCTTTCACATCCATCACAATCCATTTTCACCTTTACATCCACGGTCTAGCAAAAGAATAACAGAACATGTTTGTTTAACATAGACCAATTAAAAAAAAATGATAAAAGATATGTCTCATGAAATCCAGGAAAAAACAAAAAAAATCTCACCTGCAAGGGTTTTCTTTTCTTAATCTGAAGAGCTCTTCTTGTTTCGGTTGTACTACACATGTCAGAGAGATGGTCCAGTGCACCCATTGTTGTAATTAATTGCCTCTGAGCTTGGTTTTGGTTTGGAAAGGCAGAGAGAGATCAGAGTTCAGAGATATGATGGCAAATAGCTCCTAGGAAATGTATTTATAGGGAGGTTGATTGGAAATAATTTATGAACATTTTATGGAACTTTCTAATTAGGTCCTTGAACTTGTTCTTTATTAATAGGAGGGGTTGCTTGAAATTAATGAAGATTTTAGCAATTGTTATTATCAAGCAATTTTCACCCCAACAATTCATTGTTGATAACAATTTGTGAGTCCTTCAATATTTTAATATTTTTTATTTTACATTCATGCAATTGACAATTATAAATGTTGATATGACAATTAACAATTATTCTACATTTTTACAACCAATTTTACAGTTGTCACACAAATATTTACAATTAACTTGTTATTGAGATGTGCATTCTCTAAAGATTTTTATTTTGTCTTCATCAACCAACCATAAGAAGTAAAAACTAAAATAGAATTAACATTATAAGAATATATTTGTTATAAACTTGTGTCTATAGACAGTTTAATGAGCCTATTTCAATGCAAAAATTATTTTTTATATGCTTAGTCCTTCCAAATTCCAACTATTCATTTTAAACAATAAGCTTCAAAGTAATGAATAATCCGCTACAATTTTTTTTCCCATTCATACAGGCTCAATATCATTTGGAATTTGAAAATATTTGTAATACCAAATTTAATTACATCAAATTTATCAACATGTGATTAGTGGCCACATAATTTTTAAATTATACCAAATTTAATACAAAATCTATCTAAATTATAAATTATAGAGAAGATGGCTAATTTTATTATTTTAAAATTTGTTAATACTTCAATCATATGTCAATATGTTTAATAGTGAAATAACTTTGTTGTTAATATAATCCATCTCAATATTTGTAATTAGTCAAGAAGAACATACAAAACAATTAAAACATGGGGTTGAAGTTCAAACTTGAAAGACAACTAATAAATATGTTTCCAATCAATATAAACTCTCAAATCAAGGAGCTTTCAACAATTAAATGCTAAGACCAATCATAAAAAGCCAGTTGGCCTGGAAACATTCTCTGCCTCATACTAAATTGGACATTTTCAGATCTCTTGACTTGAACAGTACCATACTCCAAAACATTATATTGATTCACAGTGACAATTTAATAATTTGGGAAAGGTTTGATGGGATCAAAAATTCATAATTCAGAAATAATTCAGACATAATTCAAATAAATTTGTATACTTATCTGTAGTCTAGGGAGCCAAATAAAATAAAATATAAAATTTATGAATAATTCGTAAAAAAAATTATCCTTGTTTGTGCATTAAATCAAGAGCGTGTACAGCGACGGATCCAGAACTTTTGTCAAGGGGAAAGGGCAAAAAAAATATCAAATAAGGTTTAAATAGCTAATTGAATTTAAACTCATTAACTAATTAGGTACTCGATAAAAAACAATGCTTTAACTTATACTTTATAACACCCTAACTTGTTATTTTTTATTCTTTAACTTATAATTATAATTACCAATCATAATTTAAGAAATTTATTTTAATTTTAACTCTAAATTTAACCCCAATTACAAATTAAACATTTAGAGGAGGACATTTTTTTTTGTAAATAGAAGCAAAGTCGATTGAAACATCCCGATCTCCACTAAAACTCAAAATTCAGAAGAAAAAACAACTGCTCCTGCACCATGTTAGTCCGTCCCTGATCAGTGTGCATGACCACTTACAATATGAATTCCAATATATTGTTGTGTGTGCTATGTCAGCAATTTGAGCAATTGTTATTCAAATAATATCAAGCAATTTTCATCCTTACAATTCATTATTAGTATCAATTTCTGAGTCATTCAATATTTAAAATTATATCAACTTTAATACACAATCTATTTATTTTATATCGAATTTTATCAACACATGATTATTAACCACATAAATTTTAAATTATACCAAATTTAATACAAAATCCATCCAAATTATAAATTATAGAGAAGATGTCTAATTTTATTATTTAAAATTTTGTTAATACTTCAATCATATGCCAATATGATTAATTGTCAACTAAATTTGTTGTTAATTAATATAATATATCCCACTATTAATTGGCAATTAATCTAGAAGAACATAGTACATACAAACAACTAAAATATGGGGTTGAAGTTCAAACTTGAAAGACAACTAATAAATATGTTTCCAATCAATATAAACTCTCAAATCAAGGAGCTTTCAAAAATTAAATGCTATGACCAATCATAAAAGGCAGTTGGCTTGGAAACAATCTCTGCCTTATACCAAATTTGATATTTTCGGATCTTTTGTGGCATTGACTTGAACAGTACCATAGTCCAAAACATTATATCAATGCACAGTGACAATATAATAATTTGGGAAAGATTTGGCGGGGTCAAAAATTCATGATCCAAAAATAATTCAGATATAATTTAAAAAAGTTCTGAAAAAATTCAGATAGATTTGTATACTTATTTGTAGTCTAGAGAGCCAAATAAAATAAAATAAAATAAAATAATTAAAAAGTTCGCAAACATTTTGGAAAATTCGGGAAAAAATCATAAAATTCGTGAATAATTCGGGAAACTGAATAATATAGAGATTGCTTGGGACCGGTTCAAATCCGAATTATTCGCGAATAATTCACAAATAATTCACGAACATTGTCACTGTGTATCAATGCCATATGAGATCTGATATTAATTAGGGTTGCATGACATGGCACTACTAATACCAGATATATTACAACTGGTGGAGATTGATGCCTTTGGAATCATGGTTGAATTTGAGATAGAGCTCTATTAATTATTAGGTCCAATTTATGCTTAAAAGTTGCATACAGAGTGTGTATTACTATGTTCATGCACTTAGAGATTTAACTTCTTTATTTAAAAAAAAAAAGTATTTCGCTATCATAGTATATATTTTCTTTGTTTGTCCTAAAATTTAACAACTTGAGTAAAAGAAAAAAAATAGAATTCTGTAAAACAATATTAATCAGGTTTAAATGAAGGCACCATAAACATGAAGTATCAACCTCTGTATAATTAGCTAGTAACATAGAGTCTGACTAGTATGACATCAGTGTCATTTTACCCTATATAACACCTACTCCAAAATCTATTGAATCGACTGCGAACAGTGAATTCAAACCGTCCAAACCGATCTACTTCATTAATTGTACGTTTACATGCAAAATTTATATTTTTCTGAATTTATTTAGTATCAAGTAAAGCGGTCAAATGTGGGAGTTTTTAAGTTAATTCTAATGTATTCATTTTTAACATTTTTGACCACTTGATTTGATACTAAAATAACTAGAAAAAAAATGTAAATGTATCACTCATAAAGTAAACCGGTTTGAACAGTTTTGATTAGTCATTTGAAATATATCCAATAAGTTTTATAGTTGGTGTCATATGACACCTATATCATACTGACACCTATATCATACTAGCCACACTCAGTAACATATATGCTGTCAAAATGTAGTGAGAATCATGTATTGGCCCAGATGAAATGAAACGATCTTATCTATGTTGTTAATAAACTAACTATAAGGTCTTTTGTTGAAAAATTTATATATTTTCATAATTCAGGGTCAAATTTGATATTTCTTCATTTTCAGGGAGACGGAACAGCAACTATTATTAATTGTAGATAGAATATTATTCAATGTGGCTTGATGCAAAGATATCCCTTTACTTTTCAATTAGCAACGCATTAATTTCAGTCTAATCAAGGGCTACAATAATTGAGATTACCTTCACACTCGGCGACATATCTCTGATCTTTCAAACCCTCAGCCTCACAAATATTTTTGGGAATTTTTTATTTATAGAAATTATTATTATAAAATAATATATAGAAACATAAAGAGTACCTTTATTTTTTAATGTTATAGAAGTATTTTTTTTCTGAAATAGTAGCTGAGTATTTTTTTGAACAGAAAGAGTGCTGAGATTTCTTCTGAAATAATAGAAGAGATTATTTGAAATAGAAAGAGTGGCTGAAATAATTTATGAAATAGAAAAGAGTACTGCAATATCTTAATTTTTTTTTCCGGATCTATCTATAGCATCAAAATATAAAGGCACTCTTTATGCTTTCATTTATTATTTAATAATAATTTCTATAAATAAAAATTTCCAATATTAATTTTGTATGTCTATCCGATTCTCAAGAATTCCAGAAAAAAAAAAAACAATATTGCTAGGAAAAAAGATTTCGCTGCCCAGCAATTATCATCCCAGTCCCGTCAATTAATTATCACATGAAAATTGAGAATTTATGCGTACAAAAAAAATTATTAATAAAAAGAATAAACCCTCCTATATGTACATTAAATTTGTACATTTTTTTTTTTTTACTTTTTTCAAACGCATTAAAAATTTATACAAGATTAACCTTTCTAAATTAATGCATCAAAATTCATACGCACAATATCAACACAACAAGAATGAGACACCTTTCGCGAGGATAAAAAAGTGACTTTTTGCGACGAACTACTCTCATTCTTCAGCTTTTTCTTTTTGCGACGGTACTTTTCGCGAGGGAGTACCGTCATAAATTTGTTTTTTCTCTCGCAAAAAGTATCTACATTGTTGTAGTGCAAAAAGCACGCCTAATTGTTTAACGTTTTTAAAAAAAAAATTAAGATAAGTACTGTTAATCATATATAAAATTTTAATGCATCCAAAATGATAAATCATATGCAATTTTATACACAGTTCACCCTTTCAAATGATAATTAACAAAAATCTGTTGTTATTAGTATTTATAAAACCTGGATAGATAATAGAGAAAAGTCTAGCATGACCTTCAAACAGGGCAACTTAATTAAATAGAGATTAGACTTTAAACATATATCACTGTCAATCTATACTTAAATTAATCAAGTACAAAAATATAAAACTGATACTTCTTTGAAATTAATACCTAGCATCATTTGATGTTTCCAACAACCCTCAAGATGAAGAACATATTTCCGAAATAACCCAAAACCTTAAAATATAAGCAAAACTTAAAACTTAAGAAACATGATTAATCAATTCCAATTCCAACTTGAGAAACATAATTAGTCAATAAGAAATTGCCATTTTTTAGCAGAATTGTACATTTCCTGCTAATAATAGAAAACCAGCTTTAAAAATTTATATAGTAAATAAACAGTTCTGTCAATGTTGTGCAAACTGGTACGCCAGTATGTGCTACTTTGCACCTAACAGATACCAGAACCATGAACCAGTGTTACTCGCAAAACAACCAAAATATGAAAGATATTAAAATAAAAGGGGGTCACACCTGAGTGTCAGTGGATACGAGAGAATAGAAAAATGCATTATGTTCTTCTTTACCACCAGTCATCTTATCTTGTGGTGTTCCCTAAACAAAAAACTAAATTAGTAATCATTTGTGGTTCTTTCAAAAACTTTAAAATATAGGAACAACATTTCTCATCTTTACATCTCACACCTCAATAGGCAATAGATAGATTCCTATAGTGAAAAATGCACACTGTGTTAATTAGATACTAGTTTTTTTTTATTGATGGTCGGTGGCGAAATACCACTGACAGATATATTAATTAAAAAAAAAGAGTTTATATACAGAGACAACTGCACAAAAAATTCTCCCTCTCTAACTACAAAAATTAGATGCTAGTTTGATTTGAAAAAAAGAAAAGAAACACAAATGAGTCCCTAAGCAAAGCAATTTCTGTTGTTTATTCCAAGTTCAAAATTCGGTTCAGTCAATACGAAGAACTAGATGAGATCGATGTTTTATATATAAGAAATTAACAAATATACGTTAGTCCTAATTTCATATATAAGAGATGTTAAATATAGTACAAATTCGCTTCTTCAAAAGAAAGAATGCATGGCTTATCAATTTCCACCACTATCTTATATTTTATAAAAACAAAGTTCCAAAATTTCATAAAAATATCATAACAATAGAATCTTGTTATTTCTGCCTCGTTTTATAATTAAGTCCAAAAAATAGATGCGAAGAAAACTAGAGGAAACATCACACTTTGAACAATAACCACCTAATTAAACGCATTATCATACCAAATACTAATTGCATGACATTCACATAAACCAAATGATTAATTGATCTCACATAAACCGAATGATTAATCCATTCAGCTGTGCGTTTTATTACAATATACATTGAAATGAATCAAATTCATCGGAATAACAAAAGCTCGTGTGATGAAACATTTTTTCAAATTAAATTTTAATCTTATTTCATATATAAATATAAACCAGGTATATTTAATTCCGAACTTATTTTATACACACACAGACAATATCTGAGCCCAGCTTGGCCCAAATTGGAAGTTTGGATTGAATGGGTCAGTTCGAACTTCTATTATTAATAAATAATACCAGAAAAGAATTCTTAATATTGATCACCTCTATTTGTTTTCTCATTAATAATTGAAATTTATTTTCCCATTTATATTGAAATTTATTTAGATAACTCGGTGTTGTAAATTTATTTAGACAACACTGAGATAATTATTCATTACAATTTGTGATCTATAAATAGAAGCTTGTAATCTTATATTATAATCTTGTATTGTATATATGAAAAATATATAAATAAAGTAATTGTCATTTTTTATATACTCTATATCTTGTTTCTTTTCTTTATCTTGATTTTACAACAAACCAAAACCAATTTTTCCTATTACTAAATAAACAATCCGATTAATTAATTGTATGGACTGATAATATATCGTTGAGTTAAAATTAACAAGTGCATTTTCTGTGTTTTAAGCTTGCATTAATTTGAGTCACATGTTTGATAGCAGATTTTAAAAAATGGATAGATTGCATTGGTTTGAGTCACATGGATTAAAACTATATATTTCCGAGAAAAAGAAAATCACAGAGACAAATTACATAATCTGTTTTATGTTTTATGTTTAGAAGAATATTTTATCTAATTCAATTAATATTATTTTTGACATGATCTGAATCAAATTATGATATTACTTAAGGTGTTGAGTAATATTATTGTTGTTTCAAGTATCTGAACGCAGTAGCCGTTATATAAATTGGCGGTCACGTTTCCACACAAGGGGCCTAGAAAGGACAAATTGAAGACACCGCTTACCAAATGTTTTCTCCATTTAGGTCAAGGAGTCATAATAGTTTTAACTTTTAAGACACTCTAACAGTAAAAATGGAGAGGTTGAAAATGGAGATGACGGCTCCGAACCCTATACTCTTCCTGCCTATAAATTACTTATCCTATCCTCAGCTGCCGATCGACTCATCCTATCCTCGATCCGCCTCAGCTGCACTTTCCCCCTCTTCGCCATGACTGTTTCAAGCTAGGTAAACTGGTGAAGGATCTGAAATTTGAGGATTTCGGGGAGAAAGCTTAAGTAGGAACCTCTAGGGTTTGCGTTTGTGTGGAGATGAGAAAGAAGGGTCGATCGGTGAGTGGCAGAGTGGTGAGGGAGAAGAGGGCCCACATTCTTTTCGATTGGAATGTGGATCCATCTCAGGTAGTATTTTTTTTTTTTTAAAATCAATTTCTAACTAGTAACTATATGAGACTAATTTACTGCCGGACTGTATAATTAGTTACTGAATTAATGCTACAAGTGTGTTGAGGGTAGTCTGTTTGTTCAGAGATGGATTGACATTGCTGGATGCCAGATCGATGATAGACCAAATTTTATATTTTTTGAGACAATTAGAAAATCACTTGATCTAAAAACTCTGGACGAGCCGAAACTAGTGATTTCTACCTATCAAAAAAATATAGTAAAAAGTTTCCAAAAAAATATAAATTTTGTTTTCAAGTATATTTTCATATGATAATAATGTTGAGCAGTTCCTATTGGCTATTTGAATTTTGAAGACAGAGATATGAATTCAATGCACGAAACAATCCGCGAATTGCAAAGTACCATAGCTTGCACGTTATAATTTCGGATATGAATATGGTCATTATTTATTTGCATTATGACCCATATATACGGAAATATATAATTTGGTCTTCAAGTATATTTTCATATGATTACTACAGAGGGACTTGATCAGACTGGTGCAATGTAAAACCGAAGGAGTAATTTTCTTTAGGGCTCAAAGTACAGTGGTACCTCCAAGTTGATTTTGATTATAATAAACAATAACTCATTGATTTTTTTATCCCTTCTATTGCAGGATTTCACTTAATGCAAAGATGATGAAACTTATTTTTTAAATTTTTTTGAAACTCCTGTCAGGGGCTGACAGTTCACTTATTTGTTTGCTTGAAAATTGAGTTTTCATTGTTAGTATATAACTCAATTTTCAAGCAAACAATTAATTGAACTGAGTGCAGAAGCCCCATATGTTCATCCATCAGTTCATTCATTCTCTTGAAGAAGAGCAAGGTATTTGCTATACGCAACCCGAAAATCTCCCAGGTAATGATGCATAATGTTTGTTTTGTGCCTTTGTTAATTAACTTAATATATAAAATCTGCATTGATTTGGCTCTTTTTCTTTTGTTACAAGGCATCATATGAGATAGAAATGAACTTACTAGGTATTTTCTTTTATAGGTAGAAATGAATGAGGAACAGTTAAGGGATACAAGGAAACAAAAAAAAATGGCATGCAAATAATCAAAATAAACTTCAAATTCAGTTCTCTACAACACTTGGTGGCGCCATTGGTGCTAAACTGCTAATAGGCCATCTTTCATTGACGACATTGTAGTTCAAATGTGGCACTATGCTCCACATATAGGAGCTGAAATATGGTCTCAAGTACCAAAAAATAACAAGGAGATGAATCAGATAATAGTACATGCTAGTAATTAGAATTCCCTTTTTTTTTTTTACAGTTATACATTTGTGCTTATGATGTGCATACTCTTTACTAGTAAAAAAGAAAAAGAAAGAGAAGGTCATAGACTAATTTTATTTAGTACAAGGTAAGTTTGTGCAAGTTGTTTGTATAATATATTGTTTTACATGATTATTGAGAATTGAAAGATGATGAAAACATCAAAGAGGATATGCAACTGATGAGAAGCATCTTAAAAACAAGCCTGAAGAGCTCAATATGGATGTGTGGAAGCACCTCATTTACCTCTTTTGGATACAAATAAATTTTAGGTACGATTGATAATTATAAAGCACTAATGTAGTAGTAATTAAAAGTGGAAATTTTTACTCCGTGTTCGATATATATCCTGATCATGACTTTTTTACCCCCATAGGAAAAGTCAAGGGCATTCCATTTTAGGCTTTGGGGGAGGAGGGACTCAAACCTCTATATGTTCGGTATTGCGAAGAGCAGCATTTCTACCAATTTGAGCAACAAAGGATTATATTTATTCTTTACCTAGGGTATTTTCAGATCATTCCCCTTCAATTCTTAAGGTAGATAATTCTTTGAGTCCTAAAACTTATAATTATAAGTTTGAAAAAACATGGCTGTCCGGATTTTAAGGAGTTGTTTGAAGTTTGGTGGTCTGGTTTTATTATTTTGGATAATATAGGGGCTAAGCTACAGTACTTAAGACAGAAGTTGAGGGGATGGAGTTGTAAGTTAAGGGATGAACAAAAGAGGATTAAAAAAAACAGTTGTTGCATGAAATTGAAGATTTTGAACTTAATTAGGAATGAGTCAGACAATTTAGAGGAGTCTTATTTTAGTAGGTGGCATGAGTACGTGTCAAACTTATTTACAAAAGATATTTTGTGAAGATGAGTCTTATTGGCAACAAAGGGCTAGGTTGAAATATTTTCTAGAAGGGGACTTGGATACTCTATTTTTTTCATGTTTCATCTTCTATCTAAAGAAGAAGGAAATGTTCGAAAAGGTTGAAAGCGCAAACTTACTAGAAAAGCGCCACAACAAGAATGAGACACTTTTTGCGAGGATAAAAAAATGACTTTTTGCAACAGACTACTTTCATTGTTCAATTTTTTCTTTTTGCGAGGGAGTACCGTCATAAATACGTTTTTTTTCTCGCAAAAAGTGTCTACTTTGTTGTAGCCAACGCACTTGCTAGAGTAGCCAAGGAGTTGTCGGTACCACCTGATTGATAGCTTACCATGTGATGTCTTTCCACTGGCATAAGATTTATGAGGAAGTATTGTGGATAAAACTTGAAAGTCACTCTGGTTATGAAGTACTACTCTTTTCGGAATGCGATGAACTCCCTATAGGCTCTGTGTACTGTAGGAGTGTTTACTATAAATATGAGTTATGATCCATCCAAAACTATCCCTGGGTATAGTGCTCTGCCACAGGGTGAACTTGCCTCTGTTATTAGGGTTTGATATAAATGTTATTAATACTGTACAAATATATAGACAAAAAGAAAATATAAAATAGAAAAGAACAATTATTACCTAATTACAGTTATTATTATAATTACTATGATTTATTTCCTTTAACAGATTTTATAAAAAAAAAAGAATTCTCTTTAACAGTAATTAAATGCTTGAAGTTGTTTTAAACATTGTTTTAGAATAATCAGAAAAACACGTCTTTGATAATATTAATTTTTAACTTTTAACTAATCGTAACAAACTAATTAATATGTTCATATTTATCTATTATAGAAGAGGAGTGACACAAATTCAGCAAATCAAGGAAAAACGAAGTTCAATAATCATGATGTGGGAGCAAGTCCTTTTCACAAATTTAATAAGTTATGAAAATGTATGTACTATTTTTATTCTTCTTTTGGTTTATAGCCATTAATTGTGTTTGAACTTAAATAAATCTCTTAATGACAGCGTGACAGGAAACAAATGAGGAGATCGATGACTTAGATTTATGGTTGCTGACCCATAACAGGAACGGAAAATGGTTGGATTTTGCGTCCAGAGAATTATATGTAAGTACCTAAATTATACATTCTATTTGTTTTTTAGTTAAAATTTGATTCTTTAAATTGTCAACATAATATGTAATGCATTTTTACAAACATGAAAGTTTATTGCTCATGAAAATGTGTGCGAGAAGATCAGAGAGGATGCAACTGGCCGGAGAACTATTTGTCCACTGTTGAGCAAAATGTAATTTTTCAGAATTTCTTTGAAATCATGCATATGGGATCAATTGTTTGAAATTAAGCCTATGTTATTTTTGTGTGACTTGTCTTACTGATGAGGCTTTCTTTTAGCATATTTAATTTATATAGGAAATATGAAGAGATAGTTCCACCCTGGAAACAATCTCTGCCTTGTACCAAATTGGACATTTTCAGATCTCTTGTGGAATTACCTTCACCCTCGGCGACATATACTCCTATATGTACATTAAATTTGTACATTTTTTTACTTTTCTATCAGAACATAAATATTAGAATTTAAATAAAAAACAGGCATTGACTGTTCCTTGCCAGTCAATTTTATATAACACCTTTGTTATAAGTTGTTATCTAGTAAAATGATAACTATGAATCTATGATTGATATATGTATGGTACAATATATGGGAATCCCTGTATATATATATGTTGTTTTTTACAACCCTACTATTCAAACTCTGTTCATCCAACTTCGATGGACAAAGATAAATCTAAATCGACACCACTTACACCTTATGAGATTTATAATAATAATATAATCTGGGCGGGGAGAATCTGCCTAAGTGTCAAAATTAAGATCTTAGAAATATGTAATTGGATATGAGGGTTAGGATGCGCTTCACATCCTGGCTGGTCGGCCGCTCCTTGGGATTGTCAACCGTGCAAAAGCACGCGATCCTCAGCACTTGCTTTATCTGCTCGTCGAAATCTCCACTAGCCAAAACAGGGTCGATCGCGGCTGCTGCATTGTCTGCATGCATCGTGTTACGCAACCACATCACCAGACTCATCTCTTCTGTGTTTTGAAAGAACTCGTCTGTTGGCTGCTTCCCCATCGCCAGCACCGCAATGATTACTCCGAAGCTATAAATGTCGGACTTTTCTGTGAATTTTAATGTTTGGTAATACTCCGGTGCTATGTATCCGACAGTACCGGCCACATGGGATGACGTGATGTGTGTGTGTGCATCAAGCATTTCTTTTGCCAGGCCGAAGTCGGCGATCCGTGCTTCCATGTTGTCGTCAAGTAATATGTTTGCGGGTTTCAAATCGCGATGGATTATTTGAGGCTTGTGGTGCATGTGTAAGTACTCTAACCCAGCTGCGATGCCTTCAGCTATTCTGAGCCTAGCAAGCCAGTGAAGCTGTCGCTGCCCCGTCTTTACTTGCATCAAGACATCAAGCAGGCTACCGTTTTTCATGAACTCATAGATCAAGAAATGACTATCTGGACGCGAAACATGGGCAACCAATGGTAACAGGTTCTTGTGCTGGATGTAGCCAACTGTCGTGATCTCTGATTTAATCTGTCGCATCCACTTGTCAAGGCGGTTTGTCTCCTCTTTGGTTGGGTCACCACCACCCGCCCGTTTCATGATTTGCTTTATAGCAACTGTGTTTGAAGGGTTTCCTGGTAATTGGGATTTATACACCTTGCCACTGCCACCTTGGCCAATTACCTCAAGGGAAGCAAGCTCATCTTCTTTTTCCAAGAAAGCGAGGTCTCCGACGTGTATTACTTTTGGCATGAAAATGGTTGGCCTCAATGAACTTCTATACCGTCCACGGAAACAATTCCACAAAAATCTGAAAAACACAGGTAAAATCAAGGCTGAGATGAGGCCACCCAAACAACCGGCTATGAAGCCGAGTATCCTGTTGCGGACCTTGTGTTTGTATCTCCTGTTGGTTTGAGAAGTGAAATTGGAGGTCAAATTGGCCGTGCTGTTACTCTTCTCGGCTAGGATCCACTGGTGAGGCAAGGAGGATGTTCTCTTATGGGAGTAATATCCAACCGAAGTGGGTCTTCGGGCAACATGACGGGTCGGACGCCGCAACGTGATTTGGTCTCTGCGGTATGGATCTTCCTGATCATTGCGGACCGGGTGGAAGGCATCCAAAATAGATAATTGAGCAAAGAGGAGAGAGCAAGCAAACAGCAGGAGGATAGAAAAAGGAATTGAGATAGAAGAAAGCGCCATGGATTGGTTAGGTGAGGGGAAGAAGGCTCACCGCTGTGGAATTTAAAACTTCGAAGGTGCCGCAGATAAGAGTATAAGACGCTGTTTGGAGAAAAATAGAAGTTGGGAGATGACGGTTTGGATGTTTTGGGGAAATGACGGAGGGGCAAATAAATCTGCTGTTATTCCTCCTATCTCAACCGTTCAAACTTTTTCATGTGCAAATTTATTTTAATGAAGTTTTTCATGCGTGAATCTTAACAAAAAATAACAAAAATCAATGGTTGGGATCGGAACAACAGGTTTCTGTTATTTTCAATGGAGGGAGATTATTGGTCTCCGGTGGAGCGAAGACTGACAAGCTAGGAAAGGAGACTGATGTGACATGGAATTTATGCGGCAGATGAATAGTATAGAGAATGCTAAATAGGAGAGACTAATGCAAATGCTCCTTATTATATGTTGGGTAATCGTTTGTGTCAGTCGGTCTGGTACGTACGAAGAAGAAGATCCGGTGTTGATAACGATCGGTTAAGAATGGTTAATAATGTAATTATTGGAGGGGAAGACTTTGAATATGAAGTCAAGCACTGAACCTACGCCGACGCTGTTCATTAGTGGAGCGTAAAATCTGGGGACACCCACTGGTACCGAAAATGCCCTTCAGAATCAATCAGCGGGACCAAAGAAAATAAAAATATTATATCTCTGAAGTTGGGCTTAACTGTAAATTTGTAATTATAGATTCTAATAATACACTGTTGTAGTCGAATCAGTCAGCGTCACTAAACTGTACTCTGGGGTGTTAATGGTACCATTTTATTTGTTTACCCGGTAAATATTATTTTCCTTATTTAACGAGTAAAGATACGGAATAAAATCTATTTTATTCAATTGAGTAATTATAAATATATATATTAATGAGTAATGAATAGAGTAGAACTAGGGTGTTCTTAAGTTCATTAAGTTTCTCAAAAGTCTAAAACCTATCAAATCGGATTCAAATGATGAATTCGAACAGTTGAAACATGTCTATCTTTCGAGTAATGTGTCTGCATGTGAAAATTTTAAACATTTGAATTAATTTAGTATAAAGTCAAGCTGTCAAAAGAGTTTAAAAAACGAATGTATCACTTCGAGTAATGTGTCTGCATGTGAAAATTTTAAACATTTGAATTAATTTAGTATAAAGTCAAGCTGTCAAAAGAGTTCAAAAAACGAATGTATCAAAATTAATTTATTAAGCTTCTAATTTTGACAGCTTGACTTTATACTAAATTAATTCGAATGTTTAAATTTTTCACATGTAGACGCATCGCTCGTAAAATAGGCGGGTCTCAACGGTTCGGATTCATAATTTGAAATCGATTTGACAGGTTTTAGACTTGAGTTCACCAAAGGGCTTGATGTACTTAAGAACACCCTAGTTCATCTCTAATGAATATCCATTCTCCAAACTATTATTTGTAGTTATGTCACACTTAATTAATCATTAAAATAGGTAAATAAATTCCAATGAAGCTTAAATTATATTAGCACTACCTGTATGATTGTTATTTGTGAAATGAATGTGTATAATATTTTGTATTTAGTAAATAATAAAAATAATTATTATATTAGCTATAGCACTACCCCCGTATGATTACTATTTTGATAGGGTAAGAACCAGTATTGAGTTGATGAGACCCTCTACACTGTTCAGGCTTTTTAATTTGGAGAACAGGGGAAGAACTTGTGTTTTAAATGAATTAAATGTTGCTCTTTTGTTGACGAGGACCTTCGAATCTGTTTGGGTTTTTCATTTGGTTGAATATGATATCTAGGTTCTGTTTAGACATTACACATTATTAATAGAAACATTCTTATATTTTGTTGTTATTGGTATATGATCGATGTTGGAGAAAATTAAAAAGACGGGCTAATTAAGGTGGTTAATAAATCACGTCTTTTTGTGTTTTAAAAAAACTTTGCTTTATAAATTTCTACTGTAACAAATTTCGTTTTAAGTAGCTCAATAAATTGGTTATATAATAAACTTGTGGAATACTAATTTTTACTATTTTTGAAATTTTTTTGCATTCCTGAAAGATGACAAAAACTAGTTTAAAATATTGACAATTTTCTTTTATTATTTAGTCATTTTTGTCCATCTTTTATAAATCATAAAAAATAGTAAAAAAAAATCTAAAAATAGCAAAAATTAGTATACTACAAGTTTATTATATAACTAATTTATTGAGCTACTTAAATCGAAGTTTGAAGTTTATACGATAGATTTTTGAGACTGTAGTACGGATGACCTTATGCTATCCATAGCATCCCAGCCTTACTCTATATGTTATTGTTTCGTAAATTTTTGTTATAAATTTGTTGTGTAATGTTTTACTATAATATTTTATAATTTAGGGTTATAATTTTATTATAATTTTATTTGTTGTAATGTGATAAATTGTTTTTTTATTTCAATAGATAAATAACAAAACAAGAAAGACAAAATGTTAAGTCTAGAACATAAAATTTAACAATCGAAACATGAAATAAACAATTCAAACATAAAATCTAACAAACTAAACATAACAAATAACAATCCAAACATAAAATACAACATAAAATATAACAATCCAATAATAAAAAACCTAAATGTGTTTGTAGCATGAGCCTCTGCAGCGGGGGCCTCCGCTCCAGATAATTCTTGAATAATCTCTTAGGTTTTTAACTAATTATTTGATTACGGGCAAAATCCGGATACGTCTTATCCCCCCTTTCTGAAAAGTGGTCATACATGCAAATCCGATTTTCCTAGCCAAAGTTATGGCTGTTTAAAGTTTTTTCAAAAGCTGAATTTTGGAAATTTATAACTAATTGTAGAAAAATTCAAATAAATTGAAATTTATGTCAATTCTATGTATTTTTGAATGCTCTACATGTTGGTGTAATCACTTTTGCAGTTTGGTCCTTGTATCAGTCCAGACTTGTTGATTTACCAGCAGAGGTCAAATTTGATATTTTTTAGTGCATTGCACTATACCAGTGGTATTTGCTTAGTACTTGGCTGCTGAGTTTGGACTTGGTACCATATTAGAGGTCAGTCTAGGGTGCTTTGTGCATGGACAGAGATCTAATTTGAGGTTTGAACATATTTTAGTAGCTTGCAATGTACTATATTTGCAGGCCTTCACTGCGGTTAAAAATTTAATAATTAATTAGTAGGAAATCACTGTGACATATAAATTATAAACCTCTACTTGATCAAAAAAAAAAATTTGATTTACTACATCTGGTTGTTATTATGGATTTTGGTATAGACTGAGTAAACACAAAAAGAAATTGACCATGGCTGTTAAACTGTACCAAAATGCCAGTTTATGGCAACAATTGTATATACGTAATTACATAAAAGCATGTCAGTGCATTTGTGAGCACTAGTGAGAGAGAGAGAGAAAGAGACCTTGCAGCAGCAAAAGTATGGCCGAATTCATTAAATATATACTGTGCCGGTATCTGGCACAACATAGTGGTAAGTTTTTGTTTGAATTGACGGAGATGAAATAAAGGAGGGGTATAATAGAAAATATTAAACCTAAAGTTTGTGAACTAATTGTAAGGGTAAATAAGAAATAATGAGAAAAGTTGAGAGGTAAATAGAATATATTGAAGTAGGCCTTCTAATTAGACAGATTTGTCCATAGACAAACGGGCCGAACAAAATTGAAAAATAGTTGAACAGTATATTATTTGAATAGTATAATCGCCTGCTAATCGGATGAAATCAATAAGGCCCGAAGTTCAGTTCGGATTAGTTGAACCGGGCCGAGCTTGATAGGCCTTTGGTAACCCATTTAGTCGTTCGAACTCAGATTCACTCGGTTCCTGTTCGAACACGAACAATTGAACAAGTCATTCGACCTAAGACTGACTCTTAGTCTCTTCCCCTCTCTCACGCCTCACGCCGCACAGCCTCACGGACCCGCCTCTCTCCCTCTCCGTCGCGTCGCCTAGCCCGCGATCTCTTCCCTCTCCGCCTCTCTCCTCTTCATCTCCCTTCATCTCCACTTCGTCCTTGTTTAGAACTGAGAGATAGAGAAAAGGCGCTCGTTTCCTTTCCTCAATTTTAGGTACTTTATCTTTCCTGTCTTAATTTGCTAATTCATTTGACCGTAAATCTAGTTGCTACTAATACTCCGATTGAAGTCTTACTGGGTTTGCTTGACCACAAATGTGAATTTCAAATTGCATATGCATGACGAATGTGAATGGTTTCTTATATAATATAGGCATAAATACTTTTAATTTTGCATGTTTGCATGGAATTGACATATTTATGCTTAAATCTCTAGGTTGGTATTTTTGTTGGGTTATAATTATCATGTCAAAGTTATCTAGTACATATTGTGCCTGATACTAATGACTTGTATTCTTCTATTTTAGTAGTCGATCCTGACCAATGCGAAACAAGAGGTGACGGGGAGGAGCAGCCGAAGCAACTGATAGATGTTGAATCGTATTCGTTTTTTGCGAAATTAAGTGATTATATATTAGAGGTAAACCAATAGTAGGCCTTATTTCATTATAATAATGATGAATCAATAACCAGTGGGCTGTATATTGCGTGAAATGCTTAGTCATTTCCAAATTTCAGTGTGGATATTTGGAGGTGATTAATGACTTTCTGTTAATACAGGTTGTGCAAAGGAGGTCAACTGCTTGATCGGATCCTTGCAAGGTACCTTTCAAAATTGCTGAGTTTATTGTCAAAGCACACATGAAGTAAGCCTTTATAATTTCTGATTTATAGCATATAGTCACATCAATTGGAATGTATCATGCCTGCTTGTACCAGAAGCATATATCAATGCTATTTGTAAGCTCTTAAGATGATTTGATTTTTTTACTGTTTTATTTTATTTTACAGACCTTGATTTGTTTTGCAATTTCTAATTAATCTTTTAGTTCTAAAATTGCGTCAAATTCATAATTAAGTGTTTGAGATGTCCTTTACCTGCTGTATAAGTTTCAAGTCCAGATTCCGAGTCATTTTTATTTAGTAATTTTTTTAGTGTTTTGGTCCATTTTGCCCCTAGGTCAGTTTTATAAGTTCTACTGTTCAGTATGATGGTTTAAGGAACAAAAAATTTCTTTTGCAAATCATATTTTAAGGTAGGTATGTCAGTTGGCATTTTATCCTTGACTAAACTCAAACTAAAACACAAGTTTAGCTACAGATTTGGAATAATGATGGGTGTTTTGGTCATTGGTTATTTTTTCAATGCTATGTATATTAAAGACACAAATTTTTTATTGGTTTTTTTAGTTTTTACTGGCTCTGTTTCTATTACTAGAAAAAGATTATTTTATATTTCCTAAATTTCAAATCTTGTATAGAAAAGATTTAAGCTTTTATACACTTATTTGGTAGCTGCACTCTTTACTTATTTAGTGGCAGCTAGCATGGGCATTATATAAGACCTTTCTGGTTTTCGTTGATTTGTAATTTATTAATGTTAATTTGTAAATTTTATTCTGACTAATTAAATACTTGTATAGGTATGTCACAATTTCAGACAAGTATTGGTGGCGAGTCCGAGACCGAATCGACCGCTTCATGAAAAAAATCACTAGTGTGGTTAGATTTTGAGATAGTAGATGATGAAGAAGAAGGAGTTAAATCGGCTGTGTGTAGGCACTGTTCCAAGAAGTTTGCTACTGGTGGCAATAATGGAACAACTCACTTGCATCAACATATCAAGGGTGGATGTTCAAAATTGATGAAGAAGAAAGGGAGAGGTAATTGGGCAAAGACGGTCATTTATTTGGACCTAGTTATAGTTTTAATTCCGAATTAATCCGAAATTTGATGACTTTACTTTTCATCGACGTAGAGATTCCATTTAATGTTATTGAAAGTTGGTTTTGGGAACCGTCTATGAGGTCTTTGAGACTGGAATATAGATCTATTGGGCGACAAACGTTGAGAAACGATTGCGTGAGAGTATTTTAGATGGGAATGGAGTTAGCATTGCAGGAGTTTGAAGGATTGAATTCCCGTGTGTGTTTCACGAGTGACATATGAACGTCGAGCGTGCATCTGGGTTATTTGTGCCTAATGACGCATTACAAAGATAAGGATTTTAATTTTCGAAAGAAGATTATCTCCTTCAAGCAAATTTCGTATCCGCATTCGGGTGCAAATGTTGCGAGTTTAATGAAGGATATTTTAATGGAGTGAAAATTGGACGGTAAAATCTTCACGATTACACTAGACAATTATAGGGTGAACGATAATGCAATTGGAGATATAGAGAGGAAATTTATGGATATGAGCATTGTTGAAGAGAAGCACATGCATATGAGATGTGCGGCACATATCTTAAATATCATGGTGCAAGATGGGATGAAGATTATTGAGTCGTATTTGGTTACAATTAGAGGTTTAATACGAAATATTTGTGCGAGTGGTAGAAAACTCCAAATGTTTAATGAAATCCTAGAAGATCTTAACTTGTCATCCAAAAGGAGTATGATTCTAGATTGTCCAACAAGGTGGAACTCAACTTATGAGATGGTTAATCAAGCGTTGAACTGTAAAGAGGATTTATCAAGGTTTGGCAATGATTACAGAGAGGTTGTTCGTACTCCGGAAAAGTGGGAGGAGACAGAAGAGATGGCGAGGTTTTTGGAGTTATTTTTAGACACAACAAAACTTTTCTCAATCATGGGGCGACCATCGTCAAATCAATATATGAAGCAGGTGTTTTCTATTCGGAGTGCATTGTTGGACGAACTTGCGAGTTCCAATACGACTATGCAAAACTTATCGAAGGAAATGCAAAAGAAATTTGACAAATATTGAAAAAATCCAAATCCAATTCTAACACTAGCATGTGTTTTTGATCCTCGGAGAAAGTTATGTTTTGTGGAGTTTTGTTTCGAAGATGCTTATGGAGAAAATTTCGTCGAGTACAATGAAAGAATGAGAGATGTGGAATCTTTACTTAGAAAATTTTATGACGAGTATAAAAGAATAAATGGAAATATGGAACGGGTGTCAATTAGTGGGTCTCCACAAGTGAAAAGTAGAATACTTGTCAAATGGAAGTTAGATGAGAAATTCTCTCGATTTTATAATAAAAACCGTGCCGTGCAACGAAACAAAATCGAGTTGGATACTTATCTTGAAGAACCCGTCTTGGTGGTGTCCGATGAAGAAGATTTCGATGTTTTGCAATATTGGAAAAGAAACTCGGAGAAGTGGACGACTTTAGCAAGAATGGCAAGAGACTTTTTGGCCGTTCCGGTATCAACCGTTGCATCAGAATCCACTTTTAGTGCAGCGGGTCGATTGGCGGATAATCTGCGGAGTTCGATGAATTCGGATACATTTGAAGCTCTCGTTTGCACAAAGGATTGATTTGCCTCTTTTGATGATAGCTTCAACTTGGATGATTTTCGCCCATTCATGCGACGTCCTTGATTTTAGAGGTAAATATTATTGATTGAGTAAGACAAATTCAAGATATATATTGTGCAATAATTGAGGGCCTTTTCTTACTGGTGTACTGTACAACTTATTTTCTGTCTTGAATTTTGCAGAGAAACTTTATCAAGCTCTGTCTCTTCAGCTTGAGAGCAGTTTAAATCTTGAAAGAAGTTAGTTTCTTCTATACTCTTGCCTTCTTAATTTGCATGTATTTTAATATTAAATTAGCAATTTTGGAGCTTTAGCTTAAAAGGTTAATACATAAGATTAATATTACCACATAGACATGGTGCACACTTTTTATCTCACGAGTTATGCATTTTAACAAAATGAAACTATAAATTTTCCATTTTTATCCTTGCATTTTGCTTTGACCGAAGTTGCTCACCTATTTTTGTTTTTTTTTTCCCTTTCATTTTTTACTGGGGCAAAGTTTTACATTTGGAATAACAATGCATGTATATAAAAATATTTATTATTAGCAACTTTTGGCAACATTAAATAAGGCAAATTAGGTACAACATTATGCACATATATATGAAAGGCACTAAGCTATAACACTAGCTACAATATTCTCAATAGTCCTTGATTTAAGGAAAGACATCATTGAATTAATTTTCTCAAATGAGGATTTTTGTTTTATATATATATATATTTTTTTGGACCATGGGAATCTGAGTGTTATTAGATGGATGGTCTTTTGTTAATTAAATAGAGTTTAATTCTAAAATTTATTGAAGCTGGAGTTGGAGCTACATACTGGGCTGGAGCTGGAGCTGGGACTGGTATGAAGATGTTTAGATGGAGCTTGTACTCAATTCTCAAGGTTTTGAAATTTGGGGAAATGCACAATTGCATTTTGATGATTTGTTATATCTGACTATTGAATTTTGTAAACTATGCTGTTAAACATAGCATTTTAGATGCTTTATAACAAGTTGCTCATGCTTGATTTTTAATATAAATTTGGTTGTTAAATTGGTAATTTTTGAACAAGTTGCTTACTGCTTGATTTATAACGAGTTGCTCATGCTTGAATTTTATAAATTTGGCTGTTAAATTTAGTTGTTAAATTATAAAATTGGTAAATTTGATTGTTAAATTGGTAATTTTTAATAGAAGTTGCCCATGCTTGATTTTTAATACAAGTTCGCATGTTTGATTTTTTAATATAATAATACTTATAAAGTCAAAGGTAAAAGGTGTGAATGAAGGGGGAAAGGGTCAAAGTCAAGGAATATTGCTTTGGTAATTTCTCAACCGTTTCATTGGTCTTTGACACTGACTGAACATTTTGTTCGGACATAATTGAACAGGGCCCGGGCTATTTGTTGAAACGGACAAGCTTTTGAAGAAACGGACAAGGTCCGGACTTATTAAAATTAATTTGGTTTGGTCCGGACCTGGACATCTCCTCCTCCCATTTAGTTCGGACAGGTCATGGTTTGAACAAACGGTCAGCCCATTAGCAGACCTATATTGAAGTTTTGATAAGCAAAAAAATAAGAAAGAGTCAAAGGACACAAAAAATTACATCTTATTTCTAAAGATACACCCATAAAAATTATTATTTTTGAATATATCAATATTAACGACAATGTTTAAATTCATTTGGGATTTATCCATCCATAACCGAATAGTTCGTAACAAAGGGGAAAATGAGGCCCAAATTGAAGTAGCTCCGAGTCCTATCAGAACATAAATATTAGAATTTAAATAAAAAACAGGCATTGACTATTCCTTGCCGGTCAAAATTAAGATCTTAGAAATATGTAATTGGATATGAGGGTTAGGATGCGCTTCACATCCTGGCTGGTCGGCCGCTCCTTGGGATTGTCAACCGTGCAAAAGCACGCGATCCTCAGCACTTGCTTTATCTGCTCGTCGAAATCTCCCCCAGCCAAAACAGGGTCGATCGCGGCTGCTGCATTGTCTGCATGCATCGTGTTACGCAACCACTTCACCAGACTCATCTCTTCTGTGCTTTGAAAGAACTCGTCTGTTGGCTGCTTCCCCATCACCAGCACCGCAAGGATTACTCCGAAGCTATAAATGTCGCTCTTTGCTGTGAATTTTAATGTTTGGTAATACTCCGGTGCTATGTATCCGATAGTACCGACCACATGGGATGATGTCATGTGTGAGTGCGCATCAAGCATTTCTTTTGCCAGGCCAAAGTCGGCGATCCGTGCTTCCATGTTGTCGTCAAGTAATATGTTTGCGGGTTTCAAATCGCGATGGATTATTTGAGGCCTGTGGTGCATGTGTAAGTACTCTAACCCGGCTGCGATGCCTTCAGCTATTCTGAGCCTAGCAGGCCAGCCAAGCTCTCGCTGCCCCGTCTTTACTTGCATCAAGACATCAAGCAGGCTACCGTTTTTCATGAACTGATAGATCAAGAAATGACTATCTGGACGCGAAACATGGGCAACCAATGGTAACAGGTTCTTGTGCTGGATGTAGCCAACTGTCTTGATCTCTGATTTAATCTGTCGCATCCACTTGTCAAGGCGGTTTGTCTCCTCTTTGGTTGGGTCACCACCACCACCCGCCTGTTTCATGATTTGCTTTATAGCAACTGTGTTTGAAGGGTTTCCTGGAAATTGGAATTTATACACCTTGCCACTGCCACCTTGGCCAATTACCTCAAGGGAAGCAAGCCCATCTTCTTTTTCCAAGAAAGCGAGGTCTCCGACAAGTATTACTTTTGGCATGAAAATGGTTGGCCTCAATGAACTTCTATACCGTCGACGGAAACAATTCCACAAAAATCTGAAAAACACAAGTAAAATCAAGACTGAGATGAAGCCACCCAAACAACCGGCTATGAAGGAGTAATATCCAGCCGAAGTGGGTCTTCGGGCAACATGACTGGTCGGACGCCGCAACGTGATTTGGTCTCTGCGGTATGGATCTTCCCGATTATTGCGGACCGGGTGGAAGGCATCCAAGATAGATAATTGAGCAAAGAGGAGAGAGCAAGCAAACAGCAGGAGGATAGAAAAAGGAATTGAGATAGAAGAAAGCGCCATGGATTGGTTAGGTGAGGGGAAGTGTGAAGAAGGCTCACCGGTGTGGAATTTTAAACTTCGAAGGTGCCGCAAATAAGACGGTGTTTGGAGAAAATAGAAGTTGGGAGATGACGGTTTGGATGTTTTGGGGAAATGACGGAGGGGAGAATAAATCTGCTGTTATTATTTCCTATCTCAACCGTTCAAGCTTTTTTTTCATGTGCAAATTTAATTTAATGAAGTTTTCCACGCATGAATCTTAACAAAAATTAACAAAAATCAATGGCTGGGATCGGAGCAACAGGTTTCTGTTATTTTCATTGGAGGGAGATTATTGGTCTCCGGTGGAGCGAAGACTGACAAGCTAGGAAAGGAGACTGATGTGACATGGAATTGAATTATGCGGCAGATGAATAGTATAAGAATGCTAAATGGGATAGAGAGACTAATGCAAATGCTCCTTATTATATGTTGGGTAATCGTTTGTGTCAGTCGGGCTGGTACGTACGAAGAAGAAGATCCGGTGTTGATAACGATCGGTTAAGAATGGTTAATAATGTAATTATTGGAGGGGAAGACTTTGAATATGAAGTCAAGCACTGAACCTACGCCGACGCTGTTCATTAGTGGAGCGTAAAATCTGGGGAGAAAAGGTATCATCCCCCTGAGTCTAGTCCCCGGAAAATCCCCGCCGACTTTTTTTTACGCGGTTTTAACTGCTTCTAATGGAAATCCGACTCTCTTATTCAATTCGACAAAAATTATAAAATTAAATTTGGTACTGTGCTAACAGTTTCACCCTCTTCTCCGCTCTTCTCCTCCTCCGCTTCTTCTCTCTGCTGTGCCAACAGTTTCACCTTTGATTCTCCGATTAGACTTGCACCGGTGAGAGTATAACCCCTCCAGTCAAGCCTAAACCCCAGCTCCTTACCCCTCCTCTCTCTCTCTCTCACCTCTCCTCTCTATTCTTCTCTGGAAACCCTTCTCAATGGAGGACGCTGCCTCATACCAGCAGGACCAACGCTCTAAGGCACGTGATGAATGCGATCGAACTTGTCTGAGCAGCTGAGTACCAAATCCGGTCGAAGCATCAGTGGATCACCTTTCTTTCCTCCACGTTGAATTATTTTTTAGCAGGTACAAGCCTGGCTGTAGTTTAACGGCAACAAAAATCCTTGGTTCTTTTCATCAAGAAAACTAAAAGGAAGTATCGTAACATTACTGAATCAATTTGACCCGTTTCCTTAATTTGATCCACTGGAGCAGGCGGGGCAGCCCTATTATTTGAACTAATAAATCTTTCAATTTGACCTGTTTCCAAATTTGTTGAATCTAAGCAGAAACAAAAATATGGATATGGTTACACCGAAATAATGCATATTTGGGCTCGTTTGGCACTCAATCCCAATTTCAGATGCGTCTATATTCTATACACCCCGGGATCTGAATGTGAAGGCAGATGAATTGGCAAAGGCTGCACGAATACATGGGTTTGTTTGCCAAGGTAACTACCATTTAAATAAACTGTTTCAATTTCCCTTTTTATATAGCCTACACAATTTCCAGTTTTGCCCTTTCAAAACTGGTACTGGTTTCAGTTGATTTATGGTTGGGTTTTTCCCATTTTGCCCCTTTTCAAAACTGGTACTGTGTTCAGTGGGTCTCTGGTACAGCTATCATACATCCACTGGTACTGTTTTTGTTCACAATGTCTCTGGTACGGCTACTGGATAATGTTTTTTACAATAACCGGTATGGGTAGTGGTTTTTCCTCTGACTGAAGCTGAATTGCGCTTGGTATTGTATGTGTATTATCTACTGCTACTGAAACTGATATTGTCTCATTCTATTTTGGCTATTCTGTTTTTCACTTTTTTCATTTTTCCTTGGGGTTTTATGGGTGGTAGTTAATATGTAAGTATGCTGGGCATATTTGTAATTTCTTAATATACTGGTAGTGCTACAGTTGTTGCTTTTTCTTTGGGTCCTGTATGTAGGATGTGTCTCTTGTGGTATTTATATGT
Organism: Carex rostrata; assembly: GCF_964058835.1. Taxonomy (NCBI): domain Eukaryota; kingdom Viridiplantae; phylum Streptophyta; class Magnoliopsida; order Poales; family Cyperaceae; genus Carex; species Carex rostrata. The sequence goes on from NC_135950.1 coordinate 1,093,611, forward strand.
ATGTATCATGTTTAAGGTAGCTTCAAGATGATGTACTGTAAGTGTAAGCTTATTTTTTATGTTAGAGGGAGTTATCATAGTTTGAATTTCAAGGCTGTGCTGAACTCCAGGGTAGAGATGTAAATTGTAAAGGGCATCAAAAGAACTGAGTGCTAATACAGTTGGTTTAATGTAAGACACTGTATGGGTATACGGTGGTATTTTTGCTTCTCAGTATCTCAGGGATTGCATTGTTTTACCAACTCTGTAAAATTTCTAAAAATATTTTGTTTTTTACTTGTGTGATTTTGACTTTTTAGACAATGGTGCTTCCTCAACTTGGCCGGATTTCTCCTCTGGTATTCCCTTTTGCTTCTTAAAAGAGTAAAATAAAATAACATATTATTTGATGAGGAGGGTTCAAATGCCTCCATGTTTTTGTGTCTCCATCATGCCTCCATCTCTCTCTATTATTTTCAAAGTTCAAACAGTCGATCCGAACCGCTCAACTTAACCTCCATACTAAAATATGTTTGGAGACCAAATTTTATATTTTTAAAAATTTTTTTACTATTTTTTTAGATAGGTACAAAATCAGTAAATCTGAACCATCTAAAAACAGTATTTTTCTACCTATCTAAAAAAATAGTAAAAAAATTCCTAAAAATATAAAATTTGGTCTCCAAACATATTTTAGTATGTAGTTTAGATTGAGCGGTTCGGATCGACTGTTTGAACTTTGAAAATGATGGAGGGAGATGGAGGCATGATGGAGGCACAAAAACATGGAGGCATTTGAACCCTCCTCTTATTTGATTATGCTTATATATCTTGACTGATATTTATTTTTTCCTATGCTTGCCATTGAAGCAACTTAGAGAGGGACTAAAAGATACAAAATTTTCAAGAACTAATAACATTTGGAACTATTCACAAATGTTCTCTTCCTACCTGTCCCAAAGGTATGTATGTATTCATTAGGGATTTTTTTGGTAGAGATAAAAGTAAAGGAATAAGGGTACAAGTCTTATCATTTTTTTTTTGTTTACCATGAGAGCACTTGAGAACTTTCAACAACCAGATAGAAAAGGACAAAAAAATAATTGAACTTTAGAAGGTGTGCTAACTTATTTATTGGAAAAATATCATGTCTTAGATGAACTATATACACACATCCACATCTTTATTTTATTTTTTGTTTCTGTGACTCAGGTCCTAGACGAGAATGAACTCTACCTCCTGCTTTATCTTCTGCACGTGAAGTACAATGGTGTGCTTTTAACAAGGCCATATATACACATTTCTCTCAAGAAAATAAGGGAAAGGAAAAAAAATGTCAAATTTTATTGAGGCTTAGTTGAGATGCTATAAATGCTGATTTTTTTTTTTTTTGGTATTTCAAACCTTTTTAGTTGAGGTTTAGAGATTCAAGTTTTCATGTACTATATTTTTCTCTTCTCCGTTTTTAGAGCGCTGAAATGAGATGCATTATGGGAACCATGGGATTTTATAAAATCAATGGGGAAAGAGAAAAAGTATACGGTGTTTTCGGATTGCCGGTTGTTAGTGGAAGCAATGCTAAATGATAAGTAGTGTTATGTTAGACTTTTTTATGTTTGCTTTGATTTGTAATAAATGTTATGTTTGGTGGAAAATATGTATATTTTTTATTTGCAATTCATTTTTTTTATGTTGTTATGAGGTTAGTTGTTATGTTTACCGTATATAGAGTATCACATTATAGAATTCAAAACAATTAGTAAAGTAGTATCTAGATGCAAAATAAAAATAAAAAATTGAAAAAAAATTAAAATTTGAATTTTTTTTTACCGGTTTATAGTATTCAACAAAACTGTCTACAGAGTCATGTGATAAGGTTTACATTATTCAAAATAATTGAAAGTAGCATCTAGATGCAATTTTTAAAAAAAATTGAAACTTTTTTTTTACAGTATACAACGAAATTGTCTACAGAGTACTGTGATCAGATTTACAGAATTCAAAACAATTGAAAGTAGCATTTAGATGCAAATTTAAAAAAATAAAATTTGAAAAATAAAATAAAATTTTGAAAAAAAATTGAAATTTGAATTTTTTTTTACAAGTTTACAGGATTCAATGAAACTATTTATAGAGTTATGTGATAAGGTTTACAGAATTCAAAATAATTGAAACTCGCATCTAGAAGAAGATTTGAAAAAAAAATTGGAAAAAAACTTTGAAAAAAAATTTGAAAAAAAAATTCGAATTTATTTTTACATATATATGTTTACAAAATTTGAAAATTTTTAAAAATAAAAGTTTGAAAAAAAAATAAAATTTGAAATTTGTTTACTGATTTACAATATTCAACGAAATTATATACATAGTTATGTGATTAGATTTACAAAATTCAAAACAATTTATTTTGTTTAATGATAAAAATTATGTCTCATTGGTAGACGTAATAGTATGTGTGTTTTGAGATTAGTTATTATGTTTCCAGTATTTAACAACACTTTCTACATAGTGATATGATAAGGTGTGCATACTTCAAAACAATTAGAAGTAGTATCTAGATGCAAATTTAATAAAAAAAATTGGAAAAATTAAAATTTGAATTTTTTTTACTGGTTTACAGTATTCAACGAAACTGTCTACAGACTCATGTGATAAGTTTTACAGAATTCAAAACATTTGGAAGTAGCATCTAGATGCAGATTTTAAAAAAAAATTAAAATTTGAATTTTTTTTACCGTTTACATGATTCAACAAATCTATTTACAGAGTTATATGATAAGGTTTACAGAATTTAAAATAATTGAAAGTAACATATAGAATAATATTTGAAAAAAAAATTTTGAATTTTTTTTTACATATATCTATTTACACAATTTTAAATTACAAGGAGATGCTTAATCATGGTTGATGCCAGAATCGATGTATAGGCTGAGTGAATGATTTATAGTTTGTATACATTTCATGCTTGTACTTGAATTCATGTATTAGATTTACAGTGTTTAAATAAACAGTTTACAGTGTTATGTAATAAGATTTAAAGAATTCAAAACAATAGGAAGTAGCATCTAGATGTAAAATAAAAAAGTTGTAAAAAAAATTGAATTTTTTTTTTACCAGTTTATAGTATTCAATGAAACTGTCTACAGAGTCATGTGATAAGGTTTGTAGAATTCAAAAAATATATAATTGAATTTTCTTTACTGTAAACATACACATAGTATCATGTAAACATACACATATTATCCTGTAAGCATACACATATTATCCTGTAAACTCGAATTTTTTTACATATTTCTGTTTACAAAATTTCAAAGTAGTCATGGTTAGTTTTTAGTTTTGAAAAGTTGTTAGAGATCTTCTAGATGTGGTCTTGGTTAAAGGTCTAAAAGTGGTCTCAGTCAAATCATTATAGGATTTAGTTTTCAATTATTTGAATTAGTTTACAGGATTTAGTATTGAAGTTTACCGAATTTGCTCCATTAGTTTACAGGATCTTTGAAAGGTAACGTCCCTCGGGCTACAGTCCTCCGAAAATCCCTGTGTATAAAAGTTTTCCCTTTTTAGCTTAGTTCTGACGCGCTTTCAACTGTCATAATTTCAAGTACAATATGTATGTTCACAGGATAATATGTGTATGTTTACAGGATAATATGTGTATGTTTACAGGGTAATATGCGTATGTTCACAGGATAATATGTGTATGTTCACAGGATACTATGTGTATGTTTATAGGATAATATGTGTATCTAGAAGGAGATTTGAAAAAAAAAATTTGAAAAAAAATTCGAATTCTTTTTTACATTTTTAAAAAATAAAATTTGAAAAATAAAATAAAATATTGAAAAAATTTAAAAATTGAATTTTTTTTTTACCGGTTTATAGGATTAAACGAAACTATTTACAGAGTTATGTAGTAAGGTTTACAGAATTCAAAATAATTAAAAGTAGTATCTAGAAGGAGACAAAAAAATCCGAATAAAAATTTCGAAAATAAATTTTGGAAAATAAAAATTTCCGAATAAAAAGTTCGAAAATAAAGTTTTGAAAAAAAAAATTTGAAAAAAAAACTTGAATATTTTTTACATATTTTTGTTTACAAAGTTTTAATGTAGTCATGGTTAGTTTTTAGTTTTGAAAAGCTGTTAGAGATCTTCTAAATGTGGTCCTGGTCAAAGGTTTAAAAGTGGTCCCAGTCAAAGTAGTTAAAATGGTTAAAGTGGTGGTTAAAGTGGTAGTTAAAGTGGAAGTTATTGGGGACCACACAAATTAAAAGTTTTATGTTAACATGATTTATTGAATTAGTTTACAGGATTTAGTATTTATGTTTACAAAATTAGTTGATAATATACGGGGATTTTTGGAGGACTGGAGTTGGAGGACTGTTAGCTGCTTCCAAATCTGGGGACACCCACTGGTACCGAAAATGCCCTTCAAAATCAATCAGCGGGACCAAAGAAAATAAAAATATTATATCTCTGAAGTTGGGCTTAACTGTAAAATTGTAATTATAGATTCTACTAATACACTGTTGTAGTCGAATCAGTCAGCGTCACTAAACTGTACTCTGGGGGTGTTAATGGTACCATTTTATTCGTTTACCCGGTAAATATTATTTTCCTTATTTAACGAGTAAAGATACGGAATAAAATCTATTTTATTCAATTGAGTAATTATAAATATATATATTAATGAGTAATAAATATCTATTTTCCAAACTATTATTTGTATTTGTGTCACACTTAATTAATCATTAAAATACGTAAATAAATTTTAGCAAATTTCAATGAAGCTTAAATTATATTAGCACTACCTGTATGATTGCTATTTGTGAAATGAATGTGTATAATATTTTGTATTTAGTAAATAATAAAAATAATTATTATATTAGCTATAGCACTACCCCGTATGATTACTATTTTGATAGGGTAAGAACCAGTATTGAGTTGATGAGACCCTCTACACTGTTCAGGCTTTTTAATTTGGAGAATATATAGGCGAAGAACTTGTGTTTTAAATGAATTAAATGTTGCTCTTTTGTTGACGTGGACCTTCGAATCTGTTTGGGTTTTTCATTTGGTTGAATATGATATCTAGGTTCTGTTTATTAATAGAAAAATTCTTATATTTTGTTGTTATTGGTATATGATCGATGTTGGAGAAAATAAAAAAGACGGGCTAATTAAGGTGGTTAATAAATCATGTCTTTTTGTGTTTTTAAAAAATTTGCTTTTATAAATTTCTACTGTAATATCTTTTGAGTAAGGCTTGGAAGCTATGAATAGCATAAGATCATCCGTGCTACAGTCTCAAAAATCTATCGTATAAATTTCAAATTTCGATTTAATTAAGTAGCTCAATAAATTGGTTATATAATAAACTTGTGGAATACTAATTTTTGCTAATTTTTGCTATCCATAGCACCCAAGCCTTACTCTATATGTTATGTTGTTTTGTAAATTCTTGTTATAAATTTGTTGTGTAATGTTTTACTATAATATTTTATAATTTAGGGCTATAATTTTATTTGTTGTAATGTTATAAATTGTTTTTTTTTTCAAATAGAAAAATGACAAGACAAGAAGGATAAAATGTTAAGTCTAGAACATAAAATTTAACAATCTAAATATGAAATAAACAATTCAAATATAAAATACTACATAAAATATAACAATCCAATAATAAAAAACCTAAATGTGTCTGTAGCATGAGCAACTGCAGCAGAGGCCTCTGCTCCAGAGCTTCAACATCTGAAGCATGTGAACTCTCTTATGTCTCTATCGTATCACCTGAATGTCTTCGTCTATATCTGATCATACTACATTTGAAAAATATCAAGTTAGTACATTTCTAACATACTTTTACAATTTACACATTTTTTAGATCTGGCCATACTAAATTCGAAAAGGTCCCATCTGAGCAATCACATGAAAATTGAGAATTCGTGCGCGGTGCGTACAGATTTTTTTATTAATCATTTTTTTAAATTTGTACGGAGTTCAATTTTTTGATTTTTTGAACGCATTAAAAATTTATACAAGACTAACTTATTTTAAGGCATCAAATTTCACACCACAATACAAAAAAAAAACAAGCCGAATTTTCTCTAAAACCAAGATAAATGGGAATTATATATATATATATATATATATATATATATATATATATATATATATATATATATATAGGATTTGGCTAATATGCTATGGGTTGCATAGAGGTCTCCCGTGCTACGGCTCAATATTCAACTTTTTAAAATCCTAATGGTCGATCCGAACCGTTCATCTTGTTCTCCATATTAATATGTGTTTGGAGACCAAATTTTATATTTTTTGAAAAAAATTTACTATTTTTTTAAATTTATTGAATATCGCTATTTTTTATGGTCCAGATTTATGTTTATTCCAAGTTCAAAATTAACAACAACAAAATTAGGTTTTATGTTATGCATTTAACAAACAAATATATTACTCTTAATTTCATATATAAGAGATGTAAGTAAATATAGTACAAATTCGCTTCTTCAAAAGAAAGAATGCGTTGCTCATCAATTTCCACCACTATCTTATATTCCGTAAAAACAAACTTCCATAATTTTTTCATAACAATAAAATCTTGTTATTTGTCGCTCGTTTTATAATTAAGTCCAAATAATAGATGCGAAGAAAATTATAGGAAACATCACACAAAAAGCCACCAAACATATTATAATAGGAAATACTAATTAATTACATTACATTCACATAAACCAAATGATTAATCTAGCATTTTTTTTTTGTAGAAATCAAACAATATACATTAAATTGAATCAACAGAAATATTTTCATCGGAATGACACAAGCACGTTCAAATTATATTTCAAAATTATTTAATATATAAAAATCAACCAGGTATATTTAATTTCTAACTTATTTTATACACACACAGGCAATATCTGAGCCCAGCTTGGCCCAAATTGGAATAGTTTGGATTGAACGGGTCAGTTCGAACTTTTATTATTAATTAATAATACCAGAAAAGAAACACACGTTATGAAATTAAAATTATAGATGTTCATTAGTAATTTTTAATATTGATCACCTCTATTCATTTTCTCATTTATAATTGGAATTTTTTTTTCATTTATATTGAAATTCATTAGATAACTATTCATTTACAATTTGTGATCTATAAATAGAAACTTGTAATCTTGTATTGTACATATGAGAAATATATAAATAAAGAAATTATTATCCTTTATATGTTCTCTATATCTTGTTTCTTTTCTTTATCTTTATTTTACAACAAATCAAAACTATTTTTTCCTATTTACTAATAAAATAATCCGATTAATTGTTAATTGTATGGACTGATAATATATCGTTGATTTAATTAAGAGCCTAACCTACCTAGGAGCAGGTTACATATATGGGTTAAAATCAACAAGTGCATTTTTAGTGTTATAAGCTTGCATTAATTTGAGTCACATGTTTGATAGCAGATTTTTAAAAAATGGTTAAATTGCATTGGTTTGAGTCAAATGGATAAAACTATTTCCTGAAGAAAAAAAAAATCACAGAGGAAAATTACATCATCTGTTTTATGTTTAGAAGAATATTTTATCTAATTTAATTATTATTATTTTTTACATGAATCAAATTATGACAGATACAAATCATCTGAGTGATTCTAAAAACCAAAATTGGAAAATATGGCCTATGTCAAAAAAAAAATATATTCAATATTAAACTAATTTTATTTGTAAAAATAAAACGAACATTTTGACCTAGCTGTCTAGCCGTTAATAGTATTTTTTTTTTTTTTTGCATCAAATTAATATTGAATATTTTAGCAATAGTACCGTAGAACGTGACGTTTCCCCATAAGGGGCCCAGAAAGGACAAATTCAAGACACCGCTTACCAAATGTTTTCTCCATTTAGTTTTAAGGAATTAAGATACTATAACAGTGAAAAATGGAGACGATGACGGCTCTGAACCCTATACTCTTTCCCGCCTATAAATTATTTTAGTATGGAGAAAATGAAAGAGACTTGTCTGAGAAGCTATCCTCCGATTATCGCCCAGTTATCAGAACCGGACCGAACCGGTCAACTGTCCGGTTTGATTTTCTTAAAGTATCGACTGTTGTTGGACCGGTCAAATTCGATTAACCGGTCGGTTTCATTATAAAACCAACAACAAGACCAACAGAAAACCGGTTCAATAATAATTAATCACCAAAGATTTTTGTATCCTTCTCTTTCATACGCTGCTCCGAACAAACCCTTCCCGATCGATCGACCTCTCCTACTGCTTGTCTGGTTCTATCGCCACCGTCTCAACTGTCACCCACCTCAACCCTCTTCTTCCCGACCTCTGCTACTGCTCCTATCCTACCACCTACCTCAACCTTCCGGGCAAAAGGACGCTAATGCCCCTGCTCCAGGTATCAATGGTTGTAAAATGTCCGATCGGAGAGATTGTGGTGATGTTTTGATTGGATACAGTGCTTCTTTTGTGAAGAGATAAAGGAGGAGGAGAAAAGAGGGTTTGATGGGCTTTCAAGGTAAGAATTGTGGTGAGTTTGGAGAATTTTATGGTCAATGGCAGTTTGATTAGATGAGATTTGAGAATCAAAGAGAATTAAAGATAGTTTTTCTTACAAAAAATATTGAAATCTAGTAATTAGTTTTACTGATACGCAGAGAATAGTGATAAGAATCAGGGAGCGTGTGTGTTTCATTTCTTTTCTTTCATCCTTAATGTACCACAGTACCAGTGTCCAGTGACATTAAAAGTATTAGTAAATTTCTTAATTACATATGAGCTACAATAGTTTTTTTTGAAGGTCATATGAGCTACAATAGTTAAAGCTCTTGATTATATTGAGTACCATATTCTGATTGATTCCACCGAATAAATTAAATAAATCATTTGCGCAAATTAGGATAATGCTTGCCATGAATAAGCATGATCTTCTTTGTTACATATAGTTGAAAATTGTAAATGAAATGCATGTATTATTATTGACACAAATGCAAGTCGATACATGTTAGATAAAATAATAATATGTTTGTGGCTTGTGCACAGGTTATTTTTTAATACTACTTTGACTTTGTTTAAACTTAGACACAAAAATAAATAATAAGTGAGACTTTCGGATTATATATTATAATGATTTAAAAAAAATTCAGCGGTTGAACCAGTCGAAGAAAAAAAATAAAAAATTCTTATTTCATGAATTATAAATGAATCATAAAAATACTTGTGTCACCAGTGGAAAAAATAGAATCATGATCAATTATATACGCATATTAGTATCGGAATACAACCAATCCTGATCAGGGCGATACAGATGCCAAATAAATATATATTCTCAAGTTTCAATCAAATATATATTCTAAAGAGGCTCGGGAGCAATTAATCGAAAGATGTGAGATATAATTCGGACACAAAAATAATGTGTCATTTTAACCCTACTTAAGGAAATTTAATACTTTGTGTTTTGATCAACTATTCCTGTTTACTAGCTAGTAGGGTTTAAACAAAGTTAATTCTGCTAGAAGATGTTTATTATGTACCAGTTTATGGGTTTATGATTTTAACTGAACTCTTATGGAATTGGAATTTATCAATTGTATCACCAGACATACCTTTTTAATGTAACAATTTTATTGCAAATATTTTCATTACGGCCCAAAACTTGTTATGTTTTGAATATCGTACCTCAAATATTTGCATTATGACCTATATATATGGTTTATTAATTATCTATTACTAATAATATATACCTGAGGTTTGTTACAGAGGGACTTGATACTTTTTTCCCCTTCTATTGCAGAATTTGGCTTAATGCAAAGATGATGAATCTTTTTTTTTTTAAATTTTAGAAACTCCGGGGCTGACAGTTCAATTATTTGTTTGCTTGAAAATTGAGTTTTCATTGTTAGTATATAACTCAATTTTCAAGCAAACAGATAATTGAACTGAATGCAGAAACCCCATATGTTCATCGATCAGTTCATTCATACTCTTGAGGAAGAGAAAGGTATTTGCTACACGCACCCCGAAAATCTCCGAGGTAATGATGCATAATGTTGGTTTTGTGCCTTTGTTAACTTAAATATATAAAATCTGCATTAATTGACTCCTTTTCTTTTGTTACAAGGCATCATATATATGAGGTAGAAGTGAACTCCCAGGTATTTTCTTTTATAGGTAGAAATGAATGAGGAACAGTTAAGGGATACAAGGAAACAAAAAAAATGGCATGCAAATAACTAAAATAAACTCTCAATTCAGTTCTCTACAACACTTGGTGGCGCCATTAGTGCTAATAGGCCATCTTTCATTGATGACATTGTAGTTCAAATGTGGCACCATGAATCACTTATAGGAGTTGAAATATGGTCTCAAGTACCAAAAAATAACAAGGAGATGATAGTACAAACATGCTAGTAATTAGAATTCCTTTTTTTTTTTTTCAGTTATACATTTGTGCTTATGATGTGCATACTCTTTACTAGTAAAAAAAAAACAGAGTGAGAGAGAAGGTCATAGACTAATTTTATTTAGTAAGTTTGAGGAAGTATTGTGGAGAAAAATCTGAAAGTCTTTCCGCTGGCATTAAGAGCTTACCATGTGGTGTCTTTCCGCTAATTTTATTTAATACTGATTGAGAGCTTACCCTGTGATGTCTTTCCACTGGTATAAGATTTATGAGGAAGTATTGTGGAGAAAACCTGAAAGTCACTTTGGATATGAAGTACTATTTTTCAGAATGCTATGAACTCCCTATAGGCTCAGTGTAGGAGTGTTTACTATAAATATGAGTTATGGTCCATCCAAAACTATCCCTAGGTAAGTGCTCTGCTAAGGGGTGAACTTACCTCTAACAAAAGGAAAATCTAAAATAGAAAAGAACAACTATTAACTAATTACAGCTATTATTATAAATTACTATGATTTATTTCCTTTAACAGATTTTATCAAAAAAAAAATCTTTAACAGTAATTAAATGCATGAAGTTGTTTTAAACAAATATTGTTTTATAATAATCAGAAAAACACATCTTTGATAATACTTGGTAGAAGTGAAATATATGTGTAGTCATATTTAGGAAAATTGTAGGGTTATATTTTGTAAAGGTTTTAAGCAATATTTAAATACAATATGAATGTTTGAATATTTAAAGTTTAAAGTAATATTTTATCAAGTCACAATCTTCAAAGATTTGCTTCAAGTGATTGTAAATAATTTGAAGAATCAGGGGAAAGTAATTAAATAGTTGTTTAAATAATTAATCTTATTGTTTTGTTTTTCTCTTGTAGACTAAATTGTTGTTTTATATTTCTTTTCTAGTTGAGACTGCTAAATGAACTTAAATCAATGTATCAGATTAAATTGCAGTCTAATTTTCGCTGCTTAAAAGTACTCGCAATCTCCGGGAAGCACCATGTATAGAGGTTTTAAAAACAATATTTTGATATATGTGAAATGTTGTTTTAGAAATCGGTTATGATACTTGAAGCACTTTTTAGGAAGTTGATTTTTTTTCTTGTTTACAATTAAAATTAATTTTCTCATTTATGTATTATTTATTTTCGTTTTTTAATTGCTCACTGGATTTGCTGAAGCATCTAATTAAGCCACAATTAACTGATATTTATTTATCTTCTCCTAATTTTATGATATTGCCAATTGAGGCATGTAAGCTTTCAGTGTATACCAGTATGCTGAAATTGACTTTTTTTAAATGAAGATGATGACACTTGAGCTGTGGTGTCCATTTTTTGTGTCTGTTTTGTATCTGTTGAATTTTGAGATGGATGTCCACCTTATTTTGCATATGTTGAATTTTGCATGTGTGCTAATCTGACAATTAATAGAGGATAGTACGCTAAATGTGGATAGTCTGCTGGTACAGTATTAATTGTCAGATTAGCACACATGCAAAATTCAACAGATTCAAAATAAGGTGGACATCCATCTCAAAATTCAATTAGGTGGAAACCTTATTTTGCTGATGGATATAATAACTGTCTTTTGGGTCCATACAACTATTCAATTCTAAACTAACACATCCCCTCCAAAAATATAAATGAAATCTGTTAACCTACATTAATTTTCACCGAAAAAGAAAAACGAGATAAGAGATATTATACTGACAATTTAATAAAACTAGGATCCTAGTACCTGCTATGAACCATATAATAACTGAATGGTATATGCAACCTAATATTCCATGCTCCCTTCTCTCTAAATGCAGAACCCAGAGGGTCGAAACCTCTGTTTAATTATTATGTACTGAAATTAAACTTGGCTCATCTTCACTAATTATTATGTACTTACAATATAATCCTATTTTCAAATAATCAAGCGTACCAGAAAACTTGACTTCTGCTACCTGTTCAATATGTAATAAGAGATCAAATTAGTGTTGCTAGAGTTAAAAAGAAAATCAGAAATATTTTTATCAAACATTTAAAAATCTGAAGAAGAAAGAACACAGGAGTAGAACTAGGGTGCTCTTAAGCTCACCAAAGTGTTTGGTGAGCTTGACTCTAAAACCCATCAAATCAATTTCAAATGATGAATCCGAACCGTTGAAACCCGCCTACCTTATGTGTGATGCGTCTACATGTGAAATTTTTAAACATTTGAATTAATTTAGTATAAAGTCAAGCGGTCAAAAAACGTTCAAAAAATGAATGCACTAAAATTAATTTATTAACCTTCTAATTTTGACCGATTGACTTTATACTAAACTAATTCAAATGTTTAAAAATTTTACATGTAGACGCATCACATGTAAGGTAGGCGGATTCTAACGGTTCGGATTCGTCATTTGAAATCGATTTGATGGGTTTTAGAGTCAAGCTCACCAAACACTTTGGTGAGCTTAAGAACACCCTAGTTCTACTCAGAACACAGCAAAAACCTCAAATGGTTCTAGAAAAGAGTATTAGAAGTTATTTCTTCTAGAAAATCACGCTTAACGACAGGGGTTGGGGATGGGCCAGACCGGAGTCTCAAGTAGTGGAGCGACGAGCGACGGGGGCGAAATGAACAGGGATCCGACAAACCTAGATTCAAAGAGGTGTTAAGGTGATCGGGTTCTGAACCTGGAGCTCACAGGGGTGAAACGCGGGGAGGCGAGGGGCATAAACCCTAGCGGGGAAGGGGCAAAGTCGGGAGAATTCGTTTCCTCTGAGATATCTCAAACTTTGCGTGACTTTATGGAAAATCCCAACCGTTTAAATACGCTCTGCACAAATCTCAAAGCACATATAATACTGACCCCTACATCACATCCGAATAGGCACCGGACAGCCAAATAGAGACTAGAGAGGGACGGCACTATTTTTTTTTTTTCCCAATCGCTCAGCGCACTTAATCATCTTACGGTAGCACGAATCTTAAATCATTTGGACGGCTGAAGAAATCTACTCAGGAAGAAGCCTCGCCATACTCATTTTACAGTATCTATATGAATGTTTTAATATCTAGCCGTTAACCGTTAATAGTATGAGTGCTTGGAAAAATTTACCAATAGTGTGAAATTGGCCGTCACGTTTCCCCACAAGGGGCCACCGCTTACCAAATGTTATCTCCATTTAGGGTAAGGAGACATAATAGTTTTAAGGAATTAAGATATAAATGGAGACGATGACAGCTTACAACCCTATATTCTTTTCCGCCGCTCCAAACCCTATCCGATATATCTATCTCTCCTAACTCTGTCTCTCACTCCTATTTGAAGAAATAATTCGATAGAGAGAAAAGGTCATGTTTGGTGGTGGATTAGAGAGTAGAATAAGGGCTTAATTAAGTCTTCAATTATTCTGTCAAACGTAATTTAATTGAGGTGGACTAAGATATTGGAATACGTCGATATTTAGTCCGGCCTAAACGAGCCTAAATTAACCCATCTCTACAGCTTCCTTAACTTTGTGGCGCAATCTAAACCCAACTTTGCCTCTTCTCTCTTCAGTAATTACCTTTCTTGTACAAATAAAAAAAAAAAAAATCTTCCCTGCTTTCATAATATGTTCCATTTTTTTTGTCTTTTTCATGCCTATTTATTTTACTTTCATTTTTTTTTATTTCTGATCACGTCAAAGAAAAATCTGGAAATCTGGAAATTAGAAATTAGAAATTATATTTCTTGCAATGTGAATGTGGTGTTTTTTTTATATGTTATCACCTATGAGCTTATTTAGTTATTTTCCTTAATATTTTGTTTGTTACTTTAATTATGTATGATCATATGTTCCTCATTATGTATGAAATTATTCTACTGTAAGACTTTTGTAAGATGCTAATGTATAACCTTATATATTCATGCTTAGTCTTGTAAGACTTTTTAGATTCAGCTGGTTATTGTGTCTTTTTTCGCTTATTTTAATCAGATTTTGTTCATTGTTAATAATATTTACATATTAGTTTGAGAAAAAATGTGAATCATCTCCTCTGGTGCAGTGCCAATTGGTACAGTGTGTTCCAGTGAATTAATGGTAAAAGGAAACAAATATAAATTAGGTTATACATGCCTTAAGTCATCAAATTCTACCAAAGATATAATAACTTAAGTCATGGTATAACTGTAAATTTGAACCAAACACGAATAATTTAGTCCGGTCTAAGTTAGAATAACCAACTTTAGCCTCTTTAGTTTTAGTCCACAACCAAACATCACCCAAAGGAATAGGTGCTGTTATTCTCAGATCGGCTACATATTGAAGTCCGATCTTGATTATAGAATCACAATCGGCTGTTCGTCCGATACTGATTAGTGATACTATTAGTAATGTCTGGGTCAGAATCGCACGCAGGTCCGATATTGATGTCTGTTTTATGACTGATACTGATTGTTGATTCTCCACTAATGCAATGAAGGAGGCTTGTCTGAGGTGCTTGTTACAGAGAGACTTGAAACTCCTGTCAGGGGCTGACAGTTCAATTATTTGTTTGCTTGAAAATTGAGTTTCCAATGTTAGAATGAAACTCAATTTTCAAGCAAACAAATAATTGAACTGAGTGCAGAAGCCCCATATGTTCATCGATCAGTTCATTCATACCCTTGAGGAAGAGCAAGGTATTTGCTACACGCACCCCAAAAATCTCCCAGGTAATGATCCATAATATGCTTGTTTTGTGCCTTTGTTAACTTAATAAAATCTGCATTTGACTCTTTTTCTTTTGTTACGAGGCATCAAGAAGGATGGAAACTGTACTAATTTTTTTCATAAGATCATTAATGCGTATGCCAGTGGACCCCACAAGTGCCGAAAGATCAACACTGAGAACAGCAGGAACATCTCTATTGAGAATGTTATGTGAGTTGCACAATAGTTTCTCTAAAAGCTTAAGCTAATATATGAAAGCTGGTTTTAATATGGTGTTCTTAATATAATATATTTCTATCTGAACCAGGTTCTCCTTCTCCAATTTAATGTTATTATCTGTCAAATTCTCTTAACACTTGCACTCATAGGAAAAAAAAAAAAAAAAACTTAGATGTTTAAATTTATTTGCATTGTATTTTTGAAAGGCAAATTTCATTATCTACTTAGGTAGCACAAGAGTGGGAAGACAAAATCAATTATTGACAATGGCAATCATAAAGGCTGGAAACAAATAATGGTATTGTCCTTAATTTGTTATAACATTTTATGTCTTATTATTTTTCTGGGCCATTGTCAATGTCATTTTTGCATCCTAATGAGTAATATTTTTGATGGTTGTGTTCAGCAAGAGTTGAATTGGAACATAAAATAGAGAAACCAATGGGTCATGTTTGATTACATAAATGTAAAAAATGTTAACACAATATCATAAAACAACATACAGTAAAACATAGCTCCAGACCTTAATCTTGGAAGCTGAAATAACTATACACCATCTAGATAAATCTAAAATTGTTCAAGTATTTTTAGAGTACGTGATGCTGATGTATCATTAAAACAGGACCGACAGCTTCAAGAACAAACCGACATCGCCAGTTGTGCATCTGAAAAATGAAGGAAGCTCTGTTTGGTGGGAAAATGAGTCTCGAGTTGTTGAAGAACCTGACCCAAATAAAGCAGACCATTCAATTGAAAGAGTTCAGGGTATGGTTGGTAGATATAATTTTAAAATTTTGCTACAAAAATCATGGAGGATCTATCAAGCTGATTATTGTAATTTATAATTTAGATCTAGGGTCAATTTTGTCAAAGTCACTAAACTTTGTCCATTGTCACAAATTGATTGCTCAATTTTTATTTGTCCCTCTATAGTTATTGAATTTTTTATTTGTTTCAATCAAGTCACTCTATAACTTTTTCATCAAAAACAGTGAAACACTAACGAAATATGCTCATCTGTTATTTTTTCCGTCCAAAAAACTAATAAATGTAAAGTGACATGAGATGGATGAGCATATTATGTTAGTATTTTCAAATGAAAAAGTTATAGAGTAACTTGAATAAAACAAATAAAAAGTTCAATGACAATAAAAGGACAAATCAAACTTAAGTGATCAATTTGTAACAAGGAACAAAGTTTAGTGATCTGCTGCAAAATTTGACCTTTAATCTAGTAAATAGATTTTACCTCTCTTGACAATTCAAAGATGAAGGGGTCTTAGTAGTGGTGCAAATGGGTCGGATATTACCCGTCCGAATCCGGATCCGTATTCGAATTTTTGCAGATTCGGATATTCGGATACGGATAGTTGCGGATTCGGATACGGATATGGATTTTTTTATGCGGATTCGGATACGGATATGGATTTTTTTATGCAGATTCGGATACGGATACGGATACGGATACGGGTTGAGTTTCGGAATCGGATACGGATACGGATACGGATAATTATCCGTATCCGGATATTTAAATTTTTCGGATATCCGATAATAATCCCACCTCTCGGATCTGACATCTTTCTCTTCTAATTTCATTTCCTGTTTCGCACGTCGCACCCGTTCGACTTCTGACTTCTGACTTCTCTCACACAACTCACGGAGTTCACCTAATTTCGTGTTTCCCAAACCCTAATTCTTTGACTTATCTCAAGCTGTCAAGCAGCGATTTCTTCATTTCTCTCACGGAGAAGTCTCAAGCAACAAACAGGTATGAAATTCCATGCATTTTAATAATGCGATTGTGCCAGAAGCCTAGAACTATGGTTCTCTTTAATAAGCGATGTGAATTTTGCTGTCAATGATCGTCAATGTTCTGTTACCAAAAGCAGATATTTTCAATTAGACATATATTTTCAATTAGTTAACTAGATATATATTTTGTAATAGCGTAACAAGTTAATTAGACATATATTTTAAATTAGAAATCCGAATTATATCCGTATCCGTATTTGTATTCGAAAATATCCGATCCGTATCCGTATCCGATTAATATCCGATCCGTATCCGTATCCGATTAATATCCGATCCGTATCCGAAAAAAAATACGGATACGGATATGGGTTGAGCACTATCCGATCCGTATCCGATCCGTTTGCACCCCTAGGTCTTAGCTTCTAGCTTTTTTTTTACTTCTTGAGCTCCAAGCCTCCAAAGCATCAAAGGACGATGATGCCTCCACTAGTATCCACCTAAGATTCAATTAGAGAAATAATGTTTCTTTATAATAGAAATACTCCTCTAGTTCAATCCTCAAATCAAGGTTCTACTTCTTCAATCTAGCTAACACTCGATTCGTTTGCACTCCTAATTATATGGGAAACTGAGTGCTAAGTAGTAAGAAAAAAAGCAGTACCTGTATTTCATGATATTATGAATTTTAGAGGGGAAATACGTAATCTATGTTTTTGAGGGGTATACATGAAATTCCCCCTCTCGGCTCCGCCTCAAACTACTTTGATCTGGATTCGTTTTGGTAGATTCAAGGAGTTAAAATAAGACATTGGTGCTATGGATGGCTCAGATGATTCCATGAAAGTTGCTGTAAATGTTCAACCGCTGATCCCATCATAGCTTCTCGATGGGTGCACCGATTGTGTGACTGTCACACCTGGCGAACCTCAGGTCAGATTACTGCACGTATCTCCAATTTCTACTTTACTATGTGTCATTTTTTTTGTGAGTCTATGTGTGAAAGCAGTGCTATGTTGCATGAGGGTTCAAATGCTTCTTCATGTTGTATATGTGAGAAATAGTGTTATGTTTTATATATTTATTGCTTTTTCCCAGCCATGAAGACTCAAACAAAAATAGAAATAAAAATAAATAGTTTCTTCTCATTCTTGTTGCACGAAAACAAATAATTTTCTCACATCATATGAAAAAGTTAAACACATGAACTTTTTGAACTATGAAAATTAAACACATAAAAATTAATAATAAAAGAGTAGAGCTGAATTTTCGAACTATGAAAGTTAAATACATGAGAATTAATAATAAAAGAGTAGAGTTGAACTTTCGAACTATAAAAGTTAAATACATGAAAATTAATAATGAAAGAGTAGAGTTGAATTTTCGAACTATGAAAGTTAAACACATGAAAATTAATAATAAAAAA
This sequence comes from Carex rostrata, assembly GCF_964058835.1. Classification (NCBI taxonomy): domain Eukaryota; kingdom Viridiplantae; phylum Streptophyta; class Magnoliopsida; order Poales; family Cyperaceae; genus Carex; species Carex rostrata. Next base: position 1,112,090 of record NC_135950.1, read on the forward strand.
TATTCTCGCGGAGAATGAAACTCTTACAGTACCATAAAATGTTCCTCTAAATTATATTAAAATCATACATAAATACAAAAAATTGAAAAAAAGATAAAATCTATTTTTTAGATCATTCAATTATTTTTGTGCACCGGCGAGGAGGACAACTCGTTCAAGTTCCTTTATCGTCTCCGATTTTTTAATTTCAAAATAATTGGATGTTACAAAATAGAATCGAGGAATCTCTTAAATAACTTGGGATATCTAAAAGTGGTACTAACATTATTATAGTCTTTTGGGTCACAACGCGCACCTGAAAATACTTTTGGGCCCAAAAGTTTTGGTTGTGAAAATGACAAACACCTCTCCTTAAATGGGCTTAATTAACTATCTTAGATATCTACAGAAGTGATCATTTTAATGGACTTAACAGCTGATTTATTTCCTGTTTTACAACGGGATTAGACAATTGCCCTTAACTCGGACTAATTATTTGCGTATATTGTGCTGAACTTTTAGCACAATATTATATTTGGGCCTAATAGTCGTCTATAGACGCCAGCACAAGATGGATGACATATATAATTTTGGAAGTGTCTAATTGTCCACAGCCATTTGTCCACCATTTGTCCACAGAAAAACTGTCATTTGACCTGCGCCAATCCTGTAAAATTACTAATTCAATGCTGTAACTTGTACAACACATCTTATAAAAAACTAACTGTAGTTTTGATGAACCGTTTACAATTTGGCCAACTTGGCAAACTAACTGTACTTCATGTGGGACCACTTGACAATTACTTTACTTACTAACAGTTAATGGCAGTTATTTGCGGTTAATGTCAATTTTAGAAAAACTTCTAGAACATTCAAAACCGGAACAGCATCTACAACTGGCATTTTTTTTCAAAATAAACCTTGAAAATATTCAAAAATATTTTTTTCCTGCAAAATTATAATTTTTTTTTTATATTTTATAATTTTTTGCTTCAAATGTGCACTGTAATTCCAATACTGTAAAATTAGAAGTTGTAAACAGTTAAATAAACATATGTCACTATAAATTTCAACACTGCAAAATTAGAAGATGTAAAAAGTCAAATCATATGTCCACTGCAAAATTGAATACTGCAAAATTAAAAGTTTCAAACAGTGAAATAAACATATGTCACTACAAATTTCAATACTGCAAAATTAAAAGTTTTAAACAGTCAAATAAACATATGTCACTACAAATTTCAATACTGCAAAATTATAATATGAAACCAATAAAACACACATAAAACATAGCAATATTCAACATACATCATTAAACATCACCATATATAAAACATTCACAACCACACTGTTCACCAAAACATAAACAAACAATCTTGTTCACCAACCAGATTAACTATTCACAAGCAACAACATTTGTTCACCAACAAATAAAAGAATAATCTTATCTATTCAAAACCATATAATTGTTCATAAGTGTCATTTGACTAGCACCAATCCTGTGAAATTCATCATTTAATGCTATAACTTACGTAACAAATCTTATAAAAAACGTAATTTAAATTTTCAAACAACCAGAAACTTTCAAAACAGTTTGCAACATGCATAACATCACAAAACTAACAGTACAATATGAAAATATTTCAATCTGTCATATATTGTAAAATTGATTTGCGCCGATACTGTAAAATTCATGATTCAAAGCTGTAAATTATGTACAAAACCTAATAAAAACTAATTACAGTTTTCAAACAAAAATAAAGTGTCATTTGACTTGCTCCAATTATGTAAAATTCATCATTTAATACTGTCACTTGAATAAGAAAACTTATAAAAAACGTAATTCAAATTTTCAAACATCCAGAAGGCTGAACGTTCCATTGCCATCATGTATAAAAAACGAGATCGAGTCAGTAATCTCAAATAAATTCCACATTGCAAAAGAAAACTGAATGAGTGAAGGTAAATGTCGAACAAACGTGCGATATCCTGTTAAATGTGACATATATCACCTAATTCACATATATATATATATATACTGTAAAATACGGATAATACAAAATCAGATGAAATTACAACATAACATTTGAAAAAGTACATCAACAATAATGTAAAACTGACTTGTGCCAATACTGTAAAATTCATAATCAAAGCTGTAACTTATGTACAAAATCTAATAAAAAATAATTACAATTTTCAAACATAAATAAAAAGTGTCATTTGACTACCATTAATCTTGTGAAATTCATCATTCAATGCTGCAACTTAAATAATAAATCTTATAAAAAACGTAATTCAAATTTTCAAACATCTAGAATTCTGAACGTTCCATTGCGATCATGTATAAAAAACGAGATCGAGACAGTAATCTTAAATAAATTCGACATTGCAAAAGAAAATTGAATGAGAAAAGGTAAATGTCGAACAAACTTGCGATATCATGTAAAATGTGACATATATCTCCTAATTCACAAAAGCTTGATGCATTATGAACGGAAAAATAAAATAGGGAAAACATGAAGCAGGTTGCGCTGCTTGGAACACAAAATTGAACCTCGAATAATAGGTCCGATCCGTCAATCCATGTCAAAAAAGAGCAATGAGAATTAGATCTGTCACGTTGGGAAACAGATCTGTCACCTGTCGCGGCCGTTGCTGCCGTCGACGGTGACACTGCCGTTGCAGCCGTCGCTGTGTCATGTTGTCGTCTCTGCTGTCGCGGCCGTCGCTGTGCATCGCATCCGACAAAACGATTGCTGTCAGAGAGGGAGTCTCCGTACGGAGGAAGAGAGAGATCGGAGCATCATGGCCATGGATTCTTAATTGAGTGACAGATTGAGGATGTGGAGAGAGAGAGATGTGGTTTTCGTAGAGAGAAAAGAGATTGGATCTTATGTTAAATGGAAAGAAATAAGATCGGAAGTTTATAAAGGGAATAAAGTGTACGGTTGAGAATTCGTTAGAAACTGAGTTAGAAGACGAAACGGATAAGCTGTGGACAGATGGTGGACAAAACTCAGTGGACAGAAATCTTTTCTCTATAATTTTAGCTAGGTATCAAGTTCACGGTTTCAAAGGAGGAAGCAAGACCATAAAGAAACTGATGAATCTTGTCTTGCTCCTTTTCCGTATTTAATTTGAATATATGGGCACAACTCATTTCTTGCCCATATGTTCTTTTACTCCTCACTCGACTGAAGGGCAGAGTTAGATAACATGAAACTTTAATTCAGCCAATCTGGGTTCCATGAAATTTAAAAGCCAAGACATGACCATATGGTCGCACATTGGTTGGTCTGGTATGACCCTGGTACCGTAATTAAGTACCTATAGCTCTGAAAGCATGAACAATTCTGAGGAATAAACTGAATAATTTATTCCATTGCTATAGTGCAAATTATACTTTTTACATTTTATAGCCGTTGCGACAGTTTCTAATTTAGAAGGGTCTGCTTTAAAATTTGTGCCAAGAATGGTCTGGATTTTTCGGTTGCACCTCAGGTACCTGGGGTGATACGGATTTGCTAAATTAAGCAAGTTGTTAACAGTAATTTTCACGGATATGAAATGCACATCCGCTCCTTTTGTCTCTAATGGGTGTGCAAGTGTGGGCTATGTATCGTCACAAAGTGGTCCGGTCAGGGGACTTAATCAAGAGAGACTACATAGATAAAATCAATCAGTTAACAATCTAAAAACTCGTAGAGTAATTGCAAGTAATTAATTTTAAAAATGAACATCAAAACTTAAAATTTTGAAACATACATATATATGGATGAGGTTGTTCAACCCAGGTGAATTGTTTTCCTGGCAGAGCCAAACCGGCAGCTTGTTCGTATGTGCTACTGTGTCACCAGTCGTTTAACAGTATTGAATTCGCACTGTCGTATGTGAACAGTTCTTTGAATCCTTCTGATACTCTCACTATAATCATGCCATTCACACCCCCTGACCTCTGGATGCCGTAGTGACGTAGTGTGCATGGTAGATATATGGAGTCCGTGTCCCCCAGGTACCTGAGGTGCAATTGAGAAAAATAGACAGCCCAGATTAATCCCATCCAGGTCAAACTCAATCGGTAGCTATTGAGGTTGTAGGGGTCTGCTTTGAGATTCTTGCCAAGTGAAATGAACAGTCCAGATTCACCACTTGCACCTCAGTTATCTGGGTGATACGGATTCAGATATATGTGCCAGCTTGACAATTTTAACCGGGAAGAGTCGGATCAATGTCAGGTGCTTAATATATGTTGAGGTAGTAATAATGCAAGTCTGTTTCCGTGTAAAATCACTTATTTCTGTTGCTGATACACACAAGAAAATTTAATTTAATATGAATTATAAATATGTTCCTCCGGAATTTCCAAACAATTATACTCCAATCTGAATTCGAACCGGACAGATTAGTAATTAATGTCATACAACTGTTAAATATATTTAATTTGTAACATTTTTTTGGTTAGATTATGCACGTTCCCCATAGTAATAGAAAATGCAAAAAAAAAAAAAAATCCTCTAACGCATAATAAATATTTAAATGAGCAATATGAGTATGAACAACTTTTCACATACTTTAAAACAATCTATAAAACTTCTTTTACCTCGAGTTATAAAATTTTATAAAATGAGAAACACTAATTAAGTTTTTTTTTTGTCTTCTGTACGGAAAAAAACTTAATTAGCGTATTCTAAAAACATGACGCACGCACGGCCAAGGATACGGCATAACATAATATACGTGATGTGTCTGGACGTGTCCGTTCCGTATTCTACAATCTAGATTTTCCTTCGGAGATGACAAGGTAGTTTTGTCTTGTCTAATTTGGTTTCTCATAAACTAAAGCATATTGTAGAGCTTGGATTTGGTATATTGATTGGCATATTACCTAGCTGAATTGAGGATTATGGTTGTATCAAGTTTTTCCCCGTGTTGTAAATAACGGTATGCAGATATTGGACGGGCAGGGTACCACTAAACCATTAATTAGGAATAATCAGCCATAATCGGAAACAATCGGTTGATTAATCGGGAAAATCCGCCACGATTACAGTCAACGACTAATCGGCTGATTAATCGGCTTAAATAGACATTTTTTACAACAATGGTTTTTACCTTTAGTTGTTGTAGCTTTTTCTGAAACAAGGTTTACCATTGATCCATAAAATCATCCTTGGGTAATTTTTGTATTCTTGCATTTTTGATGAAATTACTGTTTGTTTCAGAAAATATTTCAAGTATTTTATGTAAAGATGATAAAGGTAACTAATTATGTTTTCTGTGAAATTACCCACCATAATTGTTATACAACCTTATACATCATTTCTAGGGATATAAAAATAACATCTTTTATGATGCTTTAATTTATAACAAATCACATTATCTCATGCATAACTAGATTACTGAAATCAAATCAATCAGCCAGCACTTGTGTAAGCAATGGCTTACCAGCAAAAAATGCTTCAAAATTTGCAATACAGATTTGCATAGCATCTGAAATGGACTCAGTAGTAAACACAGCCCGGTGTGGCGTTAGCACAACATTCTCCATTTCGAACATCTCCTTCGGCACATTCGGTTCATTCTCATACACATCAAGCCCAACCCCTTTAATCTCTCCCTGTACCAATGACCGGATCAACTCAGGTTCATCAATATGGGCCCCACGCCCGATATTTACGATAATGCCCTCCTTGCCGAGGGATTGAAGAACTTGCTTGTTTATGATGTGGTGAGTTTCTTTAGTTAGCGAGCATGACACAACTAGGATTTCAGATTCAGTGGCCAGGTCAATGATATTGGATATATACCTGTAATTGGCAGTTGGTTTTGGTTTTCTCGATAAATAGGATATTTTGCAACCAAATGCCTCGAGTCTCTTGGCAATCGCAGACCCAATGCTGCCCAGTCCTACAATTCCAACACGTTTACCTCCAACCTGGAAAGTTTAAAACAACAATTTACATAAATAATCATGCATAATGCATTTCAACCATTTATGCAAGCTTTTATATATATAGAGACATGGAAATATCCAATCAGAACAAGCCGGCTTTCTCAATAAAAAGAAAAATTGATTGTTAGTAGAAGAGAAAAAGAATCTACTACTTGATCTTTATACCATAGATCCAAGTGGCTACAGCCCCTTTCTCATATACCGATCGGATAGATATAGTATTTTTTTTTTCACCAAACGTCAATGAACAATCCGACCACATGATCAGTAATATCAGTAGATCAGTAGATCGGTCCTGCATTGGCCACTTGTACTCCTCTTCTCCTACAATCCTCCAAGTCAATCTATATATATATATGATTCACCCGGCCCAGCATTTGCAAAGACCACGCACCACACACCACACACCTAACAGGGTTGATGCAATTCTGATTTACTGAAGCATGTGCTGATGTGCATATATATTACCTCTGTGACAGGTTTCTGACGAGCGTCCACGCAATTGAACTGGGTTACTGGGGCACTGAGCTAAAGAAGCACGGCAGTAGCATAAGGACAAGTGACTAATCAAACGGTGGAGACTAATTAGGGGAGAGGAGAATTCACGATTTTTGGGAGGGTGAGAATTAAATTCAAAGTTTTGTTGGGGCACTGCTGATGTAAAAATCTTGTTTGAGTGAATGTGTTTAGATTATTCTATTATTATAAAATTAGGTGGTTTTTATGGAGTATTCTGTCAGGACTCAGGACTAGAATAATTGATTTTCTTTTATTTTCGTATTTAAAAAGTTAATTATAGAAAAAGAGGTTGATTATTTTTTTCTTGCAATACCGAATCTTTCATTCAGTACATCGTCTTTCACTCCTCTAGATACAAAGTTACACAGTTTGTAAAATAAATTTACCTTTGATCCAAGCGGGTAGGCACCCCGTGTAACCCACAACCCGTTTCGCAAGTAGCGATCCGACATGGTGATCCTCCTCAAAACATCAATCAACAAACCCACAGCATAATCAGCCACATCCTTGGAAAATGTCTCCCCCACATTTGCCACTAGCACACCTCTTCTCCGGCACTCTTCCAAGTCTATATGGTTCACCCCTGCACCCGTCGTCACAACGCACCTCACGGAGGGGTATTGGTCCAGGAGAACCGAGTTCACCCGATTTACAGCGCCTGAGACGAGCACGGCGCGAGTGGAGGTGGAGAGTGGGGACGAAGATGGGATAATAGTGAATTTGGCGGAGAGAGCCGACGACCAGGCGTCAGAGAGCGAACGGAGGACAAGGACTGGAGGCCGATCCAACGGTTGAATTTCGTCGGAGGCGGTCACAGAGGGAGAAGCGTTCATCATGACTCGAGAAGGAGAATCTCCTGTGCAAGCAAACCGTCCTTATGGAAAATGTCTCCCTCCAGTTTAGAAATTATTGGAGATATCTTACTATCTTAGCTGGGAAATTTTATAAATTGCCCTGGCTTTCAAAATTTTCCAACAAAATACCTCTCTTCTAAAATTATTAATAAAATACCCTTGGTGCCCTCCAATTTACTCTCTTCCCCTCCTTTCTTCTTCTCCTTAACCATATTTTTGCTAAAAAAAATCTCCTCTATAGAAATTATTATGAATTATGTTTCGAGCACATTTGTGAAATTGTGACATGCTACAAATTTAGCTGAGTAATGTTTTTTCACCAAATTAACCTAAGTAACAAATTGTGTATATAATTAATAAATCCACATAACTTAGCTAATAAAATGAAAGCCTGCAAGCCTCAAAAGTCAATTTTGAAGAATGCAATGATGCATTACCAAGCTCAGTTCCAGCTCACACTGGTAACTCAGTCATAGTCGTAATCTACATTGTTAACATGGGTCAAAAGAGAGAACAAAAAGAACTTAAATGTTTTTTCCAATTGGTAAAAATCTAAATAAAATAATGTCAATTCTCACAGAAAAAGGTATGTTGTCTCAAAACAATTTCGAGCTGATTGAAGACTTGAAGCGTGTAATTAAGTAAAGTAAAACAGGACAAACACAACAGTGTAGCATAATAAATAAAGCAACAAATATTTTTTGTTGTAAGGAGTAAAACTAACGATATACTATTACAAAATGTCGTGTCATTTTGACATAAAAATAATTTAGCAAATAGCCCTTAAAGTGCCACTTTTGTTCTTAATTTAAATCTTCAAAATATTCAAGCAATATGTTTTCGTTGTGAAGTTTTTTTTTTTTGAAATACCGGGCAGTGACTGCCAGGTTATTCGTATACAAATTGATCGTACATTGACGTTAATTTGTTGATAATTTCAAAATTGAGAAAAATTAATATCATCACGTTGTCTATGTGTTGATTAACTTGATGAATATATACTTGGTTGGATTATGTGCAAAATGATTGATGAACTGAATTCACAGCAATCGAAGTATATAGAAGCTTTTATTTAGTTCTTATTTATGTAGATATCTAATACATACAATTGATGATGTGCCGAAAATCTAATTCGTGTTAATTAAAATTGATTCAATCAAACTTAGTGAAGGAACTTCACTGAATATTTTGCGCTGACCACTATATATGTACATTGTTGTATGATTTTTAATTATATTTTGTCTCAATATATATGTACACTAACGAGACGTTCGTAAATTAATGTACTTGAATTGTATTAACTACATACGTACATTAATGTACTTCAATATATATTTTGCAAATGTGCTTAAAATATAATTCATAATACTTTGTATAGAGGAGATCGATTTTCATTAAAAAAAAAATGATAGAGGAAGGAGTAGGGGAGAGGAGGAGAAGAGGGTAAATAGGAGAGAGGAGAATATTGGAACTTATAAGGACATTTTGTTAATAATCTTAAAGGAGTATTTTGTTTAAAAATTTTGGTAGGTAGGCCAATTTATAAAATTTCCCATCTTACTATCTTAGCTAGTGTAATGTTAAAAAAACAGGTTAAATTGTTAAAAAAAAAATAAGAAAACCAGCGGTTTAGGTACGGTCCGAGTTATCAAGGATTATCACGAGTTATCACGATTTGGGCACGACTTATCACGGTTTAGACACGGGTTATCACGGGTTTAGTTTAGTTTATCACTGTTTATGCACGGTCTAGTCCAAGTTTAGTCCGGTTATGGTCCGGTCCATGAGTTTAGAACCACCCGGATTAATTCGGTTCTAGCAGAAACAATCTACCAATAACCATACTAAGATCCTCTTTATCCTCGGTCCGAAGACCAGATCGGTTGTTGAAATTGTTTTAAAGTTGCAAAATTAATTGGATGAAATGGATTAAGCAACTGAACACAATGAAGGCACCTTAATTTCTCCCATGATTTGTTGTATATTGTACTGTACTACTAAAATAGTATGGTTACTTTTAGGGATGTCCAAAAAGCTTACGATTCGAAACTTAGTTAGGAATTAATTCAGATTCAATTTGCAAATAACTCGAGTTGAAACTGACTTGAGTTTACTGACTCAGTTGATTTACGAGTAGAATCCAAGTTACTCCTAACTTAGTTCGGAATCAATTCGGTTGGACTCACACCAATAATTGATATATTCATAACTTTTACGTCACCAAACCTCATACATGTTTACCAACCCACTAACCATATATATCTAGATTAAGAAAACAAACTAGAAAGTAATCAATTACATCTTTACTCAAAAAAAAAAAAAAGTAATCAATTACATCACAGCCAAAGAGAGGAATTGAAACACATTGGTACACTGGCAAAAAGTGTGTGTAATCCAAGAATTACATTGGGACAGAGATACACTGGTACACATTGGTACACTAGTAAAACAAACTAAAAAGTAATGAATTACATCTCTCCAAGTATTCTTATTTAATAATTTTTAATAAAAGTGGGTGTACTCCATAGAAAACACATTGTTACACTGGTAAAAACTGAAAGCACATTGATAATTATACATTGACTTGGTATACTGCCAAAGAGACAATTTTATAAAAAGACCAAAATGATATCCAAAGGGAGGAATTGAAACCGGATTATGTACCATGTATTAATTTTATCAAATGGCCCACAAAATATGATAAATGGCAAAAATGAGGTGAAAAGACAGATAGTTAATATAACAAAAAAGAAGCAGGGTTCCGCCCCTGGATGCGATGTGAAGAGGGGTTTAATTTAATCTAAATACATGTATCGTAATTTCTAGCCTTCACATGACCATCTTCTCCTAATTAGAGAAAAACAAAATATATCCTAAATGTTTCTCGATAACCTTCGCTTTTGATTAATGATCAAGATGGTTGGCCATATTGTATTATTCTAGTAATCGATATTATGGTTTATGTTGTTATTTTGTGGCATGTTAAATAAATTGTTTATATGAACAATACTGGTACGTTAATATCTAGTATACATGCATATTAGAAAGGTCCAGAGATTTGATTGGCAAATTTAGAACTTCTGCTACCCAAAAATTTCAAAGCGTATTCTAAAAACATGACGCATGCACGGCTAAGGATACGGCATAACACAATATACGTGATGTGTCTGGACGTGTCCCTTCCTTCCGAGATGACGAGGTAGTTTTGTCTTGTCCAATTTGGTTTCCCATAAACTGAAGTATATTGTAGAGCTTGGATTTGGTATATTCAAGTTCTTGACATATTACCTAGCTGAATTGAGTCTTGTTGATTATGGTTGTATCAACTTTTTTTTACCAATGTTGTAAATAACGGTATGCAGTTATCAGACAGACAGGGTATCACTAAACAATTAATTAGAAATAATTAGAAATAATCATTTATAATCATAAATAATCGGCTGATTAATCGGGAAAATCCGCGACAGTTTGATTACCGCCAATGACTAATCAGCTAATTAATTGGCTTAAATAGACGTTTTTACAACACTGGTTAATTTTTACCTTCAGTTGTTGTAGCTTTTACTTGACAAGGTTTACCATTGATCCATCAAATCATCCTTGGGTAATTCTTTTTTTCTTTCTTGCATTTTTGATGAAATTACTGTTTGTTTCATAAAATATTTCAGGTATTTTATGTAAAGGTGATAAAGGTAACTAATTATGTTTTCTGTGAAATTACCCACCATAATTGATATACAACCGTATACATCATTTCATGGGATATAAAACTAACATCTTTTATGAGGCTTTAATTTATAACAAATCACATTATCTCATGCATAACTAGATTACTGAAATCAAATCAATCAGCCAGCACTTGTGTAAGCAATGGCTTACCAGCAAAAAATGCTTCAAAATTTGCAATACAGATTTGGAGAGCATCTGAAAGGGCCTCAGTAGTAAACACAGCCCGGTGTGGCGATAGCACAACATTCTCCATTTCGAACATCTCCTTCGGCACATTCGGTTCATTCTCATACACATCAAGCCCAACCCCTTTAATCTCTCCCTGTACCAATGATCGAATCAACTCAGGTTCATCAACATGGGCCCCACGCCCGATATTTACGATAATGCCCTCCTTGCCGAGGGCTTGAAGAACTTGTTTGTTTATGATGTGGTGAGTTTCTTTAGTTAGCGAGCACGACACAACTAGGATTTCAGATTCAGTGGCCAGGTCAATGATATTGGATATATACCTGTAATTGGCAGTTGGTTTTGGTTTTCTCGATAAATAGGATATTTTGCAACCAAATGCCTCGAGTCTCTTGGCAATCGCAGACCCAATGCTGCCCAGCCCCACAATTCCAACCCGTTTACCTCCTACCTGGAAAGTTTAAAACAACAATTAATTATATAATCATGCATTTCAACCATTTAGGCAAGCTTTTATATATAAATATATAGACAGGAAAATATCCAATCAGAACAAGCCGAATTTCTCAATAAAAAAGAAAAAACGAGGTAAAACTCAATTTCAACAAATACACAATTTGAATTAAATTGCTATTCAAAGAAGAATCAAATGTTAGTAGAAGAGAAAAATAATCTAGTACTTGATGATCATACCCTAGCCAATCTTTCATTCAGTACATCTTCTTTCACTCCTCTACATACAAGGTTACACAGTTTGGAAAAAAAAAAAAGTAAAAAAATGATATACTGAAGCAAAGTTTAAGTATGAGTATCAAACTTTGATTCAATTTCGATGCATCACTTTTTTTAAAAAAAATTCTGTACTATACCAGGAAATATTAAAATAAATAGAGAAATTTAGACACATACCCATCATAACTTTGTTAATTAGATATCCCCATCAAAACTTAAAAATTAGTTATTTCCACATCTAAACTTACATTATTTATAAATATCCCCATTACTTGTTTTAATCAACTAAAAACACAAATTAATATTAATAAAAAAATTAAAATGTCACTTTTAGCCTTGTGTGTGCTTTCCCCTTCCCTTATCCTCTTCTCCCTTCACATCTCGTCGCACCCAGTCCCCCCTATATTAGTCCGATATATCAAATAATACATAATATCTTGGTTATTATTGCATCTCTATTGTTTTTGTTGCTGCGTATTTCATTAATTTATTTACAAAAACAGATACAAACAGTAGTTTTCCAAATTCTAATATTCAATGCATTACATTGGTGCATAACTTTTGCATGAAAATATCCATTTTGGAATAGTCATCTAATAATTTAAGAGCATGGGAAAACATGAGATAAGGTAAGAATAAAATAGAAGCATGCATATATAGTCAACAGTTTTGTTTTGGCGGCACATGCATGATATTAGCAATTCGATTGAATGTCTCCTGCTGTGAAGAACTTTACCCTTTTTTTGGTCATAGAAATAAGAAATGCAGCCAAACCACTGTAATGACATCGGAGCATAATCAAAACTGGTCAGTAAGACCGGTACTGGATGTCACAGCTACTGACCGGTCAGTTGTGCAGACAAATTAAGCAACAAAAGGCCATTATGATGTTCATGCAGTCTGTGGTATGGAGGGAGCGGTATGCTAGGTCTTTTAGAGATGCCAAGAAAGAACCTCAAGTACTCGTGGAGGAAATCATGACCCAATTGCAAATCCTGAAGAAAAATCTTGAATAAAACGCACAACGCCATCAAAATTAATTGAATACCAGCACTTGAGGAGAAGCCACAACCAGGACAGGAACCACAGCATAAAAGTGATATTTTCTTTTCTTTATTGATATTAATTTGGGGCGTACCATGCGGAAGTGGGGGCACTACTAATCGGGTTAAAGGCAGTCCAACAGCTAGGAATCAAGGATTGCACTTTTCTTTCTGATTGTCAACAACTGGTATTCCTCCTAAATGAGAAAAGGGGGCAGCATGGTATATCAACACTGGCAGGAGAAGACTGGCACGCATTTATGGAATTGCAGGATGTGTTCATGATTTTAACACAAGAATAGGGTTTTCAGATCATGTTTATAGAAAGAGAAGGGGTAGCTCAGGCTCACAACATAACAAATTTAGCTAGGTCAAGTAGATTCCGACATGTTGGGTTTACTTATCCATTTTTTTTCTATTTTGTATGATCATTGAGAATTTGCTGTAAGCTACAAACAATGTACTGTTTTTATTTGGTATGGAATACATCAAGCCTACGGGCATTTCAAAGCAAAAAATATATATATCAATTTGTGTTTTAGCTGATTAAGGCAAGTAATGGGGATATTTCTAAATTATATAAGTTGAGATGGGGAAATAACTAATTTTTAAGTTTTGATTGAAAAATATCTAATTAACAAAGTTATGATGGGTATATATCTAAATTTCTAAAATTAAAAATTGGTTACCAAATGTTTCATTCCATATATACTTGCGTTTTTTTTGTGTAAAAAAAATTTCAATTAGTTCCCGAATAATTTTTTTTTTTTAAATACGAACAATAAAAGTTAGAAGACTTCAATTAAGCCATATACCTTTGATCCAAGCGGGTAGGCACCCTGTGTAACCCACAACCCGTTTCGCAAGTAGCGATCCGACATGGTTATCCTCCTCAAAGCATCAATCAACAAACCCACCGCATAATCAGCCACATCCTTGGAAAATGCCTCCCCCACATTGGCCACTAGCACACCTCTTCTCCGACACTCTTCCAAGTCTATATGGTTCACCCCTGCATCCGACGTCACAACGCACCTGACGGAGGGGTATTGGTCAAGGAGATTCGAGTTCACCCGATTTACAGTGCCTGAGACGAGCACAGCGCAAGTGGAGGTGGAGAGTGGGGACGAAGATGGGATAATATTGAATTTGGCGGAGAGAGCCGATGACCAGGCATCAGAGATCGAACTGAGGACAAGGAGGGGAGGGCGATCCAACGGTTGACTTTCGTCGGAGGCGGTCACAGAGGGAGAAGAGTTCGTCATGACGGAATATATATTGAAACATATAGACCGTTGAAATGAGAAATTCAGGTTCCTGAAATCCCAGGGGATTTCAGCAGATTTTTTTCCCATCACGACTAGAGTCCTGTCTCCTGTGCAAATCAAACTGGATATGCTTTTGTTCATCAAAATGTCTCCCTCCAGTTTAGAAATTATTGGAGATATCAGATATCTTACTATCATAGCTAGTGTATTGTTAAAAAAAAAAAGGTTAAATTGTTAAAAAAAATTTTAAAAGACCAGCAGTTTAGGAACGGTCTGATCCGGTGTTGTTTCAGTTTATTACGGTTTAGATACAGGTTATCATGATTTAGGTACGGTCTGGTTCAGGTTACTAAGGATTATCATGGGTTATCACGGTTTAAGCACAGGTTATCACGGTCCGGTTCAGGTTATCACGGTTTATGTACAGGTTGTCACGAGTTTAGTCTGGTTTATCATGGTTGGGGCACAGTCTAGATTTAGTCCAATTGTGGTCCGGCCTTGGGCACGGTTTGGTTTAGAACCGCTCGGTTTAATTCAAATCTAATGAAAAAAAAATCCGCTAAAATCAGTGCTAAAATCCTCTTTATTCTTAGTCCGGACCGGTCCAGATTTTGACTATTGTTCGGATCGGTTGTTGAAATTGCAGAATGAAGGCACCTTAATTTCTTTCATGATTTGTTGTATATTGCACTGTTCTACTAAATTAGTATGGTTACTTTGCTACTTGTGCCCAACTACTATCTATGTCAGTGTTGTAAATAACGGTATGCGGTTGTCAGACCGATGGAGTACCGTCAAGCGATTAATCGGTATGCGGCCAATTAATCGAAATTATGTGGACAATTTAACGTTTTTATTAAATTTATGTATATATATCATAAATTTATTAAAAATAATTTATTTAACTCATTAAACTTATCAAATAAACTTAATTTAACTTAATTTCATTATTATAACATGACACAACACTTATTTTTTCTTAACACATAACCACTTTCCATGTGTCAGTAACACATTTATTTAATGAAAAAATAAATTTAAGAGTTAAATTTTTTTAAATACTAATAATATATTATGTGAAAGAAATGAAACATTATAACATAAAATCACTAAATTTAGTTTATAATAACAACTTAGTTTCATAAATTAATATGTCTTACTAATTGAAAAAATTATCTCAGTAATTAATAAGAAAAATATATGATAAATAAATAGAAGAAGAATTAATCAATTTTAAAGTATTGAATGTATTTCCAAGCACAAATAAAACTGCAATACATTATTTATAAAACTTATTATCACACACTATCACATAAAAAAAAGTTAATGTGAAAAAAATATTTATTAAAATAAATTGAAATAAACAGAAATAAACTGGAATAAACGTGAATAAACGAACAATTAAACAGTAAAACGGTCAATTAATCATTTTCATCCCCAAACAGTTGTCCTTTAAGTGTATTCGTAACGGTTTGATTACCGTTAACAATTAAATAGCCGATTAAACGGCCTTAACGGCCATTTGTTACAACACTGACCCATGTTAGGTGTAAGGTGAATCAGAAAAGGAGAAAGAAAAAACAAAATAAAAACTAATAAGCGGTGCATTCGACATAAATTTTTGAATTTGTATCCTTTGCATTAGCACACCGTGTGCCGAAATTTTTAAAAATACTATTTTCCAAAAATAATAAACCACTGAAATTTCGAAAAATAGCATGGCCGCATCTAGGGGATGCGGCCACTTTTTTTTTTTTTTTTCTTTCCTTCTCGTACGGCAGTTCAACTTGAAGAAGAAAAAAAAAGGTGGCCGCACCTAGGGGATGCGGCCATGCTATTTTTCGAAATTTCACAGAATCGTGATCTTTTGATTTATCATTTTTGAAAAAATGATACTTTTAAAAATTACAGCACCGTCATAGGCAGAGACCGGATTGGCTCTAATCCTTATCAGAGCGATCAACATGCATTAGACTCAAAAGATTTATGCAGAAAATATGCGTTCTATTTCTATGTTTCTGTTCATTTTTGTTTTCCAGAAGGAAGATGAATTATTATAAAAAAAAAAAGGAAAATGGATTTTTTTTATTTTGTTTCCAAAAGTTTCATTTCTGTTTCCCTAACTAAAATGTATTCTCATCAATTTACTCTACTCAATTTCAAGTCTAAGAAAATTACAAAAATAATTAGAAAAACAAACAGTACGGTAATTAACTGAGAGAGATAGAGAGAGGTGATCGGCTAGGAATTACTAAGTTATTTTTCAAAAAAAAAAAAAAAAAAAAGACAGAGAGAAGTGATACTATCACATGAAGAATTTATGATTGTTAACTAACAAGCATTAGAATAATAGAATTGTTTGTTGAATTTCGCTTCAAGAAATATATTTAAAATAAATTAAAATTTTACATATGGAAACTTCTTACAATTAAGTCAAATAAAGACATAAATAAATAATTTTTCAAAACTCTAAAGTTTGTATAATAAAAATTACGTGAAAAATTCTACCGAATAACATTTTTTTTTTAAATAAACAAGGATACAATGAAAAAAAAAATTGAGTCATCCAATCATAAAAAACGAGAAGAAAGAATAGAAAAAAATTAGATACTCAAAAAGTACAAGTAACTTGCAAGTTTTTGAATTTTTATGTCAAGTTCTTTTTTCTTATTCCTTTAAATTCCTGCATTTGTAACTTTATTTGTAATTTAATTAAAAATGTCAATAGTAGGCATTTTCAATTGCTATTTTGCAACCAGTATTCATTGTTTTTCACACGAGCTTATGTTCAATTTTTTTTTTAAGAATAATAAAACCTCACATTTCAAATGTTACACTACATAGTATACAACTAAAATTTTACTTAATCATGCTTTTATATACAAATTCAAAAATCTTTTTTTGAAAGGAAAATTCATGAATTTTGACACGTTAATTATATAAAAAGAATAGGATTCTAATAATGCATTACAATCAACATATTTTTTTTAGATTTATTTCTCTAGACACATGTTCTGCAATAGCAATGTGGAAATTGTGTGCTTCTTTATAAAATGGAGAAGACATCTAAAATAAAATACGGCTATCAGGACATGCTATTAAAAGTCGATTTCAATGGTCCGATTTAAGTTTATACGTACCTTAATAAAATCCATTGACTTTGTTTCATTCTCTACTATATTAATCACAAAATAAACATGTCACGCACCCTTCTCTACTCAATTAATATTCCTAAATTTTAAACCGTTAAATCATCAACCATAAATTCTAAATCAGTAATGAAACTGGTGTAATTTGAGAGAATAAAAATAATACTGTGTTTCTCAAATCCTAAACTAGATATGCAATTCTTGTTGAAATTATTTGATTATTACATATATCATTTATCAATTTCCACCACTATCTTATTTTTTTTAATTTGTAAAAACTAAGTTCCAAAGTTTTGTAAAAATATCATAACAACCAAATCTTGTTATTGACCATGTTTAAAAGTTTAGAAAATAAATGTGAACAAAGTCATAGAAAACATGATGACTGTTAAGTTTTAACAACAATTATGAAACATATTATAATATTATAATATCAAATATTAACATCACGTGCATGGCATGACATTCACAAGAATCGAATGAATAATTTAGCATTTTTGTTTTGTATGAATCATACATGCATTCAGTGCGTTTATATATGACAGTACTTATTGAAAAAAAAAATCCACATATTGCATTAATCATATCATTTAATAACATGAGCACGTGTGAAACATTTTTTCAATTTAACCCAAGTATATTAAATTTCAAAATTATTTTATATATTAAAATCAAGCCATTATACTAATTCCAAACTTATATTGAGTTTCTCTACAAAAGGGGTCCGAATAAAGTAATCTAATTTTTGAGTTTTAGATCAGGACCTTTCGATTCAAATTCGTCACTAGATCTGAATTTCTATAAAAGTAAATTGAGGTGAGTCGCTGAGTATAATAGCAAGATCACTCAATCCACTCTCCATTTGAGATGCTTTCACAGGCCCAAATGCCCAATGCCCTTTGGTTGTGGGATTCCCAAGTTGATGAGTAGAAATAAGGCTTCTACAGACATAAGGACTTATTTGTAAAATGAATATATTTTTATTTCAAACAGTCAATCCGAACCGTTCATCTTGTTTTCCATATTAATATGTGCTTGGAGACCAAATTTTACATTTTTTTGAATTTTTTTTACTATTTATTAAGATGGATACAAAAAATATCAAATTCAGACCATTGAATTTTGTACCCATCTTAATAAATAGTAAAACAATTCAGAAAAATGTAAGCTTTGGTATCCAAGCACATATTAATATAGAGAACAAGATGAACGGTTCGGATCGACTGTTTGAACTA
The DNA here is from genome assembly GCF_964058835.1 of Carex rostrata. Lineage (NCBI taxonomy): Eukaryota > Viridiplantae > Streptophyta > Magnoliopsida > Poales > Cyperaceae > Carex > Carex rostrata. The sequence goes on from NC_135950.1 coordinate 1,130,740, forward strand.
TAAAAATAAAAATATGTTCATTTTACAAATAGATCCTTATGTCCATAAAAGCATCACTCATTTAGTAATACTGGGGTTGGGAGAGAAATTAGGAGCTGCTGAAAATAAATGACAAAAGTTCTAGGCATCAAATTGAATATGGCCCGGTTTTAGATAAACTGAAAGTTTTAGTTATCTCAGAGTATACGGCCCCACTGAACACTCGATAACCTCCGTTCTTTTCTAACAAAAGAGAAGAGAGAAGACAAGTTATTGAAATGGAAAAATTTAAGGTTGTAAAATTTGACCTTGTAAAGAGCATGAAAGCTAAAGTCCCACATGGCGTGGCTATAAGAATCATCTTTTAATTCTATTTCGACCGTTGTTTCTCCTTTGGTAATTTCTGAGTCTTGAGAGATTGACCAATTCATGTTTCGTGCAAATCCTTGTTATACCAACCCAGGTTAACGCTGCAATTTTTTAAATTACATAGAACATTTCTTGTTAGAAACACTCTGTTAAGGCTATGTATTTTCGGGTGCTCGTTATTTAATTATATAAACTTTTGATCTTGTAGTTAACCATGATGCACCACAACCTATAATTGATGGTAAATCCAGTTTTTAGATTAGATCAGTTGGGTTCAGGTTCAGAATTGGACAATTATATGTGGGTTTCTGGTTTGAATCAGATTTTACTGCTACCAGCAAGTACTGTATTTGATTATTAAAACCTCAACATCTTAGAACTTACACTTTGTTTTTTTACCACAATCTGCATGCTTGGACCTTGAGACCCACAAACATTCCAGGTACTGATCAAGTCAAGACATAATCTACAGTAAAAGAAAAACACAAAAACTCAAAAATTTCTATGAAAGGCCAATAAATATCTGCATTTCATATATATGAGGCCTCCAGTCTTCCATCCGCTCTCATCCTGAGACCCTCTGATATACAGTACCAGTAGCCTAAAAGATCTGGTACAGACCTGGTACTTGTTTCAGTTACCATCTCTAATATGTACTTAATCTTTTCATAACATTAATTTCAATCATATACCTTTTATTTGCCCATATCATTTGAATTTTTATCTAAAACTTAAACCTCTTATAAACATGAGGCCTCCAATCTGAATTTTCGATCTCCCATGCAGATCCAGCGTGGATAAGAAACTCCCATTTAACTATTCATGATATTCAAGTTTAACGTATAATTTTCTTATTGGAATATTCAGTCAATTATTATATTTAGCATAATTTTTTTTTGTTTTACTAAGATTTTGGTGCTACCAAATTATGTAGAACTTAAATTTTACAACCACAAGTTTTTGATGTTCAAATTCCCAGTAGTGGAAGAACAACCTGCCTTGTATACATTCGCGAATCATTCGTGCTTGGCGTACAAATATATACACAAACAGTAACATAATAGTAATTTGGTCACCCATATCAGAGAAAATGTAGAAACAACATTTGGTCACCGATCGATATCAGTGATTTTCACCCAACAAGGTTTTCCTTTACCATCACCAAAATAAAGAGAGTATATATCAAAGTGGCACTGCTCACCCCCATAATCATAATGCTGGAACAATGAATAAAACATGAAAATAAATTACCTCAACAAAAGAACCATGCTTGTTTCTACTACCAACAGGTTATGCATTCGTGCAACTATTTGCTCACAAGAATCTAAAACGGCAGCCCCATACCTGTCTCTGAACTTGCTGATGCTCCTGTTGGGAATGAATCGGGTACCTAAAGCAAATTAAAATATTACATTAATATAATTATTTTCTTAATAAATTAAAAATAGAGGACACTATATTTTGCATTGTATCTAAATGGCCAAAAATGGTACTTAGACAAACTGGTACTGATCTGGTAGGCAGCACTAGCAGACTAGCAAAAACCAATATAAGCTGAAATGCCCATAATTGTATGGATCTCTGAAAAATAAGATCTATATTTACCTTATCGGTACTTGTCTTCGATATAAAAACAGTGTTAAGAGGGATGTTGAAGCAAGAGGCTGCAATTTGAGCTAATTTTGTGTGGAGACCTAGACCCATCTCTCTACTCCACCATGAGTATATATATACTTGCACAAGAGCACCAGCCTGGAGCAATTATATCAATCTTTATGTTATCGGTCTGGTACCAGTCCTCAACAATTCAGAATTCAAGTTTCATACACAGTTGCAATTTAAATGTATATCGACATTGAATCACTCAATGCCGGTAACAGAACTAATGTACTTGGAAGAATTGAAGATAAGACATGGTATCATGCTCATGCTAAACCCCTGGCCTGGTTTGTAGACTTTTTCTAGTGCACCGACTAACATAAGTTTATGGTAAGCTTATGTTAGTCGGTGCACTGGAAAAAGTCGACAAACATTAAATCTAGATTGTAGCATCTTAATCGTCCCGTCTAGGGCTGTACAAAAATTTGTGGTTTGTGATTCGATTTGAGTTCGATTCGAAAAAAGTTTGCAATTAATTTGATTCGAAATTAGTTCAAAATCTTATTCAAATCAAATTCAAACTGGATATAATTCGTTTGAAATTGATTCGCAAACTATTTAAGTTCAAATTTCAAATAATGCAACTAATAGATTCAATCATTAATCTTTAATAATGCAGGAAACGAACTTATATCAGAGCTTAAAATTGTTAATATAATGATAACTTATAATATAAAAATGTTTCAGCAGCACAACAAATTAACAATGAAATAAGTTTTATGTGACTAGGTCCATACCGTGATTTTAATCAATCCAGCAGTGTACAAGGCAAGAGAATCTTGAGCCGACTCATAATCCATCAGTGTGAATTATTCGTGAAAGGTAAAATGAAACTGTGTGAATTTTATTCCGCGCGAATAAAACTAATGCATAAACTACCGGTGTAACTAAAGCTGCCAAAAAATTGTAGTTCGTAATTCAATTGACTTCGATTCGAAATTAGTTTGTCCTTAAACAAATCAAATTAATTCGGTTTGAATCTTATTCAAACTCAAACTCAAACTAAAATTTGATTCGGTTAGATTCGTTTGCAGCCCTAGGACTCCCGTCTCACTTTTTACACCTTATTAACTTTTTACACCTTTTAATAAGAATTATCGGTCCGTTTTAATAACTCTAGTACTAACCGAAATCAGAAGAGATGTCAATTTTCCAAAGTTAGTCTGATATATCATATATGGATGTTGCGGATTTGACTCTGGTCAATATAGCAACCACGATCTATACAAAAATAAGAAGCGGCAATACTTGACTTGACTCTGGTCAATAAAGCTTGGCTGACAGATGGATTAGACTCAATTTTTTAAATTCATTATTTCATCTCAAATTGCTTTAACTTGAGATTAAAAAGTGAGCTTTAAGTTCATAATATCATTATTCAATGGTTGATCGATGTTACTAAATATAACAAAATGACTAATAGAAAATATTCAATATAATTATATATATATAAGTTTGGCTAATTTGCTATCGATAGCACTTCGACCTAAGTACTTACGGAGTCAAATTTTAGTATTTGATGTTCAAACAACAAATTCAAACCATTAGATGTTCAATCTATATTAAAATGTGCTTGGAGACCAAATTATACATTTTTTGAAATTTTTTTACTATTTATTAAGTTGGTTTGAAAACCGCTGTTTTTATTAAATTTCTGCAGCATTGAAAAACAACGGTTTTCAAACCAGCTTAATAAATAGTACAAAAATTCCAAAAAATGTAAAATTTGGTCTCCAAGCACATTTTAATATAGATTGAACAACTAACAATTTGGATTTGTTGTTTGAACATCAAATACTAAAATTTAACCCCGTAACCACTTAAGTCAAAGTGCTACCGGTAACAATTTAGCCATACTCTATATAAAATATGGACTTCTTAAATAAGACAACTTAAGAGAAAAAAAAACTCTCCTAATTAAGATAAACTATTAAAAACATCAAGATAAAATTTCTCAGAAAATAACTTTCAACAAATAAAATATTTTGAAAATATAGTACATCAGACATTATTAGCTTTTGTAACCCTGAGCGCGTGAAGCCTTTAATTGAAAAAGCAGTAGTTGCTTGTGGTAGAAGAAAAACACTATTCTAGATCAGGAACAAACCAAGTAGAAGGAAGCATGAAAGGACACCATAACTTTTCTGTTTTGCCATCCTCAATGTTATATCTATAAGGAATATTGTCTTCTGGATCTAGGAAATAAATGCAATTGCCTCTTTGTCCTGAAAAAGATTTAGAACTGATGGAGAATCCATTTGTGTCATCCAAGAATAGCATTTGGTCTCCAATATTACTTATCTTGACCCAACAAATAGGACAATTTATTCCATCAAATTCAAGTTTGTATATTCGAAAGATCGTTTTCTCAAAATCATTCCACTCAAATGATAAAGACACTCTCAAAATTTCTCCAGCGGACTCAACTAAGTAGATAGTGGGCAAACATGGTGGTATCTCATCTTCAGGAGGTGGTATCTTATGTAATTCCTTTTTTGTGGAAGCATCAAACACATGTGTAGAAATACCTCCATCGGATGAAAATAACATCCCTTTAAAATAACAGACAGAATCATAGATAGGTCCTTCCTTTGATACAATCCAATCATTGTTGTCTCGATCATAGAATGCCCATGAACCATTCTCCATTTTAATGTTTTGATCAATAACAATAACATTTCGATTGCGAGTTGGATTGGTACCGGTCCAAACTAGGTAAGGCCACAAAAAATACGAGGAAGGTAAGCGGATTTCTTCATTGGTGAGTGGATTGAATAGTAAATAAGAGTTGTGCTCTCTTATAAAAATACAACCATGACCTATTCCCATGATGTTTTTTCTATGGTAAGCTTGTTTTCTGAATATAGTACCAATTTCGCCAGAAAAAAGAGAATAGAAACTTGACCTATGAAGTGATTTTTGTATGGGACCATTGGCCCTTTCATCTTCGATGAGCCAGGGGAATTGCGGGGGACGGTCAGAGAGAGGTGCAGATGAGAACCATGGTTTGCAAACGACACGAAATTTAACAAAATCAGAGAGTTTGTAAAACTTCTTAGAGACGAGATTGATGAGTTCCTGAGGAAGATCGGACCAATTTCTTTCGTCACACATTATTTCTTCTCTCCAAGTAAATAATGGTTTACCAAAAATTCTATTACTTTTTTCTCCACTTAAAGGTACTAAAGAAAATAATGTTTGCTATTAATAATACCGGATTAATTATTTTTATGGCTAAAGAAAAAAAATGTACTAAAGATAGCGACGTGAATCTGCTATTTTTGTTGGAAATCTCGGATTAGCTGCTTATTTTTCTTAGTAATTGTTTATTTTTTGTTCTAAAATTATATGTGAAATCTAACAATACTCTTTATTTAACATTGCATTTTAATAACTTTAACTACGTACCAACAAAACAAAACGCATATATAAACTTCTATTTTAAATTCTTATTCTCAATTCACTTGCTCCTATATATTGTCAGTCAAAAAGTGTCAATCATATATATACCCTATTGTAATATCCTGTACAAATATAAATAATAACACAAAATCATGCACTTGATCCAAGAAAAAAAAAACTTGTAGTTCATGAAATTTTGGGATAAACTATTACTTGCCTCTCAATATTACACTCTTAATGTCAATCCTGTAGAAATGTACATTTTATTTTAAATTCTAGTTCTTAATTAATTTACTCTAATATCAACTAAAAAGTGCCATAAGCAAACGAACTATCACTTATATCTCAATCTGACACTGTAATGTAATTAATATCATGTAGAAATATAAATATTAACAGAAAATCATTCACTTAATCCAAAACACAAATACTTGAAGAAATTTTGTGATAAATTTGAGACGTCTGACAAGCAAGAAATGAAAGGGTGAAGGAGAAAGAGATAATTAAGGTAAAAAAAAAAGGGTATATTGCTGTCATTACGAACCCTTACCTGGTCACCAAATGAGAACTGTTGAAATAAACAAGGAAAAATCGATTGCATGAAGGATAAAACTTGAGCATATACTATATATATTTCAACAATTCAACTGACGTCTCTACATTAGCAATTCCAAAATTAATTGGATATATTTACTGAGGAGCTAAAAGAAAAATCTAAAGCTAAAGTTTAAAGAAAGAAATTATTGACAATTGTTCAATCTGCCTTTATTTCAATTCCAAAATTGGATATATTTCCAGAATTTAGCCTTCATTCATCTCAGGTTGGGTTCTAACTGATGATGCGGCTTTCCTGCAACTTGTCCAAGAAAAGAATGACGACACTGGTGTCATCAACATAGAGTGCCGTATCATAAAGCTGAACAAGTTCAACATGCCTCGTTTCTCCGTATTGTGTCTGTAATTTGTGTTCCAACACCCTACACAGTAGCCTCTTAGCTGCAGACTTTATAAAATAAATATTCATCAATAGGTTAGGTGATAAATGAGCTAAATATGGTTAAATAATTAAAATAATTACTTTGCTTAAATTGGACTTTGATAATCTGAAAGAATAAATAAAATAATTACTTCGCTTTTCATGAAATTAAGCAGGCTGTAGTTGGAAACCTAGCTCGGTTCATATCCAGATGGCGGCAAGCAGTGATAAGTATAACTGGACCAGAATTTTACCGGTGCAATACGAAAATTCCAACACAATACATAACATACCAGGATAGACAACTCAATTCTAACTCTAGTATATAAACTTATAAAGCCCATTAAAGCTTAACATTTCTTACCAATCTCAAGTCATATATATTAAAAGTAGTTCTTTTCTCTACTGGTATATACCCCGAAAGTACAGAAAACCAAAAACAATAAATTAAAAAAAAAAAAAATTAAGAGCGAGGAAGTAAGGACTGCTGGCACTTACATTGCGATTGTTCCAGAGGTCATTCACAATATTAGCAGCATCTTCATTGCTTATGTGATCCCAGAACCCGTGTGAGGCAAAAATGACAAATCTGTCGTTAGGACCAAGTGGGTATGTTTCAATCGTTGGTTCAGCCTTCAAAAAAGGCTGGACAATCAGGTCGGATTGTCTGTACTTATCAGGTAGCGGCGCCTTGTTGAATTCATTATGTTTCAGATACACATCTCCAATTGCCCTAGTCACCTGAATTTTTTTTTAATGATAAACGAGAACTTTTATAAAATCATGGTTGATGCTGGCCTGTATTTTTGTAAAAACATGCTTAATTGGGGTTTAGACTAAAGTGGTAAGAGTAACAATTTTTATTACAGGCTTTTGCCTTTTTTAGGAAGAGTGCAAAACAAAGCGCAGTCATGTTGAAATAGAAGATAGTTTGACAACCATCAACAGTGCCACTTTAAACCACAATCACAATTCAAGTACCACAATTGTGCAAAACAAACCAGTCCAGTAACCTACTAGTTGGATCCTGTACAAATACAAGCTATGCGAATCACTGGTACTGAACAATTGATTGCCTGTCAAGAGAAACGGGCTGTCAGTACTGACTTAGTTACACATCAGTCACTGGTCACAGAAAATTAACACTAGAAAAAGAGAAACTAAAAAAAAAATTCAATGAATATAAATATAGAAACTAATTACCTTTAGTAACCCTCTGAGACATAAAGATCCATTGTCACGTTTGAAGAGTCTAGTATGGGGAGGATGCTCCAGATGAACCTCCTTCCTTCTTTCTCTATCTCTAGTACTGTGATCAACTGACAGCGGAATCACCTCGATATTACCCCCAGTCGGCCATCTCGCCAGAACTGCACGAGAGTCACCAGCATTCGCAACATAGAGAACATTATTGTGCACGACCCCAACCAAACAACACGACCCCATTGCCGCCAGACATGGTTCTTGGTGCCAATTACATCTCACATGATCCAGGAATGTTTCCTCGGTTTTCTGATACGCCTCCTTAATTACTGTTTGATTCACGCCATCGTCAGAGTGATTTGCAATAGCATCTGCAGTTAAAAAGAAATGATAAATTAGCCCATGCATGTTAGCAAATTGAAAGATCAAGGTTTTTTTGTACTATTCTTTTTCCATTTCCTTTGAGAAAAGTGTTAAAGCTGCCAGAAAGAAACAGAAACAGAAACAGAAACAGAACAGAGTTCAAAGTCATATTTTAAGGATGTATACTGTCAAAATAAAAATTAAATTCTATCACATGTTTAATTATTCACCATTGCACAGCAGATCAAAGATAAAATAACCAATCAATCTTTTCAACATGGGCAACTTGTTTGTTCAAGAAACACAAGAAGTCAAAATGAACGTAACTGAGGTCTCACTAAGTAGAAGTAGAACAAATTAAATCAGATGTGGAGTTCTTGGGAAAGTGTTTTTGCTAATTACCTGACAACTTAACATTAAAGAAAACAGATTAGATGATCGATAATGATATTCCAAGAACCGTACATGGCTGCCAAGAATTTTGTTACAACAAATTAAATTGGACAAATTAAATACAAGATTCCAAGTTTCCAACAGAGGAGTAAACTGTAATTAAAGCAGAACAGAACCAAATTTTACTTGAAAAGCTAGCTAGCTACTCACCCTTGAAATTGTGAAAGAAATGCTCAAGGACGAACTGAGAGCACGCGTCTCCACGATGGCCGTCATAGACGCCGATGAACACCCCGCGGGGCCCATTAACCGAATTTGCCAGAAGCCCAGACACCAGCTGGCAGCGATCCCCGTTGGGTACGTTACCTTGCACTGCGGCCATTGAAAATTGGCCATACATGTGACGGGCCAGCGCCTTCTGCCAAGTGTAATAACGCTCGTCAGCGGTTCCATTAAAACTTACAATCGACGTCTCCAGGTTCGGTTTCAAGAAGCGATGGAGAAAACCTTGAAGCGACGGAGAAAGCCGAACCGTATCAAACGGAGAAAGCATTGTATGAACAAGCGACGGAGAAAGCCGAACGCCATGTGCGTGCAAATGGATAGGTGTTTATTGAGCAAGAATGAATCGGAGAGAAGAGAATAGGAGATGGTATGCAATGAGGTTTTTAGGTTCTTGCGTTGCGTGGGATTTTGGAAGTAGAAAAACAACTGATTTTAATTTTTTATGTCTTTGGGCTGGTCACTGGGAATCCGAGGTGGACAGATGGTAAATTTATCTAACGAAGAGAAGGAAAGGAGAGCGGGATTTGAAATGAGAATGGAGAGGGCGGTTCCTTCATTTAGGTGGGGTCCGCTGATCAGTGGGTAGTCGAGAGTTCAAGTGAGAGGTGGATTTGATATTTTCATCTGTCGTAGAAATAGAAAGAGAGAGATGGAGAGGGTAAGGCTGGGGTTGTGTGGCCGTTTGTGTGTCAGATAATATTATTCTTTAACAATTTCATTTCTTTATAAATAAACGTTTCAATTCCAATTGAACTTATGGTTGCGAGTCTTTAAAGTTTTTAGTCTCAGAAGAGAGTTGTTTTAATTCAAATTTACATCTTAATTTATCTTTAGATAAAAAAAAAATCAATTTGTCAAAAAAATTGTTTCCTAGATAGTTAAAAATCATATAAAAGTTCGGAATTTAACAGAATTATTAAAAATAATTGCTAGTTAGGAAAAAAAAAAAAACCTCTTTCATTCTGGCAAGTTTGATCTGATTCAAATGCTATAGTCCGATTGGACCCATAGACTTTTATTTTTATGCTATTATATTATGATTGAAGTGTAGGTTGGAATTTCATAAAACTAATATATAGTGGACAATCCATGATTTATTATGTAAAATTCATATAAATTGAAAGAATTCATTTAAAATTACATCTCAATTTCTTTATTATGTAAAATTCAAAAATTCATATAGATTCGCTCCTTTTGAGTTTCCTTATATTAAAATTCATGATTTATTATGTAAATTTTATCATGAATTTTATTTCATGATACACCACTATCTATTATTAGAGACTTTCAAGAAATTAATATAGTAAACTTTCATGAATTTTATGGTATTATTCTCGTCAAATTTTCAAGAAATTAGTATTAGTTAATTCCTTAGATCTCAAATTATTTGGGATCCAACAACAGTTAATTTTAAAATCCGCATATCTATACGACAAGCAGTAAGGTTTCACATGCATGAACATAACTGAATTTTAAAATTGTCTGCTACCAAAATTAATTTTGAACTAATTATATCGAATATTTTCTATTAGTCATTTTGTTATATTTAGTAACGTGGATCAAATTCAAACATTGAATTAATTAATATGCATAAAATTGAATAACTGTATTATGAACTTAAGCTCGCTTTTTAATCTCAAGTTAAAACAATATGTCATTGTCAGCCAAGCTTTATTGACCAGAGCCAAGTCAAGTATTATTATATTGCTTTTGATTTTTGCAGAACCTCTAATTGAATACAAAAGATTTGAAGTAAAACTAATTATTTTGAAGTATATCAATATTTGTTTAAAAACATGCAATTCTTATTAAAAAAATTATATAAATTGTATGTTTGCATGTATATGATTTTCAATAAATCTACAAAAAGTAAATCCAGAATTGTATGTAAATTGCATGCATATGCATTTTTTTGTTTAAAAATTAATTTTGTTTTTTTGTAAAGTTTATTTGTTTACAAAAAAAATGCATGTACATGCAAAATTAATTTTTTAAACAAATTGTATATACACCCAAAAAGTAAATCCAGAATTGTATATGTTTTTTTTTTTGTAAAGTTTATTTATTTTCAACAAAATTAATTTTTGTAAATAAAAAAAATGCATATACATGCAATTTACTTACAATTATGGGTTTACTTTTTTTAGATTTATTGAAAATCATATACATGCAATTTATTTACATGCATTTATTTTGGGATTATATACATTCAATTCTTATTAAAAAAAATTTATATAAATTGTATGTTTTGATTAATATTTTTTGGCAAATGTAGTATGCCTAGAGTTAGACGGTGGGGAGTACGAGCTGAGCCTGGAGAGGGTGCAGATGCTGTGGATCCGAGTGGAGCTGGCACGTCCTCGGTAGATCCGAGTGGAGCTGGCACGTCCTCGGTGGATCCGACTGGAGAGGGCCCATCGTCGTATGATGATACGACTGGCAGGGGTTTTGAGGATCCGACTGGAGCGGATCCGTCATCTCAGGCCGATTTTCCAGATGGTGTGCATGATCCTGACACATTTAGTCCTCTTCTATGGACCCATCATGTTAAGCACCGCGTCTCATTGGCATCTCTTGAGGTACGTGATTTTTATACTTAAAAAAAATGACATTCTGTTGAGTTACTAAAAAAATGGCACGATTTGAGTATGACAAATTGATAATAAATACAGGATGATGTCATGCTTACGGTGAGGCATGGCGAAGGATGATGTCATGCTTACCGCTATGAGAGGAGTTGGACACAGCTTGGCGTGCATGGCGAAGGATGCTTGGAGATATATAGGATGCCAGATGCTCGAGCACACTGCACCAATAGTGGAGACAGGCAGTTTTGAAGGCCGTTGTCACACCCCGCGGCCACGGGATGCGACAGTCCCCCGCCGTAAGCATACAACGCCGTGTATACTTACAAGGGTATTCAAATTTTACTCAACAATTCAACAGATAATAATATAAACTAAGTTTATATATACACAAATCAGAGTACACAGTCTGGTCAGAATATAATATAACATAAGTATCTCATCCGGATACCAACCATGAGGCCTACCCTAAAACTATACACTCAAAATATATCTAGGGTCATGAGATGGTAAGCTACTATGGCCTACTACTCGCGTGCCTCTCCGGAATCAGTCGCACCAGTACCTGTAAAATAACTGGGAGGGTGGGGGTGAGAATAAATTCTCAGTGCGAAATTTGCCACAGTTCAGATTATTGGACTTGCAATCAGACTCTATATTCAAAAATGAAACCCAAACAATAACAGTTCAAACAGATATATACAAACATAAATAACAGAATGCCAATGCTCGACAACAATTTGATCAACCTGAAACACAGTTTACGGAATTTCCAAGATGAATTTCAAACACAACATATATTTTGGCTTAACTCAATTCAATAGGGCTTGTAGCAATTACAGATGTTCTTTCGAGCTGAACCATTATCAAACCCACATCTGTAGGGTTACTGACACCTACAGATGGCCAACCGCTGGACCCTTTATCTGACACCCATCTGCAATCGCTTGGCTTAACAGTTTATTAAGGTCTGGTTCGAATCATATAAATAAAATCCTCTTTGGAATCATTCCAATAGTCGTAATATTCAATTGACCTTCCAAATGCATTAACACGTAGGAGAATGCCACCGAGCCATAGACGTTACACACTAGTCACCCACGATTTCCAAACACACATCTCATAACATAATCACCCTCCCTCGTCCCAACCGGTACTGGGAATATCGAGGGTCGTTCACCTAAGGCCATTTAGGATCCTGGGAATCCAAGCCAGCATACAGCCCGACTTGGCAAATTCATTGGATCCAAGTGCTTAACTTCGTAAATCCATTCACAAACATATTCAATCAAATCGTGGTGACTTTCAATCAAATCAGATCATAATAGATCGACACAACCTACAACCATACCAGCATGCAAATCACTCAAGTCACATCAATTCGAGTTTAATTTGATTTTAGCTATGCAAATGCTTTACACAATTCAATAATGCAATCAATGATATTCAACATGACAAAAAGAAAACACAGTTTAATTCCTGAAAATAAAGTATCAAACAAGTCCAAGAATCCTGCACCTTATTATGACGAGCGTACCACTTAGTTACGGATCAGGCGTCTCGAATTGCCTCGCTAATTCTTGCTCGACCGAGCCTACACCTATATTATACGTATACTTGGTTTAATTCGGGTTCAGTGGTCTATACGTTTACTTTAGTTTACCAATGGTTCATACAGTCCTAATTCAATTCTTTTCGGTTCCTTCTTTCTTATTAAAAATCTCATATAACGGTGCACAATTGCATCTAGGCCCTCTAGCCATATACCATTTCACTTTGGTAACAATCAATCACCGTTTCACTACTTTGGTTCTCGGATCAATTCAATTTACCAATTGGTTAAACCCTAATTTGGTCAAAACCTCAAATTAACCGTTAAACGTTCTAAAAATTCAAGATCAGGAAGCAACCCTACCGATTACAAGTCTAATTGGTTGGGTTAAACAAATCAAATCACAATTATGTCAACTTTCAGTTTTGGCACGAAACCCTAGAAATCAGAATTCACAAATCGGAAGAAATCGGGAAAAAGATTGATAAATAAACAAACAAGGAGTGTAGAGGAACTAGTCCTCGAGCAATTCGAACACAAATCTCGAGTTTAAAACAAAAATATGAGAAATCGAGAAAATTCGAGGTTTAGAAAGAGAAAAGGAGAGAAAAGAATACCGAATCAGGGAGTTGGGAGAGATTCACGGGCGCTTACTCGGTTCCAGTTTCGATTTCTCGTAACAATCGGGGGTTTGAGCTAGACGGGAAACTCTCTCGCTCTTTTTCTTCTCTCTTGGCAGAAATTTCACTTAAAATGATAAAGGAATGAAGTGGGAGAGAGAGAGAGAGCAGGAATTATGCAAATATGCCCTTGGAATCACCCAGTGCGGATCACTCACCCGCACTGGATTTCAGTGCGGACGCACTCGGCAGTTTGTAGGTCCTTCCAGCACTTTCCAGTGCAAAAATCGGTGTCGGTGCGGGTCCTCCACCCGCAGTGCGGGTCACTTCACCCGCACTCAGCACTTAGTCAGTTTCCAGCATGAATTTTAACACAGAAATCACCCACAGTGCGGGTGGCTTCACCCGCAGTCAGAACTTAGTAGATTTTTGGAATGAATTTTAACACGGAAATAACCCGCAGTCAGAACTTAGTAGATTTTTGGAATGAATTTTAACACGGAAATCACCCGCAGTGCGGGTGGCTTCACTCGCAGTCAGAACTTAGTAGATTTTTGGAATGAATTTTAACACAGAAATCACCCGCAGTGCGGGTCACTTCACCCGCACTCAGAACTTAGTAGATTTTTGGCAGAATTTCAGAAAAAGTCCGAGCGTAATGCGGACGCACTGACGCGCAGTGCGGGTGGCCTCACCCGCACTCAATACTTAGCCAATTTCAGTTCAACACAGAAAATCATGAGTGCGGCCGCACCCACCCGCAGTGCGGGTGGCCTCACCCGCACTCACAGAAATTTCAAAAGCAATTTAAGGAAAACAGAAGTCAGTGCGGGTCAGTCACCCGCAGTCACCACCAGTGCTGACGCAGTGAGCCTGTAAAGTCTCAAATTCTCGAAATTTCGACGTGGTTTCGATTCACACTTAACTTACTTAATTAGAGGAACCTAAATTAAGGTTTTAACTTCCATTTTGTTAGCACAATTAACTTGATTATTGCTTTTAATTCATTTGAATTTAATTGTAAAAATTTCGTAACGTAACAGCCGCCTCGTTGGCATGCTGCGCGATGCTGGGGAGAACATCAATTGGCGGGAGATAAAGTCTGCACCGCGAAATCCAGATTATCAACGAGTCCCTGTCTACGGCGATGAGATGCCGCAAGCTCCTGTAGGTAATTACAAGTTAATATTAAAAGTACGACACACACAATATTCTTATTTTCGTTGAATTGTTCGTTCTAACTCAGTTAACTTCCAATTATGCAGGTGATGACTCAGGTTGGGCGTTCCACGACTGGGTGTTGAATACCCAAGGATGGGATGCTTATAAAAATAAATACGGAGTTGCAGTAGAGCTTGGCACGGTCAGTCGCCAATTATACCATTATTTGTTGCAGAGTTCTTTGTATGTAGCAAAACTAACATTATTTTAATCTAGGATGGAGCACCTCGTTGGAATGCCGATCCCATATTTAGCATAAATGAGCTGGACCCGGCAGATACAGATGCAGAGGCGTATGGCTCCCACAGACCACGATATGGAGTGGAGATGGAGCATGACTTTGAGGCTGGTGGGAGTTCATCTCAGACTGCAGATGGCTTTGTCTCTGCATTATTTGGCGCACCGCCTCCTTCCACGTATCCTGCAAGTTGGGAGCAAGATCAATGGGAGCTGCGTACACAGCCCGCCAATGCAGAGTCAGCTGTTGGATTTGATCCATGGGCAGCCATGACAGGTACGCAGCACATGTATACGGGGGACGAGGATGAGGATATGGGAGACGATGAGGAGGATTTGGGAGAGGATGTATTACGAGATGTGAGTCCGCAGAGGCGCGTGCAGCCGCACAGGCATGGCAAGGGCATAGCGGCTCCTAGGTTGTCTCTATCCGGAAGGAGACGAAGATGATCATTGTAGAGTTTTTGTTTATTGTGATATATTTCTGACTGTAGTATTTTGACTATGGGACTGCTGTATTATGTTGACATTACGGTTTTTTACTTTATGTTCATGTTGGTATTATGTTGTTTGCACTTTACATTTCTTTATTATAACACAGTTTAACAATACAATTAAAGTTCAACAATACAATTAAAGTTCAACAATATAATTAAAAGCTTAACAGTATACTTCAAGTAATTACATTCAAACTAAAAAATTATATTCAAGTAATTACAATTTCTTCACTATTTGCGACCCACACTCCTAGCAGACCGCCTGTGACAGGGGCGGTTTGCTAGGGTCCTGACCGCCTGGGCCACGGGCAGTCCACTAGGGATGTCTATTTATTCATTTTTTCTCTCTCTCTTCTCACTCCAATATCAGTCAACCTCCCACCTTAAAGGCAGAGAGAAGGGAGAAAGCGCTCAAGGCGATTTCGGGCGATTTTCTGGGCGACTACAGCTACAGGTAATTTAAATATTTTTTTAATTATTTTGTAAATATTTTTTGTAATTATTTTTTAAATATTTCTTTTAATTATTTTTAAAATATTTATGTCAATTATTTTTTAAATATTTTCTAATTATTTTCTAATTAGTCGTTGATTACTGTACAGTTAGTATTTAATTACGCACATAATTAGCCTTCCTAATCAATTGCTGTCACTTGAAACCCTAGTTATAATGGCACCCAAAGTTGGAAAAAATAGAGGAAAAACTGAAACCGAACGCGAAGCAAAAAGAGCACTCATTAATAATTTTTGGACGGCTGAAGCCTACACGATGAGGAATTTGGAAAGATTATTTTCACCCAAAAATAATGAAGAATTTCTGAGCACTCTTGATCCATCAATTAGAAAAATGCTGATGGAAGGCTGGGTGGACAGGGTCCCTCCACCTGGATGGGGACAGTGCTGCTTATGTGAGCTGAAGGGAGATATGGTGGATATGTTCTTCTGTTATAAATGTGGCAAAGCTGTTCATCCTAATTGCATGGACCCGCATGCAGATCTGCTGAATGACGCTCGTCTCACTACGTGGGAGTGTCCTGCGTGCGTCCGTCGGGCTGAGGAAAAAAAGGGAGCAAGCTCCTCATCTCGTAAGGCTTAGACCCCAATTGTATGTTGTTGTAGTATTTTATGTTTTAACTGTAACGGTTTGTATAATTGCTATTTGAACTGGTTGTTGCTATATGAATTTTATGTTACCTTATTCTATGGTTGTCAAATTACCCATTAAGATGTGCGGTCCAGATTAATCTGTTTTTCTTCACAAAATTCTTCAAATCAAAATACTAAGATCTATATTAAAAAATAAAAAAAAAAACCATGGGGCGCCCTGGGGGCTGGCGCCTCACTTGCTTATGGGGCGCCCTAGGGCCTGGCGCCTCACTGGGTATTTTGGGCCGCCCTGGGCCCAGGCGGTCAGGGCATTTTTAAAAAAAAAATTGGGAGCAGGAGCATTTTTAAAATTTTGATTTGTTTTAGAGATATTAATAAAAATGGCCTCAAGAATTGGGAACATATAAGCAGGGGAAATTTCATCTATACCCCTACAAATTTTGGAAATTTAGTATTTCTTCCTTGAAAATATAAAATGTAAGTAAAACCACCATCGATCATCGTCCCGAAATAGATTGTTATTTCCTAAAAAGTAATAATTATGCTTTCTATTTTAGGCGGCGCCTTTGAGCAGATTGGGTCTTTCAGATCACTGTGTAGTTTGTGATCTTTCAAATCACTTTTTGTGCAAGATTGGAGGTGAACAGATGGTAAATATTGAACCCGTATCCTCTCAGGTATTGCACAATTATTGCAGAGGATGACTTACTTAACGGTTTGAGATTAAATCTCAACCGGCTTGGGATTCGGGTCACTGTAGGGGGCCCCATTTTTGGGCTTTGAGATTCGTGCCAAGTTAAAAAGTACGGTTCAGATCTAGTAATTGTAAAAGATTCCCTTATCAGGTATTGGAGAGGATATATTTTCGTAAATATTGGGGGTTTAAACATTCCTCGGAAATGAAAAAGAGGTTCTTCAATTTATTGAGGCTTAAAGTATCCGGGTTGATGCAAACGGAGGGAATTATAAATTTTCCGCTCAATGGAATAGCGAAGAGAGCGGGATTTGAAATGAGAATGGAGAGGGCTGTTTCTGGCCAGTGGGTAGACGAGAGGAGTTCAAGTGGGAGGTGGATTTGATATTTTCATCTGTCGTAGAAATAAAAGGAGAGAGATGGAGAGGGTAAGGCTGGGGTTGTGTGGCCGTTTGTGTGTCAGACAATTTTATTTTTATAACAATTTCATTTCTTTATAAATAAAAGTTTCAATTTCAGTTGAACTTACGGTTTTGAGTCTTTGAAGTTTTCTATTTTAGGAACGATTTATTTTAATTCAAATTTGCATTTCAATATATCTTTAGATTGTTGAATTTTTTTTGTTTATAGTTAGTTAAAAATTGTTCAAAAGTTCGGAATATAACATAATTATTAAAAATAAGTGCAAGTTATGGGAGACAAATTGAGGGACTCAGAGGATTATATTGCAGACGGATCAGATTTATATATTTGTGTCCGAAAATTAGATACAGATATTCGTACGGATATGATTTTAATTTAATTATTGTATTCAAATTATAAGTATATATCATATAGTTTAATATATATTATGAAAAAAATTATGTTATTCACTATAATTATAAAACGGATATCTGATTTATTTCCGTTAATATTTAATCTATATTTGTATTTGTTTAATATCATATCCGTAAAAAATAAAAATAAATATGAGTAGTTTTATTACTATTTGATCCGTTTCCATGCTACAAGTCATGGACTGTATTGGCTTATCAGGAAAAGTCACATTGATGATATACTAGTCTATACATGTACCAGTATTGTATGATTACAAAAGATAAAAAATATAATACAACAAAAGCTACAGACCCACCAAGCTGCCCTCAGTTGTGTAACAAAGACTCAAAAACATATAATTGTGCACAGAAAGGCATCGATTGAAATTACAAGCTAGTTAATTAAATTACAACTAATAGTCAGATAAAGAAATGCACATACAAGTCATAATATATTTACAAGTTAATTATATTACAACGTAGTCAACACTCTTGTTCAAGATAATATCTCAAGAATTAACATATTTTTGTCCGATGAAAAAGGGTCTCTAAGAGTCAATGCTCTCTTTAATTTCAAGATTATTAATTGGTCTTGGATTTTGCAAGATCTTTTTAATTGTTTTCTTTGCTCTACAATAAAGCATCGAAAAAAAAGAAAAATAGAAAACGCTGAACAATAAAAACTGGTTATATACAAGCCAGTACATACCATTCCACGATCCATACATACTTGAAACTGCATAAGACATTTCTTAACTTCAACAAGTAAGAGCCACCTCTGACGCCTTGCTATTACGCCTCTTCCCTCTGGCCCCTTGTCCTGCCCCCGTTCTCCATTAACTTTTGGTCTATTCAGCTCAGCTGAATTAGCTGACATAACCAATGAGTCCGGATATCATGTTAATTTATTTTACAATTTTTGTTTAAATTTTCATTATTAAATTACGGAAAATATTTAGTTAACAAAATGACCCACGTCTCCAATACACCAATATGTCCAGATCCAGGATGGTTTCAAACCACATTCCATTGTACGTACATGATGGCAATGATACGGCCTTGGTTATGTTGAGCATTATTTTAGTTGAAGTGACCCTATTATGTTGAGCATCTAGATCTACCATATCAGGGGTGGAACCAGACTTTTAAACTGTGGAGATTAAACGTGAATGGAAGAATCAATCATATATAATTTTCATACTAGCTAAGAATGAGAATCAATTTTATGTATTTGTGATATTTTACTATAAATTATATGAAAAATCATATATAAATACAAAAAATAAAGATCAATTTACCCTATTTATTAAACCTACATCCGCTTCTATACCAAATCGATCAGCAGATTCAATTTCTTACGGAAAATTATTTAAGGTAATGCGGAAATAAATTATAAAATTGTATTGTATGATACATAAATGACAAGCTCTATAAATATTTATTTTTTATTGATTAATATGATCGCTTGGCAATCAGATAAACTTATCTATGGAATTTTATAATCTTTGAAAAAAATAATGATTTTGTATCCATCTAAAAGTATAGTAAAAAAAAAATAGTCTTCAAGTATATTTAAATATAGAAAACATGTTGAGCAGTTCAGATTGACTTCTTAATAAAATAAAAAACAATGAGATATTTTTACCCTGCTCAGTACTCAATAAAATATGGACTTCTTAAATAATACAACTTAAGAAAAAAAAAACTCTGCTAATTAAGATAAACTAAAAAAAAAACATAAAAAAAAATTCTCAGAAAATGACTTTCAACGAATAAAGTAATTTGAAAATACAGTACATCAGACATTATTAGCTTTTGCAACCCTGAGTGCGTGAAGCCTTTAATTGAAAAAACAACAGTGGCTTATGGTAGAAGAAAGACACTATTCTAGATCAGGAACAAACCAAGTAGAAGGAAGAACAAAAGGACACCATAATTTTTCTGTTTTGCCATCCTCAATGTTATATCTATAAGCAATATTGTCTTCTGGATCTAGGAAATAGATGCAATTGCCTCTTTGTCCTGGAAAAGATTTAGAACTGATGGAGAATCCATTCGTAGAATCCAAGAATAGCATTTGGTCTCCAATATTACTTATCTTGACCCAACAAATAGGACAATTTATTCCATCAAATTCAAGTTTGTATATTCGAAAGATCGTTTTCTCAAAATTATTCCACTCGAATGTTAAAGACACTCTCAAAATTTCTCCAGCAGACTCAACTAAGTAGATAGCGGGCAAACATGGTGGTATCTCATCTTCAGGAGGTGGTATCTTATATAATTTCTTTTTTGTGGAAGTATCAAACACATGTGTAGAAATACCTCCATCGGATGAAAATAACATCCCTTTAAAATAACAGACAGAATCATAGATAGGTCCTTCCTTTGATACAATCCAATCATTGTTGTCTCGATCATAGAATGCCCATGAACCATTCTCCATTTTAGTGTTCTGCTCAATAACAATAACATTTCGATTGCGAGTTGGATTGGTACCGGTCCAAACTAGGTAAGGCGACGAAAAATACAAGGAAGGTAAGCGGATTTCTTCATTGGTGAGTGGATTGAATAATAAATAAGAGTTGTGCTCTCTTATAAAAATACAACCATGACCTATTCCCATGGTGTTTTTTCTATGGTAAGCTTGTTTTTTTGCTATAGTATCAATTTCGCCAGAAAAAAAAGAATAGAAGCTTGACCCATAAATTGACTTTTTTAAGGGACCGTTGGCTCTTTCATCTTCGATGAGCCAGGGGAATTGCGGGGGACGGTCAGAGAGAGGTGCAGATGAGAACCATGGTTTGCAAACAACACGAAATTTAACAAAATCAGAGAGTTTGTAAAGCTTCTTAGAGACGAGATTGATGAGTTCCTCAGGAAGATCGGACCAATTTCTTTCGTCATACATTATTTCTTCTCTCCAAGTAAATAAGGGTTTACCAAAAATTATGTTACTTTTTTCTCTACTTAAAGGTATTAAAGGTACTAAAGAAAATAATGTTTGCTATTAATAATGCCGAATTAATTGTTTTTATGGCTAAAGAAAAAAAATGTACTAACGATAGCGACGTGAATCTGCTATTTTGGTTGTAAATCTCGGATTAGCTTCTTCTTTTTCTTAGTAATTACTTATTTATTTTTCTAAAATTATATGTGGAATCTAGCAATACTCTTTATTTAACATTGCATTTTAATAACTTTAACTACGTACCAACAAAACAAAACGTATATATAAACTTCTATGTTAAATTCTTATTCTCAATTCACTTGCTCCTATATATTGTCAGTCAAAAAGTGTCAATCATATATATACTCTATTGTAATATCCTGTACAAATATAAATATTAACACAAAATCATGCACTTGATCCAAGAAAACCAAAAAAAACAAAAAAACTTATAGTTCATGAAATTTTGGGATAAACTATTACTTGCCTCTCAATATACACTCTTAATGTAAATCCTGTAGAAATGTACATTTTATTTAAAATTCTAGTTCTCAATTAATTTACTCTAATATCAACTAAAAAGTGCCATAAGCAAACGAACTATTACTTATATCTCAATCTGACACTGTAATGTAATTAATATCATGTAGAAATATAAATATTAACAGAAAATCATTCACTTGATCCAAAACACAAATACTTGAAGAAATTTTGGGATAAATTTGAGACGTCCGACAAGCAAGAAATGAGAGGGTGAAGGAAAAAGAGATAATTAAGGTTAAAAAAAAAGTATATTGCTGTCCTTACGAACCCTTACCCTGGTCACCAAATGAGAAGACTGTTGAAAAAAACAAGAAAAAATCGATTGCATGAAGAACAAAACTTGAGCATATACTATATATATTTCAACAATTCAACTGACGTCCCTACATTAGCAATTCCAAAATTAATTGGATATATTTACTGAGGAGCTAACAGAGAAAATCTAAAGCTAAAGTTTAAAGAAAGAAAAAGAAATTATTGACAATTGTTCAATTAATCTGCCATTATTTCAATTCCAAAATTGGATATATTTCCAGAATTTAGCCTTCATTCATCTCAGGTTGGGTTCTAACTGATGATGCGGCTTTCCTGCAACTTGTCCAAGAAAAGAATGACGACACTGGTGTCATCAACATAGAGTGCCGTATCATAAAGCTGAACAAGTTCAACATGCCTCGTTTCTCCGTATTGTGTCTGTAATTTGTGTTCCAACACCCTACACAGTAGCCTCTTAGCTGCAGACTTTATAAAATAAATATTCATCAATAGGTTAGGTGATAAATGAGCTAAATATGGTTAAATAATTAAAATAATTACTTTGCTGAGTAAAAAATTGGACTTTGATAATCTGAAAGAATAAATAAAATAATTACTTCGCTTTTCATGAAATTAAGCAGGCTGTAGTTGGAAACCTAGCTCGGTTCATATCCAGATGGCGGCAAGCAGTGATAAGTATAACTGGACCAGAATTTTACCGGTGCAATACGAAAATTCCAACACAATACATAACATACCAGGATAGACAACTCAATTCTAACTCTAGTATATAAACTTATAAAGCCCATTAAAGCTTAACATTTCTTACCAATCTCAAGTCATATATATTAAAAGTAGTTCTTTTCTCTACTGGTATATACCCCGAAAGTACAGAAAACCAAAAACAATAAATTAAAAAAAAAAAAAATTAAGAGCGAGGAAGTAAGGACTGCTGGCACTTACATTGCCATTGTTCCAGAGGTCATTCACAATATTAGCAGCATCTTAATTTTTAAAAGCTTATGTGATCCCAGAACCCGTGTGAGGCAAAAATGACAAATCTGTCGTTAGGACCAAGTGGGTATGTTTCAATCGTTGGTTCAGCCTTCAAAAAAGGCTGGACAATCAGGTCGGATTGTCTGTACTTATCAGGTAGCGGCGCCTTGTTGAATTCATTATGTTTCAGATACACATCTCCAATTGCCCTAGTCACCTGAATTTTTTTTTAATGATAAACGAGAACTTTTATAAAATCATGGTTGATGCTGGCCTGTATTTTTGTAAAAACATGCTTAATTGGGGTTTAGACTAAAGTGGTAAGAGTAACAATTTTTATTACAGGCTTTTGCCTTTTTTAGGAAGAGTGCAAAACAAAGCGCAGTCATGTTGAAATAGAAGATAGTTTGACAACCATCAACAGTGCCACTTTAAACCACAATCACAATTCAAGTACCACAATTGTGCAAAACAAACCAGTCCAGTAACCTACTAGTTGGATCCTGTACAAATACAAGCTATGCGAATCACTGGTACTGAACAATTGATTGCCTGTCAAGAGAAACGGGCTGTCAGTACTGACTTAGTTACACATCAGTCACTGGTCACAGAAAATTAACACTAGAAAAAGAGAAACTAAAAAAAAAATTCAATGAATATAAATATAGAAACTAATTACCTTTAGTAACCCTCTGAGACATAAAGATCCATTGTCACGTTTGAAGAGTCTAGTATGGGGAGGATGCTCCAGATGAACCTCCTTCCTTCTTTCTCTATCTCTAGTACTGTGATCAACTGACAGCGGAATCACCTCGATATTACCCCCAGTCGGCCATCTCGCCAGAACTGCACGAGAGTCACCAGCATTCGCAACATAGAGAACATTATTGTGCACGACCCCAACCAAACAACACGACCCCATTGCCGCCAGACATGGTTCTTGGTGCCAATTACATCTCACATGATCCAGGAATGTTTCCTCGGTTTTCTGATACGCCTCCTTAATTACTGTTTGATTCACGCCATCGTCAGGGTGATTTGCAATAGCATCTGCAGTTAAAAAGAAATGATAAATTAGCCCATGCATGTTAGCAAATTGAAAGATCAAGGTTTTTTTGTACTATTCTTTTTCCATTTCCTTTGAGAAAAGTGTTAAAGCTGCCAGAAAGAAACAGAAACAGAAACAGAAACAGAAACAGAACAGAGTTCAAAGTCATATTTTAAGGATGTATACTGTCAAAATAAAAATTAAATTCTATCACATGTTTAATTATTCACCATTGCACAGCAGATCAAAGATAAAATAACCAATCAATCTTTTCAACATGGGCAACTTGTTTGTTCAAGAAACACAAGAAGTCAAAATGAACGTAACTGAGGTCTCACTAAGTAGAAGTAGAACAAATTAAATCAGATGTGGAGTTCTTGGGAAAGTGTTTTTGCTAATTACCTGACAACTTAACATTAAAGAAAACAGATTAGATGATCGATAATGATATTCCAAGAACCGTACATGGCTGCCAGAATTTTGTTACAACAAATTAAATTGGACAAATTAAATACAAGATTCCAAGTTTCCAACAGAGGAGTAAACTGTAATTAAAGCAGAACAGAACCAAATTTTACTTGAAAAGCTAGCTAGCTACTCACCCTTGAAATTGTGAAAGAAATGCTCAAGGACGAACTGAGAGCACGCGTCTCCACGATGGCCGTCATAGACGCCGATGAACACCCCGCGGGGCCCATTAACCGAATTTGCCAGAAGCCCAGACACCAGCTGGCAGCGATCCCCGTTGGGTACGTTACCTTGCACTGCGGCCATTGAAAATTGGCCATACATGTGACGGGCCAGCGCCTTCTGCCAAGTGTAATAACGCTCGTCAGCGGTTCCATTAAAACTTACAATCGACGTCTCCAGGTTCGGTTTCAAGAAGCGATGGAGAAAACCTTGAAGCGACGGTATCAAACGGAGAAAGCATTGTATGAACAAGCGACGGAGAAAGCCGAACCGTATCAAACGGAGAAAGCATTGTATGAACAAGCGACGGAGAAAGCCGAACGCCATGTGCGTGCAAATGGATAGGTGTTTATTGAGCAAGAATGAATCGGAGAGAAGAGAATAGGAGATGGTATGCAATGAGGTTTTTAGGTTCTTGCGTTGCGTGGGATTTTGGAAGTAGAAAAACAACTGATTTTAATTTTTTATGTCTTTGGGCTGGTCACTGGGAATCCGAGGTGGACAGATGGTAAATTTATGTAACGAAGAGAAGGAAAGGAGAGCGGGATTTGAAATGAGAATGGAGAGGGCGGTTCCTTCATTTAGGTGGGGTCCGCTGATCAGTGGGTAGTCGAGAGTTCAAGTGAGAGGTGGATTTGATATTTTCATCTGTCGTAGATAGGGGTGTCAATGGTACCTTTTTAGCCGTTTACCCGACCCGTATCGTATTCGATAAGGCGGGTATGGGTAAGATTTTTTTTTCGTTAGCTTATTGGGTATGGGTATGGGTAAGAATTTTTTTTCGTTAAATAAATGGGTAAGGGTATGGGTAATGACTATTTCGTATCTGTTACCCTATAGGGTAATTATAAAATCCAAATATATATTAAATTCAATTTCCAACCTACTTAAATGTATATTCAATTCAATTTCCAACCCACTTAAATGTATATTCGTATTTTTTAATTTTTATTCTTTATAAAAATTAATTTAGTTGTTAAAATGAATGAGTTTTTGATGTTTAATTTGTAAAATATAATAAAACTAATTATTATAGTAGTATTATCCGTTATTCACCCGCTACCGTTTCGTTACCCGATAATATTAACGGGTAAGGGTAGGGTAGGGTAAGATCAATTTTTAATGGGTATGGGTAGGATATGGGTAAGATCAATTTTAATGGGTATGGGTATGAAAATGTCTCCACCCGACCCGTACCGTACCCATTGACACCCCTAGTCGTAGAAATAGAAAGAGAGAGATGGAGAGGGTAAGGCTGGGGTTGTGTGGCCGTTTGTGTGCCAGATAATATTATTCTTTAACAATTTCATTTCTTTATAAATAAACGTTTCAATTCCAATTGAACTTATGGTTGCGAGTCTTTAAAGTTTTTAGTCTCAGAAGAGATTTGTTTTAATTCAAATTTACATCTTAATTTATCTTTAGATAAAAAAAAAATCAATTTCTCAAAAAAATTGTTTCATAGATAGTTAAAAATCATATAAAAGTTTGAAATTTAACAGAATTATTAAAAATAATTGCTAGTTAGGGAAAAAAAAAACCCCTCTTTGATTCTAGCAAGTTTGATCTGATTCAAATGCTAGTCTGATTGGACCCATAGACTTTTATTTTTATGCTATTATATTATGGTTGAAGTGTAAGTTGGAATTTCATAAAACTATTATATAGTGGACAATCCATGATTTATTATGTAAAATTCATATAAATTCAAAGAATTCATTTAAAATTACATCTCAATTTCTTTATTATGTAAAATTCAAAAATTCATATAGATTCGCTCCTTTTGAGTTTCCTTATATTAAAATTCATGATTTATTATGTAAATTTTATCATGAATTTTATTTCATGATACACCACTATCTATTATTAGAGACTTTCAAGAAATTAATATAGTAAACTTTCATGAATTTTATGGTATTATTCTCATCAAATTTTCAAGAAATTAGTATTAGTTAATTCCTTAGGTCTCAAATTATTTGGGATCCAACAACCGTTAATTTTAAAATCCGCATATCTATATATACGACATGCAGTAAGGTTTCACATGCATGAACATAACCGAATTTTAAAATTGTCTGCTACCAAAATTAATTTTGAACTAATTATATCGAATATTTTTTATTAGTCATTTTGTTATATTTAGTAACGTGGATCAAATTCAAACATAGAATTAATATGCATAAAATTGAATAACTGTATTATGAACTTAAGCTCGCTTTTTAATCTCAAGTTAAAACAATATGTCATTGTCAGCCAAGCTTTATTGACCAGAGCCAAGTCAAGTATTATTATATTGCTTTTGATTTTTGCAGAACTGTATGAGATGGAAGATAAAGCAAAAGGCCATAGTAGACATGGCAGCAGATCGTGGTTGCTATATATATTGACCATATTTACTCTCAGCTTTAACGTTTGCTGACTTTTTCAGGTGCACCGACTAGCACCATAAGCTGGTAGAACCTCTAATTGTTCAATTTCACCCCTGCTCCGGCAACTAAGCTCAGCGATTAGTTAAGTATAAAAATATTTTATAACTTGTATCCGAAAAATAAAAATGCATATGGATATGATTTTACCACTATCCGATCCGAAATGACAAGTTAATGTCAATCTGATTGAAATGCAATTCCGATTCGACCCACTGACTTCTAATTTTTAGTATCTAAATTCTAAAATTTATTTTGACTTCCTAATCTTATTGTTTTTATTTTGACTTCATAATTTTTAGTCATATAATATTTTATTATTATTATGAAGTTAAAGTAACATTGTCAATATTTTTCTCCACAAACATTATCAAGTGAATTTTGCTCGGTACTATGTCTGATTGTTCCTAAAAATTTGATTAGCAGCACAAACCATCTCATTAGCATTACTTTTCTTCGGTGATATTTTTGATAGAAATAATACTTTTCTTAAGAACAGAGAATGTCATACTTCTGAGTCCCTTATATTGGGTTCAAACGCCGGTCAATTTTTGTCTAGTCATAGATCTTTTCAAAATGTAATTTAAACTTAAGTTATTGCAAAGTTGACCTACATTACTCGAACTTAAACTCATTTATACCTTCAAAGCTTTGATCTTCTCTAGCATAGATGATACCTTCATAGATGTCAAAATCGGCACCTGCATATTATGATAAACTGGTACGGCACACTTAGTTCTGGATATATGATTCAAATGCTGGTCAATTTTTGTCTAGTCATGCATATATGATTCCATTTCTGCCTGCCCCAAACACCACCTAGTTGTAATTTAAGAAAACTGCACCTAGTTGTAATTTAAGAAAACTGAAGTTAACTTATAAATTACAAATTCAGAATATAGTGATTATCAACCATAATAGCTGTTCCACAAAAATGCTTCTAACAACATTCATAACTGAACAACTGGTAGTATTAGCTAAGATTGCAGTGATCCGATTTGGTTCAAGTGTGGCCGGAATACTTGTCTGTGGTAGAAGATAGAAATCAAGTGTGGCCTGATACCAATACTCATACTGATGACCTCAACTAATTAATCTCAAATAAAAAAATTTCATACTAAAAACCTATACTCATGGAAGCCTAGTCTTTCAGAAGCACCGGAAGGGGATTTTGAACTGGAGTGCTAGGATGCACGGGGAAGCGCACGGAGAAGCGCCGGGGAATCGCCTGGAGGAATCGCCAATGAGAGTTGAGGAATCGCCGTTGAGAGTTGAGAAATCGCCTGGCGATTTTGAACTGGAGGCATGCAGTGACAAAATAAATTAATTGTATAAAGGGTATATATAATTGAAAATACATAAATATATATATGGAGATAGTATAAGAATACAGTATAAATAGCATTTTTACAAATTAATCAACTTTGGAGTGGCATTTTCTCAATTTCCAAGTTTGAAGTGGCATTCTCCCAATTTCAAGGTTTTGGAGTAACATTTTCACAATTTTTCCTTGGAAATAATAGTTCAATACAAGAATTGGGAACATATAAGCAGGGGAAATTTCATCTATACCCCTACAAATTTTGGAAATTTAGTATTTCTTCCTTGAAAATATAAAATGTAAGTAAAACCACCATCGATCGTCCCGAAAAAGATTGTTATTTCCTAAAAAGTAATAATTATGCTTTCTATTTTAGGCGGCGCCTTTGAGCAGTTTGGGTCTTTCAGATCACTGTGTAGTTTGTGATTTTTCAAATCACTTTTTGTGCAAGATTCGAGGTGGACAGATGGTAAATATTGGGGGTTTAAACTTTCCTCGGAAATTAAAAAGAGGTTCTTCAATTTATTGAGGCTTAAAGTCTCCGGGTTGATGTAGAACTGGCAAAAAAGTTTGTGGCTCGTAGCTCGTTTGGTATTCGCCTGTGACTTGATCGGCAACAGCTCGTTCGTTATTGGATCAAGTTAAAATTAGCTCGCTCGCTACATACTCCAGCCATAATTACTGTGTGTTTGAGTTTGGCCTGGCTCGGCACGAGCTAGCTCGGTTGTTGACGAGCTATTTAATATATATAGTTTAATAGTTTAATCGGATCCGTTCACTTCAGATTGGGGATATTATGGTCTATAGATGTTATAGCCAATGTTATGGCAATTGCACTTTGGACTATGTTTAAATTGATTGGTAATTTTGTATGTAATATGTGTGAATTAATTATAAGAAATTAAGTTAATTTGTATGAATTCGTTTAATTTGGTATGCATTAATTTATTTTGTGAATATGTTTGTATGAATTTAGAATTTTTGATATATTTGTAGGTATGAATTTAGCTGTAAAGTTAATTTATAGTAGTTGTTTTGCTTAATTATAATATAATTAAGAGAATTCCTCAGTAATTAGTTATATAAATATTATTTTATTTTAGTCATAATTGATAAGATGTGTTATGAAAATTTAAGATATAGCAGGAAAGAAAATATACAAATTTATAAATCTGCCAAGTTAGTAACGAGCTAGCTCGACTCGCTCGGGCAAGCCACGAATCGGTCTTGAGCAATAATTTTAGTTCGGAACCTAAAATTCAAACTCGCTCGCTCAGTTTGATACACCAACAAGCCGAGTACGATTGTGACTTAGCTCTCTCTTTAACAGCTCGTGGCCACCGCCAGGTTGATGCAAACTGAAGGAATTATAAATTTCCCGCTCAATGGAATAACGAAGAGAGCGGGATTTGAAATGAGAATGGAGAGGGCGGTTCCTTCTCCAGGAAGGAAACATATAGGTGGGGTCCGCTGGCCAGTGGGTAGACGAGAGGAGTTCAAGTGGGAGGTGGATTTGATATTTTCATCTGTCGTAGAAATAAAAGGAGAGAGATGGAGAGGGTAAAGCTGGGGTTGTGTGGCCGTTTGTGTGTCAGACAATTTTATTTTTATAACAATTTCATTTCTTTATAAATAAAAGTTTCAATTTCAGTTGAACTTACGGTTTTGAGTCTTTGAAGTTTTCTATTTTAGGAACGATTTATTTTAATTCAAATTTGCATTTCAATTTATCTTTAGATTGTTGAATTTTTTTTGTTTATAGTTAGTTAAAAATTGTTCAAAAGTTCGGAATATAACATAATTATTAAAAATAAGTGCAAGTTATGGGAGACAAATTGAGGGACTCAGAGGATTATATTGCAGACGGATCAGATTTATATATTTGTGTCCAAAAATTAGATACAGATATTCGTACGGATATGATTTTAATTTAATTATTGTATTCAAATTATAAGTATATATCATATAGTTTAATATATATTATGAAAAAAATTATGTTATTCACTATAATTATAAAACGGATATCTGATTTATTTCCGTTAATATTTAATCTATATTTGTATTTGTTTAATATCATATCCGTAAAAAATAAAAATAAATATGAGTAGTTTTATTACTATTTGATCCGTTTCCACTGCTACAAGTCATGGACTGTATTGGCTTATCAGGAAAAGTCACATTGATGATATACTAGTGTATACATGTACCAGTATTGTATGATTACAAAAGATAAAAAATATAATACAACAAAAGCTACAGACCCACCAAGCTGCCCTCAGTTGTGTAACAAAGACTCAAAAACATATAATTGTGCACAGAAAGGCATCGATTGAAATTACAAGCTAGTTAATTAAATTACAACTAGTCAGAGAAAGAAATGCACATACAAGTCATAATATATTTACAAGTTAATTATATTACAACGTAGTCAACACTCTTGTTCAAGATAATATCTCAAGAATTAACATATTTTTGTCCGATGAAAAAGGGTCTCTAAGAGTCAATGCTCTCTTTAATTTCAAGATTATTAATTGGTCTTGGATTTTGCAAGATCTTTTTAATTGTTTTCTTTGCTCTACAATAAAGCATCGAAAAAAAAGAAAAATAGAAAACGCTGAACAATAAAAACTGGTTATATACAAGCCAGTACATACCATTCCACGATCCATACATACTTGAAACTGCATAAGACATTTCTTAACTTCAACAAGTAAGAGCCACCTCTGACGCCTTGCTATTACGCCTCTTCCCTCTGGCCCCTTGTCCTGCCCCCGTTCTCCATTAACTTTTGGTCTATTCAGCTCAGCTGAATCAGCTGACATAACCAATGAGTCCAGATATCATGTTAATTTATTTTACAATTTTTGTTTAAATTTTCATTATTAAATTACGGAAAATATTTAGTTAACAAAATGACCCACGTCTCCAATACACCAATATGTCCAGATCCAGGATGGTTTCATACCACATTCCATTGTACGTACATGATGGCAATGATACGGCCTTGGTTATGTTGAGCATTATTTTAGTTGAAGTGTCCCTATTATGTTGAGCATCTAGATCTACCATATCAGGGGTGGAACCAGACTTTTAAACTGTGGAGATTAAACGTGAATGGAAGAATCAATCATATATAATTTTCATACTAGCTAAGAATGAGAATCAATTTTATGTATTTGTGATATTTTACTATAAATTATATGAAAAATCATATATAAATACAAAAAATAAAGATCAATTTACCCCATTTATTAAACCTACATCCGCTTCTATACCAAATCGATCAGCAGAATCAATTTCTTACGAAAAATTATTCAAGGTAATGCGGAAATAAATTATAAAATTGTATTGTATGATACAGAAATGACAAGCTCTATAAATATTTATTTTTTATTGATTAATATGATCGCTTGGCAATCAGATAAACATATCTATGGAATTTTATAATCTTTGAAAAAAATAATGATTTTGTATCCATCTAAAAGTATAGTAAAAAAAAAATAGTCTTCAAGTATATTTAAATATAGAAAACATGTTGAGCAGTTCAGATTGACTTCTTAATAAAATAAAAAACAATGAGATATTTTTACCCTACTCAGTACTTAATAAAATATGGACTTCTTAAATAAGACAACTTAAGAAAAAAAAAACTCTCCTAGTTAAGATAAACTAAAAAAAAAACATAAAAAAAAATTCTCAGAAAATGACTTTCAACGAATAAAGTAATTTGAAAATACAGTACATCAGACATTATTAGCTTTTGCAACCCTGAGTGCGTGAAGCCTTTAATTGGAAAAACAACAGTGGCTTATGGTAGAAGAAAAACACTATTCTAGATCAGGAACAAACCAAGTAGAAGGAAGAACAAAAGGACACCATAATTTTTCTGTTTTGCCATCCTCAATGTTATATCTATAAGCAATATTGTCTTCTGGATCTAGGAAATAGATGCAATTGCCTCTTTGTCCTGGAAAAGATTTAGAACTGATGGAGAATCCATTCGTAGAATCCAAGAATAGCATTTGGTCTCCAATATTACTTATCTTGACCCAACAAATAGGACAATTTATTCCATCAAATTCAAGTTTGTATATTCGAAAGATCGTTTTCTCAAAATTATTCCACTCGAATGTTAAAGACACTCTCAAAATTTCTCCAGCAGACTCAACTAAGTAGATAGCGGGCAAACATGGTGGTATCTCATCTTCAGGAGGTGGTATCTTATATATTTCTTTTTTGTGGAAGTATCAAACACATGTGTAGAAATACCTCCATCGGATGAAAATAACATCCCTTTAAAATAACAGACAGAATCATAGATAGGTCCTTCCTTTGATACAATCCAATCATTGTTGTCTCGATCATAGAATGCCCATGAACCATTCTCCATTTTAATGTTCTGCTCAATAACAATAACATTTCGATTGCGAGTTGGATTGGTACCGGTCCAAACTAGGTAAGGCGACGAAAAATACAAGGAAGGTAAGCGGATTTCTTCATCGGTGAGTGGATTGAATAATAAATAAGAGTTGTGCTCTCTTATAAAAATAGAACCATGACCTATTCCCATGGTGTTTTTTCTATGGTAAGCTTGTTTTCTGGCTATAGTATCAATTTCGCAAGAAAAAAAAGAATAGAAGCTTGACCCATAAATTGACTTTTTTAAGGGACCGTTGGCTCTTTCATCTTCGATGAGCCAGGGGAATTGCGGGGGACGGTCAGAGAGAGGTGCAGATGAGAACCATGGTTTGCAAACAACACGAAATTTAACAAAATCAGAGAGTTTGTAAAGCTTCTTAGAGACTAGATTGATGAGTTCCTGAGGAAGATCGGACCAATCTCTTTTGTCACACATTATTTCTTCTCTCCAAGTAAATAAGGGTTTACCAAAAATTTTGTTACTTTTTTCTCTACTTAAAGGTACTAAAGAAAATAATGGTTGCTATTAATAATGCCGGATTAATTATTTTTATGGCTAAAGAAAAAAAATGTACTAACGATAGCGACGTGAATCTGCTATTTTGGTTGTAAATCTCGGATTAGCTGCTTCTTTTTCTTAGTAATTACTTATTTATTTTTCTAAAATTATATGTGGAATCTAGCATTACTCTTTATTTAACATTGCATTTTAATAACTTTAACTACGTACCAACAAAACAAAACGTATATATAAACTTCTATGTTAAATTCTTATTCTCAATTCACTTGCTCCTATATATTGTCAGTCAAAATTGTCAATCATATATATACTCTATTGTAATATCCTGTACAAATATAAATATTAACACAAAATCATGCACTTGATCCAAGAAAAAAAAAACTTATAGTTCATGAAATTTTGGGATAAACTATTACTTGCCTCTCA
This sequence comes from Carex rostrata, assembly GCF_964058835.1. NCBI lineage: Eukaryota > Viridiplantae > Streptophyta > Magnoliopsida > Poales > Cyperaceae > Carex > Carex rostrata. The sequence continues at coordinate 1,164,290 of NC_135950.1, forward strand.
ATATTACACTCTTAATGTAAATCCTGTAGAAATGTACATTTTATTTTAAATTCTAGTTCTCAATTAATTTACTCTAATATCAACTAAAAAGTGCCATAAGCAAACGAACTATTACTTATATCTCAATCTGACACTGTAATGTAATTAATATCATGTAGAAATATAAATATTAACAGAAAATCATTCACTTCATCCAAAACACAAATACTTGAAGAAATTTTGGGATAAATTTGAGACGTCCGACAAGCAAGAAATGAGAGGGTGAAGGAAAAAGAGATAATTAAGGTTAAAAAAAAAGTATATTGCTGTCCTTACGAACCCTTACCCTGGTCACCAAATGAGAACTGTTGAAATAAACAAGGAAAAATCGATTGCATGAAGGATTAAACTTGAGCATATACTATATATATTTCAACAATTCAACTGACGTCTCTACATTAGCAATTCCAAAATTAATTGGATATATTTACTGAGGAGCTAAAAGAGAAAATCTAAAGCTAAAGTTTAAAGAAAGAAAAAGAAATTATTGACAATTGTTCAATTAATCTGCCTTTATTTCAATTCCAAAATTGGATATATTTCCAGAATTTAGCCCTCATTCATCTCAGGTTGGGTTCTAACTGATGATGCGGCTTTCCTGCAACTTGTCCAAGAAAAGAATGACGACACTGGTGTCATCAACATAGAGTGCCGTATCATAAAGCTGAACAAGTTCAACATGCCTCGTTTCTCCGTACTGTGTCTGTAATTTGTGTTCCAACACCCTACACAGTAGCCTCTTAGCTGCAGACTTTATAAAATAAATATTCATCAATAGGTTAGGTGATAAATGAGCTAAATATGGTTAAATAATTAAAATAATTACTTTGCTGAGTAAAAAATTGGACTTTGATAATCTGAAAGAATAAATAAAATAATTACTTCGCTTTTCATGAAATTAAGCAGGCTGTAGTTGGAAACCTAGCTCGGTTCATATCCAGATGGCGGCAAGCAGTGATAAGTATAACTGGACCAGAATTTTACCGGTGCAATACAAAAATGCCGACACAATACATAACATACCAGGATAGACAGCTCAATTCTAACTCTAGTATATAAACTTATAAAGCCCATTAAAGCTTAACATTTCTTTCCAATCTCAAGCCATATATATTAAAAGTACGTAGTTCTTTTCTCTACTGGTATATACCCCGCAAGTACAGAAAACCAAAAACAATAAATTAAAAAAAAAAAAAAAAACAAATGAATTAAGAGTGAGGAAGTAAGGACTGCTGGCACTTACATTGCGATTGCCCCAGAGGTTTTTTACAATATTAGCAGCATCTTCATTGTTTGTCTGATCCCAGAACCCGTGTGAGGCAAAAATGACAAATCTGTCGTTAGGACCAAGTGGATATGTTTCAATCGTTGGTTCAGCCTTCAAAAAAGGCTGGATAATCAGGTCGGATTGTCTGTACTTATCAGGTACCGGCGCCTTGTTGAATTCATTATGATTCAGATACACATCTCCAATTGCCCTAGTCACCTGAATTTTTTTTTAATGATAAACGAGAATTTTTATAAAATCATGGTTGATGCTGGCCTGTATTTTTGTAAAAACATGCTTAATTGGGGTTTAGACTAAAGTGGTAAGAGTTACAATTTTTATCACAGGCTTTTGCCTTTTTTAGGAAGAGTGCAAAACAAAGCGCAGTCATGTTGAAATAGAAGATAGTTTGACAACCATCAACTGTGCCACTTTAAACCACAATCACAATTGAAGTACCACAATTGTGCAAAACAAACCAGTCCAGTGACCTACTAGTTGGATCCTGTACAAATACGAGCTATGCGAATCACTGGTACTGAACAATTGATTGCCTGTCAAGAGAAACGGGCTGTCAGTACTGACTTAGTTACACATCAGTCACTGCTCACAGAAAATTAACACTAGAAAAAGAGAAACTAAAAAAAAAATTCAATGAATATAAATATAGAAACTAATTACCTTTAGTAACCCTCTGAGACATAAAGATCCATTGTCACGTTTGAAGAGTCTAGTATGAGGAGGATGCTCCAGATGAACCTCCTTCCTTCTTTCTCTATCTCTAGTACTGTGATCAACTGACAGCGGAATCACCTCGATTAGAGGTTTGCTAAACCCCTAACGGGTGGAGCCCGTTTTGCCCGGCCCGTACCCGTTACCCGTGGTACCCGTACCCGTTGCCCGGGTACAAACGGGTAGACGGGTACGGGTAATAAACGGACCGGACACCCCTATTTTGAAATAAACCCATTGTACCCGTACCCATCTACCCGCCAACCCGTACCCGCCTACCCATACCCCTATACCCGCCTACCCGTACCCCTTTACCCGTACCCGTATCCCTTTACCCGGTTGCCCGTACCCGTTACCCGTTACCCGTACCCGTTATCCGTTACCCGTACCCGATCCGTACCGCAAAATTCAAATTTTTTTGAATTTTCCGCCGGTTCAAGACGGGGCCCGGGCCAGGTCAAATCAAACCCGGCCGGACCCACCCGGGTCACCTCAACCGGTGGTTTTTTTTTTTTTAATTTCAAATTTTATTCCCTCTCCAATTTTTTTCTTTAAATACACCCCTCTAATCCTCTTCCTCTCCACACTCAAATTTTCAATCTCTCAAACTCAATCTCAAATTCTCATTTTTCATTATTCTAAATTTTTAAATTTATTGTTTGAAAAACATATGGTTGTAATTTAATTCATTTTACAAATACGCAAACGGAATTAGAGGTTCGCTAAACCCGTGACGAAATTACGAAGGTATCGAAATTACAAAGTTGTGCACCTCCCGCAAGATTTCTCCGCGAAATTTAAAGGTTAGATTTATTTTATGTTAGATTAATTTATTTTTGTAGAGTAATTTAAAATTTCATATTAGATTAATTAATTTTTGTAGAGTAATTTATTGTTGTAGATAAATGTATAATTTAAATTGAATGTTAGATTTAGTTAATGTTAGATTTGTTACATTTATTTAATTTATGTTAGATTTGTTAGATTTATTGAATGTTACATTTATTTAATTTATGTTAGATTTATTAGATGTGATTATGTGAACTTGTGAAATAATTAGATTTATTTTGAATATGTTAGATTTTATTTTTGAAATTCGGATTTATTTTTAATAGGTTAAAAAAATATGTTAGATTCATTTTTGTGAATATGTGAAATATTTTGAATATGTTAGATTTATTTTATGTTAGATTAATTGATTTTTGTAGAGTAATTTAAAATTTCATATTAGATTTATTGTTGTAGATAAATGTATAATTTAAATTGAATGTTAGATTTAGTTTATGTTACATTTGTTACATTTATTTAATTTATGTTAGATTTATTAGATGTGATTATGTTAACTTGTGAAATAATTAGATTTATTTTGAATATGTTAGATTTTATTTTTGAAATTCGGATTTATTTTTTATAGGTTAAAAAAATATGTTAGATTCATTTTTGTGAATATGTGAAATATTTTGAATATGTTAGATTTATTTTTGAAAATGATAGATTTATTTTGAATAAGTTATATTTTTTGAATATGTTAAGTAATTGTATTTATTTTTGAATATGTTAGATTTTTTTTAAAATAGATTAGATTTTATTTTTGTTTTTTCAAATTCTTTTTTTTTCTGTTTTTTCCGGATTTTTTTAATTTTATTTTTTTCTGTTTTTTTTAAAAGAAGTTGTATTTGAAATTCATTATATAACTAGGTTAGATTTATTTGTTGAATATGGTAAGTAATTGTATTTATTTTTGAATATGTTATATTTATTTTTAAATAGATTATATTTTTTTTCTGTTTTTTCCAGATTTTTTTAATTTTATTTTTTTCTGTTTTTTTTTAAAATAAGTTGTATTTGAAATTCATTTTATAACTAGGTTAGATTTATTTGTTGAATATGGTAAGTAATTGTATTTATTTTTGAATATGTTATATTTATTTTTAAATAGTATATTTTTTTCTGTTTTTTCCGGATTTTTTTAATTTTATTTTTTTCTGTTTTTTTTTAAAAGAAGTTGTATTTGAAATTCATTATATAACTAGGTTAGATTTATTTGTTGAATATGGTAAGTAATTGTATTTATTTTTGAATATGTTATATTTATTTTTAAATAGTATATTTTTTTCTGTTTTTTCCGGATTTTTTTAATTTTATTTTTTTCTGTTTTTTTTTAAAAGAAGTTGTATTTGAAATTCATTATATAACTAGGTTAGATTTATTTGTTGAATATGGTAAGTAATTGTATTTATTTTTGAATATGTTATATTTATTTTTAAATAGATTATATTTTTTTTCTGTTTTTTTTTAAAAGAAGTTGTATTTGAAATTCATTATATAACTAGGTTAGATTTATTTGTTGAATATGGTAAGTAATTGTATTTATTTTTGAATATGTTATATTTATTTTTAAATAGATTATATTTTTTTCTGTTTTTTTTTCTGTTTTTTCCAGATTTTTTTAATTTTATTTTTTTCGGTTTTTTTTTAAAAGAAATTGTATTTGAAATTCATTATATAACCAGGTTAGATTTATTTGTTGAATATGGTAAGTAATTGTATTTATTTTTGAATATGTTATATTTATTTTTAAATAGATTATATTTTTTTTCTGTTTTTTTTTAAAAGAAGTTGTATTTGAAATTCATTATATAACTAGGTTAGGTTTATTTGTTGAATATGGTAAGTAATTGTATTTATTTTTGAATATGTTATATTTATTTTTAAATAGATTATATTTTTTTCTGTTTTTTTTTCTGTTTTTTCCAGATTTTTTTAATTTTATTTTTTTCGGTTTTTTTTTAAAAGAAATTGTATTTGAAATTCATTATATAACTAGGTTAGATTTATTTGTTGAATATGGTAAGTAATTGTATTTATTTTTGAATATGTTATATTTATTTTTAAATAGATTATATTTTTTTTCTGTTTTTTTTTAAAAGAAGTTGTATTTGAAATTCATTATATAACTAGGTTAGATTTATTTGTTGAATATGGTAAGTAATTGTATTTATTTTTGAATATGTTATATTTATTTTTAAATAGATTATATTTTTTTTCTGTTTTTTTTTTAAATAAGTTGTATTTGAAATTCATTATATAACTAGGTTAGATTTATTTGTTGAATATGGTAAGTAATAAACCTTATTTTTGTGAATAGGTTTACATTTTTTAAAAATGTCATCTCATCGTGATTCGGTGCAAGAAGATATCGCGAGAATGTCGGCCGATATTTTTGGCCCCGAAATACCAACTACAAATTATCCACAAGATTATCCACAAGGACCACAACCTTATTTTGATAGTTCCTCTCAAATGCCGCCACCTAATTATCCACAACCTCCCCAAAATTATCAAAGAAGAGACCAAATGCTACAAACAAATTATCAACTCAACCCCCAAACGGGTGCACCGTATTATACTTCAAATGATCCAAACATATTCATTCCACAAGAATCACATCAACTACCACCACCGTATGCATATGGAGGCACTTCTTCTGTTGCATCGTCGAGTCAACTCAACCCCCCTATTTCAGGTACTCCTTCGACAAGTGTCACTGAAATTCAAGAAGAAACTCTCGCTCCTCCTCCGCCAATTGTCCCCCGCCCCCCACAACAACCAGCAGCAAAGAAGGCTAGAAGACCTCCCGAATACAACCAATATTGGTTTGAATGGTATGATGTGACCAAAGATGACGACGGTTACATGAAAACTCTTTATTGTAAGGTAGACCATTGCAAGAAACCTTATTTTGTTTATAAACAAGCTAGTGGTATGAGTAGCTTTAAAAGACATGTTGATGTGCATATTAGAAAGGGTGAAAACTATAACCCGAATACTACCGCGCAAATTCAAACTGAAATCACCCCGGATGGTACTTTAACCAACCCAAAATTTGATGAAAAAAGAATGCTTAGTGAATTGGCACGGTACATAACCCACAAAGAACAACCAATCAGTATGGGTGGTTGCACAGCCTTTGCCCGGTTGGTCATTCGGGGGTGTGCTCAACCAATGTACAAGAGGATGCATCATAGAAAGTTGGTTGGTGAAATAAAAAAACAGTTTACAACCATAAAAGATGACCTCAAAGGTACATTTGCATATCAATCCAATAAGGTCTCAATTACCTCCGATATATGGACTGCTGGTAAACATGGCCTTGGGTACTCTTGTATTACTGGGCATTGGATCGATGATCAGTGGATATTACAAAAGAGGATATTAAGTTTTCGAGTGTTAGATTCTCCGCACACCGCAAATGTAATTTTTAAATCTATTATTGAGGTTTTACAAGAGTATAACCTTAAGAGGGATATGGCTAACAATGTTTTTTCTATATCTTTCGATAATGCTAGCAACAACATTGCTTCCATTGAAATTTTTAAACGGTCACTAAACCCGATTATGAATGGTGAAATGTTTCACCAAAAGTGTGCTTGTCATATACTTAACCTCGTCGTGAAGGCGGGACTTAAAACAGAAGCCATAAAATTATTGATAATTAAATTTAAGGATGCCCTCAACCACATTGTTTCAAACCATGAAAGAAGACAAGAGTTTGCGAAGTTGTGCGTAACCTATCGAGTAAGCAAGTTGAAAGTACCTTGGGATATAGATACCCGTTGGAACTCAACTTATAGGATGTTGAACCGATGCCTTCCTTACAAAGCTGTCATAGGGGAGTTTTTGAGGGGATCCACCCCTGAGGGAATGCAATTGGAACCCACCGGCAGGGAATGGGACCAACTAGAAAGGCTTTCAGCATTTCTAGGAACCTTTTTTGAAGCAACCGTCAAACTATCCTGCTCGTATTCACCGACGGCATTTGAGTTGTTGGGGCAAATCTATCAAATTTCCAAGATTTATCGTAATTTGGAACAAGCAGAAACTCACGATAAATCTCTCACACCGATTGTAGAGGCCATGAAACTAAAATTTCTAAAATATTGGGAAGATGTACCCCTCTTGGCCATTATTGCAAGTTGCCTCAACCCGGCATACAAGAAATATTACACGATAAAAATGGTTGAAGCGTACAAAGATAATCTACATTTAGTCGCAACCGGGGTCGAGGCATACGTGGATGCGAAGTTCGCTGAGATGTTTAACATATACAACTCAAGAATTAGTGGCAACCAGAACCCCTCTTCGTCCCGGGCTGGTCCTAGGTATGAATAAATATACATTATGCTTTTAATCTTTATTATTTATAATATCTACATTATTTGTCCAATAATTTTTTTTTATTTTTTAATAGTTCCACTTTCAGGAGCACTAGCAGTAGTGGATTGTTAGCAGATTTTCAATCAGATGGCGAACCGCACGCATCCACAAACGAGTTAGTGAGCTATTTGAATATGCGCAACGAAAATGAAAACGTTGACATCATGACGTGGTGGAAGAGGAATCAAAGGTCTTATCCAACACTGGCGATGATGGCCCGCGACGTCTTTGCCGTACCCGTATCAACCGTCCCTTCATAAAGTTGTTTTAGTTCGGCGAACAGGATCCTCTCCGACAAACGCAGTAAATTGGGTCCACATGTTTTTGAAAGACTTGTGTGCTTGAAAGATTGGATTAATGCTGACGAGCGCAACCAACATCAAGCTCAAGAATCATCTTCTGCAGCTGATACTGAAGAAAGCGTTACCGAGCCTCAGCCTCAACCTAATTCAGATTCAGACGGTGCGGAAGAAAACGAACAATGGTATATGAATCCAAACTACTAGATAGGTAGTGTCGGTATAATTTTCTAACATCTTTTAATATTTATGGTTATTTTAAAAATTATAATTTCTAAACATTTCAATTAGTTTTTAAATTATTCATTTTAAAGAACAATTACTAACAAAAAAAAAAGTTAGAACTCCGCCTATGTTATTTTACATAGCCGGTCCCAAGCCCGGAATAAAGGAGGAGGGTAACTTTTATTTTTTAATCTATTGTTTTCAAATTATTCATAATTATTTTTAATGTAATAAATTAATTTAAGATATTATTATTTATATTTTATTGTTTTAATTATAATGAGAATTTGAAAATAAAATAAAATGACTTGCTTAAAGAAATAAATAAATAGATTTGTACTTAGCCGTATAAATATACAAATTTTCGTACGAATAATTTTTATATATAAGGTACAAATTTTATTCATTTATAAATTATAAAGACGCGAGTTGATAATTTCATGTATATATATACTCTATTTGATATCGAACTATTCATATTATAAAAATTGAATTATAAACACGTAATAATATTTATACGACACTGTAAAAAAAACAGAAAAAAAATATTAAACAAAACAGAAAAAAAAAACAGAAACAAAGACAGAAAAAAAAAAACGGAAAAACAAAACAGAAAAAAAAAAAAAAAAAAAAAAAAAAAAAAAAAAACTGACAAAAAAAACAGACAAAAACCGGAAAGAAAAACAGAAAAAAAAAACGGAAAAAAAAACGGAAAGAAAAACAGAAAAAAAAAGGAAAAAACAGAAAAAAAAAAAAAAAAAAACCGGGCGGACCGGACCCGTACCCGGATACCCGGACCCGTACCCGTCAACCCGCAACGGATACGGGTAATAAACGGACCGGATATATGTTTTGGGAGTTTTACCCGTCTACCCGTTACGGGTTTTACCCGTACCCGTTGTACCCCTTTACCCGTCCTACCCGTTACCCGTAACGGGTAACCCGGAACGGGTCACGGGTAACCCGTTAGCAATTGACTAACCTCGATATTACCCCCAGTCGGCCATCTCGCCAGAACTGCACGAGAGTCACCAGCATTCGCAACATAGAGAACATTATTGTGCACGACCCCAACCAAACAACACGACCCCATTGCCGCCAGACATGGTTCTTGGTGCCAATTACATCTCACATGATCCAGGAATGTTTCCTCGGTTTTCTGATACGCCTCCTTAATTACTGTTTGATTCACGCCATCGTCAGGGTGATTTGCAATAGCATCTTCAGTTAAAAAGAAATGATAAATTAGCCCATGCATGTTAGCAAATTGAAAGATCAAGGTTTTTTTGTACTATTCTTTTTCTATTTCCTTTGAGAAAAGTGTTAAAGCTGCCAGAAAGAAACAGAAACAGAAACAGAACAGAGTTCAAAGTCATATTGTAAGGAAGTATACTGTCCAAATAAAAATTAAATTCTATCACATGTTTAATTATATATTGACCATTGCACAGCAGATCAAAGATAAAATAACCAATCAATCTTTTCAACATGGGCAACTTGTTTGTTCAAGAAACACAAGAAGTCAAAATGAACGTAACTGAGGTCTCACTAAGTAGAAGTAGAACAAATTAAATCAGATGTGGAGTTCTTGGGAAAGTGTTTTTGCTAATTACCTGATAACTTAACATTAAAGAAAACAGATTAGATGATAAAGATATTCCAAGAACCGTACATGGCTGCCAAGAATTTTGTTACAACAAATTAAATTGGACAAATTAAATACAAGATTCCAAGTTTCCAACAGAGGAGTAAACTGTAATTGAAGCAGAACAGAACCAAATTTTACTTGAAAAGCTAGCTAGCTACTCACCCTTGAAATTGTGAAAGAAATGCTCAAGGACGAACTGAGAGCACGCTTCTCCACCATGGCCGTCATAGACGCCGATGAACACCCCGCGGGGCCCATTAACCGAATTTGCCAGAAGCCCAGACACCACCTGGCAGCGATCCTCGTTGGGTACGTTACCTTGCACTGCGGCCATTGAAAATTGGCCGTACATGTGATGGGCCAGCGCCTTCTGCCAAGTGTAATAACGGTAGTGAGTGGTTCCATTAAAACTTACAATCGACGTCTCTAGATTCGGTTTCAAGAAGCGATGGAGAAAGCCTTGAATCGACGGTATCAAACGGAGAAAGCATTGTATCAACAAGCGTCGGAGAAAGCCGAACGCCATGGGTGTTTATTGAGCAAGAATGAGGTTTTTAATTCTTGCGTGGGATTTTGAAAGTAGAAAAACAACTGATTTTAATTTTTTATGTCTTTGGGATGGTCACTGGGAAGTGGGAATCCATATCCTCTGCATTATTATTAACGCAACTTTTTGAGTGAAAGAGATTACACCGTCAGATTTAGATTTGTTTCACGGTTCAGATTTATTTAATTAGACTCAAACGAATACCCCCTTAAAATTCGCCCTGGAGATCTCCAGACTCCAGTCACATAATCATGTTAAACAGTTCATATTGACTTCTTAATAAAAAAAATTATATTGGAGCATGAAAACAATGTGACATTTTTATTCTACTCAGCACTCAATAAAATATGGACTTCTTAAATAAGACGACTTAAGAAAAAAAAACAACTCTCCTAATTAAGATAAACTATTAAAAACATCAAGATAAAATTTCTCAGAAAATAACTTTCAACAAATAAAGTATTTTGAAAATATAGTACATCAGACGTTATTAGCTTTTGTAACCCTGAGCGCGTGAAGCCTTTAATTGAAAAAACAGTAGTTGCTTGTGGTAGAAGAAAAACACTATTCTAGATCAGGAACAAACCAAGTAGAAGGAAGCATGAAAGGACACCATAACTTTTCTGTTTTGCCATCCTCAATGTTATATCTATAAGGAATATTGTCTTCTGGATCTAGGAAATAGATGCAATTGCCTCTTTGTCCTGAAAAAGATTTAGAACTGATGGAGAATCCATTTGTGTCATCCAAGAATAGCATTTGGTCTCCAATATTACTTATCTTGACCCAACAAATAGGACAATTTATTCCATCAAATTCAAGTTTGTATATTCGAAAGATCGTTTTCTCAAAATCATTCCACTCAAATGATAAAGACACTCTCAAAATTTCTCCAGCGGACTCAACTAAGTAGATAGTGGGCAAACATGGTGGTATCTCATCTTCAGGAGGTGGTATCTTATGTAATTCCTTTTTTGTGGAAGCATCAAACACATGTGTAGAAATACCTCCATCGGATGAAAATAACATCCCTTTAAAATAACAGACAGAATCATAGATAGGTCCTTCCTTTGATACAATCCAATCATTGTTGTCTCGATCATAGAATGCCCATGAACCATTCTCCATTTTAATGTTTTGATCAATAACAATAACATTTCGATTGCGAGTTGGATTGGTACCGGTCCAAACTAGGTAAGGCCACAAAAAATACGAGGAAGGTAAGCGGATTTCTTCATTGGTGAGTGGATTGAATAGTAAATAAGAGTTGTGCTCTCTTATAAAAATACAACCATGACCTATTCCCATGATGTTTTTTCTATGGTAAGCTTGTTTTCTGAATATAGTACCAATTTCGCCAGAAAAAAGAGAATAGAAACTTGACCTATGAAGTGATTTTTGTATGGGACCATTGGCCCTTTCATCTTCGATGAGCCAGGGGAATTGCGGGGGACGGTCAGAGAGAGGTGCAGATGAGAACCATGGTTTGCAAACGACACGAAATTTAACAAAATCAGAGAGTTTGTAAAACTTCTTAGAGACGAGATTGATGAGTTCCTGAGGAAGATCGGACCAATTTCTTTCGTCACACATTATTTCTTCTCTCCAAGTAAATAATGGTTTACCAAAAATTCTATTACTTTTTTCTCCACTTAAAGGTACTAAAGAAAATAATGTTTGCTATTAATAATACCGGATTAATTATTTTTATGGCTAAAGAAAAAAAATGTACTAAAGATAGCGACGTGAATCTGCTATTTTTGATGGAAATCTCGGATTAGCTGCTTATTTTTCTTAGTAATTGTTTATTTTTTGTTCTAAAATTATATGTGAAATCTAGCAATACTCTTTATTTAACATTGCATTTTAATAACTTTAACTACGTACCAACAAAACAAAACGCATATATAAACTTCTATTTTAAATTCTTATTCTCAATTCACTTGCTCCTATATATTGTCAGTCAAAAAGTGTCAATCATATATATACTCTATTGTAATATCCTGTACAAATATAAATAATAACACAAAATCATGCACTTGATCCAAGAAAAAAAAAACTTGTAGTTCATGAAATTTTGGGATAAACTATTACTTGCCTCTCAATATTACACTCTTAATGTAAATCCTGTAGAAATGTACATTTTATTTTAAATTCTAGTTCTCAATTAATTTACTCTAATATCAACTAAAAAGTGCCATAAGCAAACGAACTATTACTTATATCTCAATCTGACACTGTAATGTAATTAATATCATGTAGAAATATAAATATTAACAGAAAATCATTCACTTGATCCAAAACACAAATACTTGAAGAAATTTTGGGATAAATTTGAGACGTCCGACAAGCAAGAAATGAGAGGGTGAAGGAAAAAGAGATAATTAAGGTTAAAAAAAAAGTATATTGCTGTCCTTACGAACCCTTACCCTGGTCACCAAATGAGAACTGTTGAAATAAACAAGGAAAAATCGATTGCATGAAGGATTAAACTTGAGCATATACTATATATATTTCAACAATTCAACTGACGTCTCTACATTAGCAATTCCAAAATTAATTGGATATATTTACTGAGGAGCTAAAAGAGAAAATCTAAAGCTAAAGTTTAAAGAAAGAAAAAGAAATTATTGACAATTGTTCAATTAATCTGCCTTTATTTCAATTCCAAAATTGGATATATTTCCAGAATTTAGCCCTCATTCATCTCAGGTTGGGTTCTAACTGATGATGCGGCTTTCCTGCAACTTGTCCAAGAAAAGAATGACGACACTGGTGTCATCAACATAGAGTGCCGTATCATAAAGCTGAACAAGTTCAACATGCCTCGTTTCTCCGTATTGTGTCTGTAATTTGTGTTCCAACACCCTACACAGTAGCCTCTTAGCTGCAGACTTTATAAAATAAATATTCATCAATAGGTTAGGTGATAAATGAGCTAAATATGGTTAAATAATTAAAATAATTACTTTGCTGAGTAAAAAATTGGACTTTGATAATCTGAAAGAATAAATAAAATAATTACTTCGCTTTTCATGAAATTAAGCAGGCTGTAGTTGGAAACCTAGCTCGGTTCATATCCAGATGGCGGCAAGCAGTGATAAGTATAACTGGACCAGAATTTTACCGGTGCAATACGAAAATTCCAACACAATACATAACATACCAGGATAGACAACTCAATTCTAACTCTAGTATATAAACTTATAAAGCCCATTAAAGCTTAACATTTCTTTCCAATCTCAAGCCATATATATTAAAAGTTTCCAACAGAGGAGTAAACTGTAATTGAAGCAGAACAGAACCAAATTTTACTTGAAAAGCTAGCTAGCAACGGTTATTTTAATATCCGATACTAACTTGCTTTATTTTAATATCCGATACTTCCATCTCTTCTCTGTCGTTACCACAGTTTCCACATTGATGTTAATTTTTGGTCGTAGAAATTAACTGCGTATCAATTAATTTGTCTCTATGCGTATTCAAGTTTGTGGATATTATCATCGTGCGTATTTTTCGGTGTAAGCTCGTGGGTATAAACTGCGTTCCTATTTTCTATATGCGTATTCATGCTTGTGGGTGTCTGCATCATCGTGCGTATTTTTTTAATGAGTGCTTTAGATCGCGCGTGTCTATTTTTCTACATGCGTATTCAAACTCGTGAGTATTATCATCATGCATATTTTTCTACATGAGTGGTGTTTTTTGTCGTGGATGTGAACTGTGTGCCTATTTTCTACGTGCGTGTTCAAGCTTGTGGGTATTGTGCATGATTTTCCACAAAATGTGTTTTAGCTCATGGGTATTAATTTGCGTGTAGAGGTGCTATCGGGTTGGGTCGGGTCTGGATACTATTATATTTGGACCTGTACTTTTAAAGTGTTCGGGTCCAAATTTCGATCCATACACTTATCTGTTTCAATTCAGATCGGGTCTGGATCTGGATACCTATCTATCCGTAGATATTTCGGGTCCAGTCTTTCAGTTCTGAGTAGATAGATACCCATAACTTATTTGTAGATTATTGGGTCTGGTTCAGATACGGAGCGGTTCCGGATCAGAAGCGGGTATACGTCACAAAAAAATCAAGATGGAGAGAAAATACCTTTTGAAAATAAAAATATTAAATAAGAGATATAATTTTTAAAAAGTAAAATATTAGAAATGACGATTTCTTTTTCTATGGGTTACAAAATCTATGAATGAAATACTAATAATTTGTAGAAATGACGTATCAATGAGAGCAATAAATTTCTATTATTATGCAGAGGATATCAAGGCAAATATTGAATGATGTATTCATAGTAATAAATTTTATTTAAAATATTAATGCGGCTGTTATGGAAGGAATAAATTTGGCATTCATTTATGTGTATAAATATAGCGAATATGTAACTGCATTCTATTTTCTCACATTCAAAAAAGTATTGGACTCACCACGGCTTATGCAAAAATTAATATGCAAAGTTGTATTTTTATATATTAATAGTTATTAATATCTATATTATCGGGTATTTATATGGGTATCGAGTCGGATTTAGTTATGGGTCAGATAATTAAATGAAACCCATGTCCTACCCATTACAGTATCGGTTCCGATTCGAATCCGAGTCAGATATTAAATTATTAATTTTGTAACCATACTCATAATTTAACCGGTTATATTTTTTAAACTATACCATATCCAAATTAATTGGATCCGAGTCAAATCCGGTTCGGTTCCGGATCGGATCTAGGTAATCGGGTAAAAGCAGCACCTCTATTTGCGTGTCTATTATTCCACATGCAGATTCAATCTCATGGGTACTATCATCTTCTGTATTTTTCAACATAGGTAATTAATTGCGTGATAATTTTGTACATGCGTATCATGAACGGTGGTACTTTTTCGTGGTTATTTAATTTGGTGGTTACGGAAATGATAGATACAAAATTGACAGATGACAGCACCATAAATATTGGTGATACCAATTTATTTAATTCTAATACTTTCTACGTACCATTTGCCCCTGGTACCATGTAATAATGGTCCACATGTTTAATTTGATTATACTTAATTAGAGAACATTCACATACAAAAACTAATAATCTAGCTTAGTAAATTACGTACCAAATTAGCATAATATAACGACATTAAATGAACTTATACTACACCTTCAGGGTGACATAATACACCAAAATATGCTTGAATCCATTTATCCGACTTCAATCCATCCAACAAATAAAAAAAACAAGACAACAAACTCATTTAACCACCATCAATCCATCAAGCAAATTAAAACATAAAAACATTAAACCCACCCACTACATACAAATTTTGTGAAAGTATATGGTATCATACTATTTAAAAAGTGAAACTCACATTTTTCAATTTTCAATGATAACAACTATAGAATGTTATGCACATTCATAACACGAGTCCTTATTAAGACTCCTTCCTGTAAACATGTTGTACCCTTTCATCTATTTTACAATTGTATCCATGCCAAATAACAAAACCCATTTAACCTATGATAAAAACACGCCTGGGACTAAGCTCCGTAGGGCATGTTCCAAAACTTCTCAATTAAAGAAGAGGGGAAATGAGGTGAATTGCCCCATGATCAAACTTGATCGAGAAGTTTACTTGCTCCAGAACCAAAAATATTGAGGGGGCGCGGGGCAGAGGTCGGAGGAGAGGGGAACAGGGCAAAAACTATAAAAAAAAAAAAAAAATAGCAAAATTTCACACCCTCATATCAGAGTGTATCAGAGGTAAACTTCCACGTGTTTCCTTCCTTCCCTTTCCTTTCCTCCCCTTTACAATCTTAATATTTAACGTACAAGTTTAAATTATCAGTGAACAATTGACCTAAGTTTTAGAATTAGTTGTGTAACCCAAGATCATCCCAAGCATGCCAGTGAGAGTAAGAAAAGAAATCACTTGCTACTCTTAAATTTTTTCCCAATTTTAAGTGTCGAAGAACTAAAGTAAAAGGTTTTTAATCAACCCGTTACGCAAATCCCGGTTCCCTCCCCTCCCTACTCTCCCTCTCACACTCATTCTAAATTTAGTCATTAGTTATCAAATTTGAACTACTCCATCATCCAACATTATAAATAAAATACTCAATGAATATAACAAAAACAAAATATTATAAGAAAGTTGAGAGAAAATTAAAAAAATAATAATAATATTTAAGAGAAGCTCCTCAGTCAAGCTTGAGTATACTCTGATGCACTTGAGTATTCACCGTGCTCCTCAAAGTATTCAACTAGCCGTTTCAGAAAACCATTAGTACTGACAGTCTCTACATCACATACCAAACAACATTGCCTTCTGGCACGTGTCACTGCCACATTCATTCGCCTATGGTCACTCAAGAATCCCACCTACAAAAAAAAATCACTTGTAAATTCATTTAATATGTTATTAGCAATATTCTCTTTTACTGAAAAACAAAATATAAAAAAAATTATCACAAATGCCTCTAGTAATGAACAAGGAACTCCATAGCAAAGTTGAACTAGACTTCACCCGTGTCCTTGTCCAATAAAAAGTTCACGCATCATGCATACCTCTCTATTGGAGTTGGATCTAACCATAGATATAATAACAGCCTCTTTTTCCCGGCCCTGAAAACCATCTACTGTTGAAATTTCGACCTCCTTCAGCTTCGGTTCTTTCCCTCTCAATATCTTGAGGTATACTACCTGCACTGACCATACCATATCATATAAAGTCTCTGGTTTTGCTCTACAAGTTGTATGCAGTATGCTTTTCAATTCCAGTATTTCGATAAAATAAAAACTGGGGTAAGCGTGTAGCAAGGACACTTAGAATCATGCCATGTCTTGTGTCTGACACTCGCGTTCATGGACACGGCACTGACATGCTTGTCCCAGTATATATCGAATCAAAATGACATGTCATATCAATGTCATGCAGTGTCATGCAGAGCATTGATATCCTTGTCAGTGCTACCTTGGGGGTATATATAGAAAAGGTTCTTTTACAAGTGTAGGGTATAAACTTTCAACGTTTCCACTTTGGTCATTTCCAAAATTGAAAGAAAACAGAAACCCTGGTAAGAGCCTAGAGGCCAAGCACTAATACAGAATTGAGTTTTTCTTGAGAAATATCTCACAACAACTGCAGACTTTGGAGCATTAAGGACCAAGATTGAAAACAAAAATACTTCAGGGACCAGCTGGTAAATGATAAAATATTTGGATACTAGAATGATTGGTCCTAACCCTCCAATGCTACATTTCATAAAATTTTAACAGACCGAGCTGTTCATAGTGAATTAGTGATTGTATCCAGAGAAAATCTGAGAGAGTGTTTTTATACTCTTATCATATCTCCTTACAATTTCAATTTAGTGTAAGGCTCTGATTGCCTTTTCGGACTTTGAGAAGCACACTTGGTACAGCTATTACCAAATGATACCAATTTTAGTACAGCCATGCTGAATATACTATATACATTTGATAATGAAAGATGATTTCGAAGTGAATAAAGACAAAACCTGAGCATTGTAAGGAGTAATTATTCCAATATCTGAAGCAGAGATGCCGCTCTCTACAAGTCGCTTCGCATGAGACACACAGACTTCGGCCTCTCCTTCATTTAAGGTACTCTCTTCTTCATCTTTCTTTTCTTCCATATCACACCTACAAATATATATATATATATCAATTAACACTTCAAGCTACAATACTTGATAAATTAACAGGTCCATGTTGGGTCGGGTCAGATCAGTGTGCCATAACCTGAACTGACCTGTTATTGCACTCATATTATATTTTATTGCATGTAAAATCACCGAGATCCAATTGGATTGATTTTACTGTGTATAGAAAAGAATAAAAACCAATTTTTTTGTCACTTAAATCAATCCTATTCTTTTTGTCATAATAGAAGGTTGCCAAGGAAGGCGGGAGGAAGGAAGTCTACCCAGTTGTGTCAATAAGAAGAAGAGTAGGTTCTGTACTAGACGATTTGTTCACATCATCAAGTTCGTAAAGTGTATGTGCTGCAACACTAGGATGTGCTGTTATCTAAACATTAGTCAAACATTACAAAACAAGTTAACAGCCTGAAAAATAAATACAGAGGTATTAAATAGCCATGTTTCAACAATGCTGATGAGGTTCGATACCAAACAAGGCAAGGGTCAATTATGTCATGCATAACTGTGATGCATAATTGTTATGGTGTATAATTGTAGATAAACAATCACATTAATGATCACAGATTGTTAGTGCTATTATCAAGTCCAATCTGACCTGACCAATACCATATGTAAGAGGGAGAGAGAGAGAGAGAAACCTTGTTCTGGTAAAGTTCTTGGGAGGACCAAGTCATGATGAGGTCATGCATGCGGTACTGAACTGTGAGCATGGAGGTAATTTTGTCACTGTAAAGGTGAGAGAGGCGCTCAAAGAGGGTTGTTCCCAATCCTTTTTTCTCTGCCTCCTCACTCAGTATAGTGGGAGGGAGCTGGAGGTGGTCCCCAGCAAGTACACACCTTGACCCCTGATTTTATTGTAATTTTACAAGGGAGGTGACCAAAAAGAAAAACATCAAATAGACAGATTTACACAGAAAATTTACATACCCATCCAAAATGTATTTAGATATAATACAATTCCTACCCCTCTATTTCTTTATAAATGTTCAATTTACACATCTTTTCTTCCTCATTTGCATATAATAACAAACAAGAGTTCTTTAGTTATCTTCTGAAGTAAACTGGGTAGGAGGGTTGATATGATCCTTGTTTCCATGCTTTATAGGGGGCATATGTGAGATTAATACTTTGCAGGGGTATACATGATAGTTCTCATATGACAGGGCAAGCATAATATTAATATGCTTTTGTACATGTACAACTGTCTCCTATATTACATTCCGACGGTTATGGTATAGACTGGTAGAATAAGATTACCTTAATATAAAATTAAGCCAAAATGTGTAACTTAATTAAAGGCACAAAAATGAAAATGAACTGAATTGGACCTTTAGTAAAGCCATCCAACAAGCAACCTCAAGTGCCTGAGCGGCTTCATCAATAACAACTAAATCAAATGAGTAGTTATCCAGCTTACGCGAAACGGCACCAGTCAATGTTGTCAGCACGACATCAGCATTTTTTATGACATCAGCGACAGCAAGCAGTTGTCTCTTCTTCTCTTCTTTAGCAAGATTTCGTAACTCCTTTCTGATTTCCCTCTTAGCATTTCTATCTTTTGTTTTCAGAAGTTTTCCATTTAGTGCTTTCATTTCCTTGCGAATGTCAGCTGCCAAACTGCTGTTATCAGCTCGCATAACCTGTTTAGGTTTCAGAAACAAAGATGTAAAAAAATCAACTTAAATTATAAAAATAAATTGTGGTTTCAGTTATAAATACCTGAGCATCGAGTGCACTGTCCAATATCTGAGGTAGTAACCGTGCAGGATGTCCCACTCGCACAAGTTTTACCCTACCATAAGTACGAAAAAGTATACAAGTGGTACATTCATTAGCATTCCATTCATTACAAAAACTTATAAAAGGTTTTATATATACAAAAATTGAATGACTCCATATATACTCAGAACCATTCGAAGTTTGGCAGACTGACCCAACTGGGTTGACCCAAATAAGTCTTAGACACTTAGACTGAACTGACAACTTAACAGGTAGAGCTGTTGGAGAGTTGGGTCAGGTCTGACCTGATTTTTAACACACAATATTTTTAGACCGCAAGTAGTCAACCCAACCCAACTGACTTTTACCCTTGTCTGCCATTACAGATAATAAGCTCAAGTCCAAAAGACCATTCTAGTAATTCCAGTATATTAGATGATAATTCTGGTACAAGGCAGGGTTTAGCTTCCAAAGGAGATTGACATGAAGAAATATATCCAATGATGCTATCAAAACCTTACATTGACATGTGAGAATTCTGGAAATTTAAAAAAAAAACTACATCAAGGTTCTTGTTACCTTTTTGTACCAGTAGAAGCAAATAATGCTTGTGTTTTGGTAATCATTTTCACAATTTGATGATAGCAGAAAGGGAGACAAAGTCAGGAGCTATGTTTCAGTACATTACATAAAGACCCCTAATTAATAATTATCACCCATTTCCATTTTGGTTCTCAGGGTTAGTAGTCACTCTATATTTATACAAATATGATCTGTATCATTTCTTTGAGTCAAAAGATAAATGAAATCCTAATCACCAGTTACATACTCACATGGAACCAGTCACTTTCAACTAAAATATATCTCACAAGCATGAGTTTCACATGAGAACTGACTTCGGAAATTTCGTAGGCACCAAAAATGGTACAGATGGGCAGGACCAAAATGGAAGGTTTAAACTTAAGCAATTTCGAGACATCTGTCTAATGAGGGTTCAAATGCCTCCATTATTTAATTTTCTAATAACAAAAATTATAAAATTTATGCCAAAATGAAACCATTAGATGTGATTGCACACAAAATATTATCACTTTTCAATTTTGGGTTTATACAAATCAACGTCCATAATTTATCCATATCTGTGTATTTTTGCAAGCTCTTCATACTAATCAAAACAAGATCGAAATGTCGTGATCTTTTACATGTGCATAGAAAAAATGATATAAATCATATCTAACAGTTTCATTTTGACATTTACATTTCAGTATAAGTTATTTCAGTTCTAAATATGGAGGCATGAGGGAGACAAAAAATGAGGCATTTGAACCCTCCTGTCTAATATGCAAACTTCTAGCAAGAGTGTTAAAAGAGTACTTGTAAGAGGAGAGGCGTTCGACGATGTTATCAACGGCAATATTTGAAGCAGCACAGGCAAGAATCTTGGATCCTTTTTTTACTTCTTGTAAAATCATCTCCACCACAGTAGTTGTTTTCCCTGTCCCGGGGGGGCCATGAAGTAAGAACACTTCCTTTGATGCCAATGCCTTTTTAATAGCAGCTTTCTAAAATGCCATTTGAAGGTTTCTTAATATCGAGACAGACCGATCTTTCTTTATGGTAATCAATAAAAGGGATTTTGCAAATTACACTCAAATAACATACTGTACGTGTAAACAACAAGCTTGTATGTGCAAGAAAAGATGACATCTTTGGGATAATCTGAGATTAAACTGTTAGCTTAGTTGAATATAGTTTAATAAAAAAATATATTATTTTAAATAATGACAACTTTGACCCTATTTCTGATCAACTTTACTTTCCAACACTAAAACTAAAATGAGTTGGTAAACTTAATGGTTTCCTGTACCATGTTAATCACATTGCACATCTACACATTAACAAATCTTACATAAAGGGAGGTACCAGAGGATGCCGATAACAAGCAAATAACAAGCAATAACTATCACTATTGCAATTAAGGCAAGACATTTTCTGAGAAACATGCCAATAATACCAGCAATGCTTAGTGCAAAGAAAAGGTATCATCTGTTGATACTGAGAGTTTTACCCTTAACTTTTTAATCAACCTAGATTTCTAAGCATAGATGCAAGTCAATCAAGCAACATGAAAACCTGAGGACTAATATAACCATTGTTGCTTGAGTTACCCTTTGTTTTTATACGTGGGTTCTTATCCTAAAAAAAGGATAGGTAAATTGCAAACATAAGAAAATTTGGTGTTTCTTCTAAACCCATAAATTTACAGTTTAATTTACCAGAAAAGCAAAAAAAGAGGGTTTGATGAAAGTTTTCCCCAAAGGAAAGGTAATGTCACTTGCAAAAAACAAAGTCTGGGTTTATGAAATTGGAAGTTGTGTTACCTGAGAATCATCCAGATTTTTATTAAATGGAGTAAATTGGGGGGCCTGCTTGAGAAATGCAGGTTCTTTTTCTCCAAATAAAACAGGAATCAAGTCTGATGCAGGTCCTTTTTGCACAGACATGCTAAGTTGGTTGAGTGCATCTTTCATCCTCTTATAAGTCACCTAATTTTCATTTCAACTGAGTAATTATCAATTAAAGCTCCTTTCAGAAAAACTAGAAATTGATTATTTTTCTGAAGTGTTGAAATAATTGCACCATGGTAGAATATGATATGACTGTTGCATTGACGAAAAGGCAGTACCTCATTTGCAACCTTCTCAAGACGTAAAGGGCTATTTAAGCCATCTTCAGGTATCTCATCAAAAGCAACTACTATAGAAGAATCCTGTTGATGAAAATAATCAAAATGCAATTAGTGTGTTCCTATTGAGTCAGTTCTAAACATCTGGTACTAGCTCAAAGCAACTAACTTCGGGTCAAATTGAGTAATTATGTTTAACTTGGGGCAATCTGAATTGAAACATTACTCACCAAAACTAAAAGAACAAAAATAGAGAGATCAGAAAGAGGCCTCGCTTAGATATATTACCTTCAGACGGTACACTACACCTTGACCAAGGGAAGCAGCTGAAGTGTCAGCATTGTTTTGCTTCAGTACAACCACATCATGCGTTCCAAACTACAAAAGTAAAAGTAACCATCAATCAAGCATCCCACAACAAAGGCATTTTAATATATTAAAAAAAAATAAAGGAGTAATATGTAAATGTCCAAGTAGTTCCTATTACAGCTTTTTCCCTGAAGGCCCCAATATCTGATTTGGTCACTATATATACCAAATTTATCAATTCAGTCCCTAATGAGAAGATTTATATGCAGACAAAATATATTCATTCCATGCCAGTATCAAATATGGATTACTAGCCTCTTCTATGCAAATAGTAGGAACCAAAAATAGTAGAAATCACAATAATCAGGCACCAAAAAATAGAGAAGAAATACAAAAGAAATACCTTGTGTGGGGGAAGAACATCCCCTTTGTTAGACTGGAACTCAAGAAGAGCTTTTCCCATCAATCCAGTCTACAAAGTACACAAATTGTCATTAAAGCATTCAATTTCAGGTTTCCCAGGGGTATTCATGGAATTTTCCAATTCAGCAAATTATTTACTCAAAATTCTTCTAAAAATAAATTCCTTTTTTTTCTGCTACATAGAAACCAGTGCAGTGCAGTAATACAAAAACCAAATAACAGCTTTATAGCAATTTGTTGTGTTAGCAAAGATTATGATTTTCATCAGCGACTGGATTTCTCCATTCACATCCCAAATAATGAATAAATAGAAAAGTTTTTTTTTCTGTTGGAGAAACCTGAGCATCGGAGCATTTGAGATTGGAGAGAACGGAGCCTCTTTTCTGAGCGAGCTCTAGGCTCTTTGAAGCGGCGGAGCCTATGGAGGCTGCTATCTCCGCCTCCTTTTCGAGGTCGATCAGAGGCGTAACCACAGACACGAACTGATGCACTGAGCTGTAGGAGGAGGCGGGCTTACCCCTTTTGCTCCCCTCCATTTCCTCTCCCGGCCTCGCTTCTCTCCCTCCGTTTTTCTATAAAGACTAAAGTAGTACTAAACCCAACCTGGAGCCTGGAGGCGAGTTTGTAGTGTCCCCCAAGGTACCTGACGTACAGTCTAAAGAAACGGACTATGGGGTCTGCTTTCAGATTCGTGCCAATTAAAAAGAACGGTTCAGATTTAACACTTTATCCTCAGGAGACTGAAATTCGCTGATCCGTACTTCCCAGGTACCTGACTAAAACACAATTGAAACGGACGACCCATATTTACTCTCAGTCGGTGCCTATTCGATTATTTTTGCTTTGAGATTTGTGCCAAGTAAAAACGATATCTCTGACCGCCCGTTTCAATTGAACTCAATCAGGTAACCTGAGGGGATGTGACTTCGGAATTCGGATCCCCTGAGATATCACAAATTTTGAGTTTATTTGTGGAAAATTTGAACCGTTAAAATCTTTTTGCACGAATCTCAAAGCATAAATAATACTGGCCCTGCGGTTCATTTCCTCGGAGGTAATGCATTGTTTTAGTGCTAAACTGCTAGTATATAAGGAGCGTGCCCCCCAAAGTCCGATCAGAATGCGAGTATGTAACATCCTGTTTGGATGGAGAGTAGAGGAAGGAATGGGAGGTAAAGAATAGAAGAGAATGGAATGGAATAGAAAGGAAGATTAACATATTTAATATTTTCGTGTTTTGACAACTAATGAGATAAAAACAAATTTAACTTTCCATTCCGTCTTATTTCTTGTTTGGTTGATTAAAATTTAGGAGGTTAATGAGAAATTTAGTGACTATTGTAGGTTTGAGAAAAAAAAATCTTGCATGAGAATTATATATGTAAGATATATGATTGGACTTTTGTGTCATTTTTTTTAAAAATATTTGTAACAAAATTTCTTTTCATCCGTTACATTCCAATTTGAGAGAGAAACCGATTCTATTAATTATAATGATACAAGGTTAAACCTTTCACCTCCGATATAATTTTATCAACCAAATACAATTCAATGGAAAGTTTTTGTTCATTTCCATTCCCTCCCTCCCTCTACTCTCCATCCAAACAAGGTATTAAGATTCGTGTTTGTATATAACGAACGGACCAGATTCAAACTAAGAATGAGGTACCTTAGGTTATATGAAGTCGGAGGGTGTTCCGTACTATTCAGAACTGTTTAGCGTTCTGTTTTATTGGGCTTTTTGATCGCTTTATTAAAGCCCAAATACCAGAGAAAAAATGTGTTCTTATTTGGAACCCATTATATCATGGGCTTTATATTTATGTGCAATTTCAACTGTAGAAAAAAAAGGCCTAATTGTGTTTTTGAGTTGGTCTGAAAAGACCAGAAATGATGAAAAAAGGATACTGGTAAAATCTTGTCAATTCATAAATAATTGTATGAACAAAGATTTCCATATTAATTAACCGAGATGCACCTTAGAATTTCAGTTTTAAAGTTCAAATATTCAGCAAACAAAGTAATTTAAAATGATAAACTGTATAATTAATGGTTCATTACATTTGGTCAGACGTTGTCGATGCGAGCCAGCTTACACAATAAATCCTCGCAGGCCGCTAGCTCGGCATTTATTGATTTTAATTACCTCACGGCGGTGACGGTTTCGAGGCCTTCCGGCACTGTGTTTCTATGCCTATACTGTTCAGTACCTTTGATAGAGGTAAAATCATTGACAGAGTTATTTTGACTTCACGCAGTGCACAACCATAGAGACAGATGAAAAATTATATGACCAATGTGTTGCGTGGAGCAAAAATAGCTCCGTCAATGTCTTTAACGTGTCGAATAACATGGTCTCCAATTCAAGAATTTGGGTGTTGCCCCTGCATGTGTTGTTAAAAAATGGGATCAAAGTATCAAACAAACCTTTCTATGCAAAAAAAATAATTTCTTAAATAAACCTTTCACAATCACAATCCAGAACAACATAACAAACTCTGAATTAACAATAATAAAATGATCTGAAACCTGAAATAAAAATACAACTACAAACCCTCAAGGTCCTATTTGCTTTACTACCTAGTTGCAAATGGCAATATATCTAACTGAAAACTATGCACCTTCAATTACATGCATGCATTTCCTTAAATTCCAAAACCCTAATTGGGATCCTCATTCGGAGGGTTTAACGGGCAAGGACGGGCAATGGAGGAAACATGGTCTCCGCCCGCGCTTATCACCAGCTTGCTGTCCCATTCCTCAGTGACTTCTCGATTGGCATTTTGAATTTCAGGGTCTTGATGCATCATCCGAGGAGGATACAAGCGAAATACAAAATGCATCGCCTCCTCCAACGCCGCTCTTTCTCTTATTTCTCTAACTTCTCTCATATCTCTTTCTCTTCCCGCCATTGTTGTATCTCGCTCTTCACAACAAACTTTCGTAAGAACATAAAGAAGGAATCTTATGCAAATGATACCACATAGCATGAGAAGTGCCAGAACAAAGTAGCTACCAACGGTGCGGTGAGGGCACCCGACGAAGCCGATACATGCCATAATTGATCAGATATTTGGAAAGATATTGTTTGTGCATGTGATATGTTTTTGTACTTTGGAATTGTTTGAAGGATTCTTTTCTTGGATGAGGAAAGGGAGGGAAAGAGAGGGCACTTTGTTTTGTGCTTATCTTGCTTGGAGAGATGGCACTCATATATGGTAGACCTAGATCATATAAGATTTGGCCGGCCCTCATAAATTCTCTCCATTTGATGTATGAATGGATGGATACGTGGCATTAATATTAGCTATACGTGTTCATTCTCATTTTTAAGTACTGTAGAGAGCATATATTCCCTTGAAAATCTCTTCCAAGTTTAAAAAAAAAAAAAAGGGTAGAGCATATATGTTAGTAAAATGGAGAAGAAATTAAAACCAGGCTTAAAGATTAAATAGAAATTAAATTTATTTTGATTTTCAGACTTCTACACTAGTCAAATTAACTTTTAATTTCTCTTTAGTGGCTGAGTCAACAATTATTATTTTTAATCTTTACTGTAGAGAATCTCCTTCACTTTACGATTTGAGATTAAATCAAGCCTCCATTTAGGCCGATTAGCCATTGGCAGTGACTAAATCATCATGAATTTTTTCGATTAATCAACCGATTATTTCCAATTATGACTAATTATTCTTGATTAATCTCTTAGCGATACTCTATCCGTTCGACAACCACATATCGTTATTTACAACACTAATCTTAGCTAGTTTGGCATTCGGGTTAGCACAGGAAGCAATATTATTGAGCTTTCAGATTCGTACCAAGTTAAAAATAACGGTCCGGATCCATTAATTGTAAAAGATTCCCTTTTCTGGAGAGGATGTGAATTCCCCAACTACGGGGTCTCAGTGTTTTTTTTTTTTGTTTACAAAAAGTTGAATAACTTATTTAAAAGCTTATAACTCCCTAAGATTTCTTGGTTTGCATAAACTTCTGTTAATTTTTGAGAATGATGAAGGAAAAAAAGAAAGAACAAAGGTTGCTGAGACCATTAAATGAGTAACTTGCTAATTAAACGAGCAAAGATTTTAAATTATATTATAATTTAATAAATATCAAATAATAATTTAAATTACTATTTTATAAGACTTATTAAATGATATTGTGATGATATAAATGCAGGACAATTGATGAATAATACCATATCTTCAACGAATAAATACAATATAATTTTAAAACTTACTCATTTATAATTTAGTAACTTACTCGTTTAAATAGTCTCCATTTCCTTTATCGGCCTTTAGAAATCAATAAAACTGTAATTTTCAAAAATTCTAAAAAATTAGTAAAAAGTTTCAAAAATATGTAAAATTTGATCTCCAAGCACATTTTAATATGAAGAACATGTTGAACAGGTCAACTATTTGAACTTGAAAATGCAAAAATAATACATAGGCGTATACTTTTTAAAACCAAGTATGTATTTCACAATAGTCGAATATTGTGTGAAAAATTGTACTGGAGATATTTAGATTGTGAGTTAGCAGTTAACCGATTGACAAAAAGCTTCTCTTATAAATATTTCATTCACCTGGGAACAGAATCAATACAAAATTTAGGAAGGGGCTTTTTGCAAAAAAAAATGCTACCTAAAATTTGCAATGCACTGATACACGACTCTTCACTCTCACAAATGAGAAGCTACCATATATGTAAATTTATACCTTTTGAAGCATGCGTGTTCCCAAAAATTTGAACCTTATACAGCCCAAGCTGCATAATAAGGGCAATAATTAGATCAAAAGGAACAATTAATATTATTTACAAGTTATCTAAAATAATCACACATATAAAATAAATGTTAGTCTTCATCAACAAAAACCTTTAAAAAAAAAAAAAACATTTTTATAATTTCCCATACAATGTCACCTGTAATAAAAAATCAAATTGCAGCTGTGAAGTTCTGGAGCAGTATATATTTTGGATTTCAAATTCCAAGTGAGTGAACATGAAAGGAAAAAAAAAACACTCTTTAAGTAACAAAGGTAAAAACAAGCAAGAGTTACCTTACTAATTCACTTGTAGAAGGCTGTAATGGGGCGGTCAAATCCAGCCACCGTACCAGTCAACTTGTCAGTTATCACTTCTGCTGATCTGAATCCAATCTATAAAAATAATGTGCAGTAAGTTCAACTATAGGGCATGTTACCAGTACCAGTTTTACTTTAGCAGTACCTGATAAGTTTGAGACCTTTGGATTAACTTTTAAAACAAAATAAGGAAACTGTGCTCAGGTGCTACTGGTACGATCTCTATATACATCAGCACGTGATGATTGAAAGAATAAGCGATTTCACCAGGACATGTATTGCTCTCGAAATTTGAATACTTGAGTTTATTCTGTCTATTAGCTTAATACTTAGGGAATGAATTCCAATTTGAGTAACAAATTTGTACAATACAAAATCGTAAATTTGATTGATCCAACATCACTAATATAGCATTATTCTTTTTAAAAAACTCAACAGGTTTTGTCATCATACGTGTACCAGTAATGAATTGACTGTAAACTGATTCTAAGTCTTACTGTGGTTTCAGATTCAGTACACAGTACATTCTACAGAAACCCCTTAGAACACAGAAAAGAAAAAGAAGTACCTTATCAAGTAATATTTCACGAAATTTTCCTGGATGCAAAAATATTCTTTCAAAATTAGCCTTGGCAGTCTAAAAGGAGAAAACACAACAGGATCAGTTGAGATCAAATGAAATATAGCCAAATGGAGAAGAGATTAATGATTTCTTCTTGTTATTAACAGTAAATTTAAATAGGACTAATTTCTAATGCCCATAAAAACTTTTTCAAATTGCCAATTTCCCAATCAAAAATAAAAAATATCTTATAGCCATTTTCTCTATCCCCACTACTTGTTTAACCTGCCACGGATTTAGTATTAAAATTTTAATTGACAATTTTACCCTTATAAAATGGACACCATTACCTTTTTGAACAGTACAAAAAAAGAATAAATGACCCACATCTGAAAGAAATATGTTGAACCGCTAAAATGTATGTCATGTGATATTCCAAATTTGAATCCATCAGTTAATGTGTATGTATGCATCTCATAGAGGGTTCAGAATTGATGATGGCAACATATTCTGATTCAGTACAACGGTAAATTTGAAGGATATTAACAGTTTCTGTATATTTCCGATTCAGATACAACAATTCATTCATGGTGCTCAAGATGGAATGCCTTTGGCACAGCTAATTAACATTAATCTGACCCGAGTAAATTAATTTGTTAACTTTTGGATGCATCCTGCTTTCACGTTTCATTAACCCGAGCTTTAGAGATTAATCTATTCTTATTTTGTAATATTAGAGAAAATAATGGATATCTCCATTTTATGCAAGGGTAACAATGGTCAATTAAATGTTTAAAAAAAAGTCTATGGTAGGTTTGAAAAAAAAAAAAAAAAGGATAGAAAAAAGGATGTTTATAATGGGAAAACTGGCAAATTTTTTTTTTATTGGTGCATTAGATATTAACCCATTGAAATATTTCTTCCAAAGGAGAACAAAGAATCAAAGATGAGATAGCTAACCTCAGAAACCAGTCGGTTTTGTTTATATGATTTCCAAGGCTGAGGCTCCAGCAAAAATACTCCACCCTAGCAGCACGGAAGCAAAAGTACAAAAATTATAACAAAGTCTATGGACCAATTTGCAAATCTCAAAATCATCATAATTGAACTTTGTTTTGCACTTTACTAATGTATCAGTCATATAATCATTACTGGTATAATCCAGCCGGTACCATTACTAAAGAGAACTGTATAATTATTAAAGAGAGCAAGTTCCTTTTAGGTAGATTAGTTTCAGGTCCTTCTTTTACCCAATTTGTTTGTGCCTGACCACTTACATAAGCTGCCGCTAGTTCCTAAATGCTATATAAATAAGTACTTTCAAGAAATGAAAACATACCGGTCGAAGAAGTCTCCAAATTTTAACAAACAAGGTAATAATTCCTTCATCTCCCCAATTTAAATGGATCCACTTTGAAACACTCAAGCTGCATAGGCAAAAAAGATCTCATAATCCATATGTAAAACTCACGATAATGACAAATAGAATATCCAGGGAAAACAAGATAAAAAATAATTTTAAGACTTGTCACAGTTTCTATCAACCAAACGAAAATTTGCTAAACTTAAAAAAGAAAAAAAGTTAATGCTTGGTTCAATACCAGACAGTAATGCTGAAAAACCACAATCGGCTGAACAACTTGAAAATCACAATCTACTTCATGAATCTTTTGTCTGCATGGTGATCAAATTGGGCGCTTATCTAACTTTTTTCTCTTTGCAACTGCACTAATACATTCCCATACTTATAAATTATAGTTCTTCTCATACTATAAACTATTCCTCAACAGTTTGAGTCATCGAGATTATTTCCAAATACTCATCGATAACATTGGGCTTCACAAGGCATTCCATTAAATGCTTGTTTTTACCAAGATAAGAGCCATTAATTTCAAATGCTAAAATTAGTAAGTTACATGAATCAAGCAAAGTGTTCAATGCCCTTCCAAGCTTGTAAGAGATAGTGTGTTAAGTGATATAGTTGAGTTTAAACGGTCCAGAGCACAGTTTACTGATCTTATTCTTGCTTCAATTTTACAGTAGGGATAAGATATTGGATTTTACTTGTAAAATAGAACCCTAAATGTAAAGTACAAAGGTGAGCTTACCAAACAATTGCATCATACTTCTCAGATGAAACATGCAGATGCTCTACAAAATTCTCACGGTGAAATGAGACTACTTTTAACGGATCCATTTCTTCATCAACATTTATTTCTCCTTTTGAAGAAGGATTATCAGCATTGTCAGAAAAGCCCTTAACTTGTGTTTTATTTGAATTCACTTGCCGGGAGGCCTTTCTTAAGTTCCAGTGAGCACTCTCAATCAAACCTGGTACGAATTAAGAGTCTTTAGTCTTTATCAAGTTGTAAAAAACAGTTAACATAAAATTTTCTAATGCTTTTAAGAGCGAGAAACACTGCACAAAACCCTCAAGACAGAACGATTGATAGGAACCCTTATCTCAAATTGAAGTACATAATACCCAAATTACTATTGAACCACCCCCCCCCCCCCCCCCCCCCAAATTGACTTACAAAAGTAAGGGTTTTTTTGTTATTTTCATTTGAAAATGGTTATAAATTATCCAAGATGAATATGATACAAAATAAAAGTAAGAACAGGAGCTAAGAAAAATGGAAGCTCACCTCCATCGATGTCAATTCCAACAATGCTTCTACATCTAAACTTCTTTGCTGTACCAGGATTCCAAAAAAAAAAAAAATTTGCATTAATTCCTTAAAAAAAGGGAAATAAATCTGCTGCAGTCCCGAATCCAGTGAACAGTACCCTGAAATCCCTGCAATCCCGAATCCAGCCATTGAATTTTTTCGAGAACGCATCTCGAAACAGCTAGTTTTCCGTGCACGCATCTCGAAACAGTTCGACAGCTGGATTCGGATTGCAGAAATTTCAGGGTCAATGTTCACTGGCCTTGCATTACAGCAGATTTGGGATCCAAAAAAAGGGGGACAGGTTCTCTATAACCAAAGGGGAGAACTAGATTTGAGCCAATTAATTTCTACATAAAATAGGAGGCAAGTGATGAACAGTAAATTACCAATAGCAATAGTAACTATCCCCTGATTGCAGCCGATGTCAAGGCAATCTTTCCCTTCAAACCACTCTTTCTTAAATACAGCTAGCCTTGGATCCTCTTTTGTATTCCGGTCTATCTGCTCAATCAAACAAAATGTTTTACTCTTTCTATTCCAGTTTTTCCATTCAAATTCCTTTTTATAAACCCTAAACCTCACTACTAGAGATATTATCATTTGCTTCGATTCAATTTGTTGTTTCATTACAGTGTGAGAAAAATATGGAGAAATTGCGATAAATATTAGCTGGAAATGAAAGGGGAAGAAGAAAACCCGATAGCCATAGTAGCTCTTGTAGTTGCCATAGATGAAGACATCTTTCTCTTTGCGCTTTTTGTTACTTGTCCATTTCCCCTTCGATGAAGCTCCGTTTTCTTCTTTAGTTGGCTCTGTGGCCATTATTTCTCTCTCAGTCAAGCTCGATTGTTTAAAAGCGGGAGAAGGGAACTGGGGAAGAACAAGGAAAGAGAGAAACCCTGGCGAGGCGGCAATTTCCGAATCTCCCGCACAACATACTAGTGGTAGTATGATTAGGGCAATGAAAACCGCACGATCTCAGATAAACGGCCAGATGGGTCATTAGGTCTTTTTATGATTGCAGACGATCCTAAACATCTCACAATAGGTGTCATGGGCTTAGCTGAGAACAGGCTAATGTAAACTCAATCAACCTGCGTTAGAAATTCATAGAGGGCCCATAAAGGCCCATCAACTAGTACCTCATGCAAGATTGCATCTGAAAAGAACATTTTCATATTTTTTTTAATTTATTTGATCTCGTCCAATAGCTGCTGTTCTTAAAACTTGATTAATGAAAAGACTTATCAGACCATCGGAATAAATGCGTAACTTCTTAAATAAGGTAGAGAAACCTGGAATAACTTCAGAGACAGGTCCTATGAAATTCTCCAATTTAAAGTTAGAAAAAAAAAAAAAAAAAAAGCAATTGTATGAATTCAAATGAATCAATTAAAAAAAGTGATAAGTGGGCCCAAAAAGGGTAAAGAAGTCATAGTATGAATTTATTTAGCTGTAATAATGCACAAGTATCCTATAATTGTGTTACATCTTGGTTTCAACGATGTAAGGCGAAGGCAGCCAAAAAATGCTTTATTGTATTGTCTACAAATTCAACTGCTAAAGATAGGTTTTGCGTAATCTTGGAGACTTGTTTCATTTGTCTCTTTGTTTCTTCTTCGCTGCAATTCCTACTCTAGAATGTTACTTCTATTTGTTTGTTTAATGCTTCCAAAAAAAATATATATATGCAGAAGATCTCACTAAATAGTAATCAACAATCAACAATCACCTTTATATTTAGAGGTACTAAAAAGAAAGTACCTCTAAAGTAGAGGTTTTCTTTCTTCAGAGTAAATGTTAGAGTAAACTCATCCAACTATTTATTATTCATAAGAAAAAATTTATCGAAATTTTGAACTTATGACCTTAATTATATTCAGAGATGGATTCAGAGTTTTTGTCAGGAAGTGGGGGCAAACTCATTTGTTAATTTGACAAAAGATAATGTTTCAATTTATAATCAATCTTTAATTTGGTAGTAAAGATGCATATTCTCTAATATGAAAAGTTGTGAGTTTGAAATTTGAATGAAAAAAAAATAATTTGTTTTAAGTTATAATAAATGAAATAAAATTATGCATCTGATGTGGAGTGGAGGCAGAGGCAAAGCGCATAGTAGGGACCACCGGGCCAGAGAGTTTTTGTAGTTAGCGTTTTTGTTTGAAAAAATGATTTGATTGAGAAACGGGTAAAATTTATGTGAAAAATAAGGCATAGAAAATCAAAGACGAGATTCACTTATTTGAACCTTTTGGAGCATTGATTTAGGGCTAGGTAATTTTATAACAAGCTTTATTTATTTGAACCCGTGAACTAGATAGTTTGAGCTAATATTATTTTAGTCAATATTTATAGACATAACAAATTCCGATATTTTTTTAATATCCAATATTAAATAAAAAAATATCAAACATATCCAGTAAAATTGGGTATTTTTAAAAATGTTAATCTATCTATTATGAACGGTCTGAGTATTTTTAAAAATACCTAGTTTTGCTTAATATATTTGATATTTTTTATTTAATGTTGAATAATAATAAAAATATCGGTAACAAATTTAAATGTTTGGCTACTGCTGCTAGCCTAAAATCCTCACTTATTTTTTTAAAGAAGTTAACTAAAAATAGTTAGAGACTAACAGAAATATTGAGCCATAGCACCGTAGGTCTCTATGCAACCCATAGCACCGTAGCTTTACCCAAAAAGTCCAAAGAAAATTTGGCATTTTTTTTCTCCTTCCAAACACGTTAATTAACACAGCCATGTGTTACTAGTAAAACAAAACAAAAAAAAATAGTTGCTATATATTGCTTGCAAATATTTGAAGTATTAGTTTTTTTTTTTGTTTAAGTAGGAGAAGAGAAGTATATATTTTCTGTCATTTGCAAAAGCTAGTTGATGCCACGATCGAGTTATGCTGCCAAGCAAGCAATTCATTCCCTTCTTTTGTTTTCAATTTAGTCTCTCTTATAATTATTCGGTGCCAACCTTCTTTTTTATAGTTCCCTGGACCAAGCATATTATAGAATACTAAGCTTTTGTTAATGGCGCGGCCCGATTTTTTTATTTATATCCAAAAAAATGTATAAATTTAAAAAACTAACCAAACCGTTTATCTTTTTCCAAAACTACCCAAACCGGAAAAAAAATTTCCGGTTTCAATATCAATTTCCGGAAAAAAAATTTCCGGAAATTGGATCCTAAATCCGGAATAATTTTTTCCGGATTTAGGATTTTTTTTTTTAGGAAATTTTTTTTATAGGAATTTTTTTTTTCATTTTTCAGTTTTTATTTATAATTTATTTATTTTTTTTGTATTGAAGTATTACAAATATTTAATATATTTTAAAAAAAAATAGATGGAATACTATATAATTTGATTTATTCGAAAGACTGCTACAAATAATTCGGATCAACATTTTTCATGCCGGATTTTTTATGACCGTAAGAAAAATTAATATAATATAATATATGTATATGTATATGTATATGTATAGGTATATATAATATAATATATGTATATATAATATAATATAATATATGTATACGTATTTATAATATAATATATGTATATATATGTATATATAATATAATATATATGTTAAAATGTGCTTGCATATCAAATTTTATATTTTTTTGAATTTTTTTACTATTTATTAAGTATTTAACAAAATCGCTATCTATATTCAGACCATTGAATTTTTGTACCCATCTTAATAAATAGTAAAAAAATTTAGAAAAATGTAAAATTTGATCTGCAAGCACATTTTAAAATATCCATCATGTTGAATGGTTTGGATCGACTGTTTGGACTTTGAAAACTTTGAAAATACCGATCGTTGAATGCCTACCGTTGAACGAAAACTTAAACTGAATTTTTGAGGCGGGTTTAGCAAAAAAAAAAAAAAACAAAGAAATCCTAAATCCGGAAAAAATTATTCCGGATTTAGGATCCAATTTCCGGAAATTGGTATTGAAACCAGAAAAAAAATTTCCGGTTTGGATAGTTTTGGAAAATAACAAGCGGCTTGGTTAGTTTTTTAAATTTATATATTTTTTTGGATATAAATAAAAAAAATCGGTGGTGCGGCTCTATAAGTGACTGAAGAATTTCGGAGAGGTGGCGCGGCTCTATAAGTGACTGAAGAATTTCGGAAGTTATGTATATATTGAAAATGAGAGGAGGGTATTTTTGTCAATTTTATTTTTAAATTAATTAAATATAAGCTTAAATAAATAAATGGGGATAGAAGAAATAAATTATAATTTTTATGGGGATATTGGATATTATGGTGTTTTTATGGAGAAATTGGCTATTTTGAAAGTTTGTATTGGCCGGTACACTATAAATTTTCTCTTTTTTTTTAATATTTTTACTTTTTTTACATAAATGGTTCAAATGCAGTGATTTTGTACTTATTAAAAAAGAGTAAAAAGTTTCAAAAAAATATAAATTTTGGTCTCTGATCACATTTTAATATAAAATTTTGTACATATTAAATGAATGTTGAGCAGTTTAGATCGACTATTTAAACTTTGAAAACAGAGATAAAATATGGGGTATAATTGAAGTACAAAACCAATGTCACATTTTAACCTTACTCTTATTATAATAATAATAATAATATAATTATTATTATTATTATTATTATTATTATTATTATTATTATTATTATTATTATTATTATGCTATATTCATTTAATATTTTAGAAACTATTATGCAAACTAAAAAATTCAAATGTTATATATGTTTTTCACTACTTATATAATATGCATATCAAATTTGAGTCATTTTTATAAAATGTGCTGGTAATCTATAAAATAGTCATTGAAACTCGGACGTTAGAAATATTAAATTGTTTGATAAAACACCGATATGACCCATTCATGCTACGTTTTTGAAATATTCCTAAACTCAAAATTTAATATTTTTGAGTAAATTTCTCAACTATGAAAATGTGCATGCTGCCTTCACAAGTTGACTTATAAATGAAAGAAAAGAATTAAAAGTCAAAATAATTGGTTCATAATGTGCTTTCTTAATGGCATTCAGGTGCATGTTCTTGGGTTGACCAAAAATGTAAAAGTCAAAAGAGCAATGAAGCTATTAATTCAAAGCACAAATCCATGTTCCTACATATAATAAAATTTCCTATAAAAGAATCTCTTCTAGAAACCCCTTGGCAGTTTTTTTTATTATGCATATATATGAGGAAGGTTCCAGGAACTCATCATATCTCATACTGTATATCTCTGTTTTTGAAGTCCAAACTGTCGATTTGAACCGTTCAATATGATTTTCATACTAAAATATGCTTAGTGATAAAATTTTATAATTTTTGAAATTTTTTTATTATTTTTTAAGATAGGTAGAAAATCATTGTTTTTGAACGGTCTAGATACAGTGATTTTGTACATATCTTAAAAAATAGTATAAAATTTCATCACCAAACATATTTTAGTATGAAAATCATGTTGAACGGTTCGAATTAACAGTTTGGACTTTGAAAATAAAGATATACAATATGAGGTATGATGAGGCATGAAAGAAATGAAATATTATAACTCTCCTCTCTCTCTTTCTCTCTCTTTATATATATATATATATATATATATATAGAGGTGGGCTACGGTGAGTTGCGAAGTAAAACGCGTTTCTACTTCACGCCGTATTTTTATTTCGAAAGTCCAAACGACCGATCCGAACCGTTAGATGTTTAATCCATATTGAAATGTGCTTGGAGACCAAATTTTATATTTTTTGGAATTTTTTTACTATTTATTAAGCATTTTTGAAAATTGCTGTTTTGCTGTAAACAGTAAAAAACAGTAAAATTTTCTGGACCATCAGATCAGCGACTTTCAAAATTACTTAATAAATAGTAAAAAAATTCCAAAAAATGTAAAATTTGGTCTCCAAGCACATTTCAATATGAAGAACAAGATGAACGGTTCGGATCGACGTTTTGAACTTTAAAATCGCAAAATATGAGCGTGAAGTAAAATAGTTGCTTTACTTCGCAACTCACCGTAGCCTAGCTCTATATATATATATATATATATATATATATATATATTCGTGATTCTTAATCTCATAGAGTACATTTGAATGAGAACTATAATAGCTAGAATAACGAAATTTGAGAATAGTAAATGAAAATAGAGAAACAATAGTGATTTTTAAAATCACACTAATCTAAAATTGTGGTTTTTAGATTAGCTAGAATAAAGTTTTTAGATTAGTGTGATTAGTAAATAATAAAATAGTGTTATTTGGATTAGTAAAATATTGTTTGAATTGTACATTTAGAATAGTGATTAGCTGTAATTGATAAATAATAGTGCTAATAAGGTGCTTAAGAAGAAATATAGGCAAGTAGAGTCTTAAACGAATTGTCACAGCGTAGAGATAACATAAATTAGTGTTAATTTTGTCATTTCGAGACTGTGTTGACGAAAATAAAATAAAAAATTCCTATCTCTTCACACTTCCGAATATTTGCTATTCTAATATTTACGAGGAATTAATAGAAAATAACAGCTAATCTATTTCGAATAACAAAATTATTTATTGAATACAAATTGTTATTTCTACTGGCTCCTATTTTAAAATAGCTTCTATTCTTACATCCCACCATAACAATAGAGAATTATATAAATATATATAATTATATACTTAGTTTCAGTATCCCAGACAGATAAATTTTAAATGTTTCTGGTAATGCATTTGCTGGTACATATCCAAAACAATAATTAATACAAGCAAAACAAAACTAGGCAACCACTCCTCTATAAACAAGCCAAGCAGCACAACCAGCTGCTCTTCTTCTCTGTTCCATTCCCTTCTTTTCTCATTTCACCCAATAAACAAACCAAAACCTCATCTCCTTCTAATCCCAAGAAAACCAAGAAAACAAGAGAAACACAAACAAATTCAAATTCTCTCATGATTCCTCTCTCTCTTCTTCTTCTCTCACTCAGCTCCTTCTCTCTCTCCTTTGCTCAATCTGAAGATCAGTATGCCCCAACACCGGGTCCCACGGTGTCCTTTCGGCCGAGCGTAGCGATCGTGATCGGCATATTCGCCATGATGTTTTCTCTCACCTTCCTCCTCTTAATGTACGCTAAATATTGCCATAACAACTCAACCGGCCTTGCTGCTAACGATGCCGATGTCTTCCTCTCCCCTAACCGGGCCCACTCGCCACCAACCGGCATTGCTAAAGCCGTCATCGAATCCCTCCCTTTCTTTCGCTTCTCGGCCTTGCGCGGGTCCCGTGCAGGAATGGAGTGTGCAGTGTGTCTCTCCCCTTATACCGATGCCGAACTGCTACGCCTCTTACCGGCTTGCAAACACGCGTTCCACATGTCGTGCATCGATCAATGGTTAGAGCGCCACTCGTCATGCCCTCTCTGTCGTGCACCTGTTTTGGAGTATTCAGCTGATCAGGTAGGTGATGACGTAATCACGCCTGAAATGCTCTCTCTGTTTGTAGAGAGAGAACCCTCTTTCCGATATGAGGAAAAGAAGAAAGAGGCGGTGCATGAGAAAAAAGGAGCAGAGAATCCGCCGTCTGTGGCTCCGGTGTATGATAAATTCAAACACCGGATTGTTATCTCAGGTGCGGTTTTGAAGAGCCGATGGAGTGATCTCAACTCAGCTGATCTAATGTCGCTCAATTGTGATATGCTCCGGGTCGATTCAAGCCGACGGTTCTCTGCACCGGATTTAGTTTCTAAGCCCGAAAAAAACATCCCCGTAAAATCACCCGATGAAAAGGTAATTTATAGGGTATAGATTTTAACAAAATAGTTTTGACTTTACGCAGAGCATGAGCCATATGCCGATATGCGTGCTGTTTTGATTCTGTAGTCCATGTGCTGCATGAAGCGAAAACTGCTCTGTACCATAACTGTATATATACATGTTGGTATATATAATTAGAAGAATTATATAATGCAACTATATATATATTAATAGGTGGTGAGTATCAAAGAGGAGATGGAGAAGAAGAGATTGCTTGAACTGAGAGCAAATCAACTGAGCAGCTCTTGTAAAGAAAGAAGTAATATCACGGCCGAACCAACGGCTGTGATTTCACGGGCAACACGATCGATGTCAGAGATCGTCAACTTTGCACGGGTTAGAGGATCAAGAGACCCGAACCCGGTTGGGACAGATGATCAAGTGAGGCGTATGTGGCTTCCGATTGCGCGACGAACCGTGCGGTGGTTTGCCGGAAGGGAAGGTAGGTCCCACATGCTGCCTCAGCCGTACACCAGAGAGGAAGTTATTACTGCAAGTAATCCGGATTACAGGACAGAGATAGATCTTGTCACCTCGGTTTAAGGCTATAATTTAATATTTAATTTGATTAATTAAGAGGGATAATTAATCTATATAGAGATTTGCTTTGATTCTCCGAGAATGTGTCCCCATGCAAGATGCTTTTGTTTAACCTGATGGGGCACTTGATTATATAATTTTCTATATATTGAGGGAGAATTAGTTGATAGAAGGAATTGATAGGTTCTTTTTTTTTTTTTTGGGTTTTGTAAATTAGAGATTCTAAGAGCTGTATTTTTATTTTTTTTATTTGTTAGATTTTAGTTGAATTTGTCTTGGCTTTTACCTTGGCATATATATTATTCTGTGAATATGAATGGAAAACACGTTGTTTTTGTATTTAATCAAATTCTACAATGTTTTTTTTTTCCTTTTCTTTACTTCATATTAATTTATACTTAGAAAAATTAGCATTTTATAATATTGAACGAATTGAGCTTCCCATGATCACAATTGAGTGTTGCGTTGTATAGTTCTTCTAAGGGATTTTTTTTTTTTTGTTATACTATGGGCTACAAGTTTCTATGAATTTATTTTATTTTGCCACCATTGATCACTTTCCTTCAATTTCACGTTGTTTATAACACGAAATTCAATATCTATAGGAATGAATAATTCAAATTTTTGTTTTACTAATTAATATTTTACATTAAAATTAATACATGGAATTATATCATTTTGAAATTATTTTGAACAAAATAAAAATATATATATAAATCATCACATTTTTTTATATATTGTCAACTTATTGGAGGCATTGATTTATTTAAAATATTTTATTGTAAATTAAAAGCTGTAGAAGCATCGATTGTATGATATAAATTAATTAATTCCTTGACAATTAATGCAAAGAAATATTTGATTACGCCATAGTTGAAAAGGCGTCTTCACTGAATAAGTCACTATTTCATCCGAATATACGCTTTTCTTTTTTATTTTTCTATAGCGAGACCAATTTTAGTTGTTTGAGGAGATTTTTTTTATTTATTAAATCAAAGATGAGGTATGTGACTTAACCCATCATTTTAACGATTTAAAAGGAAGTTCATGATGTGATTTCAAATATTTTACAACCATGGTGGATAACAATATTGTAAATAATTGTATACGCTGGTCAGACAGATAAGATAATGTCAAATGATTAATTAAAAATAATTGAAAATAATCAGTTATAATCAGAAATAATCGGTTGATT
Source organism: Carex rostrata (assembly GCF_964058835.1). Taxonomy (NCBI): domain Eukaryota; kingdom Viridiplantae; phylum Streptophyta; class Magnoliopsida; order Poales; family Cyperaceae; genus Carex; species Carex rostrata. Next base: position 1,204,950 of record NC_135950.1, read on the forward strand.
AATCATAAAAATTTGAGAAAAAGTTTCTGTCCACTGAGTTTTGTCCACCATCTGTCCACAACCTTATCCAACTTTCATTCTAACTGTCGGTCCCCCATTTTCTTCTAACGAGCTCTCTTTCCGATCTCTCTTTCTCTCTTCTTTCTCTCTTTCTCTCTTCTCTCTTTCTCTCTTTCTCATCTCTCTTTCTCTCTCCTTTCTCTCTTTCTGATCTCTCTTTCTCTCTTCTCTCTTTCTCTCTTCTTTCTCTCTTTCTCATCTCTCTTTCTCTCTTTCTCTCTTCTTAACTCTCTTTCTCTCTCCTTTCTCTCTTTCTGATCTCTCTTTCTCTCCTCTCTTTCTCTCTTCTTTCTCTCTTTCTCATCTCTCTTTCTCTCTTCTTTCTCTCTTTCTGATCTCTCTTTCTCTCTTCTTTCAATTGAATATCTTTTTCTCTCTTTCTGATCTCTCTTTCTCTCACAGAAACAAAAGTTCCGATCTCTCTTTCCGATCTCTCATTCCCCTTATTCGATCCAGATCTACACGACACCGCCTATGACAAGATGAAGAAGGCGCTGGTGTTAAAGTCCATTAGCGACAAAGGAAGGGATGGGAATAAAACTTCCATCAATAAAGCAGCTACCAGTATCATTGGGAGCACATAGATATCCACATACTCAAGGTTACACTTATTCTTATAATTTTATGTAGATTTATGATATTTTGACAAATTTCTTTCTGAAATATTACAATTTTGTGATTTTCCAGTTTAGATTTGCGATTTTGATATTTTAAAAATGTGAAGTACATTTTTTGTAGGATTTGTTATTTAAGTTACAACATTGAATGATGAATTTTACAGTATTGGTGCATATTGAAAGTTTCTGGATGTTTGAAAATTTGAATGACATTTTTTATAAGATTTGTTATTTAAGTTACAGCATTGAATGATGAATTTTACAGTATTGGTGCATATTGAAAGTTTCTGGATGTTTGAAAATTTGAATGACATTTTTTATAAGATTTGTTATTTAAGTTACAGCATTGAATGATGAATTTTACAAGATTGGTGCAAGTGAAATGACATTTTTTCTTTATGTTTTGAAAATTGTTATTATATTATTTTAAGCAATGTCCTAACAGCAAGGTCCTAACACTGATCCTTTTCAAGCAAGGTCCTAACAGCGCCAAACGGGTGGCAGCGACGGAGTACGAGCATACGACAGGTGGGGGCAGAGACTGGATTTGCTCTTGCTACTGGTACTAATACTTACAAGAGGGAAGTTAGGGCTGAAACTGGAGGGTTGCTTTTCGGGGCAAGAAAGGAGGTAGAATTGATCTACACGGCTTTGATTTTGCCGTTAAAGATCAAATCGTGGTCTGAATCCGAATCCGGATTTGATCTACACATCCTTTGATAGATTTATATATGTCTCAAGGTAATTAAATGCAGTTCTTTTCTCTTTTGATCAAACCGATTTTGAATTTTGATTTTCCTAATTAATGCATAGGTGACAAACGAAGAGGAACAACAGCCTCAATCATTGATTTCCCTTCATCAATTTGTTGTTTGTTTTACCTTTGCTCTTCATGAATTTTTGAGTTCAATGGGATTGGAGATCTATTTTTAATCGTGTCTGGTAAATTTACTACAAATTTCGAAAGATTTTCAAGTTTGATTACATTGCACAATCGTCTCTGGTAATTTTCAAGTAGTAGCAGCTCAATTGTCTATGGTAATTTTACATGATACATGGAGTAATTTGATACATGAAGTAATTTTACTTTACTGGATATATGAAGTAATTTTACAGGATACGTGAAGTAAATTTACTGGATACATGAAGTAATTTGATATATTAAGTAATTTTACTAGATATATGAAATAATTTTACTAGATATATGAAGTAATTTTGCAGGATACATTAAGTAATTTGATATATGAAGTAATTTTACTGGATATATAAGTAATTTTACATGATATATGAAGCAATTTTACTTTACTGGATACATGAAGTAATTTTACAGTATACAGGAAGTAATTTGATATATGAAGTAATTTTACTGGATATATGAAGTAATTTTACTTTACTTGATACATCATTGATTTTGATTTGAATGTTTTTGATAGTTTGTTTTGTAGTTGGTTGAAATGGTTCTGAGTGTCATGCAATTTGAGACGCCTGTCAAGGATAAATGGTTCTTCATTAATCCTTATTTGTCTGTAAGTATCTTTTTATTTTTGCTGTTGAAATACTTGAGTACTCTTTAATGCGTTTTATTTTGTATGATACAGGTTTGTATGCATGATTACACTGCATATGCTTTTCAGTTAGGTAAATAACTTGTAAGATTATTTTGTAATTCTTATTTGTTATAAATCGAATTTGTTTCATTGTTTATTTTATTATTATGTAGAATGACATCTCAAAAGAACGTGTTGTTCTTGTGATAATGCTTCTTATTCATCCGAACAATGAACACATGAGGTTTTTAATGTAAAAGTTATTTGTCTATAGTTTTTTTTTGTTGCTATTATGCTATTCTGAATGTTGCGGTGAATATTTTTATCTTGTGTTGAACAGATGTTGTTTGTGGTGAACAGATTTTGTGTGATGATGGATGTATGTATAGATTTAGCAATTTTATAGTATACATGGTATTATTTTATGGTTTATATTTTGCAATTTTACAGTATACATGATTGTTTGCAGGTTGTAGTTTAAACTGAAATGTAGCATTTTTTACATTTTTTACATTTTACAGTATAGACAATTCAATTGAAAATTTACAGTATACAAGATTCAATTTTACAATATATATTTTACAGTATACAAGATTCAATTGAAAATTCTACTGTATACAAGATTCAATTTTACAGTATACAAGATTCAATTTTACAATATACAAGATTCAATTGTAAATTTTACTATGTAGAAGATTCAATTTTACAGTATACAAGATTCAATTGAAAATTTTACTGTATACAAGATTCAATTTTACAGTATACAAGATTCAATTTTACAGTATACAAAATTCAATTTTACAGTATACAAGATTCAACCCAGTGCAGACGCTAATAACTCTAACTGCCAATAACCGCTAATAACTAACTCTAACTGCCAATAACTTCCTATAACTGCAATTTCCGAAAGTACAGTTTGAAAGTACATTTATTTTGTCATGTTGTGCAAGTTGGAATCTTTTTCTAACTATCATGGGACCACTTCAAATAGTTGCTGGATGTTTTGTGATTAACTGATATTTTTTATGTGATATATTGTATAATTATACAGCATGTAGAAGTAATTTTACAGTATTCGCGCAAGTCAAAGCTGTGGACAAATGGTGGACAAAAGGCTGTGAACAATTAGACGCTTCCTAAAAATTTATAATCGATGGACCAGTCAGTGTTAACGACTAATCGACCAATTAATCAGCTACATTTCTTACAACACTGATGGATAGATATCTTTTGCGATGATTTTTATTTATACAGCGCCTACTTTTTTTAAGAGGCAAGGTTCAGCAAATATGTGATAATTTTATTTTATTTTACACTCTAAATATACTTTGTAACTACTATTTAATATCTCTAGTATATATATTTTTTAATTTCCATCTCCCCTTTCGGCTTGTGAGATTTTTTTTTTTTTTCAAGTGTCACTGATCATCTGTGCCGGGCACCGTATAATTATGTATACAATGTTCATTGCTTAGTGAAACTTTTTGTATCCCTAATTAGAAAGACTAAAAATTAACATTGTTGTTTTCTTATCAATTTGACCAGAAATATGATCATTGTTTTTGTGGAGAAAACAAATTTGATGTAGAGGGAAATTGCATTTAAAAACATTTTGGTTGTTTTTTTTATTTTTTTCCTTGGCAAATAACATAGTAGAATTCACAACTATATCATAATTGTAATGACAAATTAAATTATAAAATCAATTCTATTTATGCTATTAATTGAAAAGTGTTACACCAATCTCAACCTCATAAAAAGCTACACCGTCCCGTACACATTCAATCCAAGTAGGATCGATGAGATACACACATGTATGGTTGAAACTAGAGCTGGCAAAAAAATTCGAGGTTCGTGATTCGATTCGGGTTTGATTCGAGTTTAATTCAATTTGAAATGGGTTCGAATTGAAACGAACCAAATCAGGTTCGGTTCGGAATTAATTCAAACCAAACCCAAACCTAGCCTGGTTCGATCGAAATGGGTTCGATCATTTTTATGGTTCGAATCTCATAATAATATCAGCCGTCCATTTACCTGATGAAATTAAAATTCAAGATAGAGAGAGTCATAATTTAACTTAGTTAACACTTCCTCGCTCTCAAATCTCAATAACCTAGTTCTCACTCTACCTCTCCTTAACTCACTCTCCCTCTAGCTCTAAAATCTAGCCGACGCTCTCGGCGACTGGCTGTCTCTCCGGCTGTCACTCCTCTCTCCGACCTAAATAACTGTCTCTCATCTCTCTTCGGTCGTCTCTCATAGTTTATACCACGAAAGCCGTCTCTGATGTATTTTTTCATGGACAATTTTTCAACTTAAAAACACTCATTTCATAGTTCATACCGGTAAAAGGAAGCCATGTGAATTGTCCCGCGAGAAAAAATTAATGTATAAACTACCGGTATAACTAGGACTACTAAAAAATAATTTAGTTTGTGATTCGATTTGGGTTCGATTCGAAAAATGTGTAGCTCGCAATTAATTCGATTCGAAATGGGTTCGGTTCGAAATGAATCAAACTAGGTTCGGTTCGAAATTAATTCAAACCAAACTCAAACCTAAGATAAGTTCGGTTCGGTTCGTTGCCACCCCTAGTTGAAACTATAACAATAGATACGGTCTCCAACACTGTATATTAACGTGGTAGATCTGGCGATATATATATATATCACTTCCCACCGAAATTTTTTTAATTATCACATCAATATTCCACCAATTTAGAAAAAATCATATCTTACGCATATTCAGCCTGCGTACCAAAAAAATCATATATTTGCTCCACAAAAACACTAAAATAAAAAAATTGGTACACATGTTTGATCTGTGCACCGTCCAAAATAGTGCGCAGACTCAGTTTGCGTACGTGGCAAGATATGAATTTTAATTTAAACTGTAATAAAATGCGAATTCTGAAATATTAAAGTGGTAACTAAGAAAATTTTGTCACTTCCAAAAATCTAATGTATTCCTATTTTTAGGGGTGCAACCATGCACTAGCTAGTCCAATTGGGGTTGCATCTTTTTGAAGGAATTCAAATTTTGAGTTTGAATCTGAACTATCTGATTAAATTTGTATTAATTTGGATCAAATTGAAAACTACAGGGTCCCTTTAATATTTGTGTCTAGATATTGATCGGATGGTCAGGAACTCAGGATTCAAATTCAAATTCAAATTCAATCTTGAATTATTTTAGTGGATCCGAACTCCTCCGACTGTAAATGAGTCTAGTTTGGACGAGCTAAATTTTGTTATTTTGAATTTAAAATCTGAACAAGCTCAACTAATAGATGTTTTTTTGTTCGACATTGTATTAAAAAAATTAAGTCCAAAATTACTAATTGTTTTCTTCTATTTAATTTTAATTATTCAAATTTTATAAATTTTACAATACAAATTGATAAAAATACATTTATATCTATTTATTGTTTTATTAATACGAAATCTAAAAAACCATCTATTGTTATATTCATGACTAACTATTTTAATAATCTTATAATCTATTTCATTTTTTTTATGTTTATATGTCGATAATAGTTTTTTACTTTTTTATGTTTATATACATAATACATAAGTTAACCCAGTTCGAGTTCAATTTCGAACCAATTTGGTTCAAAAGTGAACCATGGTTTCAAACTGAAAAGAAAGTTTGATTCGGTGCGATTTGAATCAGTTTTGAACTAAATGAAGCAGGATTTAGAATTAAAAAAGAAGAGTTTTAAACCGAACCAGATTCAATTTAATTTCGATTCGAATCAATTTCAAATTGAACTGGATTTGATTCGTTTCAGAACCGAACTGGTATGATTCATTTCATACCGATTTTTTTTTAATCGAACTCAATTGAATCACGAGCTACGATTTTTTTAGCACCCTACTCACCATGCATGTGATTCTTACAAAGTTTTTGATGTTCATATCTGGATGCAGAGCATGTATATTTTGACTATTTTTTTTTAATATCATTTTAATCATTCTCTTTCATGTATTATCATTATTAGTACTAAGTTTGTATAAATCCTTGCTTAGACTTTAGATTTAGGAGCACATGACACGCTGGCAGGCAGATGCGTCTCTGACAAAAGCAGTGTATATACAAATAGTGCAATTATACATGATGGATGTCATGATGTGCGTCACATACATGATTTAATCATAACCAAATTTAATATTTGATTGTTTTTTTAATTTGGATATATAACCTTCCAAAAAGTATTAGTGCCTAAATTAGTCCTCGAATTATAATTAGAGAAGATGGTTTAAATGTCTTTATTTTTTAATAATATTATTATATTTTTATTTTTAAAACTTTAATATGTAAAACCTCAAACTTATTTTGATTGACATCAAGAATTTGCAAAAATACACCAGAGTGTATAATTTTTAGATGTTGAATTTTAACTTATTGATTTATATAAAATTAAAATAAAAAATTGATAAGTTTTTATGTTAATACAGAGAAAATAAGTAGATTATATCTAATAATTTCATTTTAACATTTAATATTTAATAAATAAAAATAATAATAATAGACCAAAAAGGGTAGAAGTATTTGAGCAATATTTCAGAAGCGGCTCTATTAAAGAGGAGGGTTTCAATATCTCATGCCTTTCATATCTCATCACACCTTATATTTTATATTTTTGTTTTTAAAGTCCAAACTGTCGATCCAAACCGTTCAACATGATATTCAAACTAAAATTTGCTTGGAGATGAATTTTTTTTAATTATTATTTTTAACTATTTTCTAAAATTGCTACAAAATCATTGTTTTTGTACCGTTAAAAAACAATGATTTTCTACCTATCTAAAAAAATAGTAAAAAAATTAAAAAAAATAAAAAATTTCATTCCTAAGGATATTTTAGTATAGATATCATGTTGAGCGGTTTGGATCGACGGTTTGAACTTTGAAAATAAAAATATAAAAATATAAAATATAATGAGATGAAAAAGTATGAGGTGTTGGAAACTGCTCATAATTAAATATCCTTCTAAATTTAGCAACCCCTCAAATGTCACCGACCACTAGTTTAAACTATAAATTAAATGCATGCAATTTGCCATAAACATGGCATAAGCTAACAGACGAATATCTATGTCACATTTCGCAGACAGTAAATATTTTCTTTCCATAAAATTACTTTTATTACTTTATTTGTGTTCCTTTTTTTTTTTTGTCATTTGTGACATACTTCTTATTCATTACTAAAATATTAAAAACAAAACAATAAAATTTGGCACAACAAATTTTTTGTCTTATAAAAACATATATCAGTCTGATTATATTTATTATTTCTTATTTCAAATTACTATAGTATGAGTAAAATACTAATGTTAACTGAGTTTGAATTTTTTTTTTTTATTTAGGTCACTTAACCATTTTAATATTAATAAGAGATTTCTCATTCTGATTTTGAACATACATGCGACCTCTCATATACAGAAGGCTAATTCAACCGAGTTAGATATTTAAGCCAATACATTTCAAAATATAATAAATTTCACAAAATAGAACTCTAAAGGTGACTGTTATATTAGAAGTTTGATTGTAATTATTTTTAAAAAAACTAAACATTTTAATGAATGATTAGCTGATAATTAATCCATTTTTAATTAATATTCCAAACGGGTGCAGACATAAGAGAGATGTGCATGGTCTATCTAATATTTGATCCGAACTATTTGATATGTACTAAGATTATCACGTTTAACTTTAAGATTTGTGCAGTTTAAATACACACGTTTTTTTATATGGATCAAATGATTTCAATTGAACATTGAATTAAATTTAATCTGATGTGCATCGGACCTCCTCACTCTTCAAGAGTATGTATGTCTTATTATAATAGCCAAATCTCAAAATTCTTAAGAATAATATATTTTAATAACACAAAAAATTTAAATTATTTGTTCTAGCTCAACTAAACACTGAATAAATTATTCAAAATAGTACTCCAAAAATAATTTATTTTCAACTCAACCAAACATACCCAAAAGATGGGTCATGAGGCCCATGACACGTTGCTATTAAACTTAAAAATTATATAACTAGTGAGATTTGAGAAGTTTCTTTTTGTAAAAAAATAATCTTAAAAGATATAAATACCTAACAATGTTAAAACGAAAAGGCTGAGGTAAGCTTATGAGATGGAGTCGGTGGTATTGACGTAGAAATGTATGTCTTATTCTATTATTAGTTGGATATGATAATTAGTCGCATCACATAAAGACTAAACTCATATAAAAAATATTTATTTTTCTTCTCCTCGTTTCAGATTCCTGACTCAATTATTCACCACTTTTAATTATTATATAAATTCATGCGTAAAGCTTTTTTACGAATTATTATAAACATCTAATTATGTGAGTTTAACATTTGATAGTTTTCTAAATTCAATTACCAATATTTTAAACGAAGACTATAGAAGTATATATAAACATCGGACATTTCAAATTTAAGCACCACATAACTAAAGTATAAGCAAAAAAAACTGAATTTTTTATCACTCTTTTCTGATAATTTTAATTTTTATCACAGCCGTAGTATGCCAGTGCGGCCTCATTTACTAGGTTTACACTATACCGATGCGGCCTCATTTAGGAATCCACACTATGCCGATGTGGTCCCCTTTTTTTAATAGTGTAAGAGATAGAAACGCCCATTTGCAGTGGGTCCTACATAAGACCAAATTCACCTGAAATTTTTGTTTATAGCACACACAAAAAAAAAAAATCAAAACACTCTAGATTTGAGGGATTTCTATATTTATTTGGGCCACAAAGCCAATCTGTCGCCCATTTATGGAGGCCACATATTGGGATAGAGGTCCCCCAAATATATGAATTGTAATAAATTTAGAAAGCTCTGACTCAATGAATCCGATCCAAATATATGAATTGGACTCAATGGTCCAGACCTATGAGTATATTTTATTTTAATAAAATGATAGACATTGAAGAAAAAATTTGAAATGCAGAGGCCACAGAAAATCAGACAAAATATGGATCGGTCTCAATGATGAAGATCCATAGAAAATGTAGAGCATATAAATTTTTTCTTTTTCACCATTTAAAATATATATATATATAGAGAGAGAGAGAGAGAGAGATGGGCTATGGTGCATTGCAATGCATGGAGGGGTTTGTACATTGGACCATAAATCTAAAATTCAAAATCCAAATGGCCGATCCAAACCGTTCATCTTGTTCTCCATATTAATATGTACTTGGAGACCAAATTTTACATTTTTCTGAATTTTTTTACTATTTATTAAGTATTTTACAAAATTGTTGATCCAACGGTGGCTGCTGATTTTACTGTTTTGTTAAGCCACCGTTGGATCAACAATTTTGTAAAATACTTAATAAATAGTAAAAAAATTCAGAAAAATGTAAAATTTGGTCTCCAAGAACATATTAATATGGAGAACAAGATGAACGGTTTGGATCGGCCATTTGAATTTTGAATTTTAGATTTATGGTCCAATGCAGTGGCTTATGTTTATTATAGGAAATATTTTAGAATCTATTATACAATTAAATATCCTAGGATATATTTATTATCCCAATGCAGTGGCTTATGTTTGCTATAGGAAATATTTATATTTTATAGATGTTTCTCTTAACAAATTAAGCTCCATATATATATATATATATATAGTACGGCTAACGCGCTTCCTCTAGCATATGGCCCGAAATGCTTCCGGTGGAAATTTGAAATTTCAAAATCCAAAAAGTCGATCTGAACCGTTCATCTTCTTCTCCATATTAATATCTGCTTGGAGACCAAATTTTACATTTTTCTGAATTTTTTTACTATTTATTAAGCCACTTTGAAAATCGCTGATCCAACGGTGGCTTAACAAAACAGTAAAACCATTGGATCAGCGATTTTCAAAGTGGCTTAATAAATAGTAAAAAAATTCAGAAAAATGTAAAATTTGGTCTCCAAGCAGATATTAATATGGAGAAGAAGATGAACGGTTCAGATCGACTTTTTGGATTTTGAAATTTGAAATTTCTACCGGAAGCATTTCGGCCCATATGCTAGAGGAAGCGCGTTAGCCGTACTATATATATATATATATATATATATATATATATATATATATATATATATATATATATATATATGAGATGGGCTATGGTGCATTGCAATGCATAGGCCGTGGTGTGCATTGGATCATAAATCACTGATTCAGAGTCCAAATGACCGATCCAAACCGTTCATCTTGTTCTCCATATTAATATGTGCTTGGAGACCAAATTTTATATTTTTTGGAATTTTTTTACTATTTATTAAGCCACTTTGAAAATCGCTGATCCAACGGTGACTGTTTGGAACAGTAAAATCAGAAGCCACCGTTGGATCAGCGATTTTCAAAGTGGCTTAATAAATAGTAAAAAAATTTCAAAAAATATAAAATTTGGTCTCCAAGCACATATTAATATGGAGAACAAGATGAACGGTTTGGATCGGTCATTTGGACTTTGAATCAGTGATTTATGGTCCAATGCACACCATGGCCTATGCATTGCAATGCACCATAGCCCATCTCATATATATATATATATATATATATATAGGAGTAGAACTAGGGTGCTCTTAAGTCAAGTGGTCAAAATTAGAAGGTTAATAAATTAATTTTAGTGCATTCATTTTTTGAACGTTTTTGACCGCTTGACTTTATACTAAATTAATTCGAATGTTTAAAAATGTTACATGTAGATGCATCACACGTAAGGTAGGCGGGTTTCAACGGTTCGGATTTGTCATTTGAAATCAATTTGATGAGTTTTAGAGTTAAGCTCACCAAAATTTTGGTGAGCTTAAGAGCACCCTAGTTCTACTCATATATATATATATATATATGGAGCTTAATTTGTTAAGAGAAACATCTATAAAATATAAATATTTCCTATAGCAAACATAAGCCACTTCATTGGGATAATAAATAGAGTAAAGCTAGCGTGTGACATGCTCACCAAGAAAGTTTGGTGAGCATAACTCCAAAAGTATATCGGATCGACGTCAAATGTCAAATCCAAACCGTTGAAATCCATGTACTTCATGAGTGATGTATATACATGCAAAATTTTGAAAGTTTCGAGTTTATTTGCTACACGGTCAAGTGGTCAAAGAAATAATAAAAATTGAATATATAAAATAACTTATAATAAAATGTTCATTTCTTTGACCACTTGACCGTGTAGCAAATAAACTCGAAACTTTCAAAATTTTGCATGTATATGCATCACTCATGAAGTACATGGATTTCAACGGTTTGGATTTGACATTTGACGTCGATCCGATATACTTTTGGAGTTATGCTCACCAAACTTTCTTGGTGAGCATGTCACACGCTAGCTTTACTCTAATAAATATATCCTAGGATATTTAATTGTATAATAGATTCTCTTGTCAGCTAGATAGTGCGCTAATTAGGCTCCACATTAAATGCAACTATTATTGTTCTACGGTGACTTTCTCTGATTAGCATTAAATCTGGTAAGTGTTGCGTGTGGCGCTCCTCTCTTTATTATAATTCTCTCTCATTTAAATCTTACCGTATATAGTACCCTGTACCCCATATATCCCATTCAAGTCATGGTTGGTAAATTAAAATACTTACGGTAACGGTATTGTTATTAATTTATACATAGCCATCATTTTTAATTGCCCAAGACTAGTGCGCCAATTGATCTCACACTAGTATCTATCTACATCTTATTTGAACAATTTATAGTTATAGTTGTGTTGCAAATCATTTTGTTTGAATAATTTATAGTTATAGTTGTGTTGCAAATTATTCATTAATTGATGTTAGAGGAGGGTTCAGATGCCTTTATTTTTTGTCTCCACAATGTCTTTATTTTTAAAAACGTTAATAAATCAAAGTTTAAATCATAAATGTCAAAATAAGACTGTTAGATGTGATCTGTATTATTTTCTCTATGCGCTCATAAAAGAATATCACATTTCGATTTTGTTTTTATGTGAATCAATTATTTGAAAAATCAACGTTTAGAAATTATCCACATTAATACGTTTTTACAAGCTCTTGATAACAATTAAAATGAAATGTCATAATTTTTTACACATGTATAGATAAAATGATGTAGATTATATTTAATTATTTTAATTTGACTTTTAACTTTTAAATTATTAAAGTTCTTAAAAATAAAAGTACGATAGAGCCACAAAAAATGAAGACATTTCAACCATTCTCAGTTCTCTTGTTGTTATTATATATAATTTTATTACTTGCACCTCAGCTCAGGTATTCATTGGATGTGAATTCAATTGAAACATCGGCCTGCAACTCCAAGGCATTGTATTTTTTTTATATATATTGTTTTTTTAATTTAAGGCCCGTATAACGCAATTGGGCCACATGACCCAAATCACAAATGAGACCTATCACCTAAAGGTTGGCAAATATAAAGTCACCATTTTTTTTTAATTATTATTATTATTAATTTTAATAAAATTAAAAATCAAGTCACCTAACTAGTTTAATATTCTAAAAGAGATTCTTTATCTGTCTATTTGAATTTCGAACGTGTGAACTTTCACACAAAAGATATTGTTTTTGTTACTAGACCAAATAATAGTTCTCATAAAATCACCATTTTTATTGAAGTTATATTACTAAAAAAAGAAAATGATTTTTATCTTTTCCTCACATTCAAACTTGAACAAATTTTGACAAGCGATTTATCACCTCGTCCAATAATGTACTTAAATGTGAAAGGCGTTCAAAATAAATTTCTAACAGATGAAACAAACATGGTGGAACGGAGGGTTTATGATTTTTGCTTCATTTTTCTATAGCTAGTTGTTTTACATTTTTTTTTTCCTAATTCAATCAATCACATACATATATGGGAGATAATGAATTGCATAGTGTTGTTTAATTGCAATTTGTTTTTATTTTATTTTTTTGTTTTGTTTTGTTTTACTGCTTCCTTCAGGATCATCTATTATGAAATGGGTTCTTTTGTATCCAGTTTCTTTGTTCCTTGTTGTGAACATCAGCACAAGTTTATTAACAATGGAAATCATAGTAATTAATAATGGAACTGTTCTTTCTAAATTATCGTTGAAGTAAGAAGCAAGACGCATTGATTTCTATTCTAAATTATCGTTGAAGCAAGAAATAAAAATTTAAACTTTAAATTAATATCTTGAAGAAAATATCACGAGTCTCCATAAGAAGGACATTATCTTAGTCACTAGATCAAGTAATTAAAAATGGTGTAATTGAATCCTCTTCAATCATGAATTATATATTAATCGATCAATACATATATAATATTGTAGAGACTGGTGAACTTTGATCGTAGCAAAACAACATAAAATAAAAATTTATGGTCACTCAGCATTGATTTGGATGCTGAAATTTACACGGAAAGGAATGCATATATAATATACAGCTGAAGTTTTTCCATGAAATTTTAGTCTACAAAGATTTCCATGAAATTTAAGTTTCCAAAGATACATCACTAACAAAGAAACTGTAAAATTAACATTATATGTTGTTTCAAGTGAGGAACTAATTATAATAGATTTAGTTTTGACTGTGATACTATTGACAATCTTCGGCTTTTACATGCACAAATACCATTAAAAGATAGATTACTTAGTAGTGGAGTTAATTAGAGCAGCTGTCATTTGTAATAACTAATAACTCATACAGGGATGTTTGGTACCATTCCCCTAATTTCTTTGAATGAAAAAGTATTGATTGAAGTTTTCCTCTTTTGACCTCTGCTTCCTCTACTCTCAATTAGAGCACAAACATATTGATTTATTATCATTCATTTTCTTTTCTTGGGCTTCAAATTCTTAATACTATCTTAATTGTCTTGGTGACATTTTGTTTATAGCCTTATTGTGACAAAAGTATAGTAAATTATAACCTTGAGCATTTTTTTTTTACTTTCAGGACTTGAGGTATCAAACACCAAGTCGCTCCCAATAATAATTTATAGTAAAATCTCGTCTCTATCACATTTGCATTTACTGTGGTTTTTTTTTTTTTTTTTTGAGAAACTAAAGGATTGCTTCTCTGCTGGGCCAATGCGACTAATATTAATAAAAGAATATCAGACCTTGTGTAGAACATATGTATAACATTGCTCTATATTTTCCTCCATCCTTTCTATGAACTACAAATACACATTATAAGAGGTTTCATCTGTAGAATATGGTCCTAATTGATTATGGGCAAGCTTGATTTTAACAAAAGGGGAGATTTTGAAATCAAGCTTAATTCCCAGTCAGTCAGTAATAGTTAATGGACATCATGACATTTAAAATCACTAAGAACCAACAAAATAATAAGCAAATATAAACACATTCCACATCAACCTGCATACAATCCCAAATTGAGTCTAACTTCAAATAAGCAGCTCATCACAAAAGCATTTGTAGTAGTGCTTTTGACAACATGATTCAGACAAAATTAAAATAATGAAAATGACTTCATTTGCGAGCTTGCCTCTTAGAGGAACGTTTCATTTACGAGCTTGAAATCAAGCTATGCAAAGTTATGAGCATTTCTATTACAAAATTTGATGCGATCATCCATGCTATTGTGGGTGCACCATATCAATGCCCATTGATTTGCTTTTCACATTTTCTAATAAAAAAGAATCCTATTTTTCTACATCTACTCAAAAAAACAGACCTTCCAGTTGAACAACCCTCATCCAAAATTAATGTAAACAAAAATTGATCAAATATAAAAGGGTTAAATTAACCAGAGCACTTTTCAGTTTTACCACTAAACTGATCAAAAATTGATTCAAGTGCTGAAAAGTGCCTCTATATTTAACTTGATGGATTTTTTTTTCCTAGATAGGGTTGCTTAATAATCTACCAAAAACCTCTATAGACTGGCTATACATACAGTTTGTCTGTTGATAATCTAGAATGTTCTAGAAGCTTCTGTAGTGTCATCTCATGTTACAACAGTGGGGCCGTCCAGTACGCAACTTTTCCCACATGCACAGCATCTGACGAGGTGACTGGTAGTGTGCTGTGAAGTAGTCATCTATGCAACCAAACTGACAGAATCTCACACTGTGTATGTATTCTACTGGTAGGGTTCTGTTGAATTGCTCGACCCACATCCCCATGCTCACATCCTCCATTTTAAACAACTGAGTTCTCACAAAATAACAAAAAATAAATACTATATAAAAATAAATATTTAATCAGACATCAGAAAACAGCAAAGAAAAGTTAGGAAGAAAATGGGTACCCTCAATTTACTATTCTCAAACTCCGACACGATATAATACGCAATGTCAGATGATACAACATAGCCTGGACCATTGGCATAGGGAGGATATTCTTCCTCTGGCCATTCCTACAATAATAAAATAAATAAATAATAAAAACAAATAAACAAATGAATGAATGATAGTAAGAGTTTGTGGTTACCTCATAAGTGACAGCCCATTTACCCTCTCGTAGAGGCTTGTGGTAGAAATTAATGTTACCAATATATAGGCTTTTATGGGCAGGTACTTTTCTGACCTCAGCCATCACGGATTCAAGCCTCACAAACGTATCATCATCACATTTCATTATGTACTTGGCAGAGACTGCATGAACCTGGTTGCATATAAGATCCAAGCTTTATTAAACAACGAAATAATCAGATATACACTCTTTAACATGGTATTTAAGAATTCCCAAACTACCCTTGTATAAAAAGAAAAGGGTTAGTGCTTGAACTTACACCATACTCGCAAATTGCAACAGTCTTTAGTACAACAAGATCGTAGCTGTCCAAAAAAGGCACTATTACTATGTCACCAAAATAATCAGCCTCTTTTTTCAGCTCCTCATTCACTTCTTTCCTCCCATGCTACTCCCATGGACCATAAAAAGCATTACAGGAAATGAATTAATCAAGACAAGCTAAAATAGCACTTCCTTTTTATTTTTTTTAGTAAAGAGGCTGTATAGAAGAACCTCAAAATATTATATGTATCCACAAAACACGGGAAACACCAAGAATACCGTATAGACATCAAAAGTTACATTTATAACCATGTTTCCCACATTCATTTAAACAAGGGAAGAAACACCACGAACTATTTATTTATTTCAAAAATAAAACCAGGAAAACAAAGACAAAGGTTCTGTATAACATCTATACTTATCCAGGGTTAAACTTGGTATACTGCAACTGTGTGAGGGCATTAAAACGGTGCATTTTTATTTCATTAATGCCTCACAGTATAATTTGCCACATCCACCTGAATTAACATTAGAGGGTCAAACAAATATAATAAAGAAATAAAAAAAATGGGAAACAGAATTAAGAATTACCATGGCAACAAAAAAGCGGGCCACAAAATACCGGGATTTCTGAGTGCCGGCCATCCAGGATTTCCTGACGGCCATGCGCTCTGCAAAGTGGTTCCCGGCTGAGAGAATGCCGATGAATAGCTCGACAGGCCCATCAGGGAGCGGCAGGGCCTTCCACTCTGGCGACATCTCAAGTTGTTTTTGAGGAGCAAAGCTCGGGTGAGATGTTGGCAAGGAGCCAGCAAATATAGACTGCACATCTATGTCGCCATTTAGTGATAAACCAGTTGCATCCTCTAGCACAAACCCCTATAATAAAAAGCATTAAAAGAAATGACACAAGGAAAAATCAAGAATGGTTGAACCCATGCCAGCAATTGTAAGAAAATACCGTTCGGTAAGGGAAAGAGGTGACGTGACGGCCATCGACATTTATATGGTAGCCTTCGAGACCAGCACTGAGGGTTAGAACAAACAGCTTCTCCTCGGCAAAAGGGTACGGCCAATCAATGGAGACTTTCTTGGTACGGCCGATGAGACGGTTCAGCCACCAACTTGTCTTGGACTCCTCTGACCTGTCATCGTCATCTCTGATCCATTTGTCGCACTTTACTAAGCCATCCACTGCACCACCAAAACTCAAGATTCAAAACCAAAATTGCAGCTATAGTGGGTAGTACCAGCAATGTTGGAGTTGGTTCTTCACAAGGAATCCACAATAACAAGAAAAATCAAGGCAAATTTCGGATCACGCGGTACCAAATTGGACCTTGTTTTGTTTAAATTTTAGTTAGTACTTAGTAGGGTGGGTTTAGATTGGTAAAGCCAGTGATAAAGTAGTGTAATTACCAGTTTCTTCATCGGCCCTGGATTTCCATCCTTCACATCTGAGAGCCTGACCCCACTGCATCCTGTAACAGGTGTTCATCTCGATTACAGGCTTGTTGCTCCAATCCCCTTTTAATCTAGGATTGAAATGAAGAATTCGTGGCGGATCCTCTCCATCCACAGTCTTCAACCCCTGCAACTCAAACATGAACTGAGAGACCATGATAGCCTTGTCTCCTTCCTTTAAAATAGTGATCTTCGGATCGTACTCTGGATGTGCAGCGAACGGGCGTGCTACTAACGTGATGTGGGACCCGAGTGTCAGGCCACAAGGGATCACCATAAGTCTACCATTAGAACCAAATTGAGCACCGCTGAGCACGACGGAATGGGGACACTGCTCTTCGGTTCGGTTTGTTGAGGAAGACGCGGAGGAAGGATGTTTGTTGAGGTGGTTATAGAGTTTGGTTCCGATGCGCCAGGCGTCTTTGGCGGTGCGGTGGAGGTAGGAGGAGGTGGTGTTGAGTTTGGAGAAATCGAGACCGGACACGCCGACACGGAGGGATTTGAGTTTGAGTGGTGGGATCGGGACAGATTCGAAAAGAGCACTTCTCATAGAGAAGGAACGATGATGATGATCGTTAGAGATGGAGAGGCGTGTAGAGAGAAAAGGGAATTCGAAGAAGAAAACGAGGAAGAGGTAGACAAGGGCGAGGGACGCCAGAAGCTGCAGCGATCGCCTCGTCCCTTTTCTCATTCTCATGGCCTGCCTGCCTGCCTGCTGCGTGCTGCCTATACTATGAATTAATAAATTAATGAAATAAATCATCGACCGCGACCGACGATTGACGAAAGAGGTGCCGCTGCTGGAATTCCTTTCCTCTGAGATATCTCAAACTTTGCGGAAAATTTTGACCGTTTAAATAAGTTCTGCACGAATCTCAAAGCACAAATAATACAGGCCCCTGCGCTATCACCGAATAGACACCGGACACGTTGGTCACGCAAAAGTTGAGATATCTCCCGCTGCTTCCTATTGTGGGTCCGGATACTCTAAAGTAACACAATTTTTGAGTTTATATCCGGACCGTCCGATTCGAATCCGGTCAATCCGATCCAAGGTAGAGTGCCGGGGCTCTTTTAATCTGACGGCTCGATTTAAATCGGATGGTCCAGATATGAACTCAAAAATTGAGTTACTTTAGATGATCTGAACTCCCTAGTGCCTATACTATAAATTAATAGATCGGCGAACAAGTCTCCTAGCATAGAAAAAGTTACGACCACAAAGAGATTGGAAATTAATATTATGAAAACATTGAGTCAGATAAAGAAATGAAATCATGTCAAGCACAATCCAAATTGAAGAATAATAAAATCAAGATGTTTAATTTCTGTTCATAGAACAATCCAATGTAGCCAAGAATAAGAAAAATATGAGTCCTAAAAAATAAGAAAATAATGAAAATAATAGAAATTGGTGACTTTACCACTTCTTTCAAAAATAAATAAATTATAATATAAAATTCAGAGGAGAAATACGTAACTTTGAACTTTTTGAAGGGTATTAATGAAATTTCCCTTTTTTTAAGGGTTGACCAAAATCTATCTACGACTCTTACGGATCCCACAGTGAAAGTCACAGTCAAAGTCAAAGTCACAGACAAAGATTGCCCCAGGAGCTCTTTGCGGGCCCAGATGTCAGATGTCAGTGACTTTGACTGGCCCGAGGAGCTCTTGAAAAAAAAAATGAAAATGCGGCTCATATTTTTGACCGTGCTGGTACCTCAATATCTGAATCGACTCGGCATTTTCTGATGCAGCAATTTTTTACAGTAGGAAGTAATTAAATAAATAAATATATAAAGGCGTTAATCCCATTTTGAGGATGTTATGTGAAAAATAATACAATAACTTCAGGAAGAAATGTCCAGGCAGCAATTCGATCCTCTATTCTAGCAACAATTTCATCCTTCACACGAAAACCAATCACTTGCGCATCAGAATTGATTAATTAACAAACAAAAATAAATATCAGAATTAATAAGAACATGCTGGAACTGGTACGAACCTCACTCGTAATGCTTTCACCCGATTCGTTATCAGCTACTGTTGATTTTACCAATTTCTTCTTTCCTACATAAACATTTGGATGCACTAGAGAATAGCTAGAATAGCTACTGTTGAGAATAGGAGGTTAATAATAGTTATAATAGCTAGAGTAGAACTAGGGTGTTCTTAAGCTCACCAAAGTGTTTGGTGAGCTTGACTCTAAAACCCATCAAATCGATTTCAAATGACGAATCCGAACCGTTAGAACCCGCCTACCTTACGTGTGATGCGTCTACATGTGAAATTTTTAAACATTTGAATTAGTTTAGTATAAAGTCAATCGGTCAAAATTAGAAGGTTAATAAATTAATTTTAGTGCATTCATTTTTTGAACGTTTTTTGACCGCTTGACTTTATACTAAATTAATTCGAATGTTTAAAAATTTCACATGTAGACGCATCACACGTAAGGTAGGCGGGTTTCAACGGTTCGGATTCGTCATTTGAAATTGATTTGATGGGTTTTAGAGTCAAGCTCACCAAACACTTTGGTGAGCTTAAGAGCACCCTAGTTCTACTCATAATAGCTACTATTTAAGAATAGCGCTAACTCAAAGCTACTCAGAATGTTGTTTGAATTGAATATTTAGAATAGCGAGAACAACGATTGAACATTTGAGAGAGTAGTTTGCTATTCCATGTTTTTGTAGGAATAGCGAGAACAACGCTATTCTCACTGTTCCTGAGTATGTTTGAATGGACCGGAATAGCACTGTTCTTGCTGTTCTCACTATTCTCGCTATTCTCGCTGTTCCCACTATTCTCACTGTTCCTTCACGAGTATGTTTGGATGGATCGGAAACCCCTTGTACAAAAATATCCTGAAAAAAAAGAAAAAAAAATCCACAATTCTTTACTTTATGAATTTCTATTGTGAGAAGTGATATCATAAAAAAAACATACATACCTAGGTTTCCAAGAGATTTGCACAACATTGGTCGGATCAAATTGAACGGAATTCATCTTCTTTTCCTCTTATTTAAGAACAGGAATGAAGAAAATTAAACACAAGGCTTTATTTACATATACATAATAATATTTTATTTTAAGAATATGTGTGAGTTTCTAAAATATGATCCTATATTTGACCTGTATTGAGGCTCAAACATGATCTAAAAAATGATAGAGTCATGTACCAAAGACCTTACGAGCTACTCACACATATTCTTAAAACAAGGTTTCACTAGCATCATTTTGAACTGCTAAACAAAATGCATGTCGACAGAGTATTCAGTATACCATTTTCACATCCAACACTAAACAACACACAAAAAAAACAACAACATCAGCACTCAATCATCAGTTAACCACAAAAATCTAAACAAAAAAACAAAAATGTAAACATCCAAGGCATCGTATTTTTGTTTTTAAATTTATTTATTTTTACTTAAGGCCCAATTGGCCCGTATATGCAATTGGGCCATATGACCCAAATCACAAACGACCGATATCATCTAAGGTCACCATTTTTATTAGAGTTATCTTTCTCACATTCAAACTTGAACAAATTTTGACAAGCTATTATCATCTCGTCCAAAAATGTTACTTAAATGTGAAAGGCGATCAAATAAATTTCTAACAAATGAAACAAACATGATGGAACGGAGGGTTATGATTTTTGCTATCTTTTTGTAACCGATTGTTTTGCTTTCTCCTAATTTTTTTTTTTTTTTTTTTTATACAAGTGGAATCCCACTGATTTCCATTAATATAACGAAAGCCTTTTACAATGTTTATGAGACCAGTACCAAATACAAAACAAAAGAAATAACATCTACCTAACATGTCATCAAGATAATACCATCACATGAACAAAAACAACAGACAACATTCAACAAAACATAACAAGAAAAGTATCACAGGTCACAGCTGAACCTAAACAGATTATGTGAAAAGAACCCTGGAATAATAAAATTCACAAAACCAGCAAAATATCCACTTCTTTATCTATCTCAGCTGAACTTTAAGTAGTTTATACGAAAAGAACTCTGTAATAAAAAGATTCACACAAACAGCAAAATACTTCACTTCTTCATCCACCACTGGTAGCATTACTTTCTTCTAATGCAAATATGGGAGAGTTCTGGTCTCTTAGTGCTTTTTTTTTTTTTGCAAACTTCTAATTTTTTATATATATTTTTTTTCTTTTTATTGCTTCCTTCAGGGCTTATCTATTATGAAATGGGTTCTTTTGTATCCAGTTTTCTTTGTTCCTCGTTGTGCATATGTTAATTAACAATGGAAATCAAATTAATTAATACTGGAACTGTTCTTTCTAAGCCAAAAGAAAATAACAACAATGCCTTTTTTTTTTAATAGTGTATTCTTCTAGCAATCAATTGTTCCTTTTGATACAATACATTTTGTAATTCAGTCGTTGCCAGAATTAACCACATAAATTAATTATATTGTTAATCAACAATTGTTTAAGCAAATAATAAAAAGAAAACTGATATAAATGCAACCTACTTGTTGCATTGCTTAAGCAATACATAGGAACTAAAGATCAAAGTTCTACAATTCTCCATTAATAGAAGAAGACCAAAAAAACAAAAAAATAAATAAAAATATACATCCCATACAGAATCAAATGAACTGAGTAACACTAAATAGCATGAACATGTTTAAAATCCAATTTAAACAGCTTTCGGAAGTAAAAGAAGTATCAGTAAGCCCCTATAAAACAAGACACATCTCACATAAGCCCCCTACAAACATAAATTATATACCACCAATGCAATCTACTCACATTTTTCTTCAAATAACACTGAAGTGCTCTTCCCCTCTCCCTCAATTCATAGAATTTAGAGTTTATAGAAATCAGTTTCCTATAACAAATTCTGAGCAGAAGCCGGGGCGAGATTAACATTCCCAATGCCATTATTATTGTTATTGTTAGCATTCTCCGAATTTGCCACATCAGCACTGGCATGGTGCACAAACTCCTCAGGTGACAAGTGGGTCCCATGGCAGGCACACACAATGCGAAGCTGCTCTTTGGCAGGGCCATACCTGTAGGTAACACCCGATATGGTTTTTGCATTGGGACCTGACCCGGTAGTGGTGACCCAAGGCAGATCCGGGCGTGAACCTGACCCCCCAAACTGTATCTCTGACCCAATGCCACGCCTTATCGGGCCCTTATTCTCTTGTGGATTTGGATTAGGGTTTTCTTGTGGTTTTGAGAGGTAGGTTTGGCTATGACTTGTATTAGGGTTTTGTTTAATGTCAGGGTGGGAAGAGGATGACGCGGCTTCTTTGTTTGGTTCTTGGGTTTTTTTGTCAAATGCAACAACCTGTGATGATGTATAGGATGCTTGTACCGATCCTTCAGTATAATATTAAAAGAAACAAGATGTCAACAAGGCATCGGCAAAATAATAACTGAGCCTAGTTAACTATTAAAGAAGTCGGGCTGAGAAAGATTTAAACTTTGAAATAACTGTCCAATTGAGTTTGGTTATTGTACTTTTCATAAAAATGTGTTTTATGATATGAATGAATCACACACACACACACACACAGAATTAAAGAGATTACCTTGAGATTTTCTTTCATCCTCTTCCATGTTAGTGCGATATGGCCATACTGGGCTAGTTTCAAGTGTAGGAATTTGCACCGAATTATAACCAAATGCCAACTGTCTCTCCCTTGCTGACAGCTGCACCAGACAATATCACAGTTCAAAAATTTAATTTGGATTTCTTAATTCTGACTCAATTAAGGCAATGTCACATTAAACGATCACTTACGTTGTTCACATTTACCATGTTATTGTTATTATTGTTATTCATGGTATGAAATGAGATAGGGACGCCAGAGGGAAAATGAGTTACAGTAACTCCAGTTGCAGTTGTGCCCCCTTTAATATCACTTGGCTTGTAGTTTGACCCATCTGTCGAATCAGACTCCGCCACATCATCATTCTCCCCTACGGACCCGTCGCCAGTATTAATAGAAAGATGCGAGCTCTTGGTCAAATCAATAATAACTGAATTTGAATTTTCAATTCCTTTGTGCTTTTTTGGAACATTTACTTCATCTGATATCAATTCATGGGTTTGTTTGCTATTGTTTTGGAACATGTTAGTGAATGAAAATTCAGCTGTGCTAGGAGTGCAGTTTCGGCTTGAGCTCCCTTCATCAGGTTTAGGGTTTGAAGAAGAAGTGTCAGAGACTTTCTTAGAGTTTGATTTGGGCCCACCAAGAGAGAGACCCAAGCTCAGTTCAAGTCCATTTTCGTCATCCATTTTACAACTGCATCATTCAAATTTTGATTAACAAGTAGAATGCAAATTTACACAGTGACGCCTTAACTTTTTTTAAAAGTTTGGTCATAGACTCATACCAAGTCCTATTTCCTTTTTTCTTTAAATAGTTCCATGTTTGGTTGTGCCATAAGTCATGGAATAAGTACCTCATTCTGCACTTATGCTGCCAAACATGGATAAAGTGTGATGGAATAGTATAGCATAAGAAATAACTTATGCCGTCATAAATTAACCCACCTATTTAGGTCACATAACTTATGACGCGTCTCTCCTCTTAAATTAACCCACCTATTCATGTTTAACCAATGATGTAGCTTTAACCCACAACCAAACAAGAATATCTTATGCCATCATAACTTGGAATAAGCAACTTATTTTTGTTTTTTGACTTGAGAATAAGCAACTTATGCCATCATAACTTTAACCCACAACCAAACATGGCCTATTATTTAGGTTCATATACCAATTTGAACAAATCATGAAAGTTTAGAGAACTCATAGCACAATAGTAAACAAATTTTCATTATGAATTATCAACTCTTAGTTAGGGTTATTCAAAGTGAACCATGAAAGACAAATTAAGTATGCAATAAAAATGGCAGATTGGTACTCGCATTCTCACATTTAACATGAACAAAAAATAGGGGATTACATAGCTTACCCTACCAAAAACAAATTTTTTTTTTCTGTTGTTTGTAAATACCTTATTTGAAATTAGGATCTATCTATCAGCAGCGCAGGATCGGATTCTCGGGCGATTTTCGAAACCAACTGGACTCGTTTTAGGCGAAAAACCCTTGAATCGGAAGTAACTTTCTACTGATTGAGTTTTCAGAGTAAACCTTTTACCGATTGTGGAGAGGTCGATTGGATTGTCGATCGGGAAAGAGATTGGGGGAAGAAAGACAGTGTGATGTGAAGTATTATGTTTTGATAGATAATTAAGAGGATGGAGAAGATGGGTCTGTCGGCTCATAAGAATTTAACAGAGTGGTTTTAGCTTCATGCAGTGCACGAACTAACGAATCAAACGACAATGTATATGGTTTGTGCGCTGCATAAAACTATAATTGCTCTGTAAATAGCATTAGAGATTTGTTGGACCAGCTGCTAATTTTTATTCCTGTTATTTAATTAAATATTTTTTTGTTTTATTGAGTCAGTATTTTATGTCTTCAATTATTTATTAATTAAAGAAAATTTACATATTTGACAAATAATTATTTTATAGTTAATAATAGACATTGGGAAATTGCATTGACCATATGGTCCATATCTACAACTCTTGAGCGGGGTGCAGCTAAAGGGGGACAGGTTGATGAGTCTTTATTTATGTTTTTATCTAATTCTGTTGCTCTCCATTTGAAACAAATGGAATTTATGTTCCAGTTTTAAGCAGTTTTTCTCAATTTGATAATTTTTTTTATTGATAGTAGATTTTGTCTTCCATTGACCTAGTAAAAACACAACCAATTATTGAATCCTAAGATAATATAATTAATTAGAAGAATTTTAAAATACAAAAACAGAATTATCCTTAAATATTAAAACAAAAATTTGTTGCAAACTTTTTAGTTTATACATCTGTCAACTGTTTTTCCATTTACAATATAAGTTTAAAATTTACATAGTATTTACTACACATAGACTTTCATAACATATTAACATACAAATCAACTACGACATTAGCATATTTTATCTAAGTACCAAATTAGTCTATTGATTAGTTTGAGTTTAATTAAAAATTGTTGAATAGATTAACCTCGTGAATGTAACTCATGTGTTTTGGTAGGAACTAAAATAAATATTGAAAAACCAATAATTTTTCTAACCTAAGTATCAAACAAATCTATTATGAATTTTATAAGCGCTCATTTACATCTCTACGAAGGTAGGATTCACAATTAACTGTACAAGTTTACAGATCCAATAAAAATAATTTATCATTATATTGAATATTTTGATTGAAAATACATACACATGCTGGTGATCTTACAACGCTTACTTAAATAATTCTGATTAAAATAACCGAATTTCAGAATTTTACTTATTCAATGGTAAGGAAATTAAATGGCATTGGATGTGTCCATTCCACAAAAAATGGAGAGAAAACATTTATTATTATTTGTCAGGAGCACGTGGATTTCGTGAGCACTGTCCGGGTCTCCGTTCTTATCAACATCAAATCATAAATTTGCCTTTCGTTTTTCCCACTCGTGTGAATTGCCAAAGGCAAGTTAATAAGGGTTCCGACACGTTTCATCTATTAATGACAGACACGGAGCACTGTGAAATTATGGACGTCAGCCGACAGCTGCATATGATAAATAGACACGCGACACGGCACAATCACCCTGTATGGGCTATCGTGGACTTGTAGTTCTGGAGGTTATTGGGCTTTCTCCGGAGTAATAAATGGGCTTAATTGGGTTACATGGGTCAAAATGCATAACCTTTTACCTACCTATTATAATTTTTTTTTTATAAACCATAAATAGAAAAACAGATTTTAGGAAACTAATTTAATTAGTTAGTTTTATTAAAAAAAAACCACAAGTGTAGAATAGATTTAGTGCTCGGCAATTTAAGGAAAACTATCTAAAAAATAAATTTTGTGCCAAATTTATGCATGGAAATCATTTGAATGTTGTGGTCTGCATTCATGTGCATAGTGGTCGTATTTTTAGAAACTTTCAATATAAAATAATATAAACTGAATAAACAAAATATTTTCAAGGGTACGTAGCTCATGGAAATAAAATATCTCAGTACTTTCATCTTATTTCCATGCGCATGGTACGAGGTATTTTCATGGACTTTCAATAAAATATAATATTTGATCTGTTTGGAGGGTCAAAAGTCATGCAAAATTATTTCCAAGAACGGATAGGAAATATTTTCATGGGCGGACAACAGGGATTTCCATTCGCTACTAGTTCTATGAGCCTACAGTTGAAAATTATCACTACTAGAATTTCCAGTAATGACAACGGTAGGATTGGGCTTGTTGCAACGGCTTACCCTTGCTATAGGTCCCAAAAACGCCATTTGCAAGCGCTACGCTTGCAATAACTACCGTTGCTTTAAACCTCCATGCAAATACTCAATTTCTGACTTTTTGCAAGCGCTTACGCTTGCTAAAACATTTCCCTAGACTTTCCGCAAGGGCAGCCGTTGCAAAAAGGCACGCTTGCAAAAACTTTGTCCCGCATGGGCAACTGAGTATTAGCAAGCATATGTATCGTAGGCCCCACTTAGTATTTGCAAGGATGTCCCTCGTGGGTCCCACCTAGTTATTAGCAAGGATATCATTTGTGGGTCCCACTTATTATTTGCAAGGATGTCATGCATGGGTTCCACCAGATTATTAGCAAGGTTAACAAACGTGGGCCCCACCTGACTATTTGCAAAGACATCATTAATACTTTTTGCATGCTCTAATTCTATAATCTTCCCTCATTGTACCAATCTGGTACCACCCCGATACCAACCCAACAAGCTGTTACAATTCCATTGAACCAAATTTACATAAACACATTGAAATATAGAGATAACATTTAATAAACATTAATCAACATAGTACAATTATCATACATTGTACCAATCTAAATTACAACAACGGTACTAAATGAACTTTTAAATATGCAAAAAATACATCGACCACCCATTAACAATTTTTACAAAATAAATTACAGTCAAGAAATTAGTTGCATAATTCTGAAATTTTCCATTAGCACCAATCATCAGAAGCAGCATTTAAGAACGCTCAAGATAGTCTTTGCAATTAGATACCTAATGAAATAAACAATCAAAATATTAAATACAGATCAAACAAATTCATATAGAAAAAAAAATCAATTTTAATTGGGTATTTGTATAAAACAGATCAAACAATGATCTTGGTGCATTTGTAATTTTAAACAATTTTAGCATAAAACAGATCAAATAGATGAACAGATCAAACTTCAATTTTATTCCTATATATGAAACATAGTGAAGCCTGTGACATTGCAATTTCAATTTATCCCCTATTATGACATGTCTAAAAAAAAGTACTCGTTGATTTTATATCAACCCAGTTATGACATTTTGAATAGTAGTAATAATGAATGTATTGTACATAACTGAAACATTGCAATTTCAGAGCGTATGAGCCTGTGTAGGGATAAATTTACATACTAGCCAATATGAAGCATGCTCTTGGGTTAATTTTGCAGCAAAACCCCGAAAGCCTCCTTGATATGTATATATATGAGTTGTTTGTCCTTTCTCTGAAAATAATGATGGACAATCCAATATCACTGATTTATCTCTAAACTTTTAGAATTGGATTCTAAGTGCTAAAAGTGACATCACTGATATATATCTTTTATAAGATAAAATTTTTAATTGAACCTTATTAAATGAACAAAGACAACATATTTTCTTCTTTTACCTTCTATTGTGACAGAAGCAAGCATGTGATTGTCATGGTTCAATGAATCATCAAGGGTACCAACTTCATTTCCTTCTTTTGTAGCACTTTCCATATAAATCACATAAACCTTGTGTTTCAAGAAAAATAATGAATGTTAATTAAGTAGAGAAATGATAAAGATCTGAGTAATTCTGAATACAAAAATCATCATAGACACTTGGGTACCAAATTAGCATATTATGTACTTGGTAATGAATATACTAAAGAAAACAAATAATTGAAGTAAGTCAATAATTGCTCTCTTCAATAAGCAAATATGTACCTGACCTTCCGCGTACCTAAATCTTTCCTGTCAAATTAAAAAATATGTAGCATCAACCAACATGCATATTAGTCAGTACGTTAAATTGTTTTTGGGGATTAGTTTAAGTGCAAAAGATGTGCACTGATTTTAATAAAAATTAATACTAGTAATGCACTTATGATGAAATGATATAGACCCAAATTAACTATCATAATATTAACCGAAGCACACTAATTAATCAACATCTAGTAAAACTAATGAAATCATGCATGCCACAGGGCTTAGATTAACAGTAATGAGCAAATGAAACAAAAGACAGTATACACTGCGTGCCTTTACTCAGTTCATGACTTGCAAGTAATAACCAACCAAAAACACAAAGTTTCACACCCTTTTTATACTTTCACCATCAATTTCGAAACCTATATGAACAAAAACCTAAATTACAAAACCCTAAATTACAAAACCTAAGTGAACAAAACTACATACCTATCCCTCCGATGGGTACGATCTCCGACCGATTGAGCCTTCAATCTCTGACAGATTGAGTGGTCGATAGAGGCGGGACAGGTTAGAGACGGAGGTCCGAGCGGCGGTAGAGATAGAGTGGTTTGAGACGGAGGTCGATCGGTTGGCTTTGCTTAGAGAGAGAGAAGAGAGGGTGGTGAGGTTAGTTGCGGCTGCGTCTGAGGAAGAAATCGTAGCAGCTGAGGGAGAGGGGTTTTTCTTAGAGAGGGAGAAAAAGGGTTTCTAGGGTTTTTCATATTTGGACTTTCAAAAAACGCTAAGTCCTACACAGAAGGCTCTCTGTAACTCATTCTACCCTTTACTCCCCTCCGTTTTTTGCCTGAGTTAATATACAATTAGCGGTACTAAGTATAGCCGCCTGATCAATGTTGCACGAATCCTGAAAGATAGATAGCCTTCCCGATGGGGCAGATTTCTACTTGATGGATGGTATTACCTAAGAGAAAATGTCCCCAAGTAATTGATCTACTAAAATGGAGGCCTCCTTTTAAATCTGAACACTTAATCACACATCAGAGGGCTCTCATTAACCCAGTAGCAAATTAGATAATAATTGCACACCAAATTATATGCACAAAATTCCAAAAAATGAAAAACTAAATTTTACCATATTATGTGAACAAAATATACATACACATATAAAATTTATACAATTTCATTATTATTTGGCTCTTGTCTTAGTGTCATTAAATATGGACCGTGCATTTTCACTTGTCAAATCCACAATTGATTTTTCTTGAAATGATTCAAAGTTAACTTTTAAATGATCAAGGGAGAACTCTTAACAAACACAATATAAATGATTTTGAATTTGGTTATGTCTAAGCTTCGATCCGTCGTGATTTGATTATGGCCATTCGATGGCATGATATTCCGTAAGCTTGATGGATGTGAAAATCAACGTAAATTTTGACAAAATTTTTACACAGACAAATTAAGCTAGTAATCTTTAATTGTAACGGTTCCGATCGGCCAATTTCATAGGTGTTTGTTTCTTTCTTCATTAGCTTGCACGATTGTTGTTGTTATTGCATGACAAGTGTAGAGCATATGAGTTGCTAACACAATATGCATGTACTAACATACTAATTTATGTGTCTAAATCACTTATTAAGACGTAAAAACACGATTTAACATTCACTATCCTGTAAATTTGACTAATAATATTTTTCAATCATTTTTTTCAACACACAGAATTCCAATTTTCTTCATTAATTAGAAAATTTCACATCTCATGCAAATAACCAATAATAAATAATGATCAAATAGTCATGGCATGTACAACTATAATTAAAATCACAAAATATAATTATTACATCTTTTACTAAATTAATATCACATGTACAAATATATATATATTCTTACAAATGCACATGTAATTATACTAAACTCCACTTATTATTATTCTGGAGCATATCTTACTGATCCAGGGGCCCCAGAAATTACTGGCCAGTAGGCACCAGACACGTGTCATGCAAAAATAATAACCAAATTTGCTGTTCCCGGGCGCTGTATTTCAATTCCCTCTCAAATTGGGGGGTTCTTAATAACAGAGCACTTTTGATTTAATGCAGCACCTTACATTTATAATTTATATATACAAATCATTGTCGACAAACTAAAGGAAGAAAGAAACTCGCTGTCAATAACATAACTTAGAAAAAAAAAATTCCCCCCTTCGTAGCCAGCGAAATCTCTCCGAGGGTTTGTTCCTCTCAGGTATTGCTCGTTCCACCCTTAACTTCACGATTTGAGATTAAATCTCCAACGGATTTGAGATTCGGGCTAGCGCGGGGATCCTCCATTAAAGGGCTTTGAGATTCTTGAAGTGGAAAAAGAAGGTCTTGATATACTAATTTGGGGAAGAAGGTATTATCAGGTCACGTAGAGGTTGTGAATTCCGAAATCCTTCCCCTCATTTTCTTGATATACTAATTTGGGGAAGAAGGTATTATCAGGTCACGTAGAGGTCTTGATATACTAATTAAAGGGCTTTGTAGTACTTTAGCCGCCTCCATCTCATTTCGACTAAAATCCACCTCTTTTCCTCTTTCCTTTAGGTCACGACTTAGCCGTCTCTGAATCACTCTCGCCAATAAATTGACCGCAAACAAGGAGGTAGATTCTGTCAGGCCTAAAAGTGCGATTTTTTCTTCTTCTTGTAGGGGAATAAACTCGATAGAGGTAAACTTTTCTCTTTTCGGTTCTTATTTTGGTGTTCTAGTTGTGTATTTGTGTGAATTTTGATAAAACCCGAGGCTTGAGTATATTGAGTTGGTAATTTGAGATAAACGCCTTGATGGTTTGTACAATTAGGACCTAAGAGAGGAGGAACAATATAGTCCAGTAGGTGGGTGTGAGATCAGATGAAGAGAGAACGGTAAGATCAAGGCCCAATATATTATGTTTTATGTTGTTTGTGAAATTAGTTGGTTTTTTTGTGCTGAAGTTGTTTGTGAAAATGAGTGAACAAAATAAAATAAAAAAATGATCGGTTTGTTTGCTTTCATGCTTACCACACTTGACTCATGTAGGAAATAGCCAACCATACACCAATAACTTATCAAGTATAATTCAGTGACCAAAATTTGGCAATTCAATTTCATCAATCTAGGCTAACAATGTGTTGCACATAAGGTATTTGTGAAAATGCCTAAATGGGAAGAAGTGTTATGTATACATTTAAAACTAAAAACAGGTTGAAGCTGACATTTTTTCTTAGTGTTTGTATAGCTAGTTTTGGTTATCTAGTCTAAGTTTCTTCTTCATTTGTTAGTGTTGGGAATTTTCTGTGTTACCGGTACCATTCTTCGATAGTGATATGGGTCAGATAGTGTATATGTTTCATATATGCAGGTCCTTTGTTGTTTCGTAATTCATAATCTAGACTTTTCAATATCAAAAGAAAGATTGCATTTCTCTGTATTTACAAATAGTTAAGCCATGCTGCCGCATTAATTCTTGCATGGCAGTTGGTAAAGATAATCTTTACTTGCATGGAGGCACAGTGGAGTTTAAAGATAGAAAGATTACACTAAAGATCAAACTATCATCTACAATGTAAGGGTCTATTATGATAATATACATTTTTTAGGACAAATTCTATTATTTTAAGTGAAAACTAGACCTAATTTTGAAATGGTTTTTAGGCTGTGCTTCAGGCCCATAAAAATATCATATCTTCCCTGCGCCCAGGGTTAAATTGTCTAACGGAGCCTTGGTATCTGCTTAGTAAGGTAACTTGAGATTTATGTCAAATTGATTTTGTTGAAACGTTTTTGTAGTAGTCACAGTAAAGTAGATCACATTTGAAGCTTGTTGGTTTAATTGAAATTATTTTTTATACAGGATATTGAATGATCAGTATTTCAGAAACAATCACTTGAGGTGATTCCAAGTAGGTATGCCCTTATTTGTCTTCAAAATATATTTTACTTTGTTGAATTTATAATTCTTCATACATATCATTGTTGTATATTCATAGTCATTTAAGTGGGTATATGCCTCTAGAGTTGTTATTTGTTGCAAGCAGAGAACTATGGGTTTAATAGGAAGTTTGCACTAGAAACTTTTGTTCTAAAAACCAGCTTTCACATATGCTCCAAAATTACAAAAACTATTGAACTTTTAAGTTATTGTATGCTGCTCTAAGCTTATGGTTAAATGAAATTTTTGGCCTGACCGGTACCTCTGTGGTAAGTAATTAGATGGTAATTAGATGGTAATTAGATGGGTCATGAGGCTATTGATGGAGCAAGTAGTCATGATGAATAATTTTACCAAAAATAAAAATTAATATATATAGTAGGTACTAAATGGAAATTAGAAATTTATCTAGTAACATTAAAACTTTACTGTTTTGAAATTATTGTTTCTTTCTATACAATTTAAGTCACTTTTATTTTCTTGTATGTTTGCAGTTTGAGAGCACATGGAAAAAGCAGTCTCTTGCACCATTTATATTGTTGTTCATTCTATTTTTTTTAAAGTTACTAATTTCTTTTGTTTGATATTTTTGTTTGATAAAAAAATATCAATATATGTGTATCTTTTGTGATATAAATTTGTATTATAATTTCTTCTCTGAAAAAAATAATTAAAGTTTCTGTTGCTATGATTTATATTTATATTTACCATTCAAATAATAAAGTCTCTCTATCTAGGAATTAAAAGTATTTATACTTCTACAATAGAATAATATAAAATAATCTTAATAACATTTGCAAGGGTAGCTCATGCAAATAGTTAGAACCTTTACAATAAAATAATATAAACAAATTCAAAAAAACATTTGCAACGGTGCCGCTTACAAATAGATAGGACATTCACAATAAAATATTATAAACAACATCTTAAAAACTTTTGCAACGGTGACTCTTGCAAATAATAAGGTCTTTTCGAATATAATAATATAAAAACTTACACTAAAAACATTTGCAACGGTGCCGCTTGCAAATAGTAACAACCTTCACAATAAAATAATATAAATAGAATTCTTAAAATTATTTGCAACGGTGGCCCTTGTAACTAATGTGTTTGGGGTGGGTCTTATTAATTGCAAAGGGGAATAGGAGACATTAGCAAGGGTCAATAGGAGACATTAGTAAGCGTGATTATTTGTAAGGGAATACCGTTGCAACTATATTAATTTAATCATAAAAAATCAGAAACTCAATTTCTATTGCAAGGGCCCTTCATACGTTTGCTAATACCACTTAGTACCGTTGCCATTACTGGGAATTCTAGTAGTGTATTAATGGTATAAGAAAAGACGATTTTATTTCTATGAACCCTTTCTCCGTTTGAAAATAACATTTGCTCCCCTTGTAAAAAATGAAAATTCTAGTAATATATATACTTAGCAAAGGTTAATTTTAATTTTTTTTTTTTTGATAAAAGTGGTGTATACCACCTGTTTCCATAGAAACGCAAATGTTCTTACAAACCATTTATAGAGTTCAAAAACAGATAACTACTACATATATGAATCTTCCTAATTGTGAAGCAATTAGGAGATATCTAATAAAGCAAAGGAAATAGTTTGTTTAGGCACTACATAAGTCCAATTATAAAACAACTGAGACAACTACTCAGAAAGTGAAACTAGAAAGTAGCAGGTGAACTGGTATAAGAAGAACTTGGTTGACCAGGGGGGTTGGTAGATGAGAGGAATGCAGCATCAATCGCATCACATTCAGCTCTGTCTCGCAGGTAGTCAAAAAGGTCTGACTCCTCGAGTCCAAGACAAGGATCTTCCTCGGAATTCCAAGTATTGCTTTAATTCCTCTTTCGATGTATCGGTCTCCGAGAGGATTATAATGCCTGTCTAAGACAAAGAAGAGGTATCCATGGGAATTACTAAGGTTAGTTTGAAAAAAGAATCATCCAAGTTATTTTTACACCAGTACGAAGTAAGTGAGATTATTTTTTATCCTGTTGTAGCAGCTGAAGGTATTAAAGAGCAAAGTTTAATTAATAAACAACATGGAGAGATGGAGGAAAGTAACTTCTCCAACGAGAATATTAATCATAGGAACTACTAATAACAGAGTGCAAATTTGAAAAATAAGTCCAAGGTTGCAAGATTAATTTGCGGAACAATTATGGTTAGCAGTGCACTTGTTTCAATGCTTGTTATGAGTTGTTTAAATTGGAAAAGTAGTCCATTGACTGGTGCTGTCATATAATTAGAGGGTCTTTTTCTTATATTGTTGGTGGCCTTAATTTCAATGGTAAGCCAGAATTTTGATTTGTGATCTGAATTCAAAGATTGTGTATTTGGTGGACTGAGGAATATTGGATGTTGACAGTTTTTTATATTAATTAATAGAGGCGGGATCTACTTATATTATTTTTTAGTGATACTGAATAACACTCTATATTTTTAAAGTTTTCAAAGTTTAAACAGTCGATTCAAACCATTCAGCATGATGAATATATTAAAATGTACTTGCAGAACAAATTATATATTTTTTTGCAATATTTTTACTATTTATTAATTATTTTACAAAATTGTTGTTTTCAGACTATTGATTTTTTGTACCCATATTAAAAACATAACAGGCCAGGGTTAGTTCCACCTCTTAAATAATTAAATGATCATCATATTAAAAACAAAACCAAAACCAAAACCAAAACCAAAACCAAAACCAAAACCAAAACCAAAACCAAAACCAATACCAAAACCAAAACCAAAACCAAGACCAAAATCCTAATTAAATTATAAATCGTAACACAAACCAAACAAATCCAACTGGATGTATTGCATGCATGGTATTAATCCAAGAATATGCTGATTGAGGTAGCCAATATTTAACTGTCCGATTTTATTGATTCTATTTCAAATTAAAGCCAAAAAAAAAAGTTAACTATTTACTATTTTAAACGATGTATAATAACACAATTCGTCAAAAATATTAGCCAATTACCAACCCATCAAATATTATATGTGGAAAAATTGAATAAACAAACGCTGTCATTAGGGTGAAAACGGAGCGGATAGTGGTAAAATCATATTCATAATTTATTTTTATTTTTATTTTTTAGATACGGATATGGATAGAGATCTGGATCATATTGGATATTTATTAAAATAATATTAAAAAATGTTAAAGTTCATAATATTTATTTAATTATAATGGTGAATAATATAATTTTTTATAATATTATATTAAAATATATAGTATATATCTACTATTTTGATACGGATAATTGAAATGTAAAATCATATCAG
Organism: Carex rostrata; assembly: GCF_964058835.1. Classification (NCBI taxonomy): domain Eukaryota; kingdom Viridiplantae; phylum Streptophyta; class Magnoliopsida; order Poales; family Cyperaceae; genus Carex; species Carex rostrata. The sequence continues at coordinate 1,240,697 of NC_135950.1, forward strand.
TATCCTTATCCACACGAATATTCAGATATCAGATATTCACATCTAAGTTTTCAAATACAGATCGAATACAGATCGGATATTATATATTCATACCGTTTTCACCCTTAGTTGTTAGGATTGTGTTGAAAAATCGCCATTTTGGCAGAACGTACAATTCTAATTCAAAAAATGAACTAAATTTTGGTCAACATCGATCTTTTTTACTCAAGAGTCAAGACTGATGTGTGAAGGAATATAACAGGATAGTTGCTGGTAATTACGATTTTCACCAAATTTGGGTTCGTATTTTGAATCAGAATTGTACACCGTGCCTACCAAATGGCGATTTTTCAAATTTGAGGTGTCATGCACCGTTTAGAAAATTAGTTTGTTTCATAAAAAATGACTGTTGTCGAAGATAAAATTACAGATATTGTTATTTTCAAAGAAATGATTAATTATTACCGACAAAAATATTTGCGAGGGTCAGGGTACCGATATTGTTAAGTAATTTTATCCTCACAAATAATTGTTGTATATATATATATATATAGTAAACTAGGGTGTTTTTAAGTTCACCAAACTTCTTGGTAAACTCAAATCTAAAACTCATTGAATTGGCTTCAAATAACAGATCCGAACCGTTAAAACCCGTCTACCTTACGAGCGATGCGTCTATATGTAAAAAAAGAGGAGGGTTCAAATGCCCCCATTTTTTGTGCCTCCACCATGCCTCCATTTTTTAAAACTTTAATAACTCAAAATTTAGAACTTAAAAGTCAAAATAAAATCGTTAGATGTGATCTATCTTATTTTCTCTATGTGTTCATAAAAAATTATCACATTTCAATTTTGTTTTTATGTGAATCAATGAGTTCAAAAATCAACGTCTAGAAATCATCCAAATTAGTACGTTTTTTACAAGAGCTCTTGATGACAACCAAAATAAAATTGAAATGTCATAATTTTTTACACGTGCATAGATAAAATGATATAGATCATATCCAATGGTTTTATTTTGACTTTTAAGTTTTAAATTTTGAATTATTCAAGTTTTAAAAAATGGAGGTATGGTGGAGGCACAAAAAATGGAGGCATTTGAACCCTCCTCGTAAAAAAATATAATTTTGAAATTAATTTTGCATAGAATCAAGTGGGCAAAAAATATTCAAAAAATGAATGCATTAAAATTAATTTATTAACCTTCTAATTTTGATCGCTTGACTTTATACTAAATTAATTCAAATATTTAAAATTTTCACATGTAGACACATCACTCGTAAGATAAATGAATTTCAACAGTTCAGATTCACATTTGAAGCAGATTCGATGAGTTTTGGATTTGAGTTCACCAAGAAACTTAGTGAACTTAAGAACACTCTAGTTCTACACACTCCATCTCTCTCTCTCTCTATCTCTCTCTCTCTCTCTCTCTATCTATCTATCTATCTATCTATCTATCTAGAGTTAGGCTGGGGTGCTATGGATAGCATAGTGGCCTCCCGTGCTACGGCTCAATATTCAAGTTTTCAAAATCCAAACGGTCGATCCGAACCGTTCATCTTATTCTCCATATTAATATCTGCTTGGAGACCAAATTTTATAATTTTCTGAATTTTTTTACTATTTATTAAGCCACTTTGAAAATCGCTAATCCAACGGTTTTACTGTTTTGTGCAGCCACCGTTGGATCAACAATTTTGTAAAATACTTAATAAATAGTAAAAAAATTCAGAAAAATGTAAAATTTGGTCTCCAAGTAGATATTAATATGGAGAATAAGATGAATGGTTCGGATCGACCGTTTGGATTTTGAAAACTCGAATATTGAGCCGTAGCATAGAGGCCTCTATGCTATCCATAGCACCCCAGCCTAACTCTATATATATATTAGTACATGATTTTTTCCTTTATCTGGTACATTATGTCCGTATGCACAGAGGCTCTATATCCAAATAAAAACTTTCAATCCAATTTTCTGCTGAAATTGGATACAATCTGAACTTAAGATTATGCATCCAAAGAAAAGAAAGTTTAGTTTGAATAACATCACCGATTAAAGGTACCGGTTCCTTTAAGCGTATAACCTGAACTCTTTAGAGCATCTATATTCGTAAAAATTTTTGAGTTTTTAAATAACTGTTAATTAATTTTTAGAAATTTTGTCTCTGAAAGATTATAAACCCCCACATTCCTGAAACTAAAATTAGATTTTCTTAATTGCCACATCAACAAATAAATTACAGGAGGAAAGAATTTCAGCGAATTATTTGGCTACGTCAGAGTTTATAAACGGTTTTTTATTAAGAAACTTTGGAGCAAAGTTGCTAAATAAGAAACCCAAAACCCAAAATCCTAAACTCTTTGGCTTAATTTTACTCGGTTTTGGTCCCAAAAAAAGAACAATTTTTTTGTTTTAAGGATATGTAATACTTGATGTGCTTGCTTAATATATAATACATATAACTAAATTAGAAGAGAAGAAAAAAATTGTTCACACTTATCAGATATTCGGTATCCCTGAAAGTTTGAATCTTCTATATATTGAAACTCATATGTGAAATATTGTTAAAATGTGAATTCAAATTATAACGGCTAATTTATTTAATTTAATAGGAAATAGTGCCATGTAGAAAATAGTGCTTTGTAATTAGTAGGAATAGCAAATAGTGCATTCCAACGTACGGCTAGTTTTTGAATGCATTGTAACTATAAATAGAAACACATGCATGTAATGTTGAAAATTAAGATTGCAATATAAGTTGTTTTCTTAAATTTCTTCTCTCTTGTCTTACAAAAAAATAACAAATATGTTTAGGTTCCTAAATTAAATCACCAAGAAATTTCTACAAAGAATGATCAATCCATTTAAGTTAATGTATATCCCACTTAAGAAATGAATTATATATTATATTATATTATATCAGTTAGCTTAGCTCTTTTGGAGATAAATCATATAATAATTTAAGATTATAATTTCCTAATAGCTTAGCTTAGCTCTTTGACTCTTGAATTTTCTTGATGTTTGAAAAAAAAAAGACAATGGAAAGTATGCATGACCAGTCAAATTTGGAGCACTAATTCTAAAACATTATTTCCAGTCAACAGGAGAATTTTAAATTTGGATCACTAACTAGTCTAAAACAATATTCTTTCAAGTCAATGCAGAATGCTAACAATTTCAAGTTAAAATATGTTCATATTTGATTGTGGGTTAAAGTTATGATGAAATAATTTGTTTATTCTAAATTAGAATATGGCATAAGATATTCTTGTTTGGTTGTGAGTTAAAGTTATAATGGAATAAGTTGAACCTCTTATTCTCTATATTTTGTCTTATGTACTATTTGATAACAATTAGCAAAAACAAATTTACAAAATAAAATAAAATTTTAAAATTAAAAATGATAGTTTAGTACGCATGCATATGTACTTGAGACTAACTGGATGCATAGAAACTAGATTCATTCTTACAGAACAACAACAACAATAATGATGATGATGATGATGATAATACTAAAAATAATGATAATAATATTAATGATTGTAATAATAGTAATAGTAATAATCATAATTGTAATAATAATAATGATGATGATGATGATGATGATGATGATGACAAAGATAATGATGCTAACAACACAATAACGTGGAATAAGTTAACTTGTGACAAAATAAGTGATTTTTTATATATTCCATGCTATTCCATCAAACTTTATATATCTATGTTTAACAACATAAGTGTGGAATAAAGTAATTGTTCCACGACTTATGTTACAACCAAACATGAAATACATGTACAATTTACCTTTTTTAGGTTACTGATAAGATTCACCGACTGCTTGATTTTGTTCGTGTGTGAAAGCTAGCAAGGCACTTATGTATACTTCGTCATATATCTTGAGTGCCAAACTGTCTATAAATACTCTTCATCCTAGCTCTAACATGCACCATTCTAGCTCATTGCTAAGCACACACATACACATCAAATACTATATACCCATCACTAAGCTTTCTCTCTCTCTCTCTCCTACCCCTCTCCCGGCATTCATCTATGGAGCTTTTGTCTACTGCCAGCTCCTCCAGCTTTCCTTACATGCGGAGTTTACGCGACCAAAAATTTAACTTTAACCATACCAATGTTTATAACAAATCAAGTAACTTCAATCATGCAAAGGTTTCACTTCCTCTATCCAAAACATTACCCCCTATCATTTCAGAAGGACGCCGTATGTCGTCATTGTCCCGAGGTGAAAAAATTGTCTGTCAAATCACAGTGAGACCGGTATGGCTTGATGTCAGCATACCAAAGCCCTTGAGGCCATATTTCATGCTTGCTCGCGTAAACCGTGACATTGGGTGGTGGCTCCAAGTATGGCCTAGCTAGTAGCTACTGGTATTGCACATTTAATTTTCCCTTTGAAGTTTTTTACTTTGTTTTCTTTTAAAGGAACTATAAAAGTCAGTATACATGAAATTTGCATAGGTAAATACTCTTTCTGTGAATGGTTTGAAATTTTGTATTAGGGCGATATATAGTGGTACAGGCTTTAGCGAACATCTTTTATAAGTTATTTTCTGTCAATTAATATGTACCTCTTGAAAAAATATCATGAGAATCTAGTGTTGACCATCTCTGAAGATGGAATATATACTTTCAGTAAAGCTTAAAATTGTGATAAGGTTGATTTGCATTGATTGTATGCACTATCCGGCAGCAAATTAGCCACAGCCTATATGGGTCTGTCTAAATTGCTGCTGGCAGCATTTCGGCAGAGGTGCTGCCGGAGCTATATTTAGCCGTGTGATGTTCAAACAACAAATCCAAACCGTTAGATGTTTAATCTATATTATAATCTACTTGGAGACCAAATTTTACATTTTTTGGAATTTTTTTACTATATATTAAGCTGGTTTGAAAACCGCTGATTTCAGTAAATTTCTGCAGCATTGAAATCAGCGGTTTTCAAACCAGCTTAATATATAGTAAAAAAATTCCAAAAAATGTAAATTTTGGTCTCCAAGTAGATTATAATATAGATTAAACATCTAACGGTTTAGATTTGTCGTTTGAACATCAAAAAATAGAAAAAACAGTGGTAGCACCGCCGGCAGAAATGCTGCCGGCAGCAAATTAGCCACAGCCTATATATATATATATATATATATATGCAGGTCAATTGTGCTAGCTACAAAACCTGGAGTACTTCCTGATTTGAGATTGATCGATGATACTGCTAGGAGGGATATCTCTTCTGATGCATACGTCTTGTTGCACCTTAAATGATCTTCATGACATAGAATTCGACAAACAGGTAGTTAACAAGCTGTCGTTAATTTTGTATCTTAGTAACTAAATATAGAAAAAAAAAAAACTTCTAGTGCAATATATTATATATTATATATTGCGAATTTTAGGTAGCACGCAGCAAGAAGAGACCTCTGGCTTCGGGTGAGTTGTCACCTTTGCAAGGATGGAGCTTTTGGGTTTTTCAGCTTCTGCTCATGACACCACTTTTTCTTGGACTCAACAAGCTATGGTAAGGAATTACAAGTTCCCTTTCAATTCCTTTCAAATTGAAAGTGGTCTGTCTTTCTAAGTCTATTTTTTCAGATCAAAGTTTATCTATTGTGTATACATGTTTCTTATGGTCATTTGTTACTAGTAGGTTTATTTTTTGGTTAGCCAGAATTTACTGGCTTACAAGTCGGTCTTCCGACACTTTTACCAGAATAAACCAATAGGATATATAGAATAAAGGCCTACAAATATGTATTATGAAACTATTCAAAATTTAAAAAAAACACTGTTTCCGTATGGATGTGATTTTCATTATTTAAATAGATTACGTATCAGTTTTGATTTAAATTGATAACGAATTGGTCAATATAATAATATATTGATACAACTTAATTGTTAATTTCCAAATCCTTAGTTTAAAATATTGAATTTTTACGTATACATTTGTAATAATGTATATATATTAATATTTTTAATTGTTAACAATGACAGCATCGGACTTGTTGCTGCTCAAATTCCTCTGTGGTTTTTCTATCCTCTTATGAAGAGAGTGACTTATTTGGTAAATATCATATATCCCTCATTTTTACCGCAACATTCAAATAGAGATTTTGTTTTTCCAATTATTCACTGTCAGTAAATTGATGTTATTATTTATTAACAATGCAGCCACACAAGCATTTCTCGGTGTAGCAATAAACTGGAGTGCACTTGTTGGGTGGGCTTCTGTCAGAGGAAATTTCTCTGATCTTGGCACTATACTACCTATATTCATCGGTTCTGTATTCTGGACACTTGCATATCAGGTACCTTTGATTTTGATTACAGTTTCTAATTAAATCTAACTTGTTTGAAATCAGTATTTACTTATGTAATTGATTTCTCAACTGAAAATTAGCAATATTAGATGAAAAAGGTGACCTAATTCAATGGTTTAGAAAAGAGTGTTAAGCACAAGCTATGTGTTTGTGGGTTGAAGAAACCATCAAATTGAGTCTTGCATAGCAATGGTCTTGTAGTGGAAAGAATTCAAAAATAGACAAATGGTTCTTAATTTGTTGAGTCTGTATATAACATTTTTTGGAGTTTTATCAGCAGAAGACTTTTGTTTCATGGGCATACAAATTTTGTTATTTGCTTTGACAGTTATTGTTTTATTGTGTTCCATTGTTAATTTTTAGGACAAAGTAGATGATGCCAAAGCTGGTGTTAAATCGACCGCATTGTTGTTTGGAGATTCGACACTGTACTGGAATTTGGGTTTTTCAGCTATCAGTACTGGAATTTGAGATTCGACACTGTACTGCAACAAAAAGTAAGTACATTCAAGTATTCAAACAATAAATGAAAATGCTCCTTAGCTCATTCTGATAACTTCTTATTGTTGATTTTTAAAAATGATACCCCATTTTGTGAAAAATAAATTTAATTTAACAATAACTGTTATCACTTATATATCTAAAAGGGTCTTAGTAAGCTTACATCTTCCTTCATATATAAATTTGTAGATTTGTTTCCAATAAATGGTTTGGAGCGATCGTCTTTACCGGAATGTTGCTTGGTCAGCTTGTTCATTAGGGAGTTCATACTTCATATAGACGATATTAGATGATGGCATGATGCTGATCGGATTTCTCTCTACCAAGCAGCGAAGGATTTATAGAAGATTTGACAAATTAAGAATAATCAAGAAAGATTTAGTTGAATATATAGGAAATGAGTATGGTTGCTTGCAGTGGCGGATTTTGAAATACGGTATTAAGTTTGTATATAGTTGGTTTGAATTTGAGTTTTGTCTATTCCTGATTGAGTCAAAGTTCTCGATTAGTGAAATTGGCCGAGTCGTTACAATTTTGGTAGTCTTTCATCTATCTATTTTGAAATATTCCGACAAAAAGAAAGTTAATAAGAATGGTATGATAGTGGGACTACAATAAATTTGTTATTTTTTGTGTGAAAGGAATAGACTAAAATGTTTTATAAAGTATATATTGAAATTTAATGTAATGCATTAAATTATTTTTATTATGTTTAACTATTCAAAATGAGCTGAATTTTAATAGAAGAGTCTTGTGAACTATGCTTCAAAGTAAACTTTTAAAAAAATCGAGTTTTCGATCTAATTCGGTAGATTTCTACCGATTTTTCTCGATTTTAATTCATGGTTAATTACCGATTCCGCTTCCAATAAAAATTATTTAATAATATTTAATAATTTAATAATTTAAATAAAATAAAATAATAATAATTAATATAATAATAATTTATTTTGCCTACCCCTGATGAAAATCCTGGCTACGCCACTGGTTGCTTGTTTTCTTTATCAGGATATTTGTAATTTAGTTATTAGGAAAATCATATCTCATGTACATCAGCACATCTAGGTGATATTTAGATAAATTAAATTTTGACAAGACCCAATTGCCTATATAAAGGGACCATTCCACTGTTGTAATACATGAGAGCTTTCCTCATTTACTACTTTAAAATTAAACTCCCATTATCATTTTGTAACAGAGCACTAGGTTGCATATAGTTTATAGGGGTGCTGGTAATATATTCTGAAATTTCATGAGGTATATATGCATGAAAAGTCACCTTTATTATAAACTTGGATTACTAGAAAATTAACTACAAATTCCTTGTAAAATTTAATATATTATATTACTTGTGGAAAATTTAGAAAGACAAAACAAACCTCCATGCATGCATGCATGCAGTTAAGTCTTAATATATAATAACAAAAAAAAAATAGAAATATCATTAATTTCAAGTTATAATTGATAGAGATCACTTAAATATATTGTGCAGAGCACCAAATAATTAGAAATATCATTTCATGTTATGTTAATTTTAAAGATAAACAACAACAGGTAATTTTTTTTATTTTAAATAACAACATCATGAACTAAAGATAGTGGAACTTAATTTTGGTTTATCATCACAAATCAGTTGAAGTTAAACAACATCATTGATTTTGTCAACCAATTAAAGCTAATGGTAAAAGAACGAAATAATTAAATGATTGTTAGATTTACCTTGGAAAGCATGGTTTAAACATCACAATATAATTTGTTACATCGCCTGAATCTTTATTTTTGTCATGACCAATGAGAATATCCATGTGAATAAGGATACTGATATAGTTTTACGTTTCAGTTATCCGTATTCCAATAGTAGATATATACCATATATTTTAATATATATTATGAAAAATTTATGTTATTCACCATTATAATTAGATAAATATTTTTGAAGTTTAATATTTTTTTATATTTTTTTATATTATTTTAATTAATATCTGATCCGGATCCGTATCCGTATCCAAATTCGTCTGATATATTCTCTGTATCCGTATTTGGAAAATGAAAAAAAAGAAATATAGAATGAGTTTTACCACTATCCGTTCCGTATCGGCTTCGTTTTCACCCCTGACAAATTGACATAATTATCTTTTTTTTTTGTCTTTACAGTACATATTTTGTCTAAAGTTGTTGTGAAGTTAAAAGTTATCCTTATCGCTGTTTTTTTATTTTCCTAAAAGTAGATAATTATCGGATAAAACTATCAGCTCTTAACCAATCAGAAAACCATAATTAACAACCCTATCAGTGCAATGTATTTACGTATTTAATTACACCCAAAATTCAAATATACAAAAAGCTCGAATTGCTTCGGATAAGAAAAATTAGAAAAAAAATGGCTGGAGGGCTCATCGTAGGCGAAGCAGGAAAGAGAGCAGATTTCTATGAAGGAAGAATCACAGGCTATTTTATTTTGGCATGCATTGTTGGATCTCTTGGTGGATCTCTCTTTGGATATGATCTTGGAGTCTCTAGTAAGTTAAGTAATATGTAGTTTATATGCTTATATGCATACATTATTTAGGTTAAACTGATCTATTTAATGCAACAATTAAATTGGAAGTAAGTTTGGATGCATCAAGAGGTTATTTGAGAATAGAGATTATTCAAAATAGCAACGTGAACACAAATAATATTTTTGTTATTTGGAAAGCTAGAACAACTAATTTTCTTTGTTCCTTATAAATGTTGGAATGTTAAAATAGCTACTATTTGAAAGTGTGAAGAGAGAAAAATATTTTCTTCTCGGATTTCGCTAACATAGTTCTAAAATGACAAAATTGATACCCTTTCTGTTATTTTCACGTCGTGACAATTCGTTTGAGATCTCACTTACACATCTTTCCTCTTAATTAACACTTTGTTAACACTATTCTTTCTCGATTACACGATTACAGCTATTCACTGTATTAAATTAATGTACAATTCAAACAACATTTTTACTAATTCGAATAGCATAATTTTCACACTAATATGAAAATCATTATTTTTTCTCTATTCTCATATGCTAATGCCAAATATCGTTATTCTAGCTATTCTAGTACAATTTGGCTGTGTTGTTTATACATTTATCTAATATAATCTCTGTAATTGTTTAATCATGAGCTGAATGAGGGGAAAAAAAAATTAAGAAAATAAATAAATAAACTAACACACCTTCACAAAATAACTTGTGAAAAAAGGTGGAGTGACATCCATGGATGATTTCTTGAAGGATTTCTTCCCGGCTGTATATCTAAGGAAACAAGCGCACTTGAAAGAGACCGACTACTGCAAGTATGACAACCAAGTGCTGACGCTCTTCACTTCGTCTCTTTATTTTGCGGCCTTGGTCTCTACCTTTGGAGCATCTATCGTGACAAAAAACCAGGGGAGGCGTATCAGTATCATGACCGGTGCTGTCAGCTTTTTTCTGGGTGGTCTTATCAATGCTGCAGCAGTGAACATCGCCATGCTTATAATTGGACGCATTTTTCTTGGCATCGGTATCGGCTTTTGCAACCAGGTTTTCAATTTCATATATTGCAAAAAAAGCAAAATTAGGTTTTAAAGCTGTAAAAGAGAAAAGAAAAAATGATTGTTAACTTAGCTAATGCTGTACTGCAACAGGCAGTTCCACTATATCTCTCCGAGATAGCTCCACACAAGATTCGAGGAGCCGTAAACCAGCTATTCCAGCTGACAACATGCCTAGGAATCCTGATTGCCGATTTAGTAAACTATTTCACTGCAGAGCTTCACCCATGGGGCTGGCGCCTTTCTCTCGGGTTAGCAATTGTTCCGGCCGTTCTAATTTTCGTTGGAGGTATCTTCCTCCCAGAGACTCCAAACAGCCTGGTTGAACAAGGCAGGCTAGATGAAGCAAGAGAAATCTTAGAGAAGGTGCGTGGGACCGCAAATGTTGATGCGGAGTTTGAGGACTTGAAGGATGCCAGTGAGGCCGCAAGAGCAATCAAAAACCCTTTCCAGAACCTTCTGAAACCCCGCAACCGACCACAACTCATCATTGGTGCCCTTGGTATCCCCGCATTCCAGCAATTATCTGGGATGAACTCGATCTTGTTCTATGCACCGGTTATTTTCCAGAGTCTAGGATTTGGTTCAGGAGCTGCTCTCTACTCTTCTCTTATTACCAGTTCAATGCTTGTAATAGGTGCAGTTGTCTCCATGGCGACCGTCGATAGGTTGGGCCGGAGGTTTTTGTTCATTGAAGCGGGTATTCAAATGATCTGTTCAATGGTAAGCAACCCCAGCATTTTAAATGTAAATTAAAATCTAATGTGCTCACTGCATTTTATACATCAAACAACTTGTCAATGCACTCAGGTCGTGGTTGCGGTTACACTAGCTCTGAAATTCGGAAATGGAGAGGAGATCTCTAAAGGACTAGCAGTTTTGCTTGTTGTGGCAATATGTCTATTCGTACTGGCCTACGGATGGTCGTGGGGTCCACTTGGCTGGTTGGTGCCAAGCGAGCTCTTCCCCCTTGAAACCCGGTCAGCAGGCCAGAGCGTGGTGGTTTGTGTCAACATGTTCTTCACAGCAGCTATTGCACAGTGTTTCCTGGCAGCACTCTGCCATCTCAGATGGGGAGTCTTCATCCTCTTTGCTTGTCTCATTGTCATCATGTCACTCTTTATAATCTTACTCTTGCCTGAGACTAAGCAGCTCCCAATCGAAGAGATTTACGGGCTATGGGAGCACCACTGGTTTTGGAAGCGCATCGTGTCGAAGGACAGTGGAGTCGACAGAGATTATTTGAGGGCAAATTAGATATATTTTACTGATTGATGTTTGGTTTTGTTAGGAGCTTGTTGTACATGCTGGGTTGGGAATAGCAATGTAAATTGTTCTGAATTTTTTTATAAATAGGAATAAAAATAAATTAAATAAAAAAATTAGGATCAAAATTCGAAAATCTCGTTTGGAGGTATATATTTTTTTATTATAAGGAATAGCAACGGAACTAGTTTTGGTCTCTCTATATTTGAGAGAAGGGTGAAAAAAATGGTTAAAAAAAATAAAAAGAAACAACAAAAATATAAATAAATATCAACTAAATATACTATCTACCCAATTAAATATCTTCTTACAAAATCAGCATCACGAGAGTAGCTTCGCAAGTTCATCTACTCGTAAACTACCATGTGGGAACACACTAGGCATCACCTCTAGCAATCGATCCGTCTTATCTTTCCTTCTATTGCTACCACCCTTCTTAATATCACCACCTCTCTTTTCTGAGATAGCAGGAACTAAGGCATTTCCGATTTGTGTTCCCTCTTCATCTGACTCACGCACTGCGGGCTTCTTGCTGTCACTCCCTTTACTCTCTTTCTTCTTATTCCTGACATAAGTGGGACCCGGACGAGCTGTCTTGGCAAATTCAACAGATCTTTGATATACTATGTCAGCATCAGGGTACTCAGCTTCGGAGAGACTTGCAGCAATACCGTTCTCAATTGCTTGGTTTAAAAGAAGCCTCACTCCCTCCAGGTATTTACTTTCGGTTTTTGGTTCTACCTCTGTTTTAGTAGTAGAAGGGCCCTCCTTTGCATCTTCAGCTAATTTATAAAGGTTGACATTTTGGATGTGAGATCATGTTTTTGGTATATATATATTTTGGTATATAGTTCTAGGTACCGGTGTACCAACCCTACTATTGTATCTGATTTTGTATTTTACTGTAAATTTATGTATGAACTGGGACTGAATCAAGGTTAAAAGAAATACCTGAGAAACTCTGGGCACTCTCTGCTGAGTTGGCTGATATAGAATCTGAACAGGTATCAAACTTGACCTCTGCATTAACCACAAAATTTTGTTGACACTTGAGGAAATTATATAAACAACACCGTCATTTACAAGTGTAATTTCCACTCTCCACCCCTCTACATTTATTTATTTATTACAGATTTATGTATGAACTGCGACTAAATCAAGGTTTAATATCATACCTGAGAAACTTTTGGCATCCTCAGTTGATTCAGCTGAGCTCTCCATGGGCATGTTTGCATTTACAACCTCATCAACCATGCTAGTAGATACAGCATCTGAATTGTGCTCTGCATTGTCATGGCCGTTACTTTCAGGGGAATCGAGGGACGATTTCCAATCTCTACCCCTCCACATGAGTATATGCTCAAATGCAAAGGAGAGAAGTACACATGGCACCAAATCCTACAATGATGAAACACCAAAACAGTGAAGAGTGCTTTATTGTACCTCCTATTTGAGACATAAAAGTGAGACATCTTTTCAATATCATACACTCAGCATAAACTCCAAAGTACCCAAAACTCTTGCATTTTCATCTAGCCTCTAATGTTGCCTGGGTTATTTGTTATTAAAAACCAACTACAAGAACTAAGATAAATCAATAACAATGAGCTAATTGCCTCAAATTTTTATGCACTCAACAAAAGAATTGGATAGCTAATATATTTTACCCAAAACTGGACAGTAATTTAGTTGGCTCAAGATTAATTCAAAATGGGATTGTAATAAAATAAATGATTCACAAGAGTTACGGGCAAAGATATCAGCGCTTCAATAAATACACATTTTGAATCAATTTAGTACACAACAAATCAGTTTGTTTGTTAATACTTTTATAAATGTTATGTCTTAGTTTAAATAATGTGTTATTATTTGTAACTATTAAGTTATCCCATATACTTAAAAAAGCTCAACAAACCATGTAGTAAGCATTCAAATAACAAACCTGAAGTTTTGCACCAATCTTTTTATAGTCACTTCTATTCATGCCCTTGCAGTTCACTCGTACCAGTTCACATACCTCAAAAGCCTCCCTTATTTGCTGTGGAAGTTTATTATACACACCATTTTTACCTAAAGCAAAAGGAAAATTAAACAAATTTTTTTTCATTTCGAAATTACTTTTTATGTAGCGGTACTCAATATTAAATCATCAAGGTCATTAACTAAGACAATGACAATAAAAGATGATTAAAAAAATACAAATCCTTATTTAAACATTCATAAATGCAACAATTTATTTAAGTACTAATACACAAATTTAAATCTAATTGGCTTTAGCTTATCTAAATCATGTAGAACAAATTTGTATGGTTATGGTCATTCTTCTCAATTAAAGCATGGCTTAAAATTACAAACCAAAAGCAGGACTTTCTGAGTATAAAACTTATCAAAAAGCATGTATTATATTAAACATACTGAATTTAATAAAAGTATACATAGTACCGAGTTTTAATATTGGGGGTATGTCACGGCCTCTTTTGCGTAACTCATTAGCCTCCTCAAGAGTCAAACCATCTGGAACCCGCTTGACCAAGCGGGGATAAACGGGTGAAATTGGCCGCCAAAGCATGAGTGGGTACCTAGGTCTATCCTTGTAGTTATAGTGCCTGCCACGGAAGAGAAATATCGACCCTCCTTGACGGTGTATAACCTTTCCTCCTGTTTTCTCCTGAAAAGAGAATTTTATAGTAAAAATATTTTTTGTTAGAAAAAAAAAGGAAAAATCTCTACAACTGAATTTAGTTCCACTCCGTGTCATACTTGATCATCCTTTTACTCAAAAGCAATCAAGTTAATTGTAACATAGATAAATCAGACAAGGATATGTGCAGATAACACTATATCATTATATAATTATAAAAAGGTCATATGTGCAGAAAACACTATATCATTATATTACTAAACCGATAAGGTAGGCTTTTTAAATGTTGGCAATTTTCTTTAGCTAGATAAGTGCCTCTCCTAAGCTCAAATTAGTTAAGTTAATCGTAACATAGAAAATCTTTCTTCTAGGCAAACCTTTTTTTCTTTTGAGAATGACAACTTACCGAAAAATCATGTATTTGCAAACTGAACAATATGATGGGTGATGGTTATTAGTATAACTAGTGTGGTTTTTTCTTTTGTCAATTTGCCATATATAGTGCAAAATATTTTTCTGTTCTGTAGGCACTACCAATAATAAGTTTACTTAGTAGAAGGGAAGAATAGGAAAACCTCTAGGTGATGACAGACATTATCCAAATCAACAGTGCAAACTCCTATGCATTTAATCTTGCAAACTCGCCTCCTCTTCCAGTGTGCATGTATATTCTCTAACATATTATGAGTGAATCCATCTCTGCCTGAAAATCCAATGGCCATAAAAATCAAATGCACGATGAGACTAGTACATGCATACAATTTGCTAAATAAATCAATAATTGTGGTACAGAAGGAAACTTTGAAAACCCACAGAATTATCAAGGGGCTGTAGAAATTTCTTTCCGTTTCACCAATTATCAGACATTGGAAATTCTTACCTTAGTTTATCTCCTAAATGCTATTATGAAATAACAACAGGAATCGGTGCATAAAATGATGGAATAACCTTGACAAAAGCAAATGACCACAGCTCCATTTAAAATAAGGCAATAAAATATGATAAACTTATTTCACGGTTTATTCACTATGTTGTCATTTTTCCTCATATGAAATCACATCCTTATCAAAAAGGTTTGATGTCCTATAGTAAGCTTAGTCTTATGGAGTGCCTTCTTTGCAGAATAAGAGGGACCTTTACTTGAAATTTGAAAAATAAAAAAGTTCTTCCAAAAATACCCATATGAAGTTGCCTCCTAGTCCTCAAGCACCCCTTAATCAACTCCCCAATCTCCTCTTTTGTCAAAGGTTCCCCCAAGATCTCCTCTCTGGAAGCAGCATGATACCTGGGCCCACCAGACCCTGTCAGGAAGGGTCCTGGCGATTGAACTGGTTTGACCCCCTTCTTTCCTCGGGGCGGGTTAAACGAGTCAAATTCTGGGAGCTTTTTCTTGCTTGGTGGAAGTGGGGCCTTCCCTGTCCATGGCCTTGGAGTCTCTTTCGGACCGAATGGCAGGAATGGCGGCTCTCTTAGAGCCACAGGTTTAACCTGTTACCTAGAAAAGGTATATGTTAAGGTTCTATAAAAAGCTACAAATCCAATGAGTTTTCCCAATTGTGAATAGGAGCCTGACATTATTTAACCCTTGAATGTATACAGAACCTCCATATAACACACTTGACCTTTAACTATCCTAAATTTAATGCCCAATGGTTCTGCTTATCCTCAATTAAGTCTGTGACAATATATACTGTCTGGTAAATACCAGTACAGGACCCCCACCCGTAATTGTGCAAAAACATACTATTATATGTGATACCCAACATAGAATTACATGGAACGTGAGTTCGTATCCTCTGAGATATCTCAAATTTTCAGTTTGTCTAAAGCCCAATCAAGGTTATGCTTATCCTCAATTAAGTAAGTGACAACAAATGCTGGTACATACCAGTACAGGATCACACTGTAATTTCTAATTTGAGATGAAAGTATCCGAAATACAAACATTACCTTGGGAGTCTCAGTGTAGCTGTACTGGAACTCAAATGGCGCATCTTTAAACTTGTAGGTAATCCCCTTCTCAGTCACTCGGATAGACTCCTCTCCATCAGGAGGAGGATACGACCGAGGCTTAACCTGTTTGAAGGCTGGGTGATCTAAATCGCTTTTAGTAAGGGTAGGTTGAGATTTGGAGTACTGCGAAAAGCGGCTCTGGATGGAGGGAGAGGAAGGAGACCCGTTCTGCTCTGGGGCGCGACGGCGTCGGTTGAAGGGCTCGGCGTTGGCGGTGTTCCAGCGGGAGAGGTGAGCGATGAAGGGGGAAGGGGAAGGGGAAAGGGGGTGGAGAGAAGGGGAGGAGAAAGGAGAGAAAGAGGAAGGGGAGGAAGGGAAAGAGAGCGCCATGGGAGACTCACAAAGAGTGGGATTGATAACTGGATACGACTGATATCTACTGTGAACGTGTAGTTTCTCTGTGGCGGGTTACATACGGACATACCGTGTGTCGAGTCACTCAGATAGATGTGCTAATAAGTAGTAACCATAGTCACACAACTCCCCTTTAATTTGAGAATTATTTATATTTTATTCGTCTTTTTAATACTTTCGAACTGAACTATGAAAAAAACACAAAAAAATATACTACGTTTTATTCGCGAATAAAACATGAATAAAACGCAAGTCACGAATAATTCGAGAAACCTTTTTTTAAAATTTTTTTTTGGGGTTTTTATGAGTTTTTTTTGTTTCTTTATTGTACCGAATAATTTCAAATTATACTAGAATTACGAATTTTGTCCCCGTTGAACTCAACTCGAGCTATCGTTTGTCACTATGCTAATAATTGTCGGCCTGTCAGGCCATTTGTCACTACTTGTTTATTAACTCTATATTTTTTTTTTCATGAACGTAAATATTACATAAATTCTGATTTTTAATGAGATCATTTTATTTTATAAAAAATTATATAAAATTACACTTAATGATGACCACAAAATAAGTTGTACCTATTACGCTCTATATTTTTTTTGTAACTTGTTATTTGAATATCGCTAATTGGTGGAACAATACTGGTCATATGACTCATAAATATATCACTATTGTCCACTTTGTTTTCTTATCAATCTTTGCTCTTATTAATATTTGCGATCTGGATTTGATCAAATTTTTGTATCAATTGGAATCTACACCCCAGTTGGAGGAATTTCAATATATATTCAAACCGCAAAAATTTTTTTATAGAAAATTAGCTTAAAACTGCAAATTTATTTTGCAACTTTGGAATTTCAAAACCGCAAAACAAAGTTACGGTTTAAGATTTGAAATTCCAAAACCTCAATTTACGAATAGCAATTCATGGTATTCTAAGCTGTGCTTTCGAAGGTGGTAAGATGTCCTGCAAATTTATTTTACAACTTCGGAATTTCAAAACTGCAAAACAAAGTTACGGTTTGTAAACCCTTTTCGAACTGGAGAAGTCGAACTGGAGAATCAGTGCCAGATCGAAGGATTGGTCCTTTTCGACTTCTCCAGTTCTTTCTTTGTCTCATACCTCCATTTCTGACAAGGTGGCCTCCTCGTCAGCATGTGAATCGGTTTTGCCCCTAGCAATTGAGGACCCTCACTATTTGACAGAATCAGTGCCAGATTGGAAGAATCAACTAATTTTGAAACGAAATTGATAGATTCGGTCCCAATTTGACTCTATTTTTCATGAATTTTGGTAATGAAGAAAGAAGCTGTTGGATGAAATCGTGAGTGAGGGGTGAAAAAGCAAAGTTAGAAGAATGAAAGTTAAAAATTTAAGGGCATATTCGTTAGGTCAGTTTTTAAAGTAATTAAATAATATTACTAAATGTTAAATAGGAATAGATATAAGAATGTCAAATTTTGATGGAGATATTGGATATTATGGTTTTTTGATGAGAATATTCGCTATTTCAAAAGTTTGCATGGATATATTAGAAATTTTCCCTTTAAAATAATGTTGATTCTATAATTAATGAAGTTATAAGTTCTTTTATGCTTAAATGGAACAAAATTTATTGGTTATTTTATATTCCTTAAAAAGTAATTATAAGTAATAAAAATATTGAAAAGTTAGTCTTCATACTCAAACAAAATTAGAGCGGTAGGTTAGTTTAGGCCAATATAGACTTGTCTAAAGGTCAACTTATTCCATCTAAGTCTGACTTAATTAAACCACTTTTAATGAAATAAGTGAAATCTAAAATTCTTATTCCACTTAATCCACAACCAAATATGGCCTATATTATGAGGAGGGGTGTAAAGTGCGTATCCTCTTAAATATCTCATATTTTGCGTGCTGACGTGTCCGATGCTTATTTGTTAGTGCTGTAAAGTTCGTGCACAGCATATTTGAATGGTTTATATTTTCTAGAAAAAACAAATGCAAAATATGAGATATCTTAGAGAGGACATGGATTCGCCTCGGATGTGCATCGGACCAAGTTGTGGATAGTCCGGATCGTCTGTTTCAAATTTTATTCGTGTGCAAAAATGTCATGGAATCAACAAATGGCTGTTTTTTAAAAAAAAATGTTTTTATGTATGATTTGGGATTTGGATGTAGAGTTGTACATTTCATGGGTATTTGAGTAAAATTTCACGTTAATGGCTGTTTTTTTGTAGCTTGTTATTTGAATATCACTAATTGGTGGAATAATTGTTATTTGAGTAAAATTTGGGTATCGCTAATTGTTATTTGGGTAAAATTTTACGTTAATGGTTGTTTCCAATGACTAGTTAACGACCCGTGCGTTGCCACGGACAATAAAATTAAGTCTGCTTTTAAAGAACTGTATTTTGCAACATTGGTAGAAAAAAACATATAGCAAATGAGTTGGACTACCGCTTATCAAAATTAGGTAAACCATTGCAATTCAACCAACAAATTTTACGGTAATACCTTCAATATAATAAGATAATTTGTTCAAATTCTTGAACACGAGGTTTCACTGTATGGTTCATTCCAGCATATATCAACTAGAGCATCTATATTCCTGAAACTATTAGAGTTTCTAATCTGATACAGCAGTTCTAATCCAGTTTAAAGGATGTGAGAGAGTTTCTTATTTAGAAATTATGCAGTGAAGTTCCTTAATAAAAAACTAGCTTAAATTATTTATCAAAACAGATTGAAGAAGCAACTAAAGCGAACACAATGTACAATATTCATTATCAAACTACAAAAAACAGAATAATCTGAAAAGTGTATCCATAAAGCCACCACACAGTCACCAAACATCAATCATTCCACAAATTACCACACTACGCTAGAATCATGTGAGGTCTATGGCTAATCCAATACCAAAAGTGTATCCGAGACACGCTTCACTAGCTTGGTAATATCATCATTCTCCTTGTCTTTACTATCCAAAATGTTAACCTTGTTCCCGACCAATTCAAGGTTTATCTCCATCTGACTTTTTTTACCAAACGGTGACTACATTGAAAATTTAATTAAGAGTTAGTTAGTTCATTCAACACGGGTTTATGACTCATGACTCAACCCTTTAAAAACTAGTACTGATGCAACCAACGGGTTCTGGTAAGAGAATTAGTTGGTTCAACAAGGACGGACCCCCAGCTGAAACTTTAAAACTTGTAATTTTAAAAATTTCCGATGGTGTATTTGGTAAGAGAAGTTTGTTCAACAAGGGGGCTTCAAGATGAATGTTTGGAACCTTTAGAACTCAGTCAGTCTTGTAAGAGTATTTATTTATTAATAATACTCACCAACACTGCCTCTTTTCTTGCAATCCAAATATTCATCCACTGTAGTTGTATTGTAGGGATTGATTTCATTGAAGAGTTCCAGAAAGACAGATCCGGACAATCAATATCAAAGCAGATGCTCCATGGATTAATTAAATAAACAAATTGACAGTCCAGATCTTCTCGGTCTCTCCAATAAATTAAAAAAATCGAAGAGAGATTCCTTATTCCTTTCCTGCCAATGCCATAATAAATTATGCATATTCCTAAAATATCAAAATTAGCAAGCATTTCAAAAGTAACATAATATCTCTAGAATCAGAGTTAACAATTTAAATATCGCCAATTCAAGTTAGTCTATTATTAACTTTATTGACAGAAAAATGGAATTTTAAAAAAGATAACCTATATATCCTTTTTATTGCCTGAGAACAAATAGCAATAAATAAGAACATATATAACATTTAAACATCACAACAGAACTAAGACTCAAGAGAGCAATGAAGAAACTGTGTTAGCATTTAGCACCAACTGTATTTTGAAAGAATGCTGCAATTGAATAAGACTCAAGTTGGTCTTAGTTAAAATCATCAGCTTATTCCCACTACATCCTGCAAACCTATAAATCACATACATACCTGACGGCAATGGAGCAGAGTCAGCTTTTGAAGGTTACGTGCATGGGACAGGAAATGATCTACCACATCAAACTCATCAGTCATGCACCATTCTCCAATTTTCAAGGTCTTTAAATTTGGAAATTTAGATGTTTCTTCCTTCAATACATCCTTCATTTCCTAAATTTCGCAACAAAAAAAAGCAATACAAGTCAAGTCAGTCAATATATATTTTCCATACTTGTTGCAATGAATATATGAAATTTAGTTTTCAAGTAATTAATAGCAATACAATAATCCAACCAAGTAAGAAAAATTAGCATAGAAAATAAGTTACGATAATAATCATACCAAGACACTTGATTTAGCCAACATTAACTCAAGTTCGGATGCATTAGAAAGACCCGTCAGAAACAGAGAGTCCTCATGGTAATGGATACATGCTTTCACAAGAGACTCCATTTTGTTTAACTTTATTGTTCCCTTAGCACAAGAAAGTACCTCCAAGTACAGCAGATGCGGAGTTGAAATTGTGATATCTGTCTCATTGACACCTGTCTTATTGTGGAAATTGCAATAGCCATTAAGTTCCAGACGCTTCAATGTGTCAGAAGATATTTCACAGGTTCTCAAATAGCAATCAAAGAGCACCATTTCTTCTAAAGCAGACAACCCTGACAGCTTTTGCATTACCCCATCTTCAATAAATATGGAACGAAGGGTTAATTTCTTGAGGTGGGGAAGGTGTACAGACTCTTGAGACGGGGCTATAATTTCATCTTCCAGGTTTAATTCCATCTCCTCCAACGACTCACAGGAGAAGATAGAATCAGGAACTCGAAAATCAGACTCCGAGTAAATATGGACAGATAGAAACTTGAGATTCTGCTTTGCCACAGTATCAAGCCATTTAAAGGCAGGAGTGGGGTAGGTGTCCCCCTCAACCCACGCAAGTTTGAGCTTCTCCAAATTTCTTAATTTATCAGGGTTGTTTAAAATGCGATCACCAAATTTTTTGAATTTTTCTGCATGTAATTTCAAGAGTTTTTTATCATCTCCGGAGTCTTCTGGGAGGAATTCATCAAAATCTAAGTTAACATCAGGTAGTTTAGCCCAGCTGTTCTGCAATTTTTTGGCCAGCAAGGAGGTCTTGAAAGCCTCCTTTGTGCTCAGCGAAGATAGTATCAGGATCTGTAAATCATCTGGCAACTGACTTATCCTATCAACACCAACATCTGCAACTGCAATCTCTCTTCTCCTTTTTGTACGGCTTTCAGTTGGATCCATGACTCCTGCTCCTGTGTATATTATGAGTTGTTCAGCAAAGACATCTCCGTAAATTTGTAAGGAGTAAAATTGGATCTTTGCTAAGTATCTAACTATTTTCCTATAGATTCTATTAGCAGTTTGAAAGATACTCTCTCAGTAAAGCTCCCAAACAACTGTTCTGATTATAAATGCACATTTATTATCTAAATTAATAAGGAATAATGGATATGGTGTATAGCAAGGTAGCAAAAGCTGAATCTAAATCAGCAGAGGCAAGCTTTCTTCTAACCTCTGTTGCTGCAAACGAAAGAGAAAAGTAAATATTTCGAACCCATAAGATCAGGTATGTACATATTCCCAAAATCATACATTCATGTACCTATTAATATTGAACCCTTAATGTCAGATACATGCCATATATAAATTTCATTTGTTTTGGAGTCTTTTCGGTCTTTTGGTGCTCTAGATTCAGCACAGTATATAGAAGGACCATGCCAGACCAATAAAAAAAAAAAAAAAAAAAATCAGAGCAGCCACGTTTCTTACTTGTTTGTTCTTTATTAATTCTTTTGTGTATTTAAGGGTGAAGGATTAAAAATTTAATCCTCACTAAGTAGCACTTGTTCATTTGGTACTAAGATTAAGAACAAAGGCTTAATATAAGTAAAATATTGATTATACTGTGTAAAGACCTAAATACCCTTACATATATTTTCTTCTTTAATACCCTTGCACATTGATAAGTCCTCCCCCTCATATACTAACTTATTTCATTACTTTTTCTGTCACCTAACAAGATGCAATTTAAAAAAATATATGTAAAAGCATTTGAACCAAATAAAATACTAGCATACACATAATAATATACTGGCTTGTTTGATTATTTCTTATTATATTTTGTTTAAAATTTGTATTCGTCATGGATATATGCGTTGTTAAAAAAAAATTGCACTTTTGAAAGATTAAATTGAAAAGATCCAATATGCACTTTTGAAGGAACAGACCCATAACAGAAATACCTAATTGCACTGTACCTGACATAATCTAATAAAGATTACGCTATCAAATTATCCTATATGACATAACCTAATCAAAATTTTCACAAGTGGTGGTACTTGTATCAAGAATTACAGAATGTGCTAGCAAATGGTTAAAGAATTTTGATCAAATGAAATTGACCTTTAATTAAGGAAGTTTAAGTGCTAATTACATGTACCAGCAACCACTGGCACTAAATTTTTGTTTATTGGTACTGAAGCACTAGATTCGATACAAATCAGCTTCCCTATATTAATTGAAATTTATCAATTATATCAACTAGTTTATTTAAGTTGAATGAAAATGATATTCAAGAAACGACAAAAGAATCTAAAATCAAATGGTCATGCATGCGAGAAATTATCAAATACACAAAAGAATTAATAAAGAAAAATGTTAAATCCAAGAAAGCCAAAAGACCACATTAGATTTCTGGATTTGAGACTAGCGCATGAAGAGAGATGCCAACATTTACTCTTCAAATACTCAGATTCTTGATCCAAAGCAAAAACGAAAAAGGAGGAGATGGATACCGGTCAAAGGGATGTCAATGGAGAGATCGTCTCGGTGCGAACAAGGTGGAGCTGTCGGAATGGATTTTGGATTGCTAAGTCACCACCAATTTACGCCTCCAAGAAAAGAAGAAAAGAAGAAGACTATTAAATAATGAAAAAATATACGAAGCTCCAACTCAAAGCATGGGTCTCCTCTCCTGAGAGAGGCTGAGAAAGAGATCTTACTCCCGAAACGCTGAAATGAAGGCGGAGTAGAGAGATTCCTCCAAAATTTTGGCGTGGCGAGGAGCGATTGAAAGTATGAAATGATTTTGGGGGTGTCTGAATACAAGTGTGAAGTGGGTATATATAGAATTCACATCGTGCAACTGAACCGTCCCATCTGAAACGGCACGAATATTAATGAATACCGTGCATTACAGGGTTGGACGGACGAGATTCGAAACTCAACGATCGGACGGACGAGACTCATGAAGAATATGAGATGCTCCAAATTTTTGGGGTAAATATTTTATAGAGCACCTTTATCTTCATGCAGTACAAAGACTATAAAATTAAAACAATGTTTCATACGATTTATATGCTGTACGAAGGCAAAACAGCTATGTTAAAATCTTTACCCAATAGTTTCGGACATGTATGCTGGAAGGAGATGTCTCTGAATCTTTGGTCCCACTTATGATTGTGTACTACTGGGGTCTGTAAATCATTGCTTTTACACATTGTAGAACAGGTCTATATAAAGGAGTTAGGCTAATATGACACTAGTGTTATATCAAACTAAATAACACCACATCTTAAATCCTTAGATCTGCTTTAAGATTCGTACAAAATGAAGTGCTTGAACAGTAAAAGCAGATAGTACGAATCTTAAAGCAGATCTAAGGGTTTAAGATGTGGTGTTATTTAGTTTGATATAACACTAGTGTCATATTAGCCTAACTCTATATAAAGATATGGTCCGGATTTATTATTTTGTGGCTGATATTACCGATTTTTTTAGAAATACCCTCCAAAAAAAATATTTTATTAAAAATAACCAGGTTTCAGCCAAATTTTTAAAACTACCCAAACCGCGGATTTTTATTCCGGGCCGTGGAAAAAATTCTCGCCCCGAAAAAAAAAAAAAAAAAATTTAATTTTTTTTTTCCGAGCGCGGATATTATCCGTGGCCCGGATTTTTTTTTTTTTTTTTTTTTTTTTTAGAGTTTGGAGTTAGAAAAATAATGTTTTTTTGGAATTTTTTGTCCAACTTTGCACCTCTTATTAACATATCAAAACACCTCCAAAAAGCATGAAAATTTACCTACATGCATTCTTGACTTCATAGAATAAGACTGTAAAGTTTCATACAAAATCTCAAAACAGATCGTGAGATATCGGCTCTCAAAAATTGCCCGAACTGCTGAAGGAGTGCTTCTGAGTCCAACTTTGCACCTCTGGTTAACATATCAAAGCATCTTCAAAAGTCATGAAAATTTACCGACATGCATTCTTGACTTCATAGAACAAGACTGTGTGGTTTTATACAAAATATCAAAACAGATCGTGAGATATCGGCTCTCAACAATTGCCTGAACTGCTAAGGAGTGCTTCTGAGCCCAACTTTGCACCTCTGATTAACATATCAAAACACCTTCAAAAATCATGAATATTTACCGACATGCATTCTTGACTTCATAGAATAAGACTGTGAAGTTTCATACAAAATCTCAAAAAAAAAAAAAAAAAAAAATCCGGGCCACGGATAATATCCGCGCTCGGAATTTTTTTTTTTTTTTTTTCGGAGCGAGAATTTTTTCCGCGGCCAGGAATAAAAATTCCGGGTCGCAGAAAAAATCCGCGGTTTGGGTAGTTTTAAAAATTTGGCTGAAACCTGGTTATTTTTAATAATTTTTTTTTTTGGAGGGTATTTTTAAAAAAAATCGGTGATATTATCGCCAGGAGACAGGAGGAGATTTTTTACTTATAGAATTATTATTCAATAATAAAGGTAAATATAAAAAATATCTTCAATTTTTTTCCCGAATCAAATTCTTTTTTTCTTTAATGCTGGAACATCACAGATGGAGAAATTGATTGGAATCCGAATTTTTTTTGGAATCCAAGGTAGCCTATTTCTTTCGATGTGCGGTCACTAGTAATTATGTGATCATCAAAACAATAAATAAATACTTCGGATCTGAAAAAAAATCGGTTTCAAACATTAATCTGAAAATAAAAACTGTTCCAAATTTTGAATACTCATTATATTTTCTATTATTATTTAATAGTAAAATATCTCCAACAGGAGACTGCTCCTGGATCCCATGCTTATTCTCGAGTACTTGCTTTCAAATCCCAAAAAACTCTGAATTCTTTCTTATAACCTTTAAAAAACACATACACAATCGCACATATTATAATGATTTAATCCTATAATATATGATAATTAAGTGCATATTATATAATGACGAAGAATATATTAATGAATGATTCGGATAACAAATTGTGATGTTTAAAATAATATAAGAGTGCAAATGGGTCATTTTATATTTATGATGTTTATACAAGTATATATCTAAATAATATCACTGTGTATCTATTAGTGTGTATGCATTAGAAGTAGAAAAATAGTCTATTTCTTCTTGAATATCGTCCAATTAAAAGACTGTCATTTTTCTAAAATATGCTATATATTTTTTTTCTAATAGAGAGTAAAATGGGTACTTCATGCATTTATAATGAGTTTTACTAGAAAAAAAACATATTTAAAATGGATAAATTTGTGAGTTTTTCAAATTTAGAAAATATATAATTTCCAAGTTTTTGAGGGATATACATGAAATTCTCCCTAATAAAAAAAATCAGGTTGAAGATGATATATATTGCTAAGTCACCAAACGAATGAGGTACTAATTTGTATGTTTGAAATATAGTATCTGGCTTGAGAGTTTTGATTCTTATATCAAAGCTAGATTTAGATAAAATAAAAATAATTTATAAAATTATATTTATTCTACGAGAAGAAACTTAATTTTCCCCACTAAAATTGATTTAAGAACTTTTAACCTTTTTCTTATACTTTAAAAAAATAATTTATTTAGGGTCTTAAAAAAATAATTGTTATCTGACTCAATTCATTTGTGTTATTTTATTTTTTTTGAGTAATTTTTTTTTTGTTTATTCAAGAACATTTTATTTTATTTTAGATGCTGAGCAATTACATCGCACCAATTTTATCAGCATGTTCATTAAATTAACAATTCTATGATTGAGAGATTACAAATTGCCAAAACATATAATCCATTTTCAACTATTAAATATATACAAAATAATTAAAAAACAAATCTCATCCAGGTAAGTTAATTTATGCTTTTAAGGTAAATGAAATAACATAAAAAAATACAAATTATTATTCATTTAAACAGATTTAAGAAGCAACTAAAGAGAAAATAACGTACAATACTCACTATCACACTACAAAAAATAGTATAAATACAACCATCACACAGTTGCCAGACATGAATCATTCCACAAATTACTACACTATGAGGAAATGACATTGCTCTCACGTGAAAATCGAATTATGATTAAACTTTGAATACCAGTAAACTAATAACAAGGATTGAACTTAGAATATATCTGCATATAACAAAAACATATATATAGGAGTAAAGCTAATATACACTTAAGTGTACCATACTCTTAAGTTTAGGCCGTTCGATTTCTTTAAAAGTCGTGTAGATTCTTTAAAAGTCGTGATAGCACGACTTTTAAAAAAATCGAACGGCCTAAACTTAAGAGTACGGTACACTTAAGTGTATATTAGCTTTACTCTATATATAATATACAATTACTTAAAATACAGTTGGCCATAATATACAAAATTAAAAAAGGTATCAAATAAAGCAAAAATATATGGTAATTCCTTTAATATAAGTTAACAATGAAATAATAACTCTTTTAACAAGGTAATTTGTTCAAATTCTCAAACATGAGGCTTCACTTTCTGGATTATTCCAGCATATATCAACTACGATGCTATGTACCAATACTACCAACTATTTATTTTATTTTTTTACATAGTTTATTTCAGTATATAGCAACTGCAACTAAGTGACTGTAACAACAACAATAGTGCAAATTAGTAAAAATAATGTGAATTAGATAGCAAATAGGCCAGTCATATTTTCCAGTCAACTTTTTGTGAAAATTGAAATTCAGCAATATTTAGGATTTTCATCAAATTAGAGCAAATCGAATTTAACCAAACAAGGGGAAGAGAGAGACCACATAGTTCCTTTCTAATATCTAATATTGACAATTTTTAAGGCAGGAAATTATTTCTCCAAGAACATTCTTTGCATCTCCTCCTATATTGACAACTTTCATGGGGCTCGTTAAACATGAGTCGCTTGAATAAATTATATGAAAATATCAATGAAGCAAAGGGAACCCCTTTTGCTTGGAGGAACAAAATTGATGCAAAGAAATTTATTGACAGTTTCATGTTAATGAAGCATCCTAAAGAATTATTTATATGCTGCTTAAGCATCCTATTAAGACAAACCGAGCCTGCAGCAAAGCACAAACTCACACCTTAATTTCAAAATTGCTTAAAAAAGGTAAGTTAACTTGTGTTTTGAAGATAAATGAAACAACATAAGAAAACACAAATTATTATTTATCAAAACAGATTTAAGAAGCAACTAAAGCGAAGACAACGTACAATATTCATTATCCAACTACAAAAAACAGAATAATCTGAGAAGAGTATCAATAAAGCCACCACACAGTCACCAAACATCAATCATTCCACAAATTACCACACTACGCTACAAACATGTGAGGTGTATGGCTAACCCAATAACAAAAGTTTATCGGAAACACGCTTCACTAGCTCGGTAATGTCAGCATCCTTAATTTTATTATTCCCCAGAAAGTTAACCTTGTTCCCGACCAATTCAAGGTTTATCTCCATCTGTCTTTTTTTACCTGACGGTGACTACATTGAAAATTTAATTAAGAGTTAGTTAGTTCATTCAACAAGGGCTTATGACTCATGACTCAACCCTTTAAAAACTAGCACTGATGCAACCAACAGGTTCCGGTAAGAGAATTAGTTGGTTCAACAAGGAAGGACCCCAAGCTGAAACTTTAGAACTTGTAATTTTAAAAAGTTTCCGATGGTGTATTTGGTAAGAGAAGTTTGTTCAACAAGGGGGCTTCAAGATGAATGTTTGGAACCTTTAGAACTCAGTCAGTCTTGTAAGAGTATTTATTTATTAATAATACTCACCAACACTGCCTCTTTTCTTGCAATCCAAATATTCATCCACTCTAGTTGTATTGTAGGGATTGATTTCATTGAAGAGTTCCAGAAAGACAGATCCGGACAATCAATATCAAAGCAGATGTTCCATGGATTAATTAAATAAACAAATTGACAGTCCAGATCTTCTCGGTCTCTCCAATAAATTAAAAAAATCGAAGAGAGATTCCTTATTCCTTTCCTGCCAATGCCATAATAAATTATACATATTCCTAAAATAGCAAAATTAGCAAGCATTTTAAAAGAAACATAATATCTCTAGAATCAGAGTTAACAATTTAAATATAGACAATACAAGTTAGGCTATTATTAATTTTATTGACAGAAAAATGCAATTTCAAAAAAGATATCCTATATATCCTTTTTATTTCCTGCGAACCAATAGCAACAAATAAGAACACATATAACATTGAAAAATCACAACAGAACTGAGAATCAAGAGAGCAATGAAGAAACTGTGTAGCAGTTAGCACCAACTGTATTTTGAAAGAATGCTGCAATTGAATAAGACTCAAGTTGGTCTTAGTTAAAATCATCAGCTTATTCCCACTACATCCTGCAAACCTATAAATCACATATATACATACCTGGTGGAGATGGAGCAGAGTCAGCTTTTGAAGGTTACGTGCATTGGAGAGGAAACGATCTACCACATCAAACTGATCAGTCATGCACCATTCTCCAATTTTCAAGGTCTTTAAATTTGGAAATTCAGTTGTTTCTTCCTTCAATACATCCTTCATTTCCTAAATTTAGCAACAACAAAAAAAGCAATACAAGTCAAGTCAGTCAATATATATTTTCCATACTTGTTGCAATGAATATATGAAATTGAGTTCGCAAGTAATAAATAGCAATACAATAATCCAACCAAGTAACAAAAATTAGCATAGAAACTAAGTTACGATAATAATCATACCAAGACACCGGATTTAGACAGCATTAACTCAAGATCGGATGCATTTGAAAGAGCCGTCAGAAACAGAGAGTTCTTGTTCTCAAGGTAATGGATACATGCTTTCACAAGAGAGTCCATTTTGTTTAACTTTATTGTTCCCTTAGCACAACAAAGTACCTCCAAGTACAGCAGATGCGGAGTTGAAATTGTGATATCTGTCTCATTGACATAGTTATCATTGCTATCAAGTACTAGACGCTTCAATGTGCCAGAAGATATGTCACAGGTGTTCAATTCGCAGTCAAAGAGCACCAATTCTTCTAAAGCAGACAACCGTGACAGCTTTTGCATTACCTCATCTTTAATAACTGTTTTATGAAGGGTTAATTTCTTGAGGCAGGGAAGGTTTACAGACCTCGGGATTACATCAAGTCCCAGGTTTAATTCCATCTCCTGCAACGACTTACAGGAGTAGATAGAATCGGGAACTTCATAATGATACGTATCTGAGTAAATATGGACAGATAAAAACTTGGGATTCATCTTTGCCACATTATGAAGCAAAGCAGAGACAGGTTCGAGGTCGCTTTCCTCCTCAACCCACTTGAGTTTGAACGAATCCAAATTTATTGATTGATTACGGTGTTGAAAAACACCACAAATAATTTTTTTGAATTTTTCTTCATGAAATTCCAAGAGATTCTGTCGGTCGGGATCATCCAGTTCATCAAACGTATAATCATCTGGGCGGAATTCATCAAAATTGAAGTCGAGAACAGGGACTTTAGTCCAGAGGTTCTGAAACCTTTTGGATAGCAAGGAGGTCTGGACAGCTTCCTCTGTGCTCAGCAAAGACAATATCAGGATCTGTAAATCTTCTGGCAACTGACTTATCCTATCAACATCTGCAACTGCAATCTTTCTTCTCCTTTTTGTACAGCTTTCAGTTGGATCCATGACTCCTGCTCCTGTGTATATTATGAGTTGTACAGCAAAAACATCTCCGTAAATTTGTAAGGACTAAAATTGGATCTTTGAGAAAGTATCTAACTATTTTCCTATAGATTCTATTAGCAGTTTGAAAGATACTCTCTCAGTAAAGCTCCCAAACATCTGTTCTGATTATAAATGCACATTTATTATCTAAATTAATAAGGAAAAATGGATATGGTGTATAGCAAGGTAGCAAAAGCTGAATCTAAAGCAGCAGAGGCAAGCTTTCTTCTAACCTCTGTTGCTGCAAACGAAAGAGAAAAGTAAATATTTCGAACCCATAAGATCAGGTATGTACATATTCCCAAAATAATACATTCATGTACCTATTAATACTGAACCCTTGCCATATATAAATTTCATTATTTTTGGGGTCTTTTTGGTCTTTTGGTGCTCTAGATTCAACACAGTATATAGAAGGACCATGCCAGACCAATAAAACAAAAAAAAAAATCAGAGCAGCCACGTTTCTTAATTGTTTGTTCTTTATTAATTCTTTTGTGTATTTAAGGGTGAAGGATTAAAAATTTAATCCTCACTAAGGAGCACTTGTTCATTTGGTACTAAGATTAAGAACAAAGGCTTAATATAAGTAAAATATTGATTATACTGTGTAAAGACCTAAATACCCCAATATATATTTTCATCTTTAATACCCTTGCACATTGATAAGTCCTCCCACTCATATACTAACTTATTTCATTACTTTTCCTGTCACCTAACAAGATGCAATTTTAAAAACAAAATGTACAAGCATTTGAACCAAATAAAATACTGGCATACACATCATAATATACTGGCTTGTTTGATTATTTCTTATTATATTCTGTTTAAAATTTGTATTCGTCATGCATATATGAATTGTTAAAAAAAATAGCAGTTTTGAAAGATTAAATTAAAAAGATCCAATATACACTTTTGAAGGAACAGACCCATAACAGAAATACCTAAATGCACTGTACATGACATAATCTAATCAAGATTAGCTATAAAATTATGCTATATGATATAAGCTAATCAAAGTTTTCACAAGTGGTGGTACTTGTATCAAGAATTACAGAATGTGCTAGCAAATGGTTAAAGAATTTTGATGGCAAATGGTATTGACCTTAAATTAAGAAAGTTTAAGTGCTAATTACATGTACCAGCAACCACTGGCACTAAATTTTTGTTTATTGGTACTGAACCAGCAACTATATTAATTGAAACTTATCAATTATATCAACTAGTTGATTTAAGTTGAATGAAAATGATATTCAAGAAACGACAAAAGAATCTAAAATCAAATGGTCATGCATGCGAGAAATTCTCAAATACACAAAAGAATTAACAAAGAAAAATCTTAAATCCAAGAAAGCCAAAAGACCACATTAGATTTCTGGATTTGAGACTAGCGCATGAAGAGAGATGCCAACATTTACTCTTCAAATACTCAGATTCTTGATCCAAAGCAAAAACGAAAAAGGAGGAGATGGATACCGGTCAAAGGGGTGTCAATGGAGAGAGAGCGTCTCGGTGCGAACAAGGTGGAGCTGTCGGAATGGATTTGGGATTGCTAAGTCACCACCAATTTACGCCTCCAAGAAAAGAAGAAAAGAAGACAACTATTAAATAATGAAAAAGTATACGAAGCTCCAACTCAAAGCATGGGTCTCCTCTCCTGAGAGAGGCTGAGAAAGAGATCTTACTCCCGAAACACTGAAATGAAGGCGGAGTAGAGAGATTCCTCCAAAATTTTGGCGTGGCGAGGAGCGATTGAAAGTATGAAATGATTTTGGGGGTGTATTCAGATTTTGGGGGTGTCTGAATACAAGTGTGAAGTGGGTATATATAGAATTCACATCGTGCAACTGAACCGTCCCATCTAGAGGTTTGCTTATATCCGAACGGGTGGTACCCGTTTTGCCTGGCCCGTACCCGTTACCCGAGGTACCCGTACCCATGCCCGGGTACAAGCGGGTAAACGGGTAGACGGATACGGGTTTGAGACGGACCGGACAGAACATTTTGGGAAAAAACCCGTTGTACCCGTACCCGCCGTATCCGTACCCGAAACCCGCCTACCCGTACCCGTTGTACCCGCACCCGTGTACCGGCACCCCTTTACCTGTTGTACCCGCCTACTTTACCCATTGCACCTGTACCCGTTACCCGTTAAAAATTTGAATTTCAAATTTTTTTAAATTTTGCCGCCGGTTCACATCCCTCAGGTAGTGATTGGTAAACGGGCCGGGCCGGGCGGTCCGGGCGGTCCGGGCAAAACCCGGGCACGGGCACGGGTAGCCACGGTCACGGGCGTCACGGGCACACGGGTACAACGGGCCGGGCGTCACGGGTTTTTTTTTCAAAAATCCTGCCCTGCCCGTTTAATACCCGTGCCCGTCACGGGTTCGGGGGTAGGACGGTCCGGGTACCGGGGGCCGGGCGGTCCGGTCCGGTCCGGGTCCGAACCGGTTTTTTTTTTTTTTTTTTTTCTATTTTTTGTTTTTGTTTTTGTTCTGTTTTTTTTCTTCTGGTTTTTTTTTCGGTTTTTTTGTTCTGTTTTTTTGGTTCTGTTTTTTTTATTTTTATTTTTTTTTCTGTTTTTTGTTGCTGGTTTTTTTCGGTTTTTCTGTTCGGTTTTTCGATTCTGTTTTTTTTTGTTATGTTTTTTTTTTCTATTTTTTGTTCTGTTTTTTTGTTCTGTTTTTTTTGTTCTTTTTTTTTTTGTTCTGTTTTTTTTTTGTTCTGTTTTTTTTTGTTCTGTTTTTTTTTTCTGTTTTATTTTGCTGTTTTTTTATGTTTTGTTTTGCTGTTTTTTTTTTTGAAAAACAAGAAATTATAAATTCAAATTCCTACCAATTTAAACTCATTTGACATGGTTGTATATTTGAACTCAATAATTTTTGTTATAATAAAATATAAATAAAAAATGGGTAGGGGTCCGGGTAGAAAGTGGGGATGTGGGGCATGGGGGGAATGGGGGGGCGGGGGGGGGGAGAATTTGAGTTAAAATTTTAAATTTTAGACCAAAAGTAAAAAAAAAAAAAAAAAAAAAAAAAATTCTGCCACGGGCTCACGGTCACGGGCACGGGCACGGGCGTCACGGGTACGGGTTACAGGTTACGGGTACGGGGGTCTGGGTTCTCACGGGCATTTTTCCAAAAAACCGGGTCCGGCCCGTTTAATACCCGTGCCCGTGTGCCCGTGTACCCGTACATACCCGTGGCACGGGAACGGTCCGGTCCGGGCACGGGCACGGGCGGACCGGTCCGGGTTGGGTCCCCGGAGACATTTACCAAACACTACCCTCAGGTTACCTGACTTAGTACAATTGAAATGGACGGTCCAGGATCTGTCTTTTAACTTGGCAAAAATCTCAAAGCATAAATAATACTGGCCCCTTTAATAATACTCAGGTTACCTGACTGAGTACAATTGAAATGGATGGTCCAGGATCTGTCCTTTAACTTGGCACGAATCTCAAAGCATAAATAATACAGAAAAAAAAACCCGTACCCTACCCGAGGTACACGTTATCCGAGACGGGCACGGGTTTGAAACGGGTAGGGTACACTTTTTTAAAAACCTACCCGTTCTACCCGACTACCCATCCTACCCGTACCCGCCCTACCCGACTACCCGTCCCGAGTATACCCGAGGTACCCGTACCCTACCCAAGAGCAAATGTCTAGTCCCATTTGAAACGGCACAAATATTAATGAATACCGTGCATTACAGGGTTGGACGGAAGAGATTCGAAACTCAACGATCGGACAGACAAGATTCATGAAGAATATGAGATGTATACGCAAATTTAGTATGCACGAATTTTAAAGCAGATCGGATGGTCAATATTTATTAACTCAAAAATTTCCTTTTGAGTTAATGCAGAGGATACGAGCTCTAGTTTCGGACATGTACGCTGGAAGGAGATGGTCTCTGAATCTTTGGTCCTACTTATGATTGTGTACTACTGGGGCCTGTAAATCATTGCTCTTACACATTGTAGAACAGGTCTATATAAAGATATGGTCCGGATCTATTATTTTGTTGAGTATGGCTAATATAACATCGGTGTCATTTCAGTTTATATAACACCAACTCTAAAACCTATCAAATCGAGTTCAAATGATTAATTTAAACCGTTCAAACCGATCTACTTCATTAGTTGTGTGTTTATATGTAAAATTTATAATTTTTTGAGTTTATTTGGTATCAAGTCAAGCAGTCAAATGTGTGACCTTTTAAGTTAATTTTAATACATTCATTTTTCAATTTTTTTTGTCTCTTGATTTGATACTAAAATAACTCAAAAATATAAAAAGTTGGCATGTAAACGCATCACTCATAAAGTAAATTAGTTTGAACGGTTTGGATTCACCATTTGAACTCGATTTGATAAGTTTTGAAGTTGGTGTTATATATATTGAAATGACACTGATGTTATATTAGTCATACTCTATTTTGTGGGTGATATTATTCAATAATAAAGGTAAATATAAAAAATATCTTGAATTTTTTTCCGAATCAAATTCTTTTTTTTCTTTAATGCTGGAACATCACAGATGGAGAAATTAATTGGGATCCGAAATTTTTTGGAGATCCAAAGTAGCCCATTTCTTCTCACGTGCAGTCACTAGCAATTACGCCGACATATTTATTTTTAATTATTTTTTAAAATATTTTAATAAAAATAACCAGAATTTAGTCAAAATTTTAAAAATACCCAAATTCCACTGTCCCAAATTTTAATTCGAACCGTGGAAAAAATCCACGGTCCAGAATATAAATTCCGATTGGCAGTGAGGAGACGGGACCACATGTCGGCTTAATAATGTTGTCGATGCTTTGAGGTTGAATGAAATCAAAGTCGGCCCATGAAGCCCAATTCAACTTATTATTTGATTCAACTCAATTTGCATCTTTGTTGATTGGTTGAGGACTTGAGGTAAAAAGGCGGGCCCCACCTACTTGACATTTGACTAAATAAAAGGCAGATAGCGCCATGCATGATTTCATTCATCATTTTTTTCCCTTGAGACATCTCCATTTCAAACATAAATAGATGTCTCAATTTCTCATTTTATTTAATCTTCAAAATTTAAAATGCCTGGGCCTATATATTTGGGTGAGCTGTGGTTTCTGTTATATTCCGAAATTTTAAAACAGAATTAATTTGCTAAATTAAAATTTTTGGTTAATTAAACGACCTTTCAGATTTTTGTCTGATTAATTTTAAAGTGAAACTAAAATTTCGAGATATAATTGAACTATGAATTTAATGTGTATTAACTACTAAGTTAAGAATTTGAATCTAAAATATAAATTCTATAAATTAATGGTAATTATTCGAGTAGTTCGTGAATTTAAAAATTCGTACAAGTTCCGTTGAACCATTTAGAAAAAAATAAAATTTTATTTGTACGAATAAATAAATAATTGAATTCAATTATATATTTATTTATTTATACGAATAACTTCGTATAATTATACGAAGTTATTCGTATATATAAATACATAAATAAATATATACAAAGTTATTCGTATAAATAAATAAATGGATGGAACCATTTTTTATTCATATAAATAAATAATGATGACTCAAAGGAAACTATTTCTTTTATTCATATATATAGATAAATAAATATATTTATTTTTTTATCCTTTGAGTCATCTCCATTTCAAACTTAAATGGATACCTCAATTTCTTTTATTCATATAAATAAATATTTTTATTTATTTATATGAATAAATAAAAAATGATGAAATTATTTATTTATACTAATAACTTCTTATAATAATACTCTTATTTTGATTTGTATAAATAAATAAAAAATGATGAATGAAATCATGCATGGCGCTATCTGTATTTCATTTAGTCAAATCTCAAGTAGTTGGGGCCCGCCTTTTTACCTCAGCCAATCAACAAAGGTGCGAATTGAGTTGAATCAAATAAATAAGTTGAATTGGGCTTCATGGGCCGACTTTGATTTCATTCAACCTCAAAGCATCGACAACATTATTAAGCCGACGTGTGGTCCCATCTCCTCAATGCCAATCGGAATTTATATTTTGGACCGTGGATTTTTTCCACGGTTCGAATTAAAATTTGGGACCGTAGATTTTTTTCACGGTTTGAGTATTTTTAAAATTTTAACTGAACTCTGATTATTTTATTAAAATATTTGAAAAAATAGTTAAAAATAAAAATGTCTGGCAATTACGTGATTATTAAAACAATAAATAAATACTTTGAGTCTAAAAAAAATCAGTTTCAAACTTTAATCTGAAAATAAAAATCTGTTCCAAATTTTGGATTTCATTATATTTTCTATTATTATTTAATAATAATTTTAATAATAAAATATCTCCAACAGGAGCAGGCTCCTGGATCCCATGCTTATTCTCGAGTACTTGCTTTCATATCTCAAACAACTCCGAATTCTTTATTATAACCTTTATAAAAAATGAATACACAATCGCACATATTATAATGATTTAATCATATAATATATAATATAATTAAGTGCATATTATATAATAACCGGCCATTTTTATTAATATCCCTAAAAATAATAAAATTTTTAAAAATGCCCTGTCAAATTTTTTTTTTTATAACTGCCCTGACCGCCTGGATTTCGGGCGGCCCAAAAAGACCCAGGGAGGCGCCAGTCCGCCAGGCGGCCCACAACGCTAATGAGGCGCCATAGGCTGGGGCGCTCCATGAGCCAAGTGAGGCGCCATGCGCCCGGGCGCCCCATGCCCCATATACAAACCCAGCACAGAAGCGCCTCTCCCCCCTCTCCCCCATTCTGCCCCGCCTCCAGACCAGAAAAAAGAGAAAAAGAGAGAAGGAAACGCCCCTGCCCTGCCCTGCCGGTCGACGCCTCACCACCCGCTCCCGACCGCAACATTGTCATCTCCCCCGCTCCCTCCTCGGTTGAAGGTATGTTTTTTCATTGCGATTCGATTAGTTTAATTTAGGGTTAGAATTGTGAATGTGATTCAATTCGATTCGATTTGATTCGATTAGATTAAATTGATTGTTAAATGTGATTAAATTGATTGTTGATTGTAATTTGATTTGATTCGATTCGATTCAGGGTTTATGGATGTGAAAAATTGGTTGAATGTGATATGGTTGAATGTAGGGTTTATGGATGTCAAATGTGAATTGCTTATATTTAGATTTGTATACTTAAATTTAGGATTTATGGTTGTGAATTACTTATAATTTATGGTTCAATTTAGGATTATAATTTACGGTTCAATTTAGGATTATAATTTATGGTTCAATTGGTTGAAATGTTTTAAAAAAAATGCATGTACATGCAAAATTAATTTTGTAAACAAATTGCATATACACTAAAAAAATAAATTTTTGTAAAAAAAAAAAATGCATATGCATGCAATTTACTTACATGCAAAGTGTAAATTAATTGTATATACATGCAAATGCATATGCATGCAACAAAATTAATTGTATATGCATGTATATGATTTTCAATAAATCTACAAAAAATAACCCATAATTGTATGTAAATTGCATGTATACGCATTTTTTTATTTAACAATCAATTTTGTTTTTTTTTGTAAAATTAATTTGTTTACCAAAAATGTATATGCATGTACATGCAAAATTAATTTTGTAAACAAATTGCATATACACCCAAAAAAAAATGTATATGCATGTACATGCAAAATTACTTTTGTAAACAAATTGCATATACACCCAAAAAAAATGTATATGCATTTTCTTTTCTTTTTTGTAAAGTTTATTTATTTTCAACAAAATTAATTTTTGTAAAAAAAAAATGCATATACATGCAATTTACTTACATGCAAAGTGTAAATTAATTGTATATACATGCAATTTATTTACCTACAATTATTTTGGGAAAATATACATGCAATTCTTATTAAAAAAATTTATATAAATTGTACGTTTTGATTAATATTTTTTGGCAAATGTAGTATGCCTAGAGTTAGACGGTGGGGAGTACGAGCTGAGCCTGCAGAGGGTGCAGAGGCTGTGGATCCGAGTGGACCTGGCACGTCCTCGGTGGATCCGAGAGGAGCTGGCACTTTCTCCGTGGATCCGACTGGAGAGGGCCCGTCGTCGTATGATGATACGACTGGCAGGGGTTTTGAGGATCCGACTGGAGCGGATCCGTCGTCTCAGGCCGATTTTCCAGATGGTGTGCATGATCCTGACACATTTAGTCCTCTTCTATGGACCCATCATGTTAAGCACCGCGTCTCATTGGCATCTCTTGAGGTACGTGATTTTTATACTTAAAAAAAATGACATTATTTTGAGTTACTAAAAAATGGCAAATTGATAATAAATACAGGATGATGTCATGCTTACGGTGAGGCACCGCAGGTCTGAGATTCCATTCATTCCACACAGAGAAATGCAGCGATACATCTCGAACCTCGGGTTGTACCAGCTTGCCACCATGCCGCAGAGTAAGATCGATGTGTCTCTGATGCATGGTCTAGCGGAGAGATGGCGACCCGAGACTCATACATTTCATCTCCCGGTCGGGGAGATGACAGTCACCCTTGGTGATGTGAGCGCCTTATGGGGTTTACGTATCGATGGCGACCCCATAGGTGGCATCTCAGACCATCCAGATCTGCAGAGGATGATACCGGAGTTGTTAGGGTGTGATCCGAAGACTCTGCAGAAGAAATACAAGAAGAAGAAGGGGGAGGAGGAGGAGTTTCGTTATTCCGGGTACTGCATTTCTCTAAAGGCACTCCGGAATCACTTCTATGGGAGGCAGTTAGAAATTGATACTGATGACATTGAGGCGGTCAGGAGGTACTATTACACTCTTTAAATTAACTTAGTAGTTGCTCAACAGTCTCAATTAATTACATTGATTATTTTATATTGCAGGTATACTAGAGCATATGTGCTGGATTTGTGCGGTGCTGTCATGTTCGAGGATTCCAGCGGTGACGCGGTTCCGATCATGTATCTCTCCCTGCTGAGGGACTTGGAGAAAGAATCGAGATGGAACTGGGGTGGAGCTGTCCTCGCCCACTTATACAGAGGCCTCTGTCATGCTTGTCTGGTAAGTCTGTATTATTATACGTTGTTATTGAAGGTTGGATAAGAAGCACCTAGTTTTTATTGTAAGTAAATTTTCAGGTCAAGAATAAACAGCTTTTTGGACCACTTCTACTGCTTCAGCATTGGTCGTGGTCACATCTGCCCATAAATCGGCCAGTCATACCATTGCCGCATCCCGATTGGGGAGGCCCTGAGCCAGCCAGATGCCCCGCATACGCCGCCATATGGGGCAGTCATCACGATCATGAAGAGAGGGGCAGGGGGATTTCTTATGTCCGGGGTCAGCTCCAGATGCTCCGAGATGGGAATATCGATTGGTTTCCGTATCGTGCATGGTATCAGCGCAGATGGCTGAGCCCGCTGACATTAGAGCAGACACATCTATGGTATTATCGGGGACCGGTCGTCTGTTTCCAGATTATCAACGAGTCCCTGTCTACGGCGATGAGATGCCGCAAGCTCCTGCAGGTAATTACAAGTTAATATTAAAAGTACGACACACACAATATTCTTATTTCCGTTGAATTGTTCGTTCTAACTCAGTTAACTTCCAATTATGCAGCTGATGACTCAGGTTGGGCGTTCCACGACTGGGTGCTGAATACCCAAGGATGGGATGCTTATAAAAATAAATACGGAGTTGCAGTAGAGCTTGGCACGGTCAGTCGCCAATTATACCATTATTTGTTGTAGAGTTCTTTGTATGTAGCAAAACTAACATTATTTTAATCTAGGATGGAGCACCTCGTTGGAATGCCGATCCCATATTTAGCATAAATGAGCTGGACCCGGCAGATACAGATGCAGAGGCGTATGGCTCCCACAGACCACGATATGGAGTGGAGATGGAGCATGACTTTGAGGCTGGTGGGAGTTCATCTCAGACTGCAGATGGCTTTGTCTCTGCATTATTTGGCGCACCGCCTCCTTCCACGTATTCTGCAAGCTGGGAGCAAGATCCATGGGAGCTGCGTACACAGCCCGCCAATGCAGAGTCAGCTGCTGGATTTGATCCACGGGCAGCCAGGACAGGTACGCAGCACATGTATACGGGGGACGAGGATGAGGATATGGGGGACGATGAGGAGGATTTGGGAGAGGATGCACTCCGAGATGTGAGTCCGCAGAGGCGCGTGCAGCCGCACAGGCATGGCAAGGGCGTAGCGGCTCCTAGGTTGTCTCTATCCGGAAGGAGACGAAGATGATGATTGTAGAGTTTTTGTTTATTGTGATATATTTCTGACTGTAGTATTTTGACTATGGGACTGCTGTATTATGTTGACATTACGTTTTTTTATTTTATGTTCATGTTGGTATTATGTTGTTTGCACTTTACATTTCATTATTATAACACAGTTCAACAATACAATTAAAGTTCAACAATACAATTAAAGTTCAACAATACAATTAAAGTTCAACAATACAATTAAAGTTC
Source organism: Carex rostrata (assembly GCF_964058835.1). Taxonomy (NCBI): domain Eukaryota; kingdom Viridiplantae; phylum Streptophyta; class Magnoliopsida; order Poales; family Cyperaceae; genus Carex; species Carex rostrata. Next base: position 1,281,806 of record NC_135950.1, read on the forward strand.
AACAATATAATTAAAAGCAGCACATGTATACTTCAAGTAATTACATTCAAACTAAGAAATTATATTCAAGTAATTACAATTTCTTCACTATTTGCGACCCACACTCCCAGCAGACCGCCTGTGACAGGGGCGGTTTGCTAGGGTCCTGACCGCCTGGGCCACGGGCGGTCCACTAGGGATGCCTATTTATTCGTTTTTTCTCTCTCTCTCTTCTCACTCCAACATCAGTCTACCTTCCACCTCAAAGGCAGAAAGAAGGGAGAAAGCGCTCAAGGCGATTTCGGGCGATTTTCTGGGCGACTACAGCTACAGGTAATTTAAATAATTTTTTAATAATTTTTTAAATATTTTTTGTAATTATTTTTTAAATATTTCTTTTAATTATTTTTAAAATATTTATTTCAATTATTTTTTATATATTTTCTAATTATTTTCTAATTAGTCGTTGATTACTGTACAGTTAGTATTTAATTACGCACATAATTAGCCTTCCTAATCAATTGCTGTCACTTGAAACCCTAGTTATAATGGCACCCAAAGTTGGAAAAAATAGAGGAAGAACTGAAACCGAACGCGAAGCAAAAAGAGCACTCATTAATAATTTTTGGACGGCTGAAGCCTACGCGATGAGGAATTTGGAAAGATTATTTTCACCCAAAAATAATGAAGAATTTCTGAGCACTCTTGATCCATCAATTAGAAAAATGCTGATGGAAGGCTGGGTGGACAGGGTCCCTCCACCTGGATGGGGACAGTGCTGCTTATGTGAGCTGAACGGAGATATGGTGGATATGTTCTTCTGTTATAAATGTGGCAAAGCTGTTCATCCCAATTGCATGGACCCGCATGCAGATCTGCTGAATGACGCTCGTCTCACTACGTGGGAGTGTCCTGCGTGCGTCCGTCGGGCTGAGGAAAAAAAGGGAGCAAGCTCCTCATCTCGTAAGGCTTAGACCCGAACTGTATGTTGTTGTAGTATTTTATGTTTTAAATGTAACGGTTTGTATAATTGCTATTTGAACTGGTTGTTGCTGTATGAATTTTATGTTACCTTATTCTATGGACTCGACGGTACTGTATTATTTAGTAATGTATCTGGATTTTATGAATTTTAAATTCCTGCTATTTAGGTTGAACATGGGCTGCATTATTTTTGAATATGATAGAAATAACTACAGTTCTAAAATAGTATCTGGATTTTATTTTTTGACATACACATACACATATACATAAACTAAACACTATTTTAAACAAAATTATTCAAATCAAAATCCTATTTCTCAAAAAAAAAAAAAAAAAAAAAAAAAACCAAATACCAGTGAGGCGCCCCAGGGAGTGGCGCCTCACTGGGGATATGGAGCGCCACTAGGGGGGGCGCCTCACTGGCTGTTTTGGGCCGCCCCAGGCCCAGGCGTTTAGGGCATTTTTAATAAAAAATGAGGAACCGGGACATTTTTAAAAATTTTATTTTTTTTAGGGATATTAATAAAAATGGCCGTATAATAACGAAGTATATATTTATGAATGATTCGGATACATGAAATTTGTGAGTTGTTGAAATTTAAAAAATATATAATTTCCAAGTTTTTGAGGGGTATACATGAAATTTTCCCTAATAAAAAATCAGGTTGAAGATGATATATATTACTAAGTCACCAAATGAATGAGGTACTAATTTGTCTGTTTGAAATATATTATCTGGTAGAGTTTTGATTCTTATATCAAAGCTAGATAAAATAAAAATAATTTATAAAATTATATTTATTCTACGAGAAGAAACTTAATTTTCCCCACTAAAATTTATATAAGAACTTTTCACCTTTATCTTATACTTTAAAAAAATAATTTTTTTAGGATCTTAAAAAAATAATTGTTATCTGATCCAATTCATTTGTGTTATTTTATTTTTTTTGAGTAATTTTTTTTTGTTTCTTTAAGAACATTTTATTTTATTTTAGATGCTGAGCAATTACATCACAATAATTTTATCAACATATTCATTAAATTAACAATTCTATGATTGAGAGATTACAAATTGCCGAAACATATAATCCATTTTCAACTATTAAATATATACAAAATAATTAAAAAAAAAATTTCATCCCGGTAAGTTAATTTATGCTTTTAAGGTAAATGAAATAACATAAGAAAATACAAATTATTATTTATTTAAACAGATTTAAGAAGCAACTAAAGAGAAGACAACATACAATACTCATTATCACACTACAAAAAACAGTATAAATACAGCCACCAGTAAACTAATAACAAGGATTGAACTTAGTACAATTACTTAAAATACAGTTGGCCACAATATACAAAATAAGGTATCCAATAAAGCAAAAATATATGGTAATCCCTTCAATATAAGTTAACAATGAAAAAATAACTCTTTTAACAAGGTAATTTGTTCAAATTCTCAAACATGAGGCTTCGCTCTATGGATTATTCCAGCATATATCAACTAAGATGCTATGTACCAATACTACCAACTATTTTTTTTTTTTTTTTACAAGGATTTTCATCAAATTAGGGCAAATTGAATTTAGCCAAACAAGGGGAAGAGAGAGAGACCGCATATTTAAACATGAGTCATTTGTTTGGATAAATCATATGAAGAAATCAATAATGCACAGGGATTGTCAGGGAACCCCTTTTGCTTGGAGGAACAAAATTGATACAAAGAAATTTGTTGACAGTTTCATGTTAATGAAGCATCCTAAAGAATTATCTATATGCTGCTTAAGAAAGATTATTTTCAACAACATTAAGACAAACCCAGCCTGCTTAAGAAAGATTAATTTCAAAATTGCATAAAAAAGGAACCAGTTGTGATGATCATCCAGGTAAGTTAACTTATGTTTATAAGGTAAATGAAACAACATAAGAAAACACAAATTATTATTTATCCAAACAGATTTAAGAAGCAACTAAAGCGAAGACAAACATACAATATTCATTATCAAACTACAAAAAACAGAATAATCTGAAAAGAGTATCAATAAAGCCACCAAACATTAATCATTCCACAAATTACCACACTATGCTAGAAACATGTGAGGTGTATGGCTAACCCAATAACGAAAGCGTATTGGAAACACAATTCACTAGCTCGATGATGTCAGCATCCTTCATTTTATCATTACTATTCAGAATGTTAACGACTTTCCCGGCCAATTCAAGTTTTATCTCCATCTTTTCATGACCTGACGGTAACTACATTGAAAATTTAATTAAGAGTTAGTTCATTCAACAAGGGCTCATGACTAGTACTGATCCAACCAACATGTTCTTTGTAAGAGAATTAGTTGGTTCAACAAGGAAGGGCCCCTAAGCTGAAACTTTAAAACTTGTAAAAGTTTCCAATGGTGTATTTGGTAAGACAAGTTTGTTCAACAAGGGGGCTTCAAGATGAATGTTTGGAACCTTTAGAACTCAGTCAGTCTTGTAAGAGTATTTATTTATTAATAAATACTCACCAACACTGCCTCTTTTCTTGCAATCCAAATATTCATCCACTCTAGTTGTATTGTAGGGATTGATTTCATTGAAGAGTTCCAGAAAGACAGATCTGGACCGTCTATTTAAAATTGGACAGTTGATATCAAAGCATGATGTTCCATGGACTAATTAAAAGAACAAATGGGGAGAATATAATACAGTAGCATGATGTTAGTAATAAATTGACAGTCCAGATCTTTCTCAGTCTCTCCAATAAATTAATCAAATTGAAGATAGATTCCTTATTCCTTTCCTGTCAATGCCATAATAAATTATATATATTCCTAAAATAGCAAAATTAGCAAGCATTTCAAAAGTAACATAATATCTCTAGAATCAGAGTTAACAATTTAAGTATAGACAATACAAGTTAGTCTATTATTAACTTTCTTGACAGAAAAATGCAATTTAAAAAAAAGATAAACTGTATATCCTTTTTATTTCCTGAGAACCAATAGCAATAAATAAGAACATATATAACATTGAAAAATCAGTAAATCACAACAGAACTGAGACTCAAGAGAGCAATGAAGAAACTGTGTCAGCAGTTAGCACCACCTGTATTTTGAAAGAATGCTGCAATTGAATAAGACTCAAGTTGGTCTTAGTTCAAATCATCAGCTTAATCCCACTACATCCTGCAAACCTATAAATCACATATGTACATACCTGGAAGTGGCGATGGAGCAGAGTCAGCTTTTGAAGGTTACGTGCATGGAAGAGGAAACGAGCTACCACATCAAACTGATCAGTCATGCACCATTCTCCAATTTTCAAGGTCTTTAAATTTGGAAATTCAGTTTCTTCCTTCAATACATCCTTCATTTCCTAAATTTAGCAACAAAAAAATGCAATACAAGTCAAGTCAGTCAATATATATTTTCCATACTTGTTGCAATGAGTATATGAAATTGAGTTTGCAAGTAATTAATAGGAATACAATAATCCAACCAAGTAACAAAAATTAGAATAGAAAATATGTTACGATAATAATCATACCACGACACCAGATTTAGACAGCATTAACTCAAGATGGGATGCATTTGAAAGAGCCGTCAGAAACAGAGCGTCCTCATAGTAATGGATACATGCTTTCACAAGAGACTCCATTTTGTTTAACTTTATCGTTCCCTCATCCCAAGAAAGTACCTCCAAGTACAGCAGACGCGGAGTTGAAATTGTGATAGCTGTCTCATTGTCATTATGTCTACCTTCAAGTACCAAACGCTTTAATGTGCTAGAAGATATGTCACAGGTGTTCAAAAAGCACTTGAAGAGCACCATTTCTTCTAAAGCAGGCAATCCTGACAGCTCTTGCATTACCTCATATTTAATATCTATGTAATGAAGGGTTAATTTCTTGAGGTGGGGAAGGTCTACAGACTTCGGCTCTATAGTGTCAAATCCCAGGTTTAATTCCATCTCCTCCAATGAGTGACAGGAGAAGATAGAATCGGGAACTTGAAAATCAGACTCTGAGAGAATATGGACATATAGAAACTTGAGATTCTGCTTTGCTACAGTATCAAGCCATGCAGAGGCAGGATCAGCGTCAGTTTCCCACTTAGCCCACGTAAGTTCAAGCTTATCCAAATTTATTAATTTATCACGGTTGTTTAAAATACGATCACCAAAGTTTTTGAATTTTTTTGCCTGTAATTCGCAGTCTTCCAGATTATCTAAGGTAATATCATCTGGACCGAATTTGTCCAAATCTAAGTTGACAACAGGTACTCTAGCCCAGAGGTTATGAAACCTTTTGGCTATCAAGGAGGTCTCGAAAGCCTCCTTTGTGCTCAGCGAAGACAGTATCAGGATCAGTAAATCATCTGGCAACTGACTTATCCTATCAACATCTGCAACTGCAATCTTTCTTCTCCTTTTTGTTCGGCATTCAGTTGGATCCATGACTCCTGCTCCTGTGTATATTATGAGTTGTACAGCAACTATATTAATTGAAATTAATCAATTATAACAACTAGTTTATTTCAGTTGAATGAAAATGATATTCAAGAAACGACAAAAGAATCTAAAATCAAATGGTCATGCATGCGGGAAATTCTCAAATACACAAAAGAATTAATAAAGAAAAATGTTAAATTCAAGAAAGCCAAAAGACCACATTAGATTTCTGGATTTGAGACTAGCGCATGAAGAGAGATGCCAACATTTACTCTTCAAATACTCAGATTCTTGATCCAAAGCAAAAAAGAAAAAGGAGGAGATGGCTACCGGTCAAAGGGGTGTCAATGGAGAGAGCGTCTCGGTGCGAACAAGGTGGAGCTGTCGGAATGGATTTGGGATTGCTAAGTCACCACCAATTTACGCCTCCAAGAAAAGAAGAAAAGAAGAAGACTATTAAATAATGAAAAAATATACGAAACTCCAACTCAAAGCATGGGTCTCCTCTCCTGAGAGAGGCTGAGAAAGAGATCTTACCCCCAAAACGCTGAAATGAAGGCGGAGTTGAGAGATTCCTCCAAAATTTAGGCGACGCGAGGAGCGATTGAAAGTTTGAAATGATTTTGGGGGTGTCAGAATATAAGTGTGAAGTGGGTATATATAGAATTCACATCGTGCAACTGAAACAAATCTGGACCGTCCCATCTGAAACGGCACGAATATTAATGAATCCCGTGGATTACAGGGTTGGACGGACAAGATTCGAAACTCAACAATCGGACGGACGATATTCATGAAGAAATTGATTGGGATCCGAAATATTTTTGCGATCCAAAGTAGCCCCATTTCTTTGATAAAATAAATAAATAAATAAATAAATATTTCAGATCTAAAAAAGTTCAACTTCAAAATTTAATCTAAAAAAAATCAGTTCCAAATTTTGAATACCTATTATGTTTTTTTTTTATTATTTAATAATAATTTTAATAATAAAATATCTCCACCAGGAGCCTGGATCCCATGCTTATTCTTGAATACTTGCTTTCAAATCCCAAACAACTCCGAAGTATAATACACAATCGCACATATTATAATGATTTAATCATATGATATATGATAATTAAGTGCATATTATATAATAACAAAGTATATGTTTATGAATGATTCGGATAACAAATTGCGATGTTTAAAATAACATAAGAGTGCAAATGGATCATTTTATTTTTATGATGTTTATACAAGTATATAGAGCTGCGCTAGTATAACATCAATGTCATTTTAACTTATATAACATCAAATTTAAAACCTATCAAATTGACTTCAAATGGTGAATCTAAACCGTTCAAACTGATCTACTTCATTAGTTGTGCATTTACATACAAAATTTATAACTTTTCAAATTTATTTAGTATGAAGTAAAGTGGTCAAATGTGTGAGTTTTAAGTTAATTTTAATACATTCATTTTTCAATATTTTTACTGATTGATTTGATACTAAAATAACTCGAAAATACAAAAAAAATTGTATGTAAACGCATCACTCATAATGTAAATCGGTTTAAACGGTTTGGATTAGTCCTTCAAAGTCGATTTGATAAGTTTTAGAGTTGGTGTTATATAGGCTAAAATGTCACTGATGTTATATTAGCCAAACTCACAAGTATATATCTAAATATCACTGTGTATGCATTAGGAGTATGACTAATATAACATTAGTGTCATTTCAGTCTATATAACATCAACTCCAAAACCTATCAAATCGAGTTCAAATGGTGAATCCAAACCGTTCATCTACTTCATTAGTTGTGCGTTTACATGTAAAATTTATAAGTTTTTGAGTTTATTTGGTATCAAGTCAAGCGATCAAATGTTTGAGTTTTTAAGTTAATTTTAATACATTCATTTTTCAATTTTTTTTGTCGCTTGATTTGATACTAAAATAACTCGAAAATATAAAAAGTTTGCATATAAACGCATCACTCATAAAGTAAATTGGTTTGGATTTACCATTTGAACTCAATTTGATAGGTTTTGAAGTTGGTGTTATATAAACTGAAATGACACTAATATTATATTAGCCATACTCTTTTCTAAATATGCTACGTATTTTTTCTAATAGAGGGTAAAATGGGTACTTCATACATTTATAATGTGTTTTAATAGAAAAGGCATATTAAAATGGATAAATTTGTGAGTTTTTGAAATTTAGAAAATACATAATTTCCAAGTTTTTGAGGGTATACATGAAATTCTCCCTAATAAAAAATCAGGACAAAGATGGTATACATTGCTAAGCCACCAAAAGAGAGGTACTAATTTGTCTGTTTGAAATATATAATCTGGTTTGAGAGTTTTGATTCTTATATCAAGTTAGATAAAATAAAAATAATTTATAAAATTGTATTTATTCTACGAGAAGAAACTTAATTTTCCCCACTAAAATTGATTTAAGAACTTTTAAAAAAATAATTTTTTTAGGGCCTTAAAAAATAATTGCTATCTGACCCAATTCATTTGTGTTATTTTTATTTTGAGTAAATTTGTTTCTTTGTTTCTTTAAGAACATTTTATTTTATTTTAGATACTGACCAATTACATCACAACAATTTTATCAACATGTTCATTAAATTAACAATTCTATGATTGAGAGATTACAAATTGCCGAAACATATAATCCATTTTTCAACTATTAAATATATACAAAATTTCAAATGTACATACTACATCAAATAAATAGTTCAAAGTCATCATTTGATGACGATTTAATTATTTTAAGATTAAGCCCAAATATCATTCAAAAATGAACTTTAGTTTTGGTATGATCTGAATTTTGCAAAGAGTAGAAAAAAATTATCTTTTTTTTTCATAAAAAAAAAATCATTAAACCATGACAAAGATAAAAACACATGGTCTGGAAGTGGGTTTTTTTTTTTTTTTTTTAACGCACAAATTTAGGTACTAAATTTCAGAAAATGCCAAAAAGCTAAATGATACGTCCAAGCTCTAAAAGCATAGAATTTTTTGAATTGTACGTTCAAATAATTTCAGACATAATTTGATATCATTGTTTTTCTTTGTAAAATTCGAATTAGATGAAAAAATAATTGTTCTTAATTTAAAATTTAAATTAATTCATATCCATTGCCGTACCGTAGTAGATTCAAAATTTAATTTAAATTATATTTGAGATGTGATTGAACCACTCTTTTCCTTTCACTGTAAATTTCATGCGAGAGAGTATCTTTCAAATTGCTAATTTAATTTCAAACTGCTAATTTAAAATTTAAAATTTAAAATTAATTCATATCCATTGCCGTAATAGATTCAAATTTAATGCAAGAAAAATAATTTGTGTGCAAGAGCACTTTCATTCAATTCACATAGAACTAAGCAGGAGAGACAGAGAGAATTAAGAAAGACCTAGGGATTGACACCAAAAATAAAAGAATTAAACAAGAGGAAAGATTTTGAAATACTGGTACAAGAAAAGGAGAAATCTGGTTCAGGAACAAAAACATAATAGTAATTTCTGTTGACTGAAAGCTCCATCCCTTTATATCCAACTGAAAAAATTATATTCCTTTCTATAAATTTATCTCTAACACCAATCAACATTGATATAATTTAAACTTTGAGCCTCAATTTTTGTGAATTTCAGTTTCTATGTTTTGAAACAATGAATATTCCCTAGTATCTAGTATGAACAACACATGATGTACCGAACCAACCTGTAAGGACTGTCAACCCAATAAAACAAGCTTTTAAAAATAAAATGAAAAAAAAAGAGAATTTATTAGTCTTACAGTCCACTAGAGCAGGGCTTGCCAAGCTCTTCAGATATGACAAGTCATCTTTTTGTAGCTCTACCAGTAGGAAGTACATCACTCGCCTACTTTTACCAGTATACAACCAATCATTAAAGAAAACATCATGACCAGTTTTCTTATATCAAGAAAATGGAATTCTCAATTATTACATACATTATATTACCTTGCATCCTAGAGGACATGGTGACTCAGTTCTACTGTAGGTAGATGTTGAGCACCCAGTTTTGTAAGTTCATACTAGTCTAACTTTCTAAGCCAAACTTAAACTGTGTCTAACAGAGCAACATGAAACGCACGAATGCATCTCTTCTCTTTACCGACCTTCTGCTCCTCTCCGCTGGTCTCCTTTTCCTTCGTCGCTCCAAGTAAAAAGGTAGTATTATGTCTTACTCTTTTTCTTTGTTTTTTTTTTCTTTCTTTCTGTGTGGACATGGGTGGAGAATCAAGCCCGTACTTATCGATCTTTCTATACCTAAAAATTTATTGGTACTCTTTCTATTTTTCTCTCTTCTTTTTTAATACTTTCTATAGACACAAAATTATCTTTAAGTATTGTAACAATATAAATGATAACTAATAATATTGTAGTATATATTGGAATTTATGCACTAGAAAAATACATATTGAATTCATAGTAATGAATCTAATTCTAAACTTGTTTGTTTTCCATTTTTTTGAAATCACACGTTTCATCAAATTATGCTTGAATTGGATTGACCTGCAATGGAAATGTATTTTCTGTCTTCTAGTTGTTGAGGAATGTATGATTAAAGGCGTTAGATTATCATACACTTGTAGTAAATATTCTGGTAAACATAAGGAGCTAGCCTTTTCGTGATATTCCAGCATTCTGCATAGATCTATATTATATCTGTTATGTTACAGGGTATTTTCCGTATAAATTCAGTGTTCTGAACTGTTATGACCGAATTTTAGTAAAATTCAGGAAATTACCTTCAAATTATGTGTTATGTGTTCTGACAGGGTTCAGGGGGCTTTCTGTGAGGAAAAATCTTTTACGTTTCAGGAATTGATAAACAAATTTATCTGAAAACTGGATCCTTTAGGGACTATTCTCTAAAGGAAATTAAGCTCAACTTTAATTAAATTTAGTTCCCTACTAGTAGGGATGGCAATGGGCCGAGCCCACATGTATTTTATTAATCCCATACTCGGCCTGGCTCGACCATGCCTGGTCTCATTTAATAGCAGTTTAAACCAAATAGTATACACAATCTAAGTATATTTAACACCAAATACAGACTATACAAAACAGCAGTTTAACATCTAACAAAGTTTAAATATAAAAGACATTGTTTTTCTTTCAACATCCAAATTTCCTTAACACCAAATATAGCAGACACACAAATTTCCTTAACACCAAATACAGCAGTACATTGTTTTTCTTTCAGCATCCAAATTTCCTCAACATTCAAATTGTTTAACATCCAATAACAATTTAACATCCAACAAAGTTAAAATATAGAAGACAATCAAAGTATACTTAACAGCAAATACAAACAACAAACACAATCAGCTCGATCAATATTAAAGGCTGGAAAAAAAACTGCTGCTGCATCAATAAAAAAATTTCAGCTGCTCCTGAACATTAACAAAATGAGATAATTAATACATTAATAAAAATTGACTGCTGCTGAACACAAAAAAAAAATACCTCTGCTACTGCTGAACACAAACCTTATGCTATAATTTAATTGCAAAAAAACAAACTCAATAATAAATGCACAACTTATGAACTATGCAAATTATATGCAAACTATTGCAAACTTAAAATCTAAGTCTCAAAGAGAACAATTAAGTATAATATAAGCCAAGATAAGATAAGATAGAGCTTACAAGGATAATTTTAGTAGGCTACCAGGGACTGAAATCTGACAGAATAATTACTTTTAAGTCCTTTTCTGGACCTACTTGTGACAAGATGTAAGGATACTTAGGAAACACTGTTCCTAATGGAAATTTCAGAAAATTGCTTGTTCTAAACTGTAGAAAACTTGAGTAACAACTGGAAACAATAAGTTTGAGTAGGCAAACATCATTTTAAAATTTTATTCTTTATTTTTCTGAATTACATATATATATGTTGGAAATTTCATTTAGATTTAGATAATCAAGCCAAGGATACTATTCAGGTGTGGATCCTGTGGGTTCGTTTTATCTTTTACCTAAATAAAATTTTGCATATGAATTAATACAACATTGAATTGTGCATTATGGTAATTAACGATGTCCAATTGTTGAATCTGTTATGGATTTCACAAGTTTTTGTTGAACAATACAATGATTACTTGCTTCCATTTCATCATTGCATAAAGTACAAATTGTTATTGTTTGTGTGAAGAACTTGATAAATTGTTAAATTATAAGATTTACTAAACTTGCTTGTTGCTACGTACGTACCGGCTCTCTTACTTGCTTGTTATACTACCGAACCTTGGGTCTCATATGCGCTATTCTTGATCTCTTGATTGACATATAATGATGTGCAACTTGAATAGTTACTTAAGAAAAAAAAAAATAGTGCATGTTTTGTCTTGATACTTACATCTGCATCACATTATGTCATGGGAAATGATTTTCTTTATAATAAGGCTGTGTAAAGATTACTTGAATTGGTGTTTAGCCAAGTCGAAATTCATATTGTTATTTTAAGAATAATTAAGGATAATTTCATAAAAATATGGCATGGAGGTAGTCAATTATCTCACAATGCTCTACTCTTGTTGTCATATATCTTTCTTTTGTAAGAATATTTGGATTCCTTAGATCATTATGACTTGATTTGATTTAGTATTATTTTGTTGAAACTTGGCTATTTTTTTCTTTTACTGAGTTCAAGCCACCTAGGGGTGTAAACTATCAGATACGTATTGCATAGTAGTCAAACTGTATTCTTATATGTTATAATTTTTTGGATACAAATACGAATACGATAGTCTCAGATATGGATATGGATCAGATATCAGATAAATACGAATATGAATACGAATATAATTCAGATAATTAAAAATAAATTACAAATGTACATTTAGTAAAGAACATTCTAAATATAATTGTTTTCATTCAAAAATTAGATCTAATATTTTTCATAATAAGTTTGCGAATTACAAAATATATATCATATTATCAAAATATTAGTCACTATATCATGTCATAGTGTTATATTATTCATAAGAATATATATGTATATGTAGTTTAATAAATAATTGGTATTTATATGTAATTTAATAAATCAATTTAAAAACGTAGAGTACATTTGTTGTGGTTTAGGGGTGTAAATAGAGTGGAAAAAAGGGCACGGCGGAGCCGGTTCTGTCACCGAACGACACAGTTACGACATGGAACGGTACAGCACGCGTGTCAGATACGTGCCGTAACTCATGTGTCCCATACTGTGACTATTCGCGTGCCATCACCATCTTTTGAAAATTTGGCACAACACAGCACGTCACGTGAAAGATCTAGTCACAACATGGCACATAGTCACGCAAGTCACGTGTAATTAGGACCATTAGATATTGATTAAATGATGAATCTTGAATAAACTAACTTAAATTATGATTGAATGGTCACGCGAGACACATTTGATCACGGCACGTTTAGGAACAGTGTGACTCACGTGGCGTGACCATTTGAGTGCCGTGACCACCCCTTGATATTTTAATCACGGCACATGAAAAATTAACTTGGTCACGACACGGCATGGCACGAGAACAAAGTCACGGCATGACACGACTTCTACTCTAGGTATAAATGGTCGGATACAGATAGTTAAAAATATTATTGTATCCTTATCCGCTATAATTTTTCAAATACAGATACAGATAGTCTTTGATCCGGATACGTATCGGATAATTTAAGTAATTTTTCGGATTTGGATCCGGATGGAATCGGATAATATCTGATCCATTTACACCTCCAAAGCCACCCAACTATATAATATCCATAAAGGATTACTCTTTCTAGGTTTCAACTGTAACTTGATTAATTTATGAGATGTTATTAATAATGTATGGATTGATTATAGTATATTACAAGAATGTGACAATATCTGCGAGGGTAAAAAAAATACTATTACCGAAGATACACCGACAAAAATGTGCTATTTTTGAGCATATTGATATATAGATTTTTGTAAATTGAATATAAATTTAATTGCAAAACTCAATGTGAGTAAACGAGAGAGGAAGGGAAAATTTTAATTGAGTCCTATGAAGATTTTTGTTAATAAATTCGATATTAATAGTGTGTAAAACGTTGTTTATTGTTACAATAAATAAATTTATTATGTTCAAGTTGCTACAGCAGGAAGGAAACTTACACAGCTCATACAAGACGAGGGATGTATGAGTCACGAGGAATTGTAGTTAATGGCTTGCCCATGTATATATATCTTTTTCAAAATTTAAGTTTTTTGTCTGATACGAGTACGAGGCGGCATGAAGCACGAGGAGAATAATACGACGACAATGCCAAACATGGGCATGCATATGAATGTGACCCTTCAGTACGGTTGAACACGTATTCATTCCTACGTACACATGCATGTGATGGAAATTAACCACATTTAAAAAATGATGTGTATGTTAGAAAAATGAACAAAAATACAGAAAGGCAGTAATTAAATTTTTCTGGATGTTGTTGAATTTGTTGGAAATTAATTTATCTACTTAATTAAATATGAACATGACGGTGTCACATGACACGAAGAATCAAAACTGGAAAGTTTAATATATATTGCAAGTAAAATGTCTACTAAGAATATAAAACAAATTAATAATTAATAAATGCAAGGAGGAAGCTGATAAATAGAAAATAGATATTAAAGGCCAATTATTGCAATAATTGATAGTAGCATTCGAATCATGAAATCAGGATTGGATGCGCGTCCAATAGAAAATAAATAGTCAAAATTAACGAGAACACTATCACTATTTTACCCAAGCGTTTATAGCGGCATAGCGGGGAGATGAAATAAAAAAAAAGTTTTAGCGATTAGCGCAGCTATAGCGAAAGCTATCATAAAGTTTATAAATTATTTGGTCAGCATAGAATTTATAAATAGTTTCTTAATAAGAAACTTTACTGCGTAGTTTATAAATAAGAAACTCTTTCACATTCCTGAAATTGGATTAGAAATTGTCACATCATATTAAAAACTCTAAGCATCTCCAACAGTGATTGCTTATGAATTGCTTATGCTGATGTGTCAATTGTTTTTGTAATTGCTGGGTTGTATGGCTATTGCTTATTTAGCAATTGTTGGAAAAAATTGCTTAATAAGAAATCTTTTCTAAAGATGAGTTGGCCAAATGTTTAATTCTTATTGGTCAAATGTTTAATTCTCAATTGTTTGGTTGATTGCACCAATGTAAGAGTGGATTGCTTAATTTTTAAAATTTTCATAATTGCTAATTTAGCAATTAATTTCAATTGCTGGATTGGAGATGCTCTAGTACCATAGATGTATATGCTTTAACAAAACATACAATCCAATCAACAACTTATGAGTCATTAATTTAGAAGAGTATAGGATTTATTATGACAGATTTTGTGTAACTCGAGTTGTTAATGAGCGAGTTAGGGTATGCTTAAACTCAGCTCATTTATTAAACGAGTCAACCAACTCGAATTGGAACTAACTGAGTTGTAAATGAGCGAGTTAAAACGAGTTACGAGTTTGAGCAATTTTGTACAACCCTAGTCTAGTCGCGTAGTACAAAAAGAAGCAACAAATCGAACAAAATATAATAAAATATTAGTATATATATATATTTTTACAATGTTGTAAAATATATTACAATAAGGAAAAGTTTGGATCTAATCAAGCCACCTAACTATTTAATATATTCACGAGGATTTTTCACTCAGATTTTGAATATGCAACCTCAATTATTAAGGAATTTTTCATCCAATATTTGAATATTCAACCTCAATTATTAGTTCATTACCTAAAATTTCTTCTTATATCTTGTTCAATATTTCATCTCATGTATAGTTTGTTCTTTTTTTGCTTAATGAATTTCCCCCTTTTAACAATAAAATGATTTAACTAGTTTTAATTTGTTTTATCATTTCAATTTTGTAACAATCAAATTAACCGGCTAAATAATAAAAATTGCAGCATTTTTAGATTCACAAACTGTAATTTGAAAGAAAAATCACTTTAATTAAAGTACTCTCTAGTCGATCTATAGTCACAATCAAAATTTTGAAAGAAAAAAATGACCCCGGGAGATCATAAAGCTGTCATTTTTTTTATATATCAAGGTGTTTCTCACGTTTTATTTTAAAAAAATAATAACTTATCAAGTTCATATATACCTCTCATAGTCTTATCCAATATCCAATATCCAATATGTTATCAACTCAAAGCAAGCATGCAGCTAACGTATCACCCCTAGAGAATTGGTTCGATCCCCCTTCACCTTTACCTACATATATATATAAGCACCTTAGTAGCCCCTTATTTCATGCAATTTAATTAATTAGACATACCTTGACACAACTAGTAAATCATTTTGAATCAATTTTGAAGCCAAGATGAAGAAACTTTTGTGTCTCTTTCTTGTACTATTATGTTCTGTATCTCCCTTTGTGGGTGCAGTAGTACGACCTTCCCGGTGGAAGGTTCCGGCGATTTATGTTTTTGGTGACTCAACCGTTGATGTCGGCAACAATAATTATTTGACGACAACAACAAAGTCAAACTTCCCGTATTATGGCATCGATTACCCTCACTCCACACCGACTGGACGGTACAGCAATGGTTTCAACACGATTGATTTCATAGGTATATATATGACACTTAACACTTTGCTGATGTGCTTGAAATCTCTTTTACTTGATAATTTTTGAGGCTGCATTAAGTATAATTTAATTTCATTTTAGAGGTCTCTTTCATAAAATGATCAGAAAAGAAAGTAGAAACAAAGCTTGCACATGTGGTATACTAATTATGTGTATTACCAAGCTAATTGCTACCGTGCTAGCTTAGGGATATCATTTCATCCTAAAATGGTTGCTAATTATCGTTCGGAAAAATTGTCGGTCTCATGTTCATGATTCACCTTTTTTTCTTTAAACATTTATGAATGATTCATTAAATATACGGAGTTCATCCATTCTTATATACATATATATAGTACTTCATCCATTTTTTATATTATTTATAAATACGGAGTTGATCCGTTTTTATATGAAAAAACTGATACCTTAGATGCAACCTGAACGATTTGTCTCGAACGAACAAAATCATTACCCTTCATTCTATTACCACCAAATAAAATATCTTATCTTGATTTCTAAAGAAGGAACATATCCAACCTGCCTAGCTACGTACAGAGTAGTATAATTTAGGAAGCTATGGAATTGATATAAGTTTTGCAAAGCATACCATTGTAATATTTGAATCAATTTAATTAAAACTCTTTATGCAATTTTGTAGCAAAACATACCGGTTTTGAGAGAAGCCCACCTCCTTATCTCTCTCTCAATGATTCCAACAACCATCTCATAAACAAAGGACTAAGAGGTGTTAATTTTGCATCCGCTGGATCTGGTATTCTTGACACCACAGTAAGTTGTTTCTTTTAAACTATCTAGTCCTTCTTTCTGTTATCTACTAAATTATAGTAAATAGCACTTAATTTCAAATCAATGTCACACTGGTATCATCTTTTCCCTACGTACTAATTAAGAGATTGTCAAAAGTTGTCTGCTCTTGTCTTGTCTTGGATGGATAAAATGGGAAAGTTCTGGTAGTTGGTGCTGGTAATTAATTTTTTTGTAAATATTCCATCTTTTAGAAAATTATGTTTATGAAAATGACAAGAATGCAAAACTAATATTTGGCTTAATCAATAATTGAAATTGAGCTTTCTTCCATATATTAAAATAATAAATAAACGATTTCAGGGAACTACGTCTAACATTATTACGACGACTCAACAAGTGCTGAATTTTGAGGCTCTGAGGTCAAAGATGGCTGCGCAGCCAAATGCTGATCAAGTTGCTTTGAGGCTTTCTAAGTCTTTGTTTGTGATTAGCTCTGGTGGTAATGATGCTTTGGCCTTCGCCACGACGAACAATTCGCCAAATAACACTGCCATTTTGCACTTCTACAACTCCATCATATCCAAATATGAGAACCACACCAAGGTACTCTTTACTCGTATCTTCTTCTTTTTTCATAAAATACCGTAGCTACCGCCAAATTAACAGAGAAAACCAATTACACAAGGATAATTTGTACCAAATATTTCTTCAATTTAAGGGGTGAAAATTAAACTACTGTTCTAATATATAATTATTTGACAGTAACAGTTATGAAAGTACACAAAGGAAAATAAGCTTAAGCTTGCTAATTTAATAAGATGATTGTAGCAGCCTGATTTAACAGCAGACATGAACAGTAAAAAATAGCTACCTCCATATTTGCAAGTTTATATTTGAAGTCTGCAGTACCATTTGATACACACAAAATTAGTCAAAAGAGAATAAAATGACATAATACCATGTTCATATCACCCTCCTTCAAAACGAAATTGATTAACAATCAACTTAATTATATCTGTCTGTAGACTTTATACGGTTTGGGAGCGAGATATTTTGCGATAATCAATGTGCCATTTATTGGGTGTGTGCCTTCTGCACGAGCACAGAACCCAACCGGTGGTTGTATCGACAGCATGAATCAATTGGCAAAGGGTCAAAATGATGCAGTTGCTGCTCTTCTCAGTAAGCTTTCCATTGCACTGCCCGGCTTGAAGTACTCCATTGGGAACTCCTACGAGTTCTTATCAACCGTCATTTCAAAACCCCAATACTATGGTTAGTTACAACCTTAATTTGTTACTGCATTAAATGTCATGTTTTAGTACTTATAGTTAATTAGCAACACATATATAATTAATGCCTCTAAAATCAGATGAATGTAAATTATTTTGTGAAATATTGCATAAATCATAAATGGTATAAATTGTCCTTGTGTAGGGTTTAGAGAGGTGAAGAGTGCTTGCTGTGGAGGAGGGAAGTTCAATGCTGAGTCACATTGTGGCCCAAATACTACATACTGCATGACACGCAAGCACTATGTATTTTGGGATTTCTTGCATCCGTCCCAAGCAACCGCAAAATTGGCAGCAAAACTCTTCTATGATGGCCCGGCCAAGTTCGTTGGCCCAATTTCTTTCAAGCAACTAGTGAAATCTGCCACTAATTAATTAGCCGATCGAGTGATAAAGATTTGCAAGTTGTTATGAAATTAATAATTATGGGCGTTTATTTGCCACTTTTTATATTTGTAACTCTCAATATTAATCAACTCAATTTATGTTCTCATTTACTATTGAAATCAATTTCGATGTTTTTTTTTTATTGTAATTTGTGATTTATAAATAAAGCATTTGTAATCTTATATTGTACACATGTAATGATCATTACATGAGAAATTATATAAATAAAAAGATTGTCATCTTTTATATTTTCAATATCTTCTCTATTTCTCTTTATCTTTATATAATAACAGCTGATTCATATAAGTTGTTTTTTTAAGACCATATTGTAATATTGTATACATGCTGCCAATTTAATTATAAAAAAAAATCTTGTTAAGTTTTCTCATTTTATTTGTATTTATGATGTTGCACAGAGATTCATTAAATTGAAGCTAATTAAATGATCAATAAGCACTGATTTTTAATTGATGCTGATTTAATTTGCAGATTCGATTTTAAAAAGAAATGACTTTGTATTAATTTTTTCTTTCAGAGCAGAAAAAAAAAATTAATTTAGCAATAGAAACTCATGATATATTAAGCAATAGAAATGGAAATTCTGAAAAGTGGGGTCATAAATTGGTTCAATGCCATCTAAATCACGATAAGATCAGATGGCTGATGCTTCACCAAATACATACAAACCTCTGCAGAGGATATAAATATCCCCTACATGTATGTACAAACCTCTGCAGAGGATAAGATCAGATGGCTGATGGCTGATGCTGCACCAAATACATACACACCTACATGTATGTACAGAACCAGCATTTGTACGAATCAGTCAAATACTACTCATATAAGGTACTTACAGGTAGCCAGATGATCCAGAAGCATTAAGAAAACTTAAGAAACTAGGACAGGGGCAGAATTAGAAAATTTAGATAAGGGGGGCTAAAACATAAAATGCGTTATATGTGAAAATACATAATGTGTGGTCATTGGAATTTGAACTCATATCTCCACAACCACTAAACGAATTCCAATCACTAGGCTATAAGCACACATTTAGCATTTTATGGGGGTGGCTAAGCACTCCCCTGGGCTATACCTAGATCCGCTCCTAAAACATAATAAGATTCTAAAAGATTAGTAGAAAAATGTGAGTAGAACTAGGGTGTTCTTAAGCTCACCAAGGTGTTTGGTGAGCTTAACTCCAAAACCTATCAAATTTGTTTCAAATGACGAATCCGAACCGTTGGAATTCACTTATCTTACGAGTGACGTGTCTATATGTGAAAATTTTAAACATTTGAATTAATTTAGTATAAAGTCAAGCGATCAAAATTAGAAGGTTAATAAATTAATTTTAGTGCATTAATTTTTTGAACATTTTTTGACCGCTTTTGAATGGGTTTGATCCGATTAAGAAAATCGAAGAGCTGGAACGCAATCTACAGGCCTTGAAACAAGGTCTGGCCATGGCGGTAGGCCCAAAACCTCCAGATCGTGATTGAAACACTGCTCGAGTTCAAACTCATCCTCAGATATGTTATACTGAGGCAGTTCTTAAACCTCTGGTTAAACCTCCCCCCCGCTAAATGCCAAATAGTCAGATCATACTGGCGCGCGAGAGGCATGCCAAATATCGAGGAGGTCACACAAAGAGGCATCATCCGAGCAAGAATCGCATCATTACGTGCTGCTACATCGCTGCAGAACCCTATCTGCTTCCGATGCACGGAGAAAAAATATATGAAAAAATCACTTTTTTAATAAGGTAATTGTTCAAATTCTCGAGCACGAGACTTCTCTGTATGGCATATATCAACTAAGATGTTATGTACTTGCCTACTAGTTTTTACTACCAACTAGTTTATTTCAGTATATAGCAAATGCAACTAAATAACTGTAACAATAACAATAGAGCAAATCAGTAAAAATAATGTGAATTAGAAAGCAAATAGGTCATTCATATTTTCCAGTCAAACTTATGTGAATAAACCAAATTATGGAAAATCGAAATTCAGCAACATTTAGAATTTTCATCAAACTAGGGCAAATCGAAATTTAGCAAAACAAGGAGAAGAGAGAGACCATATTTAAACATGGGTCATTTGTTTGAACAAATCATATGAAAATATCAATGAAGCACAGGGATTGTCAGGGAACCCCTTTTGCTTGGAGGAACAAAATTGATACAAAGAAATTTGTTGAACAGTTTCATGTTAATGACCCATCCTAAAGAATTTTTTATATGCTGCTTAAGAAAGATTAATTTCAACAATATTAAGACAAATATGAGGTAATGCAAAGCACAAACTCAGACCTTAATTTCAAAATTGCATAAAAAAGGAACCAGTTGTGATGATCATCCAGGTAAGTTATATTTCTATGGTAAATGAAACAACATAAGAAAACACAAATTATTATTTATCAAAACAGATTTAAGAAGCAACTAAAGCGAAGACAACGTACAATATTCATTATCCAACTACAAAAAACAGAATAATCTGAGAAGAGTATCAATAAAGCCACCACACAGTCACCAAACATCAATCATTCCACAAATTACCACACTACGCTACAAACATGTGAGGTGTATGGCTAACTAATAGAGCATCAGCTCAAGAACAGTCAACAAGACAAGACGGTCAACAGCTCAACTCAGTCAAAGACAGTTAGGGCTGTTAGGATTGTTAGATTAGTTAGAACTGTGGTTAATGTAATGAAGAGGGTAGCCATTCTCTATAAAAGGGCAATCTGTATTCTGTACAAAACTGATCAAGAAATAAAATATAGAATACGTTTCTATCTCTCTATCTCTATCCTCTTTCTCTTTTCATGGTATCAGAGCCCATGGAGGCTGATCCATTGACTAATTCCTCTTCCGCCATTTCTGCCCCTCCCTCCAGCACACCAGATCATCAACTGGTGATGCTCAACCTCCCTATTTCCACGAAATTGGATCGAGATAATTACCTATCATGGCAGTCTCAGATTGTCCCGCTTCTTCATGCTTATGGTCTCTATCGATTTCTTGATGCTGATCCGCCACCTTTGACTATCCACTCTCCGGCTGGATCTTCTCAGACCAATCCCGCCTGGCTGCCTTGGTACAAGCAAGATCAGATGATACTCGGTTGGCTTCGTTCTTCTCTCACTCGCGAAATTCTTGCTCAGGTCGTCTCTGCCAAGACCTCAGCTGAGATCTGGCAGTTACTCCAACGGTCCTACTCGGCTACATCCAGGGCACGACTGTCAGACCTCAGGCGTAAGCTTCAGACTACTTCCAAGAATGGTTCTTCTTGCCTCGAGTACATCCAGAAAATCAGGGCAATTGCGGATGAGCTTGCCTTTATCGGAGAACCGGTCTCCGACGATGATCTTCAGATGTATATCCTTCAGGGCTTGGGATCTGAGTTTGACTCACTTGTTGTCGCTGTCCAAACTGCTCCGCCGCGTTCCATATCCGATCTGACTGCTCTTATTTACAGTCACGAAGCCCGTCTTCTCTCTCAGCACGCTGTCGGCGACGTCTCTCTCTCTTCTTCTAATAACCCGATGGCTC
Organism: Carex rostrata; assembly: GCF_964058835.1. Classification (NCBI taxonomy): domain Eukaryota; kingdom Viridiplantae; phylum Streptophyta; class Magnoliopsida; order Poales; family Cyperaceae; genus Carex; species Carex rostrata. Next base: position 1,303,845 of record NC_135950.1, read on the forward strand.
TCTATAACTCCAAATCGGGTCCGCACCACAATAATTCTAGATCCGCTAACAATAGGAGTCGTCAACAGTATTCCCAACGCACCTATTCTTCTCATCAGCAGCCCCAGTATCAGCAGCCCAATGGGCCAAGGCCTGCTCAATCAAGTCAGAGTGCTCCCAGGTCAAATCCAGACAAGGATGTCACCTGTCAAATATGCTATAAAAGGGGTCATCAGGCCCGCAACTGCTGGCACCGTTCTGATTTGGTCAAGTATCCAGAGCAGCTCCAACCTGCATTCCAAGCTCATCTAGCTCAGCCAGTGCCAACTTTTCAGGCTAATAGTGCGCAAACTCCTTTCTCATCGGGTCCCGAGTGGGTTCTCGATTCCGGTGCATCTCACCACGTGACGAGTGACTTGAACAACCTTGTGTCCTACATGCCTTACGAAGGAGTCGACAAACTTCATATGGGTAATGGTGCGGGTATGACTATAAGTCACATTGGTACCTCAATTTTTTATTTTTCGAATTACACGATCTCTCTACATGATGTTTTAGTTGTGCCTTCTTTTGCCAAAAATCTAGTGAGCTTATCTAAACTCTTAAAGGATAACTCCATTCTAATTGAGTTTTTCTCTAATTGTTGTGTGATAAAGGATCGTCGCACTTTGGGGACTCTTCTTCGAGTCAAGGTTGAACATGGTCTCTACACCATTCCCCTCCTCATGAAGCCTCAAGCATTGTTTGGTGAAAAAGTGTCTATCAACACTTGGCATGCCCGTCTTGGCCACCCCTCTTCTATCACTACCAACAAGATTTTAAATTGTAGTAGTTTACCTTGTAGTAGTAATAAAATGGACATTTGTCATGATTGTCTTGTGGCTAAATCTCATCGTTTACCCTTTATGCCTACTACTTCTTGTACTTCTTCCCCTTTAGAGATCGTGTATTCGGACTTGTGGGGTCCCGCACCTTTACTCTCACATAACGGTTTTCGTTACTATATTGTGTTTGTTGATGATTTTTCACGCTTTTCTTGGATCTATTTTTTGCATACTAAGGATGAGGTGTTGCGGGTCTTTTCCGCATTTAAATGTCAAGTGGAGAATTTGCTTCAACACACCATTAAAATTCTAAGAACGGACGGTGGTACCGAATACAAGCTCATTTCACGCTCCTTCCCCTCGCTTATTCATCAAACGACTTGCCCATATACCCCCCAACAAAATGGGGTATCGGAACGCAAGCATCGCCACATAGTTGAACTCGCCATTGCTAATATGGCGCATGCTTCCATTCCCGAACGATTTTGGGATGACATATTTTCGAGTGTGGTCTACTTGATCAATCGCATGCCTTCGACATATTCCTCTACCTCTCCTTATTTTAAACTTTTTCATAAAATTCCCGATTATCAATTTTTGCGGGTCTTGGGATGTTTATGTTTTCCTTACTTAAGGCCTTACAACAAGCACAAGTTACAACCTAGGTCTAAACCTTGTGTATTCCTTGGCTATTCACTTTCTCAAAAGGGATACAAGTGTTTTGATCTTGCAACTAACAAATTATTTGTCTCACGACATGTTCAATTTGATGAGTCTCAGTTTCCTTTCAAGAATCAGGTTTCTGGACCCTTCTCAGCTTCCTCTGTTGATTCGGACTTCAATGCTTGGCTCCCTGTCTTGCCATCTTCTAGTTCCTGTGCCACACAGCATCATGGCTGCACTAATTCAGCCACAGCGGATCCGGTCCTCACCATCTACCCTCCTCCTTCTACATCTGGACCACTCCTTCCCAATCCGAGCCCTCCTATTGGTTCTCTCACTATTTCGGATCCATCCTCCAGTGCAGCGGATCCAGCAGCTCCCTCTTCACAGCCGCTTCCTCCATCCCCTTCGGCTCCTCCCCTCGTTGGAGCGGATTCAGCACCCCCCCTCTTAACTTACTCCAGGAGACCTCCCAGAGAGCCGCTTTCTGCTCATTCCAAACCCTCTGCAACGGATCCTGCTATTTCCACCTATCAGAGGCGCGCCAAGATTGTTGCTTCCAACACAACATCGCTTCCAGATCCTACTACTCCCAGAGAACTTGCTATTTCCGATTCAAACCCGGTTCAGGTCAACACGAATTGTTCTCGGCACCCTATGATCACTAGGAGTCGCAAACCTCACCATTCAATCACACATGTTGCTCTATTGACCGAATCCTACCTCCATACCGAACCCAAAACTTATAATCAAGCCAAATTGCATAGCCATTGGGTCGAAGCGATGACTAAGGAGCACAATGCCCTTCTTGCCAATAACACGTGGGTTCTCGTTCCACCTCCTCCTCATCACAACATTGTTGGATGTAAATGGGTTTATAAAATTAAGCGACATGCGGATGGCACTCTCGAACGCTACAAGGCTCGCTTAGTTGCTAAAGGGTTTACTCAAGAGGAAGGAATCGATTATTTCGAGACGTATAGCCCGGTGGTTCGCCCCACTACAATCCGCCTTGTCATCACCATTGCTCTCTCTCGGGGTTGGTCTCTTCACCAATTAGACGTTCAAAACGCATTCCTTCATGGTGCCTTACAAGAGACGGTCTATATGGCCCAACCTCCGGGGTTTATTGATCCACTTAAGCCCAACTATGTGTGTCAGCTCAACAAGGCAATCTATGGCCTAAAACAAAGTCCACGGGCTTGGTTTCATGCGTTAAGCAAAGCGCTTCTTGATCAAGGCTTTCAAGCTTCTCGCTATGATCCTTCACTTTTCATCTTTTCCTCTAATGGGATCATGCTCATTGTTCTCGTATACGTGGATGACATTATTGTGACGGGTTCTAGTACCGAGGTGATTCGGTCTTTCATTCACTCTCTTCAAAAGCTCTTTCCTGTGAAGGATCTTGGTCAACTCCACTACTTTCTTGGCATTGAAGTCACCTCGGTTTCCAAAGGGCTTCATCTCTCACAGTCCAAGTACATCAAGGAGGTCTTGACTCGTGCCAACATGATTGACTCCAACTCCCTACCCTCTCCCATGTGTCCCAAAACTACCCTCTCCAAGTTTGATGGTGACCCGTTCAATGACCCGCATCTTTACCGCTCCATTGTTGGCGCTCTCCAATACGCAACACTTACTAGACCCGACATCGCCTTTTCGGTCAACAAAGTGTCACAATTTATGCAATCCCCCTCCACGACCCATTGGGCAGCGGTTAAGCGCATTCTCCGCTACCTAAACGGCACTATTTCTCATGGCATCACTCTTCAACCGAGCTCCTCTCTTTCTCTACATGCTTTCTCTGACGCCGATTGGGCCGGCTCACCAGATGATCGCAAATCCACCTCCGGTTTTTGTGTTTTCCTTGGCGCGAATATCATCTCTTGGGGGTCCAAAAAGCAGCCTACGGTTGCTCGTTCCAGTACCGAGGCGGAATACAAGTCACTTGCTATCACCAGCTCCGAGCTAGTTTGGCTTCAGTACTTGTTGGCCGAACTCCATGTGACCCTTTCCTCTCCACCGATTCTCTGGTGCGACAACATAGGCGCTACCTTTTTGGCGTCTAATCCTATGATTAACTCTCGCACGAAACATGTCGAGATTGATTATCACTTTGTGCGAGAAAGGGTTGCCACCAAAGCGCTTCACATCCGGTTTCTCTCTTCCAAGGATCAAATTGCTGATATCTTCACGAAACCTTTGGCTGCCCCTCGGTTTGGTCTTCTTTCTACCAAGCTGACCCTTTGTACCTCCGGCTCAGCTTGTGGGGGGCGTAATAGAGCATCAGCTCAAGAACAGTCAACAAGACAAGACGGTCAACAGCTCAACTCAGTCAAAGACAGTTAGGGCTGTTAGGATTGTTAGATTAGTTAGAACTGTGGTTAATGTAATGAAGAGGGTAGCCATTCTCTATAAAAGGGCAATCTGTATTCTGTACAAAACTGATCAAGAAATAAAATATAGAATACGTTTCTATCTCTCTATCTCTATCCTCTTTCTCTTTTCACTAACCCAATAACAAAAGTTTATCGGAAACACGCTTCACTAGCTCGGTAATGTCAGCATCCTTAATTTTATTATTCCCCAGAAAGTTAACCTTGTTCCCGACCAATTCAAGGTTTATCTCCATCTGTCTTTTTTTACCTGACGGTGACTACATTGAAAATTTAATTAAGAGTTAGTTAGTTCATTCAACAAGGGCTTATGACTCATGACCCTTTAAAAACTAGCACTGATGCAACCAACAGGTTCTGGTAAGAGAATTAGTTGGTTCCACAAGGAAGGACCCCAAGCTGAAACTTTAGAACTTGTAATTTTAAAAAGTTTCCGATGGTGTATTTGGTAAGAGAAGTTTGTTCAACAAGGGGGCTTCAAGATGAATGTTTGGAACCTTTAGAACTCAGTCAGTCTTGTAAGAGTATTTATTTATTAATAATACTCACCAACACTGCCTCTTTTCTTGCAATCCAAATATTCATCCACTCTAGTTGTATTGTAGGGATTGATTTCATTGAAGAGTTCCAGAAAGACAGATCCGGACAATCAATATCAAAGCAGATGTTCCGTGGATTAATTAAATAAACAAATTGACAGTCCAGATCTTCTCGGTCTCTCCAATAAATTAAAAAAATCGAAGAGAGATTCCTTATTCCTTTCCTGCCAATGCCATAATAAATTATACATATTCCTAAAATAGCAAAATTAGCAAGCATTTTAAAAGTAACATAATATCTCTAGAATCAAAGTTAACAATTTAAATATAGACAATACAAGTTAGGCTATTATTAATTTTATTGACAGAAAAATGCAATTTCAAAAAAGATAACCTATATATCCTTTTTATTTCCTGCGAACCAATAGCAACAAATAACAACACATATAACATTGAAAAATCACAACAGAACTGAGAATCAAGAGAGCAATGAAGAAACTGTGTAGCAGTTAGCACCAACTGTATTTTGAAAGAATGCTGCAATTGAATAAGACTCAAGTTGGTCTTAGTTAAAATCATCAGCTTATTCCCACTACATCCTGCAAACCTATAAATCACATATATACATACCTGGTGGAGATGGAGCAGAGTCAGCTTTTGAAGGTTACGTGCATTGGAGAGGAAACGATCTACCACATCAAACTGATCAGTCATGCACCATTCTCCAATTTTCAAGGTCTTTAAATTTGGAAATTCAGTTGTTTCTTCCTTCAATACATCCTTCATTTCCTAAATTTAGCAACAACAAAAAAAGCAATACAAGTCAAGTCAGTCAATATATATTTTCCATACTTGTTGCAATGAATATATGAAATTGAGTTCGCAAGTAATAAATAGCAATACAATAATCCAACCAAGTAACAAAAATTAGCATAAAAACTAAGTTACGATAATAATCATACCAAGACACCATATTTAGACAGCATTAACTCCAGATGGGATGCATTTGAAAGAGCCGTCAGAAACAGAGAGTCCTCATAGTAATGGATACATGCTTGCACAAGAGACTCCAGTTTTTTTAACTTTATTGTTCCCTCATCGCAAGAATGTACCACCAAGTACAGCAGGCGCGGAGTTGAAATTGTGATATCTGTCTTACTGACACCTTTCTCATCGATTAAATTGCAATAGCCATTAAGTTCCAGACGCTTCAATGTGTCAGAAGATATTTCACAGGTTCTCAAATAGCAATCAAAGAGCACCATTTCTTCTAAAGCAGGCAACCCTGACAGCTTTTCCATTACCCTATCTTCAATAAACATGGAACGAAGGGTTAATTTCTTGAGGTGGGGAAGGTGTACAGACTCTTGAGGCGGGTCTATTATTTCATTTTCCAGGTTTAATTCCATCTCCTCCAGTGACTTACAGGAGAAGATAGAATCGGGAACTCGAAAATCAGACTTCGAGGAAATATGGACAGATAGAAACTTGAGATTCTGCTTTGCCACAGTATCAAGCCATTTACACCATGTTTGGATGGAGAGTAGAGGAAGGAATAGGAGGTTAAGAATAGAAGGGAATGTAATGGAATAGAAATGAAGATTAACATATTTAACCTCTTCGTATTTGGATGATTAATGAGAGAAAATAAATGTAACTTTCCTTTCCATCTTATTTTTTGTTTGGTTGACTAAAATTTAGGAGGTTAATGAGAAATTCGGTGACTGTTGTAGGTTTGAGGAAAAAATCTTGTATGAGAATTATATATGTAAAATATAGGGTTAGGCATTTGTGTTATTTTTTCTAAAAATACTTGTAACAAAATTTCTTTCCATCCGTTACACCCCAATTTGGAAAGGAAACCAATTCTATTAATTATAATGATACAAGGTTAAACCTTTCACCTCCTATACCCTTCACCTCCGACATAATTTTAACAACCAAACACGATTCAATGGAAAGTTTTTGTTTCTTTCCATTCCCTCCCTTCCTCTACTCTCCATCCAAACAAGGTGTTAGAAGCAGGACTGGGGTCGGTATGCTCCCTAACCCACGCAAGATTGAGCTTCTTCAAATTTCTTAATTTATCAGGGTTGTTTAAAATGCGATCACCAAATTTTTTGAATTTTTCTGCATGTAATCTCAACAGTTTTTTTTCGTCTTTGGAGTCTTCCAGATCATCTAAGGTGTCACGATCTGGGCAGAATTCTTTAAAATCTAAGTTGACATCAGGTAGTGTAGCCCAGCAGTTCTGTATGTTTTTGGCCACCAAGGACGTCTTGAAAGCCTCCTTTGTGCTCAGCGAAGATAGTATCAGGATCTGTAATTCATGTGGCAACTGACTTATCCTATCACCACCAACATCTGCAACTGCAATCATTCTTCTTTTTGTACGGCTTTCAGTTGGATCCATGACTCCTCCTGTGTATATTATGAGTTGTACAGCAAAAACATCTCCGTAAATTTGTAAGGAGTAAAATTGGATCTTTGAGAAAGTATCTAACTATTTTCCTATTGATTCTATTAGCAGTTTGAAAGATACTCTCTCAGTAAAGCTTCCAAACATCTGTTCTGATTATAAATGCACATTTATTATCTAAATTAATAAGGAAAAATGGATATGGTGTATAGCAAGGTAGCAAAAGCTGAATCTAAAGCAGCAGAGGCAAGCTTTCTTATAACCTCTGTTGCTGCAAACGAAGGAGAAAAGTAAATATTTCAAACCCATAAGATCAGGTATGTACAATTCCCAAAATAATACATTCATGTACCTATTAATACTGAACCCTTGCCATATATAAATTTCATTAGTTTTGGGGTCATTTTGGTCTTTTGGTGCTCTAGATTCAACACAGTATATAGAAGGACCATGCAAGACCAATAAAACAAAAAAAAAAATCAGAGCAGCCACGTTTCTTAATTGTTTGTTCTTTATTAATTCTTTTGTGTATTTAAGGGTGAAGGATTAAAAATTTAATCTTCACTAAGGAGCACTTGTTCATTTGGTACTAAGATTAAGAACAAAGGCTTAATATAAGTAAAATATTGATTATACTGTGTAAAGACCTAAATACCCTAATATATATTTTCATCTTTAATACCCTTGCGCATTGATAAGTCCTCCCACTCATATACTAACTTATTTCATTACTTTTCCTGTCACCTAACAAGATGCAATTTTTTTTTTAAAAATGTACAAGCATTTGAACCAAATAAAATACTGGCATACACATCATAATATACTGGCTTGTTTGATTATTTCTTATTATATTCTGTTTAAAATTTGTATTCGTCATGCATATATGCATTGTTAAAAAAATAGCAGTTTTGAAAGATTAAATTAAAAAGATCCAATATACACTTTTGAAGGAACAGACCCATAACAGAAATACCTAAATGCACCGTACATGACATAATCTAATCAAGATTAGCTATAAAATTATGCTATATGACATAACCTAATCAAAGTTTTCACAAGTGGTGGTACTTGTATCAAGAATTACAGAATGTGCTAGCAAATGGTTAAAGAATTTTGATGGCAAATGGTATTGACCTTAAATTAAGAAAGTTTAAGTGCTAATTACATGTACCAGCAACCACTGGCACTAAATTTTTGTTTATTGGTACTGAACCGGCAACTATATTAATTGAAACTTATCAATTATATCAACTAGTTGATTTAAGTTGAATGAAAATGACATTCAAGAAACGACAAAAAAAATCTAAAATCAAATGGTCATGCATGCGAGAAATTCTCAAATACACAAAAGAATTAATAAAGAAAAATATTAAATCCAAGAAAGCCAAAAGACCACATTAGATTTCTGGATTTGAGACTAGCGCATGAAGAGAGATGCCAACATTTACTCTTCAAATACTCAGATTCTTGATCCAAAGCAAAAACGAAAAAGGAGGAGATGGATACCGGTCAAAGGGATGTCAATGGAGAGAGCATCTCGGTGCGAACAAGGTGGAGCTGTCGGAATGGATTTTGGATTGCTAAGTCACCACCAATTTACGCCTCCAAGAAAAGAAGAAAAGAAGAAGACAATAAAATAATGAAAGAGTATACGAAGCTCCAACTCAAAGCATGGGTCTCCTGAGAGAGGCTGAGAGAGAGATCCTACCTGAAAAACGCTGAAATGAAGGCGGAGTTGAGAGATTCCTCCAAAATTTTGGCGAGGCGAGGAGCGATTGAAAGTTTGAAATGATTTTGGGTGTGTCTGAATACAAGTATGAAGTTGGTTTATATAGAATTCACATCGTGCAACTGAAACAAATCTGTACCGTCCCATCTGAAACGGCACGAGTATTAATGAATACAGTGCATTACAGAGATGAAGGGACGAGATTCGAAACTCAACGATCGGACGGACGAGATTCTTGAAGAATATGAGATATATACGCACTCCAAATTTTTGGGGTGAATATTTTACAGAGTAGTTTTAGCTTTATGCAGTACACAGACTATAAAATGAAAACAATGTTGCATATCATTTATACGCTGTACGAAGGAAAAATGGCTCTGTTAAAATCTTTACCCATAGTTTCGGACATGTATGCTGGAAGGAGATGGTGTCTGAATCTTTGGTCCCACTTATGATTGTGTACTAGTGGGGCCTGTAAATCATTGCTCTTACACCTTGTAGAACAGGTCTATATAAAGATATGGTCCGGATCTATTATTTTGTGGGTCATGTTAATGCCGAAATTTTTATTAATAGAAAAAATATTGATTAAATTTCGAGATTGAAGAAAGCTTTTGAATTTTTTTCAGAAATAAGGAAAACGAGATGGAAAATCACGGCCATTGGCCATTATGGTTTATCACGGCCATAGTTAGCACCTAATTACTTAATAACTGATATAAACCGGAAAAAAACAAAAAAAAAAAAAACCGGTCCGTTATGGGGTAAAACGGACATTGTCCGTGATGCCCCATAACGGCCAAAGCCTGTGATGCCCCATAACGGCCAAAGAAATAGCAAGAGAGCGAGAGACAGAGAGTATTATTTTTCCCTTGTCCGTGATGGGCCATCACGGACAGCTTTTGTTTTTTTTTTATTTTTTTCGCTGCTTTATCCCTGGCCGTAGTGCGCCATCACGGACAGTGTCCGTTTTACCCCATAACGAACCGGTTTGGTTTTTTCCCGGTTCATCAGTTATATCAGTTATTGAGCTTAGTGGACTGTAATTAGGCACTAACTATGTCCGTGATAAACCATAAGGGCCAAGGGCCGTGATTTCCCATCCTGTTTTCCTTATTTCTGAAAAAAATTCAAAAGCTTTCTTCAATCTCGAAATTTAATTAATATTTTTCTTATTAATAAAAATTTCGGCATGTGAGGAGATTTTTTATTTATTGAATTAGTATTCAATAATGAAGGTAAATAGAAAAAATATCTAGATTTTTGGATGTCATAGATAGACCGAAATGAAATTTCTAACTTTTCTCCGAATGCAAAGTTTTTTTTTTTTTCGAAGGCCACATCTTTTCAAATCATTTTTTTTTTTTTTCTGATGGGTATAACAATCTCAGTTGAAATCCATCTTTGGATCCGAGATAAATAACTTCTTGGGTCCAAACTTTAGATCTGATTTTTTTTTTATTATTTTAAGCTGGAACTTCACTGATGGAGAAATTGATTGGGACTCAGAACTTTTTTTGGGATCCAAAGTTGCTCCTGCTTATTGTCGAGTCCTTGGTTTCAAAGTCCAAACACCTAATTTTTTTTTATACCATATTCCAAAAAAAATAAACTAAAACACTCTCGTTTGGTCAGAATTTCAGATCTACCCAGGCCACAGATTGGCTCTGTGGCCCCATTTTGGCAGGACTGCAGAGACAGTTTGCGGTCCCACCCTTTTTTTTCAAAAGATTCTGAAATCATATAGTTTGAGAGAGTTTTAAATTTTTAAATCATAAATTTATGCTTTTGATGACTTTTGAATCATAAATGTAACCATAATTTATTGAAAACATCAACAAAAACACAAAATACTTTATAACTACATTTGAGAAGACTTGCATACGTAATTCTTGATATATCTCTTTGAGTTTTAAAAAATTAATTATTATCGTGTAAAGAACATATATTGAACAATCGTACATAATTTCAATGATATTTGAATAATAAATGAAACAATAATCCATTAAAAAAATAAGTAAACGCACACAATAAATAATAAATGCATTTTAAAATAATTATATTAATAATTCTTGAATAATCTCTTAGACTTTTGAAAAAACTAATACCGTTCGTTGTATATCTACCATTGATAGAAAACTTAAACTGAATTTTTGAGGCACTAAATGATGTTTTTTTACAATTTTGATTCCGTCAGTGCCCTGAGATGCTCCTCGAGGCAAAATTCAGATCCGTCTCATCCATTCTTTCCGAATTGTGATCATATGTGTAAATTCGACTTTTCTAACCAAAGTTATAGCTGTTTAAAGTTTTTTTTTACATCACTTGCACTTGCAACTCTTCCCCTTCCTCACATCACTTGCAACTCTCACCTTCATAAGAAACTAGAAATTAGTTCAAGCAAAAACACTTTGCACAAATTACTACCACTGTTCAGACGAAGTACAGAGTGGGATATTGCAGATGCAACAAGAATCTCATTCTGGTACGATGTGCAGGGAGACAGACCACTATGTCTCACAAGAACACCGGTACCGGTGCAATCTAGAATTTCATTAAGAGAAGCTATTCCAATTCTGCAAACTATTATATTTGGAACACTCCCCAAACCCAAGAGAGTAATTTCTGACACAAGGGGAAGGTCATATACTGTGGAAATGGGTACTGGAAGAATTGCACCAAGAGATACTGCTTTCTGGAGATATAAAATCCCAACTACTGTTAAGGTGTTCAACTGTTCATATTCCTCTTATTGTGGGAAAAAATATTAACACAGGATGTTTTGCAGAAGGGCAATAGGATGCGTAGTGTGTCGATCAACTGGTACCGAAACAGCTATACAAAGGCCAGTACTGAAAAAAACACCGGCCTGTGTTTTGAGATAACTGGTATTCAAAACATTTAATCATTTTACAACTGATTAATTGGGGATCACAACCCAACCTTCAATAAAAAAAAAAAATTCAACAAACTAGTTCCCTCAAAGCACATGTAATTATTCAAATCAGCAAATAACTATTCAAATCAAAGGTATATAAAATTCCAAGAATAGAAGTATCAATTCGCTCAAAGCACTCGCTATCTCTAGCAAAATTGGTGAAGGCACAACAGAAACCTCATTTCAAAGTTCAAATGCATGTCCTTTTGGTAACAAACACTGAATCAATAAAATGGAAGCTTGCATTTTCTGATTGTATTCCTCCTACCAAAACTAGCATGTGGGGCCCCAGGAGGAGGCTTTAGCTTTTCAGGATCATATTTTACAGACATGAGGCATAAACCATTAGGTGGGGCCGCCAGAGTGAATTTTGCAAGCTCTTTTCTGTCTCTTGCTTCTAAAATCTTTGGTACGACATCAGGAGGTAACGCTTCTCTTCCAACTTGCATCAACAATGCAACCTACATGAATAAGTTGTACCAATTATCATAATAGAATAAGATTAGTTCATCTTATCAACCCCCCAATACCTAACATTTTTTCATATTTGCAATTGACAGTAAGCAATGGCTTCTATTAATTATTTGGAGTATGGAAACAACAAATACTAACCCTAACTATCAATCAAATTAACAAGATATAGATGTTGGGCTCCAGATTTGTATAAGCTACTTGTTAGATGACTTGGTCGAGCAAACATTAATATGTTAAAACAATTTAATTGTACCAATTTTTATGGGCTTGACCTTTCTTCAATAGCTAGGTGCAATTTTCTAGTTCAAAAACCATTCATTGTTTGTCAGGTTTATTATAAGAAATCAACTGAAGTTGATTTCCATATTTAAATACAAAAAAGGTATAATAAGTTTCGTATCATTTCCATATTGCTCTTAACTTAAAACGATATTGTATTAATCCTTAAGAATTTAAGATTTATAGAACTATTGTCAGATTATAACTTTTCGAAAATTCAAGTATGAAAAAATTAGCAAGAGAGTTTTCCATAACTTTTATCTTAAAAACCAAAACTTTTCTGTGCTTTTCCTCTTCAGTGATTAGGGTTTTAAGAAACTTTACTTGGTTCTACCCAAGGTGAAAGTAACTTCTCAAAATAATACATTAAACAAGAAGAGAGTTTTTCTATCAGTATTGCAAAGGAGACTCATGAAACAAGGGTGCTTTTTTTGAAAATTTCCTCATTGGTACCTTCTTCTAAATCCAGTTAAGGTGCAAGAGGGCTGGTACAGAAGCCTTAGAATACAACAAATCCCCTATTCTAACTGTTCAATGGATTGATGAATTTTTAAATTTCTTTTTTGAAATAAAGAGGAGTTTGTCTTATGGAAACTAAAAATTTCAAGCTGTACACACAGTTAAGCTTGATCAAATTAGTCATTGAAAAGATCGATCAAGTACAATAAAACAGGATCAGTAGTTAGATCATGGCCAGAGGATTCTACTGATGCAACTGGTCATATACAGTATGGTGATAAGTTTTCTTAAACAATTATTAAAAAATACAGGAGCCTTCTGCAAACACAGAAAAATTATGGCCATTTTTAGAAAAAATTGAAAAAGTGTAACGGACAACTGGGAAAGGGATATTATGGGCGTGCATGTACTAATGGCAGGTCCCACCAGTATATAAGCTAGGTATTGCAAACTAAAACTAGACAGTAAAAGAATGGGGAATAATAACTCTATACCATATTTCTCACTTGCCGATACAAGAAGCCGGTGCCTTCCACCTCAAGCTCCAAAATAGCACCCTAAAGGCCAATAATACACCGATTTAGAATAAGAAATACAAGCAGTAAAACAATCTCATAGTAAGGTTCTCAACTTAAAAATAAACTTCTGTGTAATTTGTTGAAAATTAAGGGCTCTTTTGCATGCTTGTCATAACATTGCTTATACAACCAGATATGTGTAATAACTTACTGATTCATTTATATTAAACCGAAAAATCTCCTTCACAGGATTAGGTATACCATCCCTACGCGAAGGCGCATTACCAAAGGAAGAAAAGTCGTGCTTCCCCAGAAAATAACCGGCAGCCTCTCTCATTGCTTCAGGATTGAGTCTATATACACTATGAAAAGTGTATAGTCTATGAAACGGGTCCATGACTGGTTCATTATAGATCTTGTACCGGTAAACTTTGCTTGTGGTGGAGAAGCGCGCATGAAAATCAGGGTGGGCCGGGCTGATTTCCCTTATTCTAATTTCTTTGGGTAGGAGCCCATTAAATGCAGAATGAAAGCCATCCAAGCTGTTATAGTTAAATGGTGTGGTAAATTGTGCCACCTGAAAAAAAAATATAAAGGGGCCAAGAAACAGGTCAAAAAGAAATTTCACCTAGAGTGAGGCTATGGTAATATGCATATTACAAAGTGTTCCATGCTATGGACTCATATCTCCGTTTTTAAAGTCCAAACGGTTAAACATGATTTTTATATTCAGGCCAAATTTACATTTTTTTTTTTTTTTTTTACTATTTTTTTAAATAGGTAGTGAAAATATCGGAACATCCGAAAGCAGTGATTTTCTACCATTTAAAAAATAGTCAAAAATTCTAAAAAATGTAAAATTTTGTCTAAAAGTATATTTTCATATAAAGATCATGTTTAAAGGTTCGGATCGGTTGTTTGAACTTTGAAAATTGACATTTAGATCAATAGCACTGGTCGGTCCATAATATGCATATTTCCATAGCCTAATCACCACTGGATTTGGTAAATAGGGACAAAATAGTATACTGGATATTTAAGATTACTATTATATATGTAGAATAAAAATAGTATTGTGTATCACCTGTATCAAAAAATAGTTCCCCAAAAGAAAATTGTGACAGTTTTAGTGATGAAAAAATAATAGAGAATTGCACATTTAGCACCTCTTTTATATTCATGTCAAAAGTTTATCAGGCTCCAAACAAATGACAGCTTCTAGATATCAAGGTAAACTATCAATTTTTAATGGAACATCTTTACTTTCCATGATATAACAGCTAGAAGTTATATCCAGATTTCTACAAGAAAGTTATATTCTAATTTGCAAATACAATAAAAACTCAGCTCCTATTTGGAAAAAAACCTAAACAGTCAATCTGTACTGTTATAAAGGTAATATGTAACAAATTTTTGATAAGAGAATTAAACCTGACCAAAAGCATGAACACCAGTATCAGTACGGCCAGCACCAATCAAACAAAGGTCACCCCTTTGTAGCTTTGTAATTTGAATAAGTGCATCCTCTATGTGCCATTGAACTGTTGGAATCGGAGCCGGTTGGTACTGCCACCCTGATTATTTTATATCATTTTTAAAATATTCAACAGTAACCTTCAAAGACATTAATTTAATGGTACCAGTATAAAACCTAAACCAGTATAAACCCTAAACCAGTATAAACCCTAAATCAGTATAAACCCTAAACCAGTGTAAACCCTAAACCAGTATAATCCTGTGGCCTTAATTAAATGACATTAATTTAATTCTGGAATGAGAGAGAGAGAGAGTTTGAACCTTTAAATCTGGTACCATCATAGGAAATAACCATCCTCCACTTATAACTAGTAAAGCTTTTGCCATCAGATTTATCACCCAAATGCTGTCCTTCACAAAAGATGAAACAACAACAACAGTATCAAGATAGATAAATGCAGAGAAACAAGTACAGATTAGAGAGAGAGAGAGGGAGAGAGATTACGGCTGCATCTGATGGAGGAAGCAAGCAAACAGGGAAGCGAGGAGAGAGGCAAAGAGGCGCAGCAGAGACCATGAATCCAATTTGAAAACTTGTACTTCGCCAGGGACTCTCGGCAACTCGGCTTCCTGATTCGGATTGGATGCTGGGAGTGAGTTCAGATCCTCCCCGGTACCGTAATAGGAAATCTTTTAGAGTTACTAGATCTGGACCGTTCTTATCAACTTGACACTAATCTCAAATCCAAATAATACTGCTCCCTGCGCTAGCCCAAATCTCAAACCGTAAAGTGAAGGAAATTTTTTATAGTAATGGAGAGGATACTTGTTCGGCTGGAAGTGGGGAGGTATTTTTCCCGGGTTCGGGTTTACTTATTGAGATCTGTAATCCGTTTAATGCGATATGTAGTTTCCTCTTTTTTCCTTTTAGCTAGTTTGGTTCAAATTTTAGGCTGCCAATGAATCCCCTCGGTTTAAACTTTAAAGCTTTATAATTTTATCGAATCAAAGCATCAAACTAGTTTGAATTAAATTATAGTTTTACTCTTTGCCGCTTAATATAATTTTCATAGTAAAATATATTTAAAGACTAAGTTTTTTATTTATTTTTTTACTATTTTTTAAAGAGAGTGGTTAATATCAAATCGATTGTTCTTTAAGTTCCGTGTAACTAAGCTAATTTTCAATTTTTGAAGTGCAAAAGGTCGATCCAATCCGTTAAATATGATTTCTATATTAAAATGTATTTGGAGACCAAATTTTACATTTTTTTAAAATTTTTTTACTAGTTTCATGTCTTGACTCGATGAAAATTTAACATAATATTAAAAAGAAAAATATAAAATTTACATAATATTATGTGAAATTATATTTTTATGTTTTTAATATTATTTATGTTAATTTAAATTAAAAAAAATGAAATGTCATTGTATTTAATAAATAAAAATTGAGATATAGCATAAAATTGTGTGTGGCTTGTTATTTTGTGTGATAACTCTCATCTAAGAGAACTAGATTTTGATTTAAATAAAATTATATAGCAACAACATTTGTTTTCTTGTTTTCATAGAAGTAAAAAATCAGGGTTTGATTTTTTTTTTTTTTTTGGGTTGAAAGCTCGTAAGCGATTGCATTAATCTGTTGATTTACAAAGTAGTTGTAACATATAATTCTTTTGTTTAAATTTAAAAGCATTAAAACATATACATTAAGCTACTTGTATAATCATCTAATTTGCTATGCCTAAAAATAAAAGATACATGAAGTCAGATAATGCGAATTGGTCTGTTCGCGCCCCAATAACAAGTAGGTGGGCCTTCTGATTTTCTTCTCTGATAATGTAGACACAGTAGTAATTTCTTCGAGTTGCATAGCTCGCGGACTACTCCGCGTCGAACCCTTTTTTGAGGCTGAAACGTCTTCTTCTTTCCGAATTCGACACTGCCTAGAGGGATTCACAGCCGAGAGGCACTGAATCAAACCAGATCGGGATAGTCACCGTTTAGAGTGGAGAAAGAAGAGGGCACTGAATCAAACTGAACCAGGACAGTCACCAATCAGCCGAGATGGCACTGAATCAAACTAGAACCGGGAACTGAATCAATCAGACCAGGACAGTCACCACTCACTCGGAGAGGAAGAAGAAGAAGAGAGAAGAAGACAATTCTTCACGTTCTCGTCATCAGTAACAACAAAAAATACATACCTTATTCACATATAGATATAGTAGATACTAAGGGGTGGAATGAATTCACAAACCCTCAGTCAAACCCGAAGAGTCGAGACGAACGGAAAAGACAACAAGCGATGAAATCCTTAAACAGAGCCATCTGCTCAATTAAGACGAAACAAGATGAACCAGGCTAACAAAGGGGAACAGATAGAGGGGCATGATGGAGCAGCCGATCACGAAACAACTCTCAAACCAGCTCTATTTTCGTCTTCACCTTTTGATTGAATTTTCTTCCCAGCGGACACCAGGGGCTCTCGGAGTTCCCTAAGTGAGATGTTGTATTTTCTCTTCTATCCGAAACTAAACCGGGGTTTGATTTGCGGCAATGAATTTTTTTTTTGTTTCCATAGAAGTGTGAAAAAAAAATGTGCTTTAAGTAGGAATCGAAATCGAAATCGAAATCATGACCTCAAGAATAAATGCCAAATGGTCTCCCACTCCACTAACAGTAGTCTATGAAATGTACTAGGGCATATAGAGTGATGCTTCTATGGACATAAGGACCTATTTGTAAAATGAACATTTTTTTATTTTCAAAGTTCAAACAGTCGATCCGAACCGTTCATCTTATTCTCCATATTAATATGTGCTTGGAGACCAAATTTTATTTTTTTCTCAATTTTTTTACTATTAAGATGGGTACAAAAAATATCAAATTCAGACCATTGAATTTTGTACCAATCTTAATAAATAGTAAAAAAATTCAGAAAAATGTAAAATTTGGTCTCCAAGCACATATTAATATGGAGAACAAGATGAACGGTTCAGATCGACTGTTTGAACTTTGAAAATAAAAATATGTTTATTTTACAAATAGGTCCTTATGTCCATATAAGCCTTTGCCATATATATATATATATATATATATATATATATATATATATATATATATATATATATATATAGGAATATGCTAGCATGCTATGCATAGCATAGAATCCCTCCATGCAACGGCTCGGATTTTGAGTTTTCAAAATCCTAACGGTCGATCCGAACCGTTCATCTTGTTCTCCATATTAATATGTGTTTGGAGACTAAATTTTACATTTTTTTGAATTTTTTTACTATTTCTTTAGATTTATTGAAAATCGCTGTTTTTTTATGGTCCAGATTTGCTGAAAACAGTGATTTTCAATAAATCTAAAGAAATAGTAAAAAAATTCCAAAAAATGTAAAATTTGGTCCCCAAACACATATTAATTTGGAGAACAAGATGAACGGTTCGGATCGACCATTAGGATTTTGAAAACTCGAAATCCAAGGCGTTGCATGGAGGGGTTCTATGCTATGCTATGCATGCTAGCATATTCCTATATATATATAGAGAGAGAGATGGGCTATGGTGCATTGCAATGCATGGAGGGGTTTGTGCATTGGACCATAAATCTAAAATTCAAAATCCAAATGGCCAATCCAAACCGTTCATCTTGTTCTCCATATTAATATGTGCTTGGAGACCAAATTTTACATTTTACTATTTATTAAGTATTTTACAAAATTGTTGATCCAATGGTGGCTTAACAAAACAGTAAAATCAGCAGCCACCGTTGGATCAACAATTAATATGGTCCAATGCACAAACTCCTCCATGCATTGCAATGCACCATAGCCCATCTATATATATATATAGATGGGCTATGGTGCATTGCAATGCATGGAGGGGTTTGTGCATTGGACCATAAATCTAAAATTCAAAATCCAAATAGCCGATCCAAACCGTTCATCTTGTTCTCCATATTAATATGTGCTTGGAGACCAAATTTTACATTTTTCTGAATTTGTTTACTATTTATTAAGTATTTTACAAAATTGTTGATCCAACGGTGGCTGCTGATTTTACTGTTTTGTTAAGCCACCGTTGGATCAACAATTTTGTAAAATACTTAATAAATAGTAAAAAAATTCAGAAAAATGTAAAATTTGGTCTCCAAGCACATATTAATATGGAGAACAAGATGAACGGTTTGGATCGACCATTTGGATTTCGAATTTTAGATTTATGGTCCAATGCACAAACCCCTCCATGCATTGCAATGCACCATAGCCCATCTCTCTCTCTCTATATATATATTTTATAGCGCAAACTGAGGTGCATTTGAATTTTTTTTCCTGATGATATGAATAAAAATTTTGGTACATTAACTTTTATCATGATTGCGCCGTAGACAGAGAAATTTCGGTGTAACTTGAGACAATCTCGCTCAATTATTCCTGCGCATAGGATGCAAACTTCTTTTAGATCAGCATTTTGCTGCTCTTGGTAATAAATTTTTATTATTCTTATTATGCTGATTAAATTTTGAAAAAAATGTTATTTATTTTATTGGTCAAAATTCGGATAAAATTTATTCTTATTTTGTTGATTAAATTTTAAAAATAATTGCTATTTATTTTATTGATCAAAATTCAGATTTAAATTAGTATGTTAGTTTATTGTCTCCAACATATTTTGTTCACCTTCTTGAAATTTCATATCATACAAAGATTCACATTTTGTTGATTAAAATTTGAAAATAATTGTTATTTATTTTATTGTTCAAAATTCAGATTTAAACTAGTATGTTAGTTTATTTTCTACAACATATTTTGTGCACCTTCTTGAAGTTTCATATTATACAAAGATTCACATCTGGAGTCTTATATTGTACTTTGTACAAAATAGTGTGATCTTTGAGCACCCATTCTAACGTTAGAAGAATTGTGGAGCCCACAAAATAAAATTCGATTGGCATGTGAGGTCTATATATATTTCATTTAATTAAATAGTTAACAACAAATCATTTTTAATGGAGGATAAATGAGATTATTGCAATGTAGTGATTTTTTTTTTTGTTCATGGCGAGAGAGCAGGGGCAGATTCAGTGATTAGAGGTGATTTAGTCACCTCTATAAATTAAAAATTTACAGTTTCAACTTTTATATTTTAATTTTTTATAAGTATTTATATCTTTTAGTCCTTAATTATACTAAATTATTTTATTTAGCCCCTCAAACTTAATTTTTTAATCCGACCTTTAAAGAGAAAAAATAGAAAGTGAGAGAAATATTTTAGAAAAATGAGAGACCAAATAAATGAGAGGTTCCACAATTCAACAAAGCAAACAAAGATATTCATACAAATTAAAAAAAGACGCACTGGCAATAAAGGAAATACAACTTAGAATTATTTATCTAGACCATGTTTTGTTGTTAAATTTAAAGAGAATTAAATTGTTTACCTCATCTAAATTATTTCTTTTGTACTGCGTTAATATGTATGAATAGAAGAGAATTTGAAAAATGAATTTATGTCTATGATAGTAGGTCATGCAAGTGAAGTGCGGAGTAATGTGGAGTAAGTTAATCTGCAAGGAGAGATGACCGAATTTACTTCTCTTGTTTTAGTCCATCTTTTAACAATAAAAATGTGAAGTAGGAGTTTAGTTTGTCTCTTGCCTACTCCACAAACATGAATGTAGGACGTTGATGGCTCATTATTGGACTCATATAACTTATTTAATGGAGATTAATTTCTAGTGAAAAAGTTACTGATGCATGTGTAATACAAATAGACTCCTTCCTACACAAGTAGTGGAAATTAAAATGATGAATAAAAATGAGATGCATGGTGTGAAATTAAGACTCAAATAGACATGAAATCCTCGACTTAGTGAACTCTTAATTTTCTTCTAACCTAACACGAAAGTCATGCAACCATTTAATCTTGACTTGAATGTCGAAACCATCAGCTCTAATAACCATGAAATCCTCAGTGCGAATAGCCTTGTCATAGCAATGACTTGGTTGTGGTGCAAGTTGTACTTTATCATTAGCAATAATCTTGGCTTTAGTATCAGTTAAGCATTGACATATGTCAATATAAATCTGAATGGCTGCACGACGTGGGAGTACCACTCTACGCCTTGACAAAGGAAGAGGAATTATATCACCCATGCATATGCTGGCGGGGTGAACACAAACCGCTTGATCAATATCTCTTTGGAACAAGGTGCTCTCAGCTTGAGAGCTTTGAATCATTGAATTCTTGGCAGTTACTTTTCCATAAAGCTTGATTTTCTCTTCAACTAATTCTCCAACTCTCCAATTAGAGAGTGTGATATCAATCAATGCTTCAACTGCATCATAAAATATAGCATAAATAATTTCCACGGGACCTGCCTGGGTCATTACTTGCCTACACGTAAGGTTTCCAGAACGGTCCACAAATATGTTCCACAAGACCTGACCTTGCCATTCAAATCTATTATCCCATAATGGTAAATTCATTCTTTTTTTCTTATTCATTCTCTTTTGTTTTTTCCTACCTAGTGTTCGCAAGCCCTCAACCTCTCCCTTTAATTTTTCAAAATGTGAGAAGAACGTTGTGTATTGTGGTATTTTTAAGGGGCATTGCCAATCAGGTGTCAATATTGCATATCCCTGTGAATCAATCTCAATCGACGAGACACGAGAATCTGCTTTATTTGTTTGAAATAGGTAATAATCACCCTCATAAAGTTCAATCCTTATGTTGCCTGAGATGTAACGATTAGAATGATCGATGAAGCGTACCGAAAACACCTCGAAGAATTCGTGGATATAAACCTGCCGAGTTGGAGACATCTCATCTTCATCGCTGTAACCAAATTATTCAAATAAAATAATTTAATATATTTTTTTGCATATTTCAACATGTCATGGTTTTATTTTTCAATATATTTTATGCATACCAATATAACGGATCATGCATGCTATCGAATCGAGTTAAATCTCGTTTTATTTTAAGATTCAAATGACTGATTAAAGCCCTTCAATTTGGTCTGCATATCAAGGGTATATATAATGTTTTGTATTTTTTTTTAAAGATTCCTTTTAGTACTATTCTTTAAAATATGACGAAGGATTTGTAGGGGACCAATTTGATCTACACCATCATGTTTTACCTGTGTGTGTGAGAGAAAGAATGTGTGAGAGAGAGAAGGAGAGACCTTTGATCGGAGTCGATTTCTTCAGATTCCAGAGATTCATCATCTTGAAGTAGGGTTTCCATCAATCTTTCTGACAATTCTTCCATGTAAATAATGGTGAGAGTAGGAAAGATTGGAAAGGGACGGCTTTATATATATTTGAGGAAAATGAAGAATAAACACAATGGTATATATGATTAACAATTCTAAGATTTAATTTTGGGGAGAAATTTTTATTTAAGAAAAAAAATAAAAATAGAAAAAGGACGTTTATATATGGAAAAGCCAGGAATAGAAGGAAAAATAAAAATATGATTACAATTTTTAGATTATTGTAAATTTCAGCTCAAATTAGTTTAGACCCACTAAAATTTAATTTCAGCATTCGTCTCCAATACAATGGTTTTTTTTACTAGTGATTTATAGTTATTTCTTTTTGAGGTGCAATAACTGTTTCATTTTCAGATGTATTCTTTTCTCTCACCATGATATATTTCATTGTTTTTTTTAGTTGTGAATTTATTGAGTAAGATATGAAATGAAAAAAAGTTGAAGGATTATATATAGATATAATTAATGTGAGATAAAAAGTTTGTTTCTCTCGGCTCTGCAACATTGATCACATTGTCCTTTCTTTCTTATATACAGATTTCTATTATTATGTGTATTTTTAGGAGTACGTAACCTTTGAGATATCTCATATTTTGCGTGACCGACGTGTCCAGTGCCTATTCGGGGATAGTGCGGGGCCAATATAATTTGAGCTTTGAGATTCGTGCAGAACATATTGAACAGTTGAGAATATCCAATAAGTCACGCAAAATATGAGATATCTCAGGGATGCGAATTTGTTCCGGACATGCGCAGCTCCTATCTAAGATATTTTATTTGCTCCGATCTTCTGTGACAATGGATAGTGAGCTTATATGTAGAAATTGGATCAAAGAAATTAATTCACAAATAACTCTCATAATTCATCAAATTTAAAACGTTAATATATATCAAAATAAAATGTACGTAATGAATATATTTAAAAAGCTCGAAACCAATGGTTCCAGTCCAATCCCAATATTTAAAAAAAAAAATTACATCTCTCTCGATTAAAAAAGAGAAAATTAATACATTGGGACCATTAGTTCCGGTCTTTCTAAATATGTTGCAATCAAAATACTTTTTATATTTTCGTACATTTTATTTTAATAATTTTTATAAATAAAAAATTCTCAAAATAGACCTCATTCGGAAATAAGCAAATAAGTAACATTAATTTTTTTAAAGAAATTTGACGAAGCCTAAACTATAATTCAATCAAATGACATTTACCGTTAGTTGATTAGGTAAGTGAGATAAACAAAAAAAAAAAAAAAGAGATTCTCCTAGTATTTCCAATCTACATATCTAAACATTTCCTCATTTTTTCGTTAATTGATAGTACAAAACTATTATTAAAATTT
Organism: Carex rostrata; assembly: GCF_964058835.1. NCBI lineage: Eukaryota > Viridiplantae > Streptophyta > Magnoliopsida > Poales > Cyperaceae > Carex > Carex rostrata. Next base: position 1,327,171 of record NC_135950.1, read on the forward strand.
AAAAGTTTAAAACAATTAATACTCGAGAACCAAATTAATTAACTCGGACTCCTTCCTACACAAGTAGTGAAAATTAAAATGATGAATAAAAATGGGATACACGGTGAGAAATTAAGACTCCAATAAACATGAAATTCTCAGCTTAGTTTTCTTCTAAACTAATTATTTAACACAAAAGTCATGTAACCATTTAATCTTGACTTGAATGTCAAAACCCTCAGCTCTAATAACCATGAAATCCTCAGTGCGAATAACCCTGTCAGAGTGATGACTTGGTTGTGGTGTGACTTGTACTTTATCATTAGCAATAATTTTGACTTTTGTATGATCAGTTAAGCATTGACATATGTCAATATAAATCTGAATGGCTGCACGACGTGGGAGTACCACTCTACGCCTTGACAAAGGAAGAGGAATTATGTCACCCATGCATATGCTGGTGGGGTGAACACAAACCGCTTGATCGATATCTCTTTGGAACAAGATACTCTCAGCTTGAGAGCTTTGAATCACTGAATTCTTGGCAGTTACTTTTCCATAAAGTTTGACTGGATCTTCAACTAATTCTCCAACTCTCCAATTAGAGAGTGTGATATCAACCAATACTTCAACTGCATCATAAAATATAGCATACATAATTTCTACGGGACCTACTTGGGTCATTACCTGCCTGCACGTAAGGTTTCCCGAACGGTCCACGAACATGTTCCACAAGATCTGACCTTTCCTTTCAAATCTATTATCCCATAATGGTAAATCCATTTTTTTTTTCTTATTCATTCTCTTTTGTTTTTTCCGACCTAGTGTTCGCAAGCCCTCAACCTCTCCCTTTAATTTCTCAAAATGTGAGTAGAACATTGTGTAGTGTGGTATATCTAAGGGGCATTGCCAATCAGGTGTCAATGTTGCATATCCCTGTGAATCAATCTCAATTGACGAGACGTGAGAATCTGCTTTATTTGCTTGAAATAGGTAATAATCACCCTCATAAAGTTCAATCCTTATGTTGCCTGAGATATAACGATTAGAATGATCGATGAAGCGTACCGAAAACACCTCGATGAACTCGTGGGTATAAACCTGCCGATGTCTTGGAAACAACTCATCTTCATCGCTGTAACGAAATTATTCAAGTAAAATAATTATTTATACAAAATATTTTTAACATGTCATGTATAGTTTTATTATTTATTATATGTTATGAATGACCACGTATGGTGTTATGCATACCCAGTATTTTAATATTCGGTTCTTATTCGGTATTCGGAAAGCGACCGAATACCGAATTTACAATATGCGGCCAAATATTCGGATTTTTATTCGGATTTATATATTCGGATTTTCCAATGAAAAATCATAGACATTAACTCTAATAAACATAGATAAACATAGATAAACATTACAAATAAATATAAATAAAATATAACACAAGTTATAACAAGTTAACAACCCACAGTACAAATTAATTACAAAACTACAAATAAGCATAAATAAAACATAAGTTCAAACTTAAATAAATGAAATTATAACTTATTCGGTTCTTATTCAGATTTTTATTCTCTATTCGGTTCATATTCGGTTCTTATTCGGATTCTTATTCTCTATTCGGAAATATTCGGTTCTTAGATAGATAATATGCGGAAAAATATATTCGGCCGAATATTCGAAACCGAATATTGGACCGAATACTCATTTCCTATTCGGTTTCCAACCGAATATGAATATTCGGCCGAATAAACCGAATATTAAAACACTGTGCATACCTGTGTGTGTGAATATGAGAGAGAGAGAGAGAGACCTTTGATCGGAGTCGATTTCTTCAGATTCCAGAGATTCATCATCTTGCAGTTGGGTTTCCATCAATCTTTTCGACAATTCTTCCATGTAACCAATGATGAGAGTAGAAAATTAGAGGGATGAAACAACTTTATTTGGAGATTGGAAAGGGACGGCTTTATATATATTTCATGAAAATGAAAAATAAACACAAGACTATGATTAACAATTGTAAGATTTAATTTAATTTTGGGGAGAAGATTTATTTAGGAAAAAAAAAGATAGAAAACGAACGTTTATATATGGAAAAGTCGGGAATAGAAGAAAAAAGAAAGATATGATTACAATTTTTAGATTATTGTAATTTTCAGCTCAAATTAGTTTAGACCCAATAAAATCTAATTTTCAGCACTCGTCTCCAATACAATGGTTTTGTTTACTAGTGATTTATAGTGATTTCCTTCTGAGGTGCAATAACTGTTTCTTAATTAGATGTATTCTTAATTTTCTCTCACCATGATATCTTTCATTGTTTTTTTCAGTTGTGAATTTATTGAGTAAGATATGAAATGAAAAAGTTGAAGGACTATATATAAATATAACGAGAGACAAAGTTTGTTTCTCTCAGCTCTCAACATTGATAACATTGTCCTTTCTTTCTTATATACGGATTTCTATTATTATGTCCCATAACGGTGAATTTGCCAACAAGGGTCTCTAAGGCTCTTACTGGCTTGATAAGGCGTTTTTACTGGGGGGCTGTCTCAAAGAAACACTATCTGGCATATGTCGCGTGGGACCAAATCACCAAACCGATCTCTCAGGGTGGTTTGGCTATTCAGGACATAGACACGGTTAATGAAGCAATGTTGATGAAGGCTCTATGGAGAATAGCTCAAAAAGGTGAGGCTCAGTGGGTGCAAATTTTGTTGGCGAAATATCTCCCTAGAAGTGACCTATGGCATAGCGCGCGAACTGGCAATTGTACTGTTTTTTGGAGGAGTATTATGAAGATTCGAGAACGGTTGCTGCCGTTGCTCACTTGGAAGATAGGCGACGGCGAGACATGCGCGATCTATGCTCAACCATGGGCTGAGGGAGTGGTCACACTAAGACCTCCGCAAAGGGACTCGGCCACAAGAAAATTGGTGCTCAAAGACCTTACTGATCAGGTTAATGGAGAGTGGGATGTAAACAAGCTAGTGGAGGTGTTTGGATACAGTCAGAGCCTCCAAATTGTTTCCAATATCCAGCCACCAAGAAGAGAGGCGGGGACCGATAAGCTAATTTTCAAGCTGAGTGTAAATGGGGAGTTCTCGGTTAAGAAAGCCTACACCCATCTAGAGCAACTCAGAAACAATGATATCCGAGCGGAAGAGAAGGGGAAGTCATTCTGGGAACTAATCTGGAAGAAGGGGGAGGTGCAGCCTAGAATCAGACTCTTCTTGTGGAAGGCAGTTAAAGGTGCGTTGCCATTGGGGCAAATTTTAAAATCAAGAATCTTAAAAGGTAATCCAACATGCTATCTATGTGGTGAACAAGACGAGGATGTAAACCACTTACTGTTTAAGTGCCAATTTGCGAGACAATGCTGGTTCGGAGGCCCTCTTGCTATAAAATCTAGTCTGCTGGGTCCGAGTTTCACTGAAAATGTTGAGTTTTTGGGTGGTCAACTAAATGACAATGATTGGAAGTTGGTGCTCAATTCCTTCTGGGCTATCTGGAGGTGCCGAAATGAATGTGTGTATGAGGGGAAGTCACCAACTTTCCAAAAATTCTCCAAGTACATATCAGAGGCTAACAGGGAAGTGCTGATTGCATCAGCAATGAATGCAAAAAAGACTCAGAGTGATCAGAATGCAAGTCCTGACCTGGAGGAAGAAAGGGCGCAGGTGGAATATACATGCCATGTGGATGGATCTTGGGTTGACCAGTGGCAAGCAGGTATTGGATATCTGTTAATGAAGGACGAACAATTGGTGCTCTATAGATCTGCGAGTGTGAAGGCCTGCTGCCCCTTGCAAGTGAAAGCTATGGCGCTCAAAGAGGCAATACAGCATGCAATGAAGGTTGGTGTTCCCACCTGCACATTCCTCACAGACAACCAGACTCTGGCAAACTCGGTAAGTCAGCTGGCACCACCGATTGAGACGGATTGGAGAGCCTTTCAGGAGATCCTGGATACATGGAAGTTCCTCAAACAGAACAAGGGTTACAGGTGCAAGCACATTTGCAGGGAACTCAACAGCTCCGCGGATGACTTAGCTAAAATGGGTAGAAGGGAAGTATGGGATTGTACTGGGTTTACTTTTCCTATTTTTTCTAGTCACCTAGGTACTGGTACCTCAGAAGAAATGTAATGACTTGTATGCCTACGGGCTTGAAACATGCAAAAAAAAAAAAAAAAAAAAATATTATTATGTCCCATGTAGTTATTTTTTAAATAATATAATACTACTTTTCATTAATGCATTTTAGGTTTTTAAATATTATATCTCGTTAAAGTAAAAATATCTTTTGTTTTGATATTAGATCTTTCTAAATCATCTTAATTAAATATATATTTTTGTTGTTGTTTGTTTTGCTTAATTAGCTCTTCTTTTCTGCAAAGAATGCTATTTAAAATGCACCATTGGTTTTGTGCCCCAACCATATATACCCCACATCTATATCTCTATTTACAAAGTTCAAACAGTCAATCCGAATTGCTCAACATGATATACATATTAAAATGTGCTTAGAGACTAAATTTTATATTTTTTGAAATTTTTTTACTATTTTTTAGATAAGTACAAAATCATTGCATCTGGACCAACCAAAAACAGTGATTTTGTACCTATCTAAAAAAATAGTAAAAAATTTTTCAAAAAATATAAAATTTGGTCTCTAAGCACATTTTAATATGTATATCATATTGAGTGGTTCGGATCGACTGTTTGAACTTTGTAAACGGAGATAGAGACGTGGAATATGGTTGGAGCACAAAACTAATGGTGCATTTTAACCTACTCTACCAATTCAACTTGGAGATACACAAAAACTAGAGTTAATTCATAGTACGTGATTCTAAGAGAGATTTTACTGGAGGAGAGAGTTGATATTTTGTTATGCTTATTGCTTTAACAGCCTATGCGAACATTTGCAATTTATACTGGAGGAGAATTAAAGTAAATATTTTGTTATACTTATATGCACTAAGAAATCAGAGGTGATCGATGACAAAGTGCATGGCTTGGAAATATTTTGCTTTATGAGCATCTACAGCTGCTTTGAGGAAGTTGATTTTCTGAGGTATATATTACTACTGTGCAAATTTCAATCAACGTTAAGCATTGATCAATATTAGAAATTTCAATCGCTCTTACAAATTCAATGGACACCTCTGTTTTAATAAAATAATAAATTGATCAATACAATTTTTGAAATAATTAAATAAAAGATAATATAAATTAAAGGAGATATAAGAAAGAAAATGAAGCTTAATTATATGGGGATATTGGATATTATGATATATTCATGGAGAAATTAGATAGTTTGATGAAATTTGAATGGGCATACCAAAAATTTATTCTTTTTTTTAATACCCTCAATTAAAAAAATTCCAGAATTATTCTCATTTAAAAAAACAATGAAAAATCTCAAAATGAGGGAGATCATTTGCTGAGTGGATTAGTGTCTATTCAATAGCTGAGGGAGATTAGGGATGTAAAACTCCCTTGAGCAGCTTGTAAATAACTTTTTCTTATTAATATATTGTCAGCCTTCCAAAAAAAAAAATCTCAAAATAAAAATACTTAACTAAATTTTTAATAAAACACTAAACTAAATATCAACAATTTGTCTTTTTTTTTAATAGCATACTCTCGATCTGAATAGAAAAAAAAAAACTAAACTAAATTTGAAAACAAAACTTTTACCTTAATAATATTTGAGCTAGAAAAAATAATTTATAACAAAAACAAATGATTAACATTTACTGATTAATTGCTTATTTAATTGATCCTATTATATATGAGATTTTATTTCAAAAAGAATTTGGCAGTTCTTTTGGGAATTATTGTTTTGTTGAGTTAAGTATGTACTACAATTTTGGGAATTATTGTTTTGTTGAGTTAAGTATGTACTACAATTTTAGCTAACTTCTAAATCAGTCTTACTTAAATATACTTACAAAAAAAGAAAAGTATGTAGGAAATTGAAAATTACACATACAGACAAAAAAGTACAAATAATTTTATTCAGATAGAACAGAAATAATAGGCCAACACAATTACAAATGAATTAATTCAAAAAGAAAATCATCGCCTACGGGCTTCAAATAATAATAAAAAAAAAATTTCTCATACAAGGATGTCAGACATGCACTAGTCGTCTATTTCCGTGTTTTCTTCCCATGCGATTTTTTTGATCCCTTCTTTTTTTCTTCTTTTTCTTCATCTTTAAATTTTAAAAGACATATGCAAAGAACTTGACTCAAATCCTCCAATTTGTTAATATTTAAGTCAGACATGGGATTGAACGGTCTCTTACCCAAAAACATGGCTGATAATGTGTGCCACTGAGTGAAAAAAGAGCTAATTCCTCGAGTGATCGAACAAGTAACATCCATATGTTCATCGATAAAACTCCGAACCGGATAAAACCTCAGCGATTCGCTAACGGTTATTGCAAGACATAGTAGATGTTGTCGAGAAGTTTTATCAATAGTATTTTCATCCCTACATCTATTCCTCGATAGGCCGAGAATCGCATCTTCAAGATTGCTTTTTCCAATCTGAACTTTTGTTATTGATGAACCTTCATGTAGTATATCATTATAATTCAATGCGACGTTCAAAAACCGACAATTCAATCCGAAATCTTCCTAAGACTTAAAAGGCCCACCATAGTTTCTCGGGCTTGATACTTTCATCCACGACTTCACTATTGTCGGCTCGATCTTGTATCACATCATCTCTTGTTGTCTTAAAACCACAAAAGAACAAGTTCTCGATACGAAACCTAGCTTTTAAATTTATTTCTTTAAAAATAAATTTGATTTTGAGCCACTTATCTTTATTATGACCACTAGTCAGATAAGGCTTATTTTCATGGTATTTGCAATAGGGTGTTAGTCCATCTATTGAATTATTCATAAATTCATTATACGACATACTTTCAATGTCATAAATGATTTTTAAAGAATGTCTCATCCTGCAAAAGACAAATACAATGAAGCTATATAACTAAATAGAAGTAATTGCGGTTAATAAAATAGAATCTAAGTAACGATATATAACAAATAACATATGCATAAGCAAATTGAAAAATAAATACACAATTTCCAATGCATGGATGCACATTTCAGTAATAATACTAACCAATTAACACTGGGTCTTTTCTTGCAATCCAAATATTCATCCACTCCAGTTGTATTGTAGGGATTGATTCCATTGAAGAGTTCTAGAAAGACAGATCTGGACTGTCTATTTAAAATTGTACAGTTGATATCAAAGCATGATGTTCCATGTACTAATTAAATGAACAAATGGGGAGAATATAATACAGTAGGGGTTAGCAATAAATTGACAGTCCAGATCTTAATTTCTCGGTCACTGCAATGTATTTATCAAATTGAAGACATTCCTTATTCCTTTCTTTCCAATGCCAAAAAAATTTATACATATTCCTAACATATATAGAAAAATTAGCAAGCATTTCAAAAGTAACATAATATCTCTAAAATCAGAGTTAACAATTAATAAAATATAGACAATACAAATTAGTGTACGTACACAGAACTCCAAAGCCACATGATTAATTATGCTCTTTATAATTGTTACTCTAAAACACCACAGATGGATTCAGAAAGTCTATCAAATTAAAAAACTTGGTTCAGACTGGTAGAGATTTCTGTAATTTTTCAATCAATAATAACATACTTATGTATGTGTTAAAAATTCTAAAGACTTTTGATATATATGTTGCAGTTTAAGCAAGCAAAAGTGCAAAACAATATAATATTAAGTATGTCCAAGAGATTCTTAATTGTCCATTGAATATTGGTTCGCAAGATAAAAAAATCTGAACTTTGAGAGTTATTTTTATTAAATTAATTTATGGACAGAAAAATGCAATTTTAAAAAAGATAAACTATATATCCTTTTTATTTATTGAGGACCAAAAAAAATGGATGTCTGTTTATGTATAAGAAAATGCATGGACAAAAACGGTTCGAATTAAAAAATGCAATAAATAAGAATATATATAACATTGAAAAATTACAATAGAACTGTAGTTTTAAATTACAAATAAACATGACCAATGTCAAAATAAATATTTACAATTCATGCTTAAAGAAAATGCAATTTTAAAAAAGACAACCTATATATCATTTTTATTTATTAAAACCCAAAAGAATTGGATGTCTGTTTATGTATAAAAAAATACATGGACCAAAACGGTTACACATTTATGAATCCTGCAATTATTCCTTTTTTATTTCCTGAGAACCAATAGCAAAAAATAAATAAGAACATATATATATAACATTGAAAAATCACAACAGAACTAAGACTCAAGAGAGCAATGGAGAAACTGTGTAGCAGTTAGTACCAACTGTATTTTGAAAGAATGCTGCAATTGAATAAGACTCAAGTTGGTCTGAGTCTTAATCCCACTAAAATCTACAAACCAACAATTAAATCACATAGATACATACCTGGAAGTGGCGAGAGTTAGCTTTTGAAAGATGTGTATGGTGTACAGCAAGGTAGTAAAACCTGAATCTAAAGAAGCAGAGCCAAGCTAGTTGTCTTCTAACCTCCGTTGCTGCGAAATTTATCATTGTATAAACAAAAAGGAAAAGTAAATATTTTGAACCCCATAAGATCAGGTATATACATATATTCCCAAAATCATGCGTTCATGTACCTGTCGTTAATACTGAACTAATGTCAGATACATGCCATATCTAAGTCTCATTAGTTTTGGGGGTCTTTTTGGTCTTTTGGTGCTCTAGATTAATTCAACACATTATATAGAAGGACCATGCCAGACCAATAATAAAAAAAAAAAAATCAAAAATCAAAAAGAAAAGTAACGAGGGAGTATAACATTACTCAAAAAGAAAAGTTAACGAGAGAAAATAAATTTCTGATTAGGGTTTTAAGAGACTTTTTATTTCCTTAGAACCAATAGCAATAAATAAGAACATATATATAGAACATTGAAAAATCACAACAGAACTGAGACTCAAGAGAGCAATGAGAAACTGTACAACCTATAAATTACATAGATACATACCTGGAAGTGGCGATGGAGCAGAGTCAGCTTTTGAAAATGGATATGGTGTATAGCAAGGTACGTAGCAGATCGAAGCTGAATCTAAAGAAGCAGAGGCAAGCTAGCTTCCTTCTAACCTTCGTTGCTGCGAAAAGTAAATACTTTTTAACTCAAAGCTTTCTTCCAATTCGATCGCACTATTCCATTTGACCAGCTGTACTGCGCACAACCCTTGCAATTCAACTCAAAGCATGGGTGAGAGAGGCTGAGAGAGAGATCTTAATTACCTGAAAAACGCAGAGAGAGAGAGAACCTTGGAAAGTCTTGGCGTGGCGCGTTGGATATGAATTGAAATTAAGAGGCAGAGGCAGAGGCAGAGGCGCGGTGTATATATACGAAGTATGAATTATGAAGTGGGTTAGTTAAAATAATTAATTAAGGAAAGTCGGTAAAGATCGTGCATTACTTTATCCGGAATCTGATCGGGATGGTGTCAAATTTTAGCGTGACCTTTTTATCAATCGTGGGTAAAAACAAGGAAAATTAAGTGTGTAAATATAGAATTCACATCGTGCAACTGAAATAAATCCGGACCGTCCCATCTGCAACAGCATTAATAATCCGGATTCTGATCGGACAGACGACGTTCTAAACTCAAGATGTGAGTTTCCAAACGATCGCCGATCGTGGATTCAATTTTTAGAACCTCGTCAATTTTTAGCTGGCGTCAGGCCGTTAATGATTACTTGGTTTTGGTGGATCCTTTTTTAGACTAAGAGTTTTCAATTTATTCTAATTTCAATAATTAACATAAACGAGGTACTTATGCAGCAAAATTATTTAAGACCAATATTTGCCAGACTTCTTTATCCATAGATATTATTAAAATGAGATGTACAGAAATGGAATAAATATATTAATTCCAACACATTTAGAAAGGTCGAGATCAATGGATCCAATCCAATCTCAATAATTGTTTTAAAATGTTTCTACATCTCTGCTAGCTGATAATAAAAAAGAAAAAAAAATTAATGGATCGGGATCTTTATTAGTTATTGGTTTCAGTCTATCTGAATATATATGATGCAATCAAGTATTCTTTATATTTCTTTATATCTCAAAATAAATAATTTTTATGAATAAAAATTCTCAAAATTGGTCTCATTCGGAAATAAGTAGTTGAGTGCAACATTAATTTTTTTAAATAAATTTGACAAAACCCAACTATAACTCAATCAATTAAATGACATTTTCCGTTAGTTAGGTATAAGTGAGATTAGAAAAAAGAAAAAGAGTCATCTAGTCTTTCCAATTTACATCTCTAATAAACATTTATTCCTCATTTTTAAGTTAATGGCTAGTACAGAACTTAATTTTATTGAAATTTAAAAGTATAAAACAATACTCCGAATCGAACCCAGACGAATTAATTAGCTCTAATTAAGCTTCTGATGGAAAATAAATCAATAGATAGAATAATTAAATCATTGCCGATCTAAAATATGGTACAAAAATAATAACATTTTATTTTATTATTAATTTTTAGAAAAATGTTACAAATATCATTAATTAACGGATCTGCAACAAAACAATTAATATTTCAGATGTAGCCATATAGGGAAAAAGACCCAGTTGTGCTTTCAACTGCCACAAGATCTCGTTAAAAGTATACACTACAACAAAGTAGACACTTTTTGCGAGGGAAAAAGTACCGTCGCAAAAAGAAAAAACTGAACAATAAAAGTAGTCCGTCGCAAAAAGTCATTTTTTTATCCTCAACGGCTTGCACCAATGCACACAGTTAGCACTCTATCTCTGGCCTTGCCATTTCCAAACAGGTCCGGAGTGAGACTATTGTACTATGATTTAATATTTTTGTTTTCAAAGTCAAACAGTTCATATGAACCATTCAACATGATCTGATCTATATGAAAATATAATTAAAAATTGACTTTTACATTTTTAAGATTTTGTTTTTACATAAATACGTAGAAAATCACTACTTTTAAATGGTTTAGAATCTTTAGATCAAGTAATTTTTTGCTTTTCTAAAAAATGTAGTAATTTTTTTATATGTAAATTTTGATCTACAGGTACAAATTTAAACATAAATCATGTTGAACAGTTTAGATGAATTATTTGAACTTTAAAACTGGGTTTCGTAAACATTGAATAGTCACTATCATTTACTCAAACTTCTTCTTCCGAGACAGAGAAAATGGAAATGGAAGAACAAGTTCCTATCAAAAAAGTTCAATGGATGATATATAAATGAATTTAGTTGCAATTAATGTATTGGTTTTTTTTTTTTTTTTCATGGCGAGTGAGCAAGGGCAAATCCAAATAGTGATTAGGGGTGATTTAGTCATCTCCATAAATTAAGAATATACAATTTTGTCCTTTATATTTTAATTTTTTTTTATAAGTATTTATATCTTTTAGTCCTTCTTATAAAATAGAATTACACTAAATTATCTTATTTAGCCCCTCAATCTTAATTTGCTAATTCCGTTCTTGAAGAGAAAAAATAGAAAATGAGAGAATTTTTTAGAAATTAAGATGACCGACCAAATAAACGAGAGGTTCCACAAGTCAACAAAAGCAAACACATATATTAATACAGATTAAATAAAGACGCACCGGCAACAAAGGAAAGACAACTTAGAATTATTTATCAAGACCATGTTTTGTTGTTAAATTTAAAGAGAACTAAATTGTTTACCCCATCTTAATTACTTCTATTTTATATATATTGCATTAATATGTATGGAGAAGAGAGTTTGAAAAATGAATTCATGTCTATAACAGTGGACTATACAAGTGAATTGTGGAGTAATGTGGAGTAAATTAATCTGCAAGGAGGGATGACTACTGAACTTACTCCTGTTTTAATCCATCTTTTAACAATGAAAATGCGAAGTAAGAATTTAATTAGTCTGTCTCTTGCCTACTCAAAAATTGAAAATAGTTATGATAACTTGTTGAAAATAGTTATGATAACTTGTTGTAACTCAAAAATTGTTGTAACTTGATCCCTCCTTTAAGTGTATATAGCAAAATATCTACTTAATTTCTCCTCCAATAAAATCTCTCTTCTAGTTTTTGTGTATCTCTAAGTTGAATTGGTTTAAAGAGCTGTCTTTGCAGAAAGTAAGAGCTAAGCAAAACAAACACCAAATAAAAACATATATTTAGTTAAGATGATTTACAAAGATCTAATATATCAAACAAAACAATATTTTTATTTTACCGAGATATAATATTTAAATTAAACCTCATTAATGAAGAGTAGTATTATATTATTTAAAAAATAATTAAATGAGACATAATAATAGAAATCCGTATATAAGAAAGAAAGAACAAATTAAGTTATCAATGTTGAGAGCTGACTCGTTATATATATCTATATATAGTCCTTCAAATTTTTTCATTTCACATCTTACTCAACAAATTCACAACTAAAAAAAACAATGAAATATATCATGGTGAGAGAAAATAATACATCTGAAAATGAAACAGTTATTGCACCTCAAAAGGAAATAACTATAAATCACTAGCTAGTAAAAAAAACCATTGTATTGGAGACGAATGCTGAAATTAGATTTTAGTGGGTCTAATCTAATTTGAGCTGAAATTTACAATAATCTAAAAATTAATCCTATTTTTATTTTTCCTTCTATTCCTGGCTTTTCCATATATAAACGTCCTTTTTCTATTTTTATTTTTTTTCTTAAATAAAAATTTCTCCCCAAAATTAAATCTTAGAATTGTTAATCATATATACCATTGTGTTTATTCTTCATTTTCCTCAAATATATATAAAGCCGTCCCTTTCCAATCTTTCCTACTCTCACCATTATTTACATGGAAGAATTGTCGGAAAGATTGATGAAAACCCTACTTCAAGATGATGAATCTCTGGAATCTGAAGAAATCGACTCCGATCAAAGGTCTCTCCTTCTCTCTCTCTCATATTCTTTCTCTCACACACACAAAGGTAAAATATGATGGTGTAGACCAAATTGGTCCCCTACAATTCTTTCGTCATATTTTAAAGAATAGTACTAAAAGGAATCTTAAAAGAAAAAAAAAAAAAAAAAAACATTATATATACCCTTGATATGACAAAATTGAAGGGCTTTAATCAGTCGTTTGAATCTTAAAAAAAAGATTTAACTTGATTCGATAGCATGCATGACCCGTTATATTGGTATGCATAAAATATATTGAAAAATAAAACCATGACATGTTGAAATATGCAAAAAAATATATTAAATTATTTTACTTGAATAATTTGGTTACAGCGATGAAGATGAGATGTCTCCAACTCGGCAGGTTTATATCCACGAATTCTTCGAGGTGTTTTCGGTACGCTTCATCGATCATTCTAATCGTTACATCTCAGGCAACATAAGGATTGAACTTTATGAGGGTGATTATTACCTATTTCAAACAAATAAAGCAAATTCTCGTGTCTCATCGATTGAGATTGATTCACAGGGATATGCAATATTGACACCTGATTGGCAATGCCCCTTAAATATACCACAATGCATAAGGTTCTTCTCACATTTTGAAAAATTAAAGGGAGAGCTTGAGGGCCTGCGAACACTAGGTAGGAAAAAACAAAAGAGAATGAATAAAAAAAAAAGAATGAATTTACCATTATGGGATAATAGATTTGAATGGAGAGGTCAGATCTTGTGGAGCATAGCTGTGGACTATTCGGGAAACCTTACGTGCAGGCAAGTAATGACACAGGCAGGTCCCGTAGAAATTATTTATGCTATATTTTATGATGCAGTTGAAGCATTGGTTGATATCACACTATCTAATTGGAGAGTTGGAGAATTTGTTGAAGAGCCAATCAAGCTTTATGGAAAAGTAACTGCCAAGATTTCAATGATTCAAAGCTCTCAACCTGAGAGCACCTTGTTTCAAAGAGATATCGATCAAGCGGTTTGTGTTCATCCCGCCAGCATATGCATGGGTGACATAATTCCTCTTCCTTTGTCAAGGCGTAGAGTGGTACTCCCACGTCGTGCAGCCATTCAGATTTATATTGACATATGGCAATGCTTAACTGATACTAAAGCCAAAAATATTGCTAATGATAAAGTACAACTCGCACCACAACCAAGTCATTGCTATGACAAGGCTATTCGCACTGAGGATTTCATGGTTATTAGAGCTGATGGTTTCGACATTCAAGTCAAGATTAAATGGTTGCATGACTTTCGTGTTAGGTTAGAAGAAAATTAAGAGTTCACTAAGTCGAGGATTTCATGTTTATTTGAGTCTTAATTTCTCACGATGCATCTCATTTTTATTCATCATTTTAATTTCCACTACTTGTGTGGGAAGGAGTCTATTTGTATTACACATGCATCAGTAACTTTTTCACTAGAAATTAAGCAGCATTAAATAAGTTATATGAGTCCAATAATGAGCCATCAAAGTCCTGCATTCATGTTTGTGTAGGCAAGAGACAAACTAAACTCCTACTCCACATTTTTATTGTTAAAAGATGGACTAAAACAAGAGTAAATTCGGTCATCTCTCCTTGCAGATTAACTTACTCCACATTACTCTGCACTTCACTTGCATGACCTACTATCATAAACATAAATTCATTTTTCAAATTCTCTTCTATCCATACATATTAACGCAGTACAAAAGAAGTAATTTAGATGAGGTAAACAATATAATTAGTTCTCTTTAAATTTAACAACAAAACATGGTCTAGATAAATAATTCTAAGTTGTATTTCCTTTATTGCCAGTGCGTTTTTTTTTTAATTTGTATGAATATCTTTGTTTGCTTTGTTGAATTGTGGAACCTCTCATTTATTTGGTCTCTCATCTTTCTAAAATATTTCTCTCACTTTCTATTTTTTCTCTTTAAAGGTCGGATTAAAAAATTAAGTTTGAGGGGCTAAATAAAATAATTTAGTATAATTAAGGACTAAAAGATATAAATACTTATAAAAAATTAAAATATAAAAGTTGAAACTGTAAATTTTTAATTTATAGAGGTGGCTAAATCACCTCTAATCACTGAATCTGCCCCTGCTCTCTCGCCATGACCAAAAAAAAAAATCACTACATTGCAATAATCTCATTTATCCTCCATTAAAAATGATTTGTTGTCAACTATTTAATCAAATGAAATATATATAGACCTCACATGCCAATGGAATTTTATTTTGTGGGCTCCACAATTCTTCTAACGTTGGGTGCTCAAAGATCACACTATTTTGTACAAAGTACAATATAAGACTCCAAATGTGAATCTTTGTATAATATGAAACTTCAAGAAGGTGCACAAAATATGTTGTAGAAAATAAACTAACATACTAGTTTAAATCTGAATTTTGAACAATAAAATAAATAACAATTATTTTCAAATTTTAATCAACAAAATGTGAATCTTTGTATGATATGAAACTTCAAGAAGGTGAACAAAATATGTTGGAGACAATAAACTAACATACTAATTTAAATCTGAATTTTGATCAATAGAATAAATAGCAATTATTTTCAAAATTTAATCAACAAAATAAGAATAAATTTTATCCGAATTTTGACCAATAAAATAAATAACATTTTTTTTCAAAATTTAATCAGCATAATAAGAATAATAAAAATTTATTACCAAGAGCAGCAAAATGCTGATCTAAAACAAGTTTGCATCCTATGCGCAGGAATAATTGAGCGAGATTGTCTCAAGTTACACCGAGATTTCTCTACCTATGGCGCAACCATGATAAAGGTTAATGTACCAAAATTTTTATTCATATCATCAGAAAAAAAAAATTCAAACGCGCCTCAGTTTGCGCTATAAATATATATATATATATAGAGAGAGAGAGAGAGAGAGAGTGGCTAATGTGCTTCCATAAGCACTTGGGCCGAAGTGCTGCCACCCGATTTTCGATTTTCAAAATCCAAAAAGTCGATCCGAACCGTTCATCTTGTTCTCCATATTAATATCTGCTTGGAAACCAAATTTTACATTTTTTGGAATTTTTTTCTATTTATTAAGCCACTTTGAAAATCGCTGATCCAACGGTGAACCCCTGATTTTACTGTTTGGCAAGCCACCGTTGGATCAGCGATTTTCAAAGTGGCTTAATAAATAGCAAAAGAATTCCAAAAAATGTAAAATTTGGTCTCCAAGCAGATATTAATATGGACAACAAGATGAACGGTTCGGATCGACTTTTTGGATTTTGAAAAATCAAAAACCGGGTGGCAGCACTTCGGCCCAAGTGCTTATGGAAGCACATTAGCCACTCTCTCTCTCTCTATATATATATATCAAAATATGTCCCTGGTACATTTCATAGACTACTGTTAGTGGAGTGGGAGACCATTTGGCATTTATTCTTGAGGTAATGATTTCGATTCCTACTTAAAGCACATTTTTTAGGTTTTTTTTTTTTTTTACACTTCTATGGAAACAAAAAAAAAATTTCATTGCCGCAAATCAAACCCTGATTTAGTTTCGGATAGAAGAGAAAATACAACATCTCACCTAGGGAACTCCAAGAGCCCCTAGGTAACTCCGCTGGGAAGAAAAATCAATCAAAAGGTGAAGACGAAAATGGAGCTGGTTTGAGAGTTGTTTCGTGATCGGCTGCTACATCATGCCTCTCCACCTGTCCCACCTCGTCAGCCTGGTTCATCTTGCTTTTTTTTTTAAATAACAATCTCATATATAATTTATGATCAATTAAACAAGCAATTAATCAGGTTAATCAGTTTTTTTGTTATATTTTTATTTTTTTCTAGTTCAAATATTATTAATGTAAATGTTTTTCAATTTCAAATTTAGTTTAGCGCTTTTGTATTCAGATGAAGGGTATTTTATTAAAAAAAAAAGACAATTGTTGAGATTTAGTTTACTGTTTTATCAAAAATTTAGTTTAGTTTTTTCATTTTGAGATTTTTCATTTTTAAAAAATGAGAGCAATTCTGAATTTTTTATTTATTTAGGGTATTAAAAAAGGATAAATTTCCGGTGTGCCCATCCAAACTTTCAAAATAGTCAATTTCCCCATGAATATATCATAATATTAAATATCCCCATATAAACTTCATTTTCTTTCTTATATCCCCTTTAATTTATTTTATCTTTTATTAAATTATTTGAAAAATTGATTGCGCAATGTATTATTTTATTAAAATAGAGATGTTCATTAAATTTGTAAAGTAGATATGTCCATCGAAAATATCGAATTTATTATAAGATCCCCAATTTATTATTTTATTAAAATAGATATGTCCATCGAAAATATCCGCAAATATATGTTCGATCGCATAGGCTGTTAATCATCTCCAAAACGTGCAGCTAGCTAGCTTGTCCTGTACATATATAGAACAGTTAAAGCAATAAGTATATATAGCAAAATATCTACTTAATTTCTCCTCCAATAAAATCATCTTAATTAAATATATGTTTTTATTGGTGTTTGTTTTGCTTAGCTCTTATTATTGTAACTCATCCCTCTTCTAAGTGTATATAGCAAAATATCTACTTAATTTCTCCTCCAATAAAATCTCTCTTCTAGTTTTTGTGTATCTCTAAGTTGAATTGGTTTAAATAGCTTAATTTCTTTGCAGAAAATAAGAGCTAAGCAAAACAAACACCAATAAAAACATATATTTAATTAAGATGATTTACAAAGATCTAATATCAAACAAAAAACAAATTTATTTTAACGAGATATAATATTTGAAAACCTAAACCAATGCAATGAAAAGTAGTATTATATTATTTAAAAAATAACTAAATGGGACATAATAATAGAAATCCGTATATAAGAAAGAAATGATATTGTTATCAATATTGAGAGCTGAGAGAAACAAACTTTGTATCTCTCGTTATATCAATATATAGCCCTTCAAATTTTTTCTTTTCATATCTTACTCAATAAATTCACAACTAAAAAAAACAATGAATTATATCATGGTGATCGAGAGAAAAGAATACATCTAAAAATGAAACAGTTATTGCACGGAAATAACTATAAATCGCTAGTAAAAAAAAAAGAACCATTGTATTGGAGACGAATGCTGAAATTAGAATTTTTTTTTTTAGTGGGTCTAAATTGATTTGAGCTGAAATTTGCATTTAATCCACTAATTAAAAAAAAAAAAAAGCAATCGCATATCTTTCTTTTTTTTCTTCTATTCCCGGCTTTTCCATATATAAACGTCCTTTTCTCTTCTTTTTTTTCCCTAAAAAATCTTCTCCCCGAGATTAAATTAAATCTTACAATTGTTAATCATAGCCTTGTGTTTTTTTTTTTATTTTCCTCAAATATATATAAAGTTGTCCGTTTCCAATCTCCAAATAAATTTGCTTCATTCCTGTAATTTTCTACTCACCATTAGTTACATGGAAGAATTGTCGGAAAGATTGATGGAAACCCTACTTCAAGATGATGAATCTCTGGAATCCGAAGGAATTGACTCCGATCAAAGGTCTCTCTTTCTCTCTCTCTCTCATATTCTCTCTCTCACACACACAGGTAAAACATGATGGTGTAGTCCAAATTGATCACCTACAAATCCTTCGTCATATTTTAAAGAATACAAAACATGATATATACCCTACAAACCATTGATAGGCAGACCAAATTGAAGGGCTTTATTCAGTCGTTTGAATCTAAAAAAAACAACGAGATTTAACTCGATCCTATACCATGCATGACCCGTTATCTTGGTATGCATAAAATATATTAAAAAATGAAACTATGACATGTTAAAATATGCAAAAAATATATTAAATTATTTTACTTGAATAATTTGGTTCCAGCGATGAAGATGAGATGTCTCCAACTCGACAGGTTTATGAGCACGAGCTAATCGAGGTGTTTTCCGTACGCTTCATCGATCATTTTAATCGTTACATCTCAGGTAACATAAGGATTGAACTTCATGGGGGTGATTATTACCTATTTCAAACAACTAAAGCAGATTCTCGTGTCTCGTCAATTGAGGTTGATTCACAAGGATATACAATATTAACACCTGATTGGCAATGCTCCTTAGATATGCCACAATACACAAGGTTCTTCTCACATTTTGAAAAATTAAAGGGAGAGGTTGAGGGCTTGCGAACACTAGGTAGGAAAAAACAAAAGAGAATGAATAAGAAAAAAAGAATGAATTTACCATTATGCGATAATAGATTTGAATGGCAAGGTCAGGCCTTGTGGAACATATTTGTGGACCGTTCGGGAAACCTTACGTGCAGGCAAGTAATGACCCAGGCAGGTCCCGTGGAAATTATTTATGCTATATTTTATGATGCAGTTGAAGCATTGATTGATATCACACTCTCTAATTGGAGAGTTGGAGAATTAGTTGAAGAGAAAATCAAGCTTTATGGAAAAGTAACAGCCAAGAATTCAATGATTCAAAGCTCTCAAGCTGAGAGCACCTTGTTCCAAAGAGATATTGATCAAGCGGTTTGTGTTCACCCCGCCAGCATATGCATGGGTGATATAATTCCTCTTCCTTTGTCAAGGCGTAGAGTGGTACTCCCACGTCGTGCAGCCATTCAGATTTATATTGACATATGGTAAGGCTTAACTGATACTAAAGCCAAAATTATTGCTAATGATAAAGTACAACTCACACCACAACCAAGTCATTCCTATGACAGGGCTATTCGCACTAAGGATTTCATGGTTATTAGAGCTGAGGGTTTCGACGTTCAAGTCAAGATTAAATGGGTGCATGACTTTCGTGTTAGGTTAGAAGAAAAATAAGAGTTCACTAAGTTGAGGATTTCATGTTTATTTGAGTCTTAATTTCTCACTGTGCATCCCATTTTTATTCATCATTTTAATTTCCACTACTTGTGTAGGAAGGAGTCTATTAATTTGTATTACTCATGCATCAATAACTTTTTCACTAGAAATTAAGCTCTATTAAATAAGTTATATGAGTTCAATATTCAATAATGAGCCATGCATCAAAGTTCTACATTCATGTTTGGTTGTGGAGTAGGCAAGAGGCAGACTAATTAAATTCTTACTTCGCATTTTCATTGTTAAAAGATGGGTTAAAATAGGAGTAAGTTCAGTCATCCCTCCTTGCAGATTAATTTACTTCACATTACTCCACAATTCACTTGTATAGTCCACTGTTATAGACATAAATTCATTTTTCAAACTCTCTTCTCCATACATATTAATGCAATATAAAATAGAAGTAATTAAGATGGGGTAAACAATTTAGTTCTCTTTAAATTTAACAACAAAACATGGCCTTGATAAATAATTCTAAGTTGTCTTTCCTAATTTGTTGCCGGTGCGTCTTTATTTAATCTGTATTAATATATGTGTTTGCTTTTGTTGACTTGTGGAACCTCTCGTTTCTTTGGTCTGTCATCTTAATTTCTAAAAAATTCTCTCACTTTCTATTTTTTCTCTTCAAGAACGGAATTAGAAAATTAAGATTGAGGAGCTAAATAAGATAATTTAGTGTAATTCTATTTTATAAGAATGACTAAAAGATATAAATACCTACAAAAAAATTAAAATATAAAGGACAAAACTGTATATTTTTAATTTATGGAGATGACTAAATCACCCCTAATCACTATTTGGATTTGCCCTTGCTCACTCGCCATGGAAAAAAAAAAACCAATACATTAATTGCAACTAAATTCATTTATATCTCCATTGAACTTTTTTGATAGGAACTTGTTCTTCCATTTCCATTTTCTCTTTCTCGGAAGAAGAAGTTTGAGTAAATGATAGTGACTATTCAATGTTTACGAAATCCAGTTTTAAAGTTCAAATAATTCATCTAAACTGTTACGTTTAAATTTGTACCTGTAGATCAAAATTTAAATATAAAAAAAATTACTACATTTTTTAGAAAAGCAAAAAATTACTTGATCTAAAGATTCTAAACCATTTAAAAGTAGTGATTTTCTATGTATTTATGTAAAAACAAAATCTTAAAAATGTAAAAGTCAATTTTTAATTATATTTTCATATAGATCAGATCACGTTGAATGGTTCATATGAACTGTTTGACTTTGAAAACACAAATATTAAATCATAGTACAATAGTCTCACTCCGGACCTGTTTGGAAATGGCAAGGCCAGAGATAGAGTGCTAACTGTGTGCATTGGTGCAAGCCGTTGATACTTTTAACGAGATCTTGTGGCAGTTGAAAGCACAACTGGGTCTTTTTCCCTAAATGGCTACATCTGAAATATTAATTGTTTTGTTGCAGATCCGTTAATTAATGATATTTGTAACATTTTTCTAAAAATTAATAATAAAATAAAATGTTATTATTTTTGTACCATAGTTTAGATCGGCAATGATTTAATTAATTATTCTATTTATTGATTTATTTTCCATCAGAAGCTTAATTAGAGCTAATTAATTCGTCTGGGTTCGATTCGGAGTATTGTTTTTTACTTTTAAATTTCAATAAAATTAAGTTATGTACTGGCCATTAACTTAAAAATGAGGAAATGTTTATTAGAGATGTAAATTGGAAAGACTAGAGGACTCTTTTTCTTTTTTTCTAATCTCACTTACCTAACTAACGGAAAATGTCATTTAATTGATTGAGTTATAGTTGGGTTTTGTCAAATTTATTTAAAAAAATTAATGTTGCACTCAACTACTTATTTCCGAATGAGACCAATTTTCAGAATTTTTATTCATAAAAATTATTTATTTTGAGATATAAAGAAATATAAAGAATACTAGATTGCATCATATTCAGATAGACTGAAACCAATATAACTAAAGATCCCGATCCATTAATTTGTTTTTCCTTTTTAATTATCAGCAGAGATGTAGAAACATTTTAAAACAATTATTGAGATTGGATTGGAACCATTGACTCGACCTTTCTAAATGTGTTGGTCTTAAATAATTTTGCTGCATAAGTACCTCGTTTATGTTAA
Organism: Carex rostrata; assembly: GCF_964058835.1. NCBI lineage: Eukaryota > Viridiplantae > Streptophyta > Magnoliopsida > Poales > Cyperaceae > Carex > Carex rostrata. The sequence goes on from NC_135950.1 coordinate 1,349,159, forward strand.
TTATTGAAATTAGAATAAATTGAAAACTCTTAGTCTAAAAAAGGATCCACCAAAACCAAGTAATCATTAACGGCCTGACGCCAGCTAAAAATTGACGAGGTTCTAAAAATTGAATCCACGATCGGCGATCGTTTGGAAACTCACATCTTGAGTTTAGAACGTCGTCTGTCCGATCAGAATCCGGATTATTAATGCTGTTGCAGATGGGACGGTCCGGATTTATTTCAGTTGCACGATGTGAATTCTATATTTACACACTTAATTTTCCTTGTTTTTACCCACGATTGATAAAAAGGTCACGCTAAAATTTGACACCATCCCGATCAGATTCCGGATAAAGTAATGCACGATCTTTACCGACTTTCCTTAATTAATTATTTTAACTAACCCACTTCATAATTCATACTTCGTATATATACACCGCGCCTCTGCCTCTGCCTCTGCCTCTTAATTTCAATTCATATCCAACGCGCCACGCCAAGACTTTCCAAGGTTCTCTCTCTCTGCGTTTTTCAGGTAATTAAGATCTCTCTCTCAGCCTCTCTCACCCATGCTTTGAGTTGAATTGCAAGGGTTGTGCGCAGTACAGCTGGTCAAATGGAATAGTGCGATCGAATTGGAAGAAAGCTTTGAGTTAAAAAGTATTTACTTTTCGCAGCAACGAAGGTTAGAAGGAAGCTAGCTTGCCTCTGCTTCTTTAGATTCAGCTTCGATCTGCTACGTACCTTGCTATACACCATATCCATTTTCAAAAGCTGACTCTGCTCCATCGCCACTTCCAGGTATGTATCTATGTAATTTATAGGTTGTACAGTTTCTCATTGCTCTCTTGAGTCTCAGTTCTGTTGTGATTTTTCAATGTTCTATATATATGTTCTTATTTATTGCTATTGGTTCTAAGGAAATAAAAAGTCTCTTAAAACCCTAATCAGAAATTTATTTTCTCTCGTTAACTTTTCTTTTTGAGTAATGTTATACTCCCTCGTTACTTTTCTTTTTGATTTTTGATTTTTTTTTTTTTATTATTGGTCTGGCATGGTCCTTCTATATAATGTGTTGAATTAATCTAGAGCACCAAAAGACCAAAAAGACCCCCAAAACTAATGAGACTTAGATATGGCATGTATCTGACATTAGTTCAGTATTAACGACAGGTACATGAACGCATGATTTTGGGAATATATGTATATACCTGATCTTATGGGGTTCAAAATATTTACTTTTCCTTTTTGTTTATACAATGATAAATTTCGCAGCAACGGAGGTTAGAAGACAACTAGCTTGGCTCTGCTTCTTTAGATTCAGGTTTTACTACCTTGCTGTACACCATACACATCTTTCAAAAGCTAACTCTCGCCACTTCCAGGTATGTATCTATGTGATTTAATTGTTGGTTTGTAGATTTTAGTGGGATTAAGACTCAGACCAACTTGAGTCTTATTCAATTGCAGCATTCTTTCAAAATACAGTTGGTACTAACTGCTACACAGTTTCTCCATTGCTCTCTTGAGTCTTAGTTCTGTTGTGATTTTTCAATGTTATATATATATGTTCTTATTTATTTTTTGCTATTGGTTCTCAGGAAATAAAAAAGGAATAATTGCAGGATTCATAAATGTGTAACCGTTTTGGTCCATGTATTTTTTTATACATAAACAGACATCCAATTCTTTTGGGTTTTAATAAATAAAAATGATATATAGGTTGTCTTTTTTAAAATTGCATTTTCTTTAAGCATGAATTGTAAATATTTATTTTGACATTGGTCATGTTTATTTGTAATTTAAAACTACAGTTCTATTGTAATTTTTCAATGTTATATATATTCTTATTTATTGCATTTTTTAATTCGAACCGTTTTTGTCCATGCATTTTCTTATACATAAACAGACATCCATTTTTTTTGGTCCTCAATAAATAAAAAGGATATATAGTTTATCTTTTTTAAAATTGCATTTTTCTGTCCATAAATTAATTTAATAAAAATAACTCTCAAAGTTCAGATTTTTTATCTTGCGAACCAATATTCAATGGACAATTAAGAATCTCTTGGACATACTTAATATTATATTGTTTTGCACTTTTGCTTGCTTAAACTGCAACATATATATCAAAAGTCTTTAGAATTTTTAACACATACATAAGTATGTTATTATTGATTGAAAAATTACAGAAATCTCTACCAGTCTGAACCAAGTTTTTTAATTTGATAGACTTTCTGAATCCATCTGTGGTGTTTTAGAGTAACAATTATAAAGAGCATAATTAATCATGTGGCTTTGGAGTTCTGTGTACGTACACTAATTTGTATTGTCTATATTTTATTAATTGTTAACTCTGATTTTAGAGATATTATGTTACTTTTGAAATGCTTGCTAATTTTTCTATATATGTTAGGAATATGTATAAATTTTTTTGGCATTGGAAAGAAAGGAATAAGGAATGTCTTCAATTTGATAAATACATTGCAGTGACCGAGAAATTAAGATCTGGACTGTCAATTTATTGCTAACCCCTACTGTATTATATTCTCCCCATTTGTTCATTTAATTAGTACATGGAACATCATGCTTTGATATCAACTGTACAATTTTAAATAGACAGTCCAGATCTGTCTTTCTAGAACTCTTCAATGGAATCAATCCCTACAATACAACTGGAGTGGATGAATATTTGGATTGCAAGAAAACACCCAGTGTTAATTGGTTAGTATTATTACTGAAATGTGCATCCATGCATTGGTAATTGTTTAAATTTGCTTATGCATATGTTATTTGTTATATATCGTTACTTAGATTCTATTTTATTAACCGCAATTACTTCTATTTAGTTATATATATAGCTTCATTGTATTTGTCTTTTGCAGGATGAGACATTCTTTAAAAATCATTTATGACATTGAAAGTATGTCGTATAATGAATTTATGAATAATTCAATAGATGGACTAACACCATATTGCAAATACCATGAAAATAAACCTTATCTGACTAGTGGTCATAATAAAGATAAGTGGCTCAAAATCAAATTTATTTTTAAAGAAATAAATTTAAAAGCTAGGTTTCGTATCGACAACTTGTTCTTTTGTGGTTTTAAGACAACAAGAGATGATGATGTGATACAAGATCGAGCCGACAATAGTGAAGTCGTGGGTGAAAGTATCAAGCCTGAGAAACTATGGTGGGCCTTCAATGATGCGCAGGATTTCGGATTGAATTGTCAGTTTTTAAGCATCTCGTCGAATTATAATGATATACTACATGCAGGTTCATCAATAACAAAAGTTCAAATAGGAAAAAGCCCTCTTGAAAATGCGATTCGCGGCCTATCGAGGAATAGATGTAGGGATGAAAATATTGTTGATAAAACTTCTCGACAACATCTACTATGTCTTGCAATAACCGTTAGCGAATCGTTGAGATTTTATCCGGTTCGGAGTTTTATCCATGAACATATGGATGTTACTTGTTCGATCACTCGAGAAATTAGCTCTTTTTTCAATCAGTGGCATACTTTATCAACCATGTTTTTTTATAATGAAAAGTTCAAACCTATGTCTGACTTAAATATTAACGGATTGGAGGATTTGAGGGGAGTTATTTGCATATTTCATAAAAAAGATGTTCAAGTTGAAGAAAAAGAAGAAAATAAGAAGGGATCAAAAAAATCGCATGGGAAGAAAACACAGAAATAGACTAGTGCATGTCTGACATCCTTGTATGAGGATATTGTTTTTTAATATTTGAAGCCCGTAGGCTATGATTTTCTTTTTGAATTAATTCATTTGTAATTGTGTTGGACTATATATTATATCTGTTCTATCTGAATAAAATTATTTGTGCTTTTTTTTCTGTATGTGTAATTTTCACTTCCTATATACTTTTCTTTTTTTGTATGTATATTTGAGTAATGAAGACCGATTTAGAAGTTAGCTAAAATAGTAGTACATAGTTAACTCAACAAAACAGAATTCCCAAAAGAACCGGTAAACTTTTTTTTAAAATCATCTCATATATATAATAGGATCAATTATATAAGCAATTAATCAGGTAAATGTTAATCAGTTTTTTTGTTATATTTTCATTTTTTCTATTCAAATATTACTAATGTAAATGTTTTCATTTTGGAATTTAGTTTAGCGTTTTTGTATTCAGGTCGGGAGTATGCTAGCTATAAAAAAAAAAAAAAAGGACAATTGTTGAGATTTAGTTTAACGTTTTACCAAAAAAAATTAGTTTAGTGTTTTCATTTTGAGATTTTTCATTTAAAAAAACTGAGAGTAATTATGGTATATATTTTTTAATTTAGGATATTAAAAAAAGGATAAATTTCCGGTGTGCCCATCCAAACTTTCAATATCCCCATATAAGCTTCATTTTCTTTATTATACCCCCTTTAATTTATTTTATCTTTTATTTAATTATTTCAAAAATTGTGTTGACCAATTTATTATTTTATTAAAATAGATATGTCCATTGATCAACGCTTAACGTTGATTGAAATTTGTAAATTAGTAATATATACCTCAGAAAATCAACTTCCTCAAAGCTGCTATATATATATGCTCCAAAAGCAAAATATTTCATGCATGGGTTATGAAAGTTTGAGGTGATCCAAACCGTTAGATGTGATCTCTAGAATAAAATGTACTTGCAGACCAAATTTTACATTTTTTGAAATTTTTTACTATTTATTAAGATGGGTACAAAAACTAGTCAAATTCAGACCATTCAATTTTGTACTCATCTTAATAAATAGTAAAAAAATTTCAAAAAATGTAAAATTTGATCTAGAAGCACATTTTATTGTGGAGATCATGTTGAACTGTTTGGATCGACGATTTGGACTTTGAAAATGTTGAAAATAGCTATGATAACTTGTTGTAACTTGATCCCTCCTCTAAGTGTATATAGCAAAATATCTACTTAATTTCTCCTCCAATAGAATCTCTCTTCTAGTTTTTGTGTATCTCTCAGTTTAATTGGTTTAAAGAGCTTTCTTTGCAGAAAATAAGAGCTAAGCAAAACAAACACCAAATAAAAACATATATTTAGTTAAGATGATTTACAAAGATCTAATATATCAAACAAAAAAATATTTTTATTTTACCGAGATATAATATTTAAATTAAACCTCATTAATGAAGAGTAGTATTATATTATTTAAAAAATAATTAAATGAGACATAATAATAGAAATCCGTATATAAGAAAGAAAGAACAAATTAAGTTATCAATGTTGAGAGCTGACTCGTTATATATATCTATATATAGTCCTTCAAATTTTTTCATTTCACATCTTACTCAACAAATTCACAACTAAAAAAAACAATGAAATATATCATGGTGAGAGAAAATAATACATCTGAAAATGAAACAGTTATTGCACCTCAAAAGGAAATAACTATAAATCACTAGCTAGTAAAAAAAACCATTGTATTGGAGACGAATGCTGAAATTTACAATAATCTAAAAATTAATCCTATTTTTATTTTTCCTTCTATTCCTGGCTTTTCCATATATAAACGTCCTTTTTCTATTTTTATTTTTTTTCTTAAATAAAAATTTCTCCCCAAAATTAAATCTTAGAATTGTTAATCATATATACCATTGTGTTTATTCTTCATTTTCCTCAAATATATATAAAGCCGTCCCTTTCCAATCTTTCCTACTCTCACCATTATTTACATGGAAGAATTGTCGGAAAGATTGATGGAAACCCTACTTCAAGATGATGAATCTCTGGAATCTGAAGAAATCGACTCCGATCAAAGGTCTCTCCTTCTCTCTCTCTCATATTCTTTCTCTCACACACACAAAGGTAAAATATGATGGTGTAGACCAAATTGGTCCCCTACAATTCTTTCGTCATATTTTAAAGAATAGTACTAAAAGGAATCTTAAAAGAAAAAAAAAAAAAAAAAAACATTATATATACCCTTGATATGACAAAATTGAAGGGCTTTAATCAGTCGTTTGAATCTTAAAAAAAAGATTTAACTTGATTCGATAGCATGCATGACCCGTTATATTGGTATGCATAAAATATATTGAAAAATAAAACCATGACATGTTGAAATATGCAAAAAAAATATATTAAATTATTTTACTTGAATAATTTGGTTACAGCGATGAAGATGAGATGTCTCCAACTCGGCAGGTTTATATCCACGAATTCTTCGAGGTGTTTTCGGTACGCTTCATCGATCATTCTAATCGTTACATCTCAGGCAACATAAGGATTGAACTTTATGAGGGTGATTATTACCTATTTCAAACAAATAAAGCAAATTCTCGTGTCTCATCGATTGAGATTGATTCACAGGGATATGCAATATTGACACCTGATTGGCAATGCCCCTTAAATATACCACAATGCATAAGGTTCTTCTCACATTTTGAAAAATTAAAGGGAGAGCTTGAGGGCCTGCGAACACTAGGTAGGAAAAAACAAAAGAGAATGAATAAAAAAAAAAGAATGAATTTACCATTATGGGATAATAGATTTGAATGGAGAGGTCAGATCTTGTGGAGCATAGCTGTGGACTATTCGGGAAACCTTACGTGCAGGCAAGTAATGACACAGGCAGGTCCCGTAGAAATTATTTATGCTATATTTTATGATGCAGTTGAAGCATTGGTTGATATCACACTATCTAATTGGAGAGTTGGAGAATTTGTTGAAGAGCCAATCAAGCTTTATGGAAAAGTAACTGCCAAGATTTCAATGATTCAAAGCTCTCAACCTGAGAGCACCTTGTTTCAAAGAGATATCGATCAAGCGGTTTGTGTTCATCCCGCCAGCATATGCATGGGTGACATAATTCCTCTTCCTTTGTCAAGGCGTAGAGTGGTACTCCCACGTCGTGCAGCCATTCAGATTTATATTGACATATGGCAATGCTTAACTGATACTAAAGCCAAAAATATTGCTAATGATAAAGTACAACTCGCACCACAACCAAGTCATTGCTATGACAAGGCTATTCGCACTGAGGATTTCATGGTTATTAGAGCTGATGGTTTCGACATTCAAGTCAAGATTAAATGGTTGCATGACTTTCGTGTTAGGTTAGAAGAAAATTAAGAGTTCACTAAGTCGAGGATTTCATGTTTATTTGAGTCTTAATTTCTCACGATGCATCTCATTTTTATTCATCATTTTAATTTCCACTACTTGTGTGGGAAGGAGTCTATTTGTATTACACATGCATCAGTAACTTTTTCACTAGAAATTAAGCAGCATTAAATAAGTTATATGAGTCCAATAATGAGCCATCAAAGTCCTGCATTCATGTTTGTGTAGGCAAGAGACAAACTAAACTCCTACTCCACATTTTTATTGTTAAAAGATGGACTAAAACAAGAGTAAATTCGGTCATCTCTCCTTGCAGATTAACTTACTCCACATTACTCTGCACTTCACTTGCATGACCTACTATCATAAACATAAATTCATTTTTCAAATTCTCTTCTATCCATACATATTAACGCAGTACAAAAGAAGTAATTTAGATGAGGTAAACAATATAATTAGTTCTCTTTAAATTTAACAACAAAACATGGTCTAGATAAATAATTCTAAGTTGTATTTCCTTTATTGCCAGTGCGTTTTTTTTTTAATTTGTATGAATATCTTTGTTTGCATTGTTGAATTGTGGAACCTCTCATTTATTTGGTCTCTCATCTTTCTAAAATATTTCTCTCACTTTCTATTTTTTCTCTTTAAAGGTCGGATTAAAAAATTAAGTTTGAGGGGCTAAATAAAATAATTTAGTATAATTAAGGACTAAAAGATATAAATACTTATAAAAAATTAAAATATAAAAGTTGAAACTGTAAATTTTTAATTTATAGAGGTGGCTAAATCACCTCTAATCACTGAATCTGCCCCTGCTCTCTCGCCATGAACAAAAAAAAAATCACTACATTGCAATAATATCATTTATCCTCCATTAAAAATGATTTGTTGTTAACTATTTAATTAAATGAAATATATATAGACCTCACATGCCAATCGAATTTTATTTTGTGGGCTCCACAATTCTTCTAACGTTAGAATGGGTGCTCAAAGATCACACTATTTTGTACAAAGTACAATATAAGACTCCAAATGTGACTCTTTGTATAATATGAAACTTCAAGAAGGTGCACAAAATATGTTGTAGAAAATAAACTAACATACTAGTTTAAATCTGAATTTTGAACAATAAAATAAATAACAATTATTTTCAAATTTTAATCAACAAAATGTGAATCTTTGTATGATATGAAATTTCAAGAAGGTGAACAAAATATGTTGGAGACAATAAACTAACATACTAATTTAAATCTGAATTTTGATCAATAAAATAAATAGCAATTATTTTTAAAATTTAATCAACAAAATAAGAATAAATTTTATCCGAATTTTGACCAATAAAATAAATAACATTTTTTTCAAAATTTAATCAGCATAATAAGAATAATAAAAATTTATTACCAAGAGCAGCAAAATGTTGATCTAAAACAAGTTTGCATCCTATGCGCAGAAATAATTGAGCGAGATTGTCTCAAGTTACACCGAAATTTCTCTGTCTACGGCGCAATCATGATAAAAGTTAATGTACCAAAACATTTATTCATATCATCAGAAAAAAAAATTCAAACGCGCCTCAGTTTGCGCTATAAAATATATAGAGAGAGAGAGATGGGCTATGGTGCATTGCAATGCATGGAGGGGTTTGTGCATTGGACCATAAATCTAAAATTCAAAATCCAAATGGCCGATCCAAACCGTTCATCTTGTTCTCCATATTAATATATGCTTGGAGACCAAATTTTAAATTTTTCTCAATTTTTTTACTATTTATTAAGTATTTTACAAAATCGTTGATCCAAGGGTGGCTGCTGATTTTACTGTTTTGTTAAGCCACCGTTGGATCAACAATTTTGTAAAATACTTAATAAATAGTAAAAAAATTCATAAAAATGTAAAATTTGGTCTCCAAGCACATATTAATATGGAGAACAAGATGAACGGTTTGGATCGCCCATTTGGATTTTTAATTTTAGATTTATGGTCCAATGCACAAACCCCTTCATGCATTGCAATGCACCATAGCCCATCTCTCTCTCTCTATATATATATATATATAGGAATATGCTAGCATGCTATGCATAGCATAGAGCACCTCTATGCAACGGCTCGGATTTTGAGTTTTCAAAATCCTAACGGTCGACACCGTTCATCTTGTTCTCCATATTAATATGTGTTTGGAGACCAAATTTTACATTTTTTGGAATTGTTTTACTATTTCTTTAGATTTATTGAAAATCGCTGTTTTTTTACTAATCAACCCCGCAAATTATCTCCTACATTTTGAGATTTTTTCATTTTTTTTTTAAATGATAGTAATTCTGAAAAAAATTTAATTTAAGGGTATTAACTAAAAAGGATAAATTTCCTGTGCCCATCCAAATTTCAAAATAGCTAATTTTTCCATGAATATATCATAATATCTAATATCCTCATATAAGCTTCATTTTCTTTCTTATATCTCCTTTAATCAGGGGCGGATTTACATGTATGGTAGGGGATGCTAAGTCACCCTATGATTTTAAAATTAGTAATTATGTATATTAAAATTTAGTTGAACTTTTATATATATAGTCTAGCCCCCCTCATAAAATAACAAAACTATGTTGGTAGATCTAGTGCTTTGAGTTCTAGTTGACGTGTGTGCAAGGACATTAGTTCAATTGTCACCACACTTTTTTTTTCACATATTACATTTTATAAATTAGCACTCCCCACCCCCAATTCAAATTCTCTAGTTCCGCCCCTACCTTTCTAGTTTCTACCTTTAATTTATTTTATCTTTTATTTAATCATTTTAAAAATTGTATTGACCAATTTATTATTTTATTAAAACAGAGATGTCCATTGAATTTGTAAGAGAGATTGAAATTTGTAAAGTAGTAATATATACCTCAGAAAATCAACTTCCTCAAAGCAGCTATATATATATGCTCCAAAAGCAAAATATATATTTCAAATTAAGCCATGCACTTGTCATCACCTCTGATTTCTTAGTGCATATAAGTAAAGAGGAGGTTCAAATGCCTTCATTTTTTGTGCCTCCATCATGCCTCCATTTTTTAAAATTTTAATAACTCAAAATTTAAAACTTAAAAATCAAAATAAAACCATTAGACCTGATCTATGTTATTTTCTCTATGTGCTCATAAAAAATTATCACATTTCAATTTTGTTTTTATGTGAATCAATAAGTTCAAAAATCAACGTCTAGAAATCATCCAAATTGGTGCATTTTTTACAAGCTCTTGATGACAATCAAAATAAAATTGAAATGTCATAATTTTTTACATGTGCATAGATAAAATGATGTAGATCATATCCAACGGTTTTATTTTGATTTTTAAGTTTTAAATTTTGAATTATTAAAGTTTTAAAAAATGGAGGCATGATGAAGACACAAAAAATGAAGGCATTTGAACCCTCCTCATAAGTAAATTGTAAATGTTCGCATAGGCTGTTAAGCATCTCCAAAACGTACAGCTAGCTAGCTTGTCGTGTGCATATAGAACAGTTAAAGCAGTATAACAAAATATCAACTCTCTCCTCCAGTAAAATCTCTCTTAGAATCACGTACTACGAATTAATTCTAGTTTGTGTGTATCTCTAAGTTGAATTGGTTTAAATAGCTTTCTTTCTAGAAAATAAGAGCTAAGCAAAACAAACACCAATAAAAATATATATTTAATTAAGATGATTTAGAAAGATCTAATATCAAACAAAAGATATTTTTAATTTAACGAGGTATAATATTTAAAAACCTAAACCAATGCATTAATGAAGAGTAGTATTATATTATTTAAAAAACAACTAAATGGGACATAATAGTAGAAATCCGTATATAAGAAAGAAAGGACAATGTTATCAATGTTAAGAGCTGAGAGAAATTAAACAAACTCTCTGTCTCGTTATATCTATATATAGAGGTGCTACTTTTACTCAATTACCCGGATCTAATCGATCCGAAACCGAACCGGATCCAATTAATTTGGATAGGGTATGGTTTAAAAAATATAACTGGTTAAATTATGGGTACAATTACAAAATTAATAATTTAATATCCGATCCGGATCCGAACCGGAATCGATACTGTAATAGGTAGGATATGGGTTTCATTTAATTATCCGACCCATAACCGAACCCGACCCGATACCCGTATAAATACCCGATAAAACATAAATTAGTAACTATTAATATATAAAAATACAACTTTGCATATTAATTTTTGCATAAGCCATGATGAGCCCAGTACTTTTTCACAACTTGAATGTGCAAAAATATAATGCAGTTACATATTCACTATGTTTATACACACACATGGATGCCAAATTTATTTCTTCTGTAACAGCCGCATTAATTTTTTAAATAAAATTTATTGCTATGAATACATCCTTCAATATTAGCCTTAATATCCCCTGCATAATAATGAAAATTTATTGATCTCATTGATATGTCATTTCTACAAATTATTAGTATTTCATTCATAGATTTTTTGAACTATAGAAAAGAAAATCGTCATCTCCAATATTTTACTTTCTAAAAATTATATCTCTTCTTCAACCATAGAGTTATTATTTTTATTGTGTTGCATAGCATGATATATTTTATGAACAAGATCAATCGTATAATTTTTATTTTGCAGTAATTTTTAATTTATATTATAATGATTTATGATATGAGATGTTTAAGAAATTATTATATTTACATGTAAATGATTTTTCAAATGCTTTGGAGTTGTGACATATACCCGCTCCGGATCCGAAACCACCCCGTATCCGAACCGGACCCGATAATCTACAAATAAGTTATGGGTATCTATCTACCTGAAACCGAAAGACTGGACCTGAAATATCTTCGGATAGATAGATATCCGGATCCGGATCCGACCCGATTTGAAACAAATAAGTATATGGATCGAAAGTCGGACCCAAACACTTTTAGGGTACGGATCCAAATATAATACTATCCAGACCCGACCCGACCCAATAGCACCTCTATCTATATATAGTCCTTCAACATTTTTCATTTCATATCTTACTCAATAAATTCACAATTAAAAAAAAACAATGAAATATATCATGCATGGTGAGAGAAAAAATACATCTTAACAAGAAACAATTATTGCACCTCAAAAGAAAAATATAACTATAAATCATTAGTAAACTCATTAGTTGCAACAATTCGATAGATGACTCATTGGGATAGATATCGATTAAAAAAACAAGCCTCCCTAGACACGTATGTGAAATTTTCACCTCATACGGCTCAAAAAAATGATTTAAATTTTTTTTTTTTTTTTGATAAACCTGGCAGTTGCTGCCTAGGATAAAATTTTATTAATTTGTAATTTTGTAATTACAGTGGTCCTTCTCTAAAAACAAACCATCATTTCATCTATTTACAATTTGGTACCACTCTACTTCAGATTCCTACATCCTTTCATTTAACAAAATCTTTTCCAAAAGAGACCTTCCTTTACCACCTTTTCTGCAATCATACTTGGTAGCAGGCGTTTGTTTTGGAACACTCTTTCATTCCTGTGCTTCCAAACAAACCAAACAATGCACATGAACCATAAGGACCACTCTTTGGATGTTATCTTACCTCTGCCTGTATACGAGTCTCTTGATTTCAACCAAGTCTGCTGGACAGTTTCCCCATGAGAGAGAATTACTGTCCCCAGTGCACTCTCTACCTCCCTCCATACTGTTTTGGCAAAACCACATCTGAACAGCAGGTGAATTGCTGATTCAGTGGCTTGGTTGCCACACATCCAGCAGCCTTTGTCACATTGAATTTGCCTTCGTTCCAACACCTCTTGTGTTAGGATTCTGTCTTGCAGTAGCAGGCACGAGAAGATTTTGACAGTCAAAGGGGTTTTTGCTGTCCATATCTCCTGGAAACCCCAACTAATTTTACCAGAAGCTTTCAAGACCTGATAAATTGATCTGGAGGAGTATATCCCTGAGCTATGCCAGCGCCAAGACACACAGTCGGTAAGGAGTGGGTTAAGGTTTGGGATCTGAAGCCACAAGGCTATTGGGATATCGTCGGAGTCTTGTGCCATCCTTAGAGAAATGTGGACATGTGGCGGTCTTCGTTGTTTATCCAGATAATCTCTAAGAGGGGTTATGTTCCAAGGGTCGTACCAGAAACTGATTTTCTTACCGTTTCCAATGGTCCAAGTGATTGACCAGTGAAACAGTGCCTTGATTTTCAGTAATTGGGTCCAAAAGAAAGAACCAGTTACATACCAGCAGTTCGCCTCGTCCGGGTTCTGTGTCACTCTCCTAAGAGCTGACATGTATGTAGTCCATAGCGCATTAGGTTGGGTGTATAGCCTCCACCACCATCGAAGTAGGAGAGAGATGTTTTGGATCTCCAGATCGGGTACCCCAAGTCCTCCCCATTTCTTTGGGTTGCAAACCGCCTCCCAATTTAATAGATGAACCCCTCTTCTTTCCCTGTCATGTCTTGCCCAAAGGAATTGCTTTCTTATTCTATCCAGTCGTTTAATCACCCATTTCGGTAGTAAGAAGCAAGACATAAAGTATATGGGCATGGCAGAGAGTACCGAAGTGACCAAAATTAACCTTGCCCCTTTTGAAATTAGTTTTCCTTTCCAACCATGTAGCCTCTTCTCCATCTTCTCTATTAGAGGTAAGTAGTGAATTTTCAGGGGCATTGTTACTGTTAAAGGCATGCCGAGGTAGTTCAGTGGAAAATCAGTGGAATTGCATCCTAGCACTGCCTTGGTGATCTCTAACTGTTGCTGATCTAGATTGAACGGTACGAAGCTGCTTTTTTCGTAGTTGATCTTCAAACCCGAGATGTTGGTGAAAAGTCTCAAGATGATCTTGAAGGTAACAATTGACTCTTGATCTCCCTTAGATATAAAGATCGTGTCATCCGCATATTGTAGGGCAATCATGGCTTGATTCAATTTTGTAGAGATAGGGTTGTTTAGGGAAAGGTTCGCTACCCTCACCATCTGATGTAAGACATCCACTACCAAGAGGAAGAGAAATGAAAAATAAAAAGAGCTCAAAAAAATTATGAATTACACTATGATCAAAATAGAGTTTATTTTTCCTTTTCATTATAGAGAAAAATATCATTTTGACTCGTGACTCAAGTTAAATTTTTTAACTGCTGCAGTTTCTACACCTGCGAACAGTTTAGCACATTCTTTGTTGTTATTATGAGGCCTGAAGCACAAGGAGATTTTACCCACTGATATCAATTAGGAGGTCTGTAGACTTTTGTTGCCCTCCACGGTGCTTTCGCACTAATAGATTTCATGTTACGTGCACAAAAACATCCTCTATCTTAGATTATTGTCCTGTGGTACTATTTTAAGACAATAGCTTTTGGGTGCTAAGAAGATTCTTACCAAATTAACCATTGTATTGGAGACGACTGTTGAAATTAGATTTTATTGGGTCTAAATTAATTTGAGCTGAAAATTACAATAATCTAAAAATTGTAATCATATCTTCCATTTTTCTTCTATTCCCGACTTTTCCATATATAAACGTTCGTTTTCTATCTTTTTTTTTCTAAATAAATCTTCTCCCCAAAATTAAATTAAATCTTAAAATTGTTAATCATAGTCTTGTGTTTATTTTTCATTTTCCTGAAATATATATAAAGCCGTCCCTTTCCAATCTCCAAATAAATTTGTTTCATCCCTCTAATTTCCTACTCTCATCATTGGTTACATGGAAGAATTGTCGAAAAAATTAATGGAAACCCAACTGCAAGATGATGAATCTCTGGAATCTGAAGGAATCGACTCCGATCAAAGGTCTCTCTCTCTCTCATATTCACACACACAGGTATGCATAACACCGTACCTTGTCATTCATAAAATATATTAAATAATAAAACTATGACATGTTAAAAATACTTTTTATAAATAATTATTTTACTTGAATAATTTGGTTACAGCGATGAAGATGAGATGTTTCCAAGAAATCGGCAGGTTTATACCCACGAGCTCATCGAGGTGTTTTCGGTACGCTTCATCGATCATTCTAATCGTTACATCTCAGGCAACATAAGGATTGAACTTGAGGGTGATTATTACCTATTTCAAACAAATAAAGCAGATTCTCACGTCTCGTCAATTGAGATTGATTCACAGGGATATGCAATATTGACACCTGATTGGCAATGCCCCTTAGATATACCACACTACACAATGTTCTACTCACATTTTGAGAAATTAAAGGGAGAGGTTGAGGGCTTGCGAACACTAGGTCGGAAAAAACAAAAGAGAATGAATAAGAAAAAAAGAATGGATTTACCATTATGGGATAATAGATTTGAAAGGAAAGGTCAGATCTTGTGGAACACATTCAAGGACCGTTCGGGAAACCTTACGTGCAGGCAGGTAATGACCCAAGTAGGCCCCGTAGAAATTATGTATGCTATATTTTATGATGCAGTTGAAGCATTGGTTGATATCACACTCTCTAATTGGAGAGTTGGAGAATTAGTTGAAGATCCAATCAAACTTTATGGAAAAGTAACTGCCAAGAATTCATCGATTCAAAGCTCTCAAGCTGAGAGTATCTTGTTCCAAAGAGATATCGATCAAGCGGTTTGTGTTCACCCCGCCAGCATATGCATGGGTGACTTAATTTCTCTTCCTTTGTCAAGGCGTAGAGTGGTACTCCCACGTCAAGCAGCCATTCAGATTTATATTGACATATGGCAATGCTTAACTGATACTAAAGCCAAAATTATTGCTAATGATAAAGTACAACTCACACCACAACCAAGTCATCCCTCTGACAGGGTTATTCGCACTGAGGATTTCATGGTTATTAGAGCTGAGGGTTTCGACATTCAAGTAAAGATTAAATGGTTACATAACTTTTGTGTTAAATAATTAGTTTAGAAGAAAAATAATCTGAGGATTTCATGTTTATTGGAGTCTTAATTTCTCACTGTACATCACATTTTTATTCATCATTTTAATTTCCACTACTTGTGTACAAAGGAGTCTTTTTGTATTACACAAGCATCAGTATCTTTTAATTTCACTAGAAATTAAGCTCCATTAAATAAGTTATAGGAGTTCAATAATGAGCAATCAAAGTCCTATATTCATGTTTGGTTGTAGAGTAGTCTAGAGATAGACTAAACTCTTACTCCGCATTTTTAATGTAAATGTTTTCATTTTGAAATTTAGTTTAGCGTTTGTATTCAGATCGAGAGTATGCTAAAAAAAAAGACAATTGTTGAGATTTAGTTTAGTGTTTTAACAAAAAAAATAGTTTATTGTTTTCATTTTGAGATTTTTCATTTTAAAAAAATGAGAGTAATTCTGGTATTTTTTTTTTAATTTAGGGTATTTAAAAAGGATAAATTTCCGGTGCGCCCATCCATACTTTTAAAATAGCCAATTTCCCCATGAATATATCATAATATTCAATATTCCCCATATAAGCTTCATTTTCTTTATTATATCCCCTTTAATTTATTTTATTTGTTATTTAATTATTTCAAAAATTGTATTGACCAATTTATTGTTTTATTAAAATAGATATGTCCCTTGAAAATATCCAATTTATCAATATATATCCCCAATTTATTATTTTATTAAAATAGATATGTCCATTGATCAATGCTTAACGTTGATTGAAATTTGTGTAGTAGTAATATATATATACCTCAGAAATTAAATCAACTTCCTCAAAGCAGCTATATATGCTCCAAAAGAAAAATATATATTTCAAAGCCATGCACTTGTCATCACCTCTGATTTCTTAGTGCATATAAGTATAACAAAATATTTACTTTCTCCAGTAAATTTCAAATGTTCGCATAGGCTGTTAAGCATCTCCAAAACGTCTAGCTTGTCGTGTGCATATATAGAACAGTTAAAGCAATAAGTATAACAAAACAAACACCATTAAAAGAAATGCTAATTAAGCAAAAGAAGAGCTAATTAAGAAAAACAAACACCAATAAAAATATATATTTAATAATTAAGATGATTAGTTAGAAAGATCTAATAT
Organism: Carex rostrata; assembly: GCF_964058835.1. NCBI lineage: Eukaryota > Viridiplantae > Streptophyta > Magnoliopsida > Poales > Cyperaceae > Carex > Carex rostrata. Next base: position 1,366,261 of record NC_135950.1, read on the forward strand.
CAAACAAAAGATATTTTTAATTTAACGAGATATAATATTTAAAACCTAAACCAATGCATTAATGAAGAGTAGTATTATATTATTTAAAAAATAACTAAATGGGACATAATAATAAAAATCCGTATATAAGAAAGAAAGGACAATGTTATCAATGTTGAGAGCTGAGAGAAACACACTTTGTCTCTCGTTATATCCTTCAACATTTTTCATTTCATATCTTACTCAATAAATTCACAACTAAAAAAAAACAATATTGAAATATATCATGCATGCATGGTGAGAGAAAAGAATACATCTAAAAATGAAACAGTTATTGCACCTCAAAAGGAAATAACTATAAATCGATATTAAAAAAAAAACCATTGTATTGGAGACTAATGCTAAAATTAGATTTTTTTTTTAGTGGGTCTAAATTAATTTGAGCTGAAATTTGCATTTAATCCACTAATGTAATAATTGTAATTGCATGTCCTTTTTCTCTTCTTTTTTTCCTAAAAAATCTTCATCACAAAATTAAATCAAATTAATCTTACAATTGTTAATCATAGCCTTGTGTTTATTTTTAATTTTCCTCAAATATATATAAATTAAGCCGTCATTCCAATCTCCAAATAAATTTGCTTCATCCCTCTTTCCTACTCTCACCATTGGTTACATGGAAGAGTTGTCAGAAAGATTGATGGAAACCCTATTTCAAGATGATGAATCTCTGAAATCTGAAAGAATCGACTCCGATGAAAGGGTCTCTCTTTATTTCTTTCTCTCTCTCTCATATTCACACACAGGTAAACCATGATGGTGTACACCAAATTGATTGATCCCTTACAAATCTTTCGTCATATTTTAAAGAATGGTACACTAAAATGAATCTTAAAAAAAAATACAAAACATGAGATTTAATTCGATCCTATAGCATGCATACATGACCCTTTATATTGGTGTGCATAAAATATATTAAATAATAAAACTATGACATGTTAAAAATAATTTTATAAATAATTATTTTACTTGAATAATTTGGTTACAACGATGAAGATGAGATGTCTCCAAGTCGGCAGGTTAATATCCACCAACTCATCAAGGTGTTTTCAGTACGATTCATCGATCATTCTAATCGTTACATCTCAGGCAACATAAGGATTGAACTTTATGAGGGTGATTATTACCTATTTCAAACAAATAAAGCAGATTATCGTGTCTCGTTAATTAATTGAGGTTGATTCACAAGGATATGCAATGCCCCTTAGATATACCACAATACATAAGGTTCTTCTCATATTTTGAAAAATTAAAGGGAAAGGTTGAGGGCTTGCGAACACTAGGTAGAAAAAAGCAAAAGAGAATGAATAAGAAAAAAAGAATGAATTTACCATTAATTATAGGATAATAGATTTGAATGGAAAGGTCAGGGCTTGTGGAGCATATCTGTGGACCATTCGGGAAACCTTACGTGCAGGCAAGTAATGACTCAGGCAGGTCCCGTAAAAATTATGTATGCTATATTTGATAATGCAGTTGAAGCATTGGTTGATATCACACTCTCTAATTGGAGAGTTGGAGAATTAGTTGAAGAGAAAATCAAGCTTTATGGAAAAGTAACTGCCAAAAATTCAATGATTCAAAGCTCTCAAGCTGAGAGCACCTAGCCTTGTTCCAAAGAGATATTGATCAAGCGGTTTGTGTTCACCCCGCCAGCATATGCATGGGTGATATAATTCCTCTTCCTTTGTCAAGGTGTAGAGTGGTTCTCTCATGTCGTGTCGCCATTCAGATTTATATTGACATATGACAATACTTAACTGATACTAAAGCCAAAATTATTGCTAATGATAAAGTACAACTCACACCACAACCAAGTCATTCCTATGATAGGGCTATTCGCACTGAGGATTTCATGATTATTAGATCTGATGGTTTCGACATTCAAGTCAAGATTAAATGGTTGCATGACTTTTGTGTTAGGTTAGAAGAAAAATAAAGAGTTCACTAAGTTGAGGATTTCATGTTTATTTGAGTCTTAATTTCTCACCGTGCATCCCATTTTTATTCATCATTTTAATTTCCACTACTTGTGTAGGAAAGAGTCTATTTGTATTACACATGCATCAGTAACTTTTTCACTATAAATTAAGCTCCGTTAAATAAGTTATATGAGTTCAATAATGAGCCAAAGTCCTACATTCATATTTGGTTGTGGAGTAGGCAAGAGACAAACTAAACTCCTACTCCATATTTTTAATTTTTGTTAAAAGATGGACTAAAACAAGATGAGTAAATTCGGTTATCATTCCTTGCAGATTAAGTTGCTCCACATTACTCCGCACTTCACTTGTATGGTCTACTATTATAGACATGGATTCATTTTTCAAATTCTCTTCTCCATACATATCAACACAATATAAAAGAAGTAATTAGGATGAGGGAAAAAATTTAGTTCTCTTTAAATTTAACAACAAAAAATGGTCTCGATAAATAATTCTAAGTTGTCTTTCCTTTATTGCCAGTGCATCTTTATTTAATTTGTATGAATATCTTTGCTTTTGTTGAATTGTGGAACCTCTCATTTATTTGGTCTCTCATCTTTCTAAAATATTTCTCTCACTTTCTATTTTTTCTCTTTAAGGATGGAATTATAAAATTAAGTTTGAGGGGCTAAATAAAATAATTTAGTGTAATTCTATTTTATAAGGACTAAAAGATATAAATACTTATAAAAAAAATTTAAAATATAAAAGATGAAACTGTAAATTTTTAATTTGCCCCTAATCACTGAATCTGCCCCTGCTCTCTCGCCATGAACAAAAAAAAAAAAAATACATTGCATCTAAACTCATTTATCCTCCATTGAAATGATTTGTTGTCAACTATTTAATCAAATGAAATATATATATATATATATATATATATAGAGTACGGCTAACGCGCTTCCTCTAGCATATGGGCCGAAATGCTTCCGGTGAAAAGTTGAAATTTCAAAATCCAAAAAGTCGATCTGAACCGTTCATCTTCTTCTCCATATTAATATCTGCTTGGAGACCAAATTTTACATTTTTCTGAAATTTTTTACTATTTATTAAGCCATTTTGAAAATCGCTGATCCAACGGTAGCTTCTGATTTTTACTGTTTGGTAAGCCACCGTTGGATCAGCAATTTTCAAAGTGGTTTAATAAATAGTAAAAAATTTCAGAAAAATGTAAAATTTGGTCTCCAAGCAGATATTAATATGGAGAAGAAGATGAACGGTTCAGATGGACTTTTTGGATTTTGAAATTTCAACTTCCCACCGGAAGCATTTCGGCCCATATGCTAGAGGAAGCGCGTTAGCCGTACTCTATATATATATATATATATATATATATATATATATATATTTTTTTTTACTTTCATCTAATTGTTTTGGTACAAAATTTATTGTTTGTATTTTTTTTGGTCCGCTAAATGTTTTATTTATGAAAAAATTATGATATTTACTAGGTCATTTTATGGACTATTTGTTTATGTCAAATTTTAGTTTGATATTGTTTTTCCCATTTATCAAATTAGAAAATAAGTGGTATAAATTTTCATATTAATCTCCTTGATGAATGCCATCCTTAATTTTTGGGTGTCCTTTTCTATGAATTTTCGAAGAGTTTTATTGTTGCCTTTAACGACATCTAGAAATTAAGGAGTTTCATTGTTGTCCTTTTCTATGAATTTTCGAATAGTTTTATTGGTGCACATTCTAATAAAAATAAGCTCATTCTTATAAAATAAATTTTATAAATTAAGCTTCAATTCACATTTTTATATTATCCAAATGACCAATATAGACTTCATATCACATGCCAAAACAATTTTATTTTGTGGGCTCCACAATTCTTCTAACGTTAGAATGGGTGCTCAAAGATCACACTATTTTGTACAAAGTACAATATAAGACTCCAAATGTGAATCTTTGTATAATATGAAACTTCAAGAAGGTGCACAAAATATGTTGTAGAAAATAAATTAACATACTAGTTTAAATCTGAATTTTGAACAATAAAATAAATAACAATTATTTTCAAATTTTAATCAACAAAATGTGAATCTTTGTATGATATGAAACTTCAAGAAGGTGAACAAAATATGTTGGAGAAAATAAACTAACATACTAGTTTAAATCTGAATTTTAATCAATAAAATAAATTGCTATTATTTTCAAAATTTAATTTTATTTGAATTTTGACCAATAAAATAAATAACAATTATTTTCAAATTTTAATCAACATAATAAGAATAATAAAAATTTATTATCAAGAGCAACAAAATCCGAATCTAAAACAAGTTTGCATCCTATGTGAAAGAATAATTGAGCGAGATTGTCTCAAGTTACACCAAGATTCCTTTGCCTACGGCGTAGCCATGATAAATGTTAATGTACTGAAATTTTTATTCTAGAGATCATGAGTTCGATTCCTACTTAAAGCACATTTTTAGGGGTTTTTTTGTAATTCTATGGAAACAAAAAAAATTCATTGCCGCAAATCGAACCTTTTTTTTTTACTTCTATTACTTCTATGAAAACAATAAAATAAATGTCGTTATTGTGAATCAAAACCTAGTTCTCACACAAACCAACAAGCCACACACAACTTTATCCTGTATCTCAATTTTTATTTATTAAATACAATAACATTTCATTTTTTTTTAATTTAAATTAACATAAATAACATTAAAAACATAAAATATAATTTCACATAATATTATGTAAATTTTAGATTTTTTTTTAAAATATGATGTTAAATTTTTCATCAAATCAAAACATCAAACTAGGTTGGATCAACGATTTTCAAAGTGACTTAATAAATAGTAAAAAAATTCAAAAAATATAAAATCTGGTCTCCAATCATATTTTAATATAGATATCACATTTAACAATTTGAATCGAATTTTTGGACTTTGAAAATTTAAAATTGACTTAGTTTCGCGGAATATAAGGAACAATCGATTTGATATTAACCACTTTCTTTAAAAAATAGTAAAAAATACAAAAAAAATACAAAACTTAGTCTTTAAAAATATTTTAATATGAAAATTATATTAAGCGGTAAACTGTAAAACTATAATTTAATTCAAACTAGTTTGATGCTTTCATTCGATAAAATTATAAAGCTTTAAAGTTTAAACCGAGGGGATTCATTGGCAGCCTAAAATTTGAACCAAACTAGCTAAAAGGAAAAAAGAGGAAACTATTGCATTAAACGGATTACGGATCTCAACAAGTAAATCCAAACTCGAAAAGGTACATCTCTCACGCCCGGACAAAAATCCTCTCCAATACTGTAAAACATTTCCTTCACTTTACGGTTTGAGATTAACTTCCAGGAGCTTCGAGATTCGGGCTAGCGCAGGGAGCAGTATTATTGGGATTTGAGATTCGTGCCAAGTTGATAAGAACGGTCCAGATCTAGTAACTGTAAAAGATTCCCTATTACGGTACCAGGGAGGATCTGAACTCACTCCCAGCATCCAATCCGAATCAGGAAGCCGAGTAGCCGAGAGGCCTTGGCGAAGTAGAAGTTTTCAAATTGGATTCATGGTCTCTGCTGCGCCTCTTTGCCTCTCTCCTCGCTTCCCCGTTTGCTTGCTTCCTCCATCAGATGCAGCCGTAATCTCTCTCCCTCTCTCTCTCTCTCTAATCTTTACTTGTTTCTCTGCATTTATCTATCTTGATACTGTTGTTGTTGTTTCATCTTTTGTGAAGGACAGCATTTGGGTGATAAATCTGATGGCAAAAACATTACTAGTTATAAGTGGAGGATGGTTATTTCCTATGATGGTTACAGATTTAAAGGTTCAAACTCTCTCTCTCTTTCTTTTATCTTCTCAAGTTCTAATTATTAATCCATTATCAGAAAAAAAAAAAAAAAGGGTAAATTGAGGCTTTTTTTTACATGCTGAGTGTGAAGTGGATGGTATTTATGTTTCAATTTTAAATCCATGGTTAGCTTACATTTGGATGTTAATCAAGATCAGATTTTCAATAGAGAATTTATCAGGGTGGCAGATTTATCAGATTTTCATCTTTTGCTGATGTTAAATCCACATCCTCAATCTAGAATTAAATTAATGTCTTTGAAGGTTACCATGCATATTTAAAAGTGATATGAAATAATCAGGGTGGCAGTACCAACCGGCTCCAATTCCAACAATTCAATGGCACATAGAGGATGCACTTACTCAAATTACAAAGCTACAAAGGAGTGACCTTTGTTTGATTGGTGCTGACCGTACTGATACTGGTGTTCATGCTTTTGGCCAGGTTTAATTCTCTTATCAAAAATTTGTTTACATATTACCTTTATAACAGTACAGATGGACTGTTTATGTTTTTTTTCCAAATAGGAGCTGAGTTTTTATTGTATTTGCAAATTAGAACATAACTTTCTTGTAGAAATCTGGATATAACTTCTTGCTGTTATATTATGGAAAATAAAGATATTCCATTAAAATTTGATTGTTTACCTTGATATCTAGAAGCTGTCATTTGTTTGGAGTCTGATAATTAAACTTTTGACATGAATATAAAATAGGTGCTAAAGGTGCAATTCTCTATTCTTTTTTCATATTCTGTTGCCTTATATTGGGAAATTATATTTGACCGCAAAGCTAGTATTGCTAAAACACTCACAATTCTCTTTTGGGAACTATTTTTTTATACACGTGGTACACAATACTATTTTTATTCTACATATATAATAATCATCTTAAATATCCAGTATACTATTTTAACCCTATTTACTAAATCCAGTCGTGATTAGTTGAATGAGTGAGGCTATGGCAATATGCATATTACAGACATAACAGACCGACCCGTGCTATGGATCTAAATCTCAATTTTCACAGTTCAAACAATCAATCCAAACCTTTAAATGTGATCTCCATATAAAAATATACTTTTAGACAAAATTTTACATTTTGTTAGAATTTTTTACTATTTTTTAGATAGGTAGAAAGTCACTGCCTTTGGATGGTCGAAAATTTTCAAATCAAGTGATTTGCTACCTATCCCAAAAAACAGTAAAAAAATTTTTAAAAAAATGTAAATTTGGCCTGAAAGTGTATTTTTATTTAAAGATCATGTTCAATCGTTTGAACTTTAAAAACAGAGATATGAGTCCATAATCTCACTCTAAGTGAATTTTCTTTTCGACCTGTTTCTCACTCTAAGTGTTTTTTTTTTTTTTTATTATTTCAGGTGGCACAATTTACCACACCATTTAACTATAACAGCTTGGATGACTTTCATTCTGAATTTAATGGGCTGCTACCCAAAGATATTCGGATAAGGGAAATCAGCCCAGCCCACCCTGATTTTCATGCGCGTTTCTCCACCACAAGCAAAGTTTACCGGTACAAGATCTATAACGAACCAGTCATGGACCCGATTCATAGACTATACACTTTTCATAGTGCATATAGACTCGATCCTGACGCAATGAGAGAGGCAGCCAGTTATTTTCTGGGGAGGCACGACTTTTCTTCCTTTGGTAATGCGCCTTCGCGTAGGGACGGTATACCTAATCCTATGAAGGAGATTTTTCGGTTTAATATAAATGAATCAGTAAGTTATATTGCACATATCTAGTTGTATAAGCAATGTTATGAGAAGCATGCAAAAGAGCCCTTAATTTTCAACAAATTACACAGAAGTTTATTTTTAAGTTGAGAACCTTACTATGAGATTGTTTTAATGCTTGTATTTCTTATTCTAAATCGGTGTATTATTGCCCTTTAGGGTGCTATTTTGGAGCTTGAGGTGGAAGGCACCGGCTTCTTGCATCGGCAAGTGAGAAATATGGTATAGAGTTATTATTCTCCGTTCTTTTACTGTTTAGTTTTAGTTTGCAATAGCTAGCTTATATACTGGTGGGCCCTGCCATTAGTACATGCACGCCCATAATATCCCTTTCCCAGTTCTCCATTAAATTTTTGCATTTTTTACTAAAAATGCCCATAATTTTTCTGTGTTTACAGAAGGCCCCTGTATTTTTTAGTAATTGTTAAAAAGCTTATCACTTTACTGTATATGACCAGTTGTGTCAGTATAATCCTCCGGCCATGCTTTAACTACTGATACTGTTGTATTTCATCAAGCTTGACTTTCTGTACAGCTTGAAATTTTTAGTTTCCACAAGACAACCTCCTCTTTATTTCAAAAAAAGAAATTAAATGTTTATCAATCCATTGAACAGTTAGAACAGGGGATTTGTTGTATTCTAAGGCTTCTGTACCAGCCCTCTTTTGCACCTTAACTGGATTTAGAAGAAGGTACCAGTGAGGAAATTTTCGAAAAAAACACCCTTGTTTCATAAGTCTCTGCAAATACTAATAGAAAAGCTTTTTTCTTGTTTAATGTATTATTTTCAGAAGTTACTTTCATTCTGCACACAAACCTTGGGTAGAACCAAGTGAAGTCTCTTAAAACCCTAATCACTGAGGAGGAAAAGCACAGAAAAGTTTTTCGTTTGTAAGATAAAAGTTATGGAAAAATCTCTTGCTAATTTTTTCGTACTTGCATTTTCTAAAAGTTATAATCTGACAATAGTGCTATAAATCTTAAATTCTTGAGTAATACAATATCGTTTTATAATAGAAACAAAACTTATTATACCTTTTCTTGTAGTTAAATATGGAAATCAACTTCTTATAATAAACCTGACAAACAATGAATGGTTTTTGAACTAGAAAATTGCACCTGGCTATTGAAGAAAGGTCACAAGTCCATAAAAATTGGTACAATTAAATTGTTTTAACATATTAATGTTAGCTCGACCAAGTCATCTAACAAGTAGCTTATACAAATCTGGAGCCCAACATCTATATCTTGTTAATTTGATTGATAGTTAGGGTTAGTATTTGTTGTTTTCATACTCCAAATAATTAATAGAAGCCATTGCTTACTGTCAATTGCAAATATGAAAAAATGTTGGGTGTTGGGGGGTTGATAAGATGATCTAATCTTATTCAATTGGTACAACTTGTTCATGTAGGTTGCATTGTTGATGCAAGTTGGAAGAGAAGCGTTACCTCCTGATATCGTACCAAAGATTTTAGAAGCAAGAGATAGAAAAGAGCTTGCAAAATTCACTCTACCGGCCCCGCCTCATGGTTTATGCCTAATGTCCGTAAAATATGATCCTGAAAAGCTAAAGCCTCCTCCTGGGGCCCCACATGCCAGTTTTGGTAGGAGGCATACATTCAGAAATTGCAAGCTTCCATTTTATTGATTCAGTGTTTGTTACCAAAAGAACAATCATTTGAACTTTGAAAAGAGGTTTCTGTTTTGCCTTTACCAATTTTGCTAGAGATAGCGACTGCTTTGAGGGAATTATACTTTTATTCTTGGAATTGTATATACCTGTGATTTGAATAGTTACATGTGCTTTGAGGGAACTAGTTAGTTGCATTTTTTTTATTGAAGGTTGGGTTGTGATCTCAAATTTGTGCTGCATCAAATACTTCAATTACGTTAATTATTGAAATTCAAATTAATTCGAAAATGTTAGTTTAAAAAAGGGGCCACCAACAACACCAAACGGCCTAAAGAACAGCTACAAATAGACTCCACGATCGTTGAGTTTAGAATCTCGTCCGTCCGATCAGAATCAAGATAAATCCAGTCCCACCGACATTTATACATATTACCCACTTTCCTTATTTAACCCAAGTTCGTAAGAATATATAGTTTTCCCGGAAAATCCTAACCGTTCAAGTACGTTCTACACGAATCTCAAAAATGTAAAAGTACGCCAGCTAAAAATAGACTCAGATTGTTTGGAAACTCAGATCTTGAGTTTAGACCTCACATGTTTCTAGCGTAGTGTGGTAATTTGTGGAATGATTGATGTTTGGTGACTGTGTGGTGACTTTATTGATACTCTTTTCAGATTATTCTGTTTTTTGTAGTTTGGTAATGAATATTGAACATTGTCTTCGCTTTAGTTGCTTCTTGAATCTGTTTAATGATAAAATTAAGGATGCTGACATTACCGAGCTAGTGAAGCGTGTTTCCAATGCACTTTTGTTATTGGGTTAGCCATACACCTCACATGTTTCTAGCATAGTGTGGTAATTTGTGGAATGATTGATGTTTGGTGACTGTGTGGTGGCTTTATTGATACTCTTTTCAGATTATTCTGTTGTTTATAGTTTGATATATAATGAATATTGTACATTGTCTTATTAGATCTGTTTTAATAAATAATAATTTGTGTTCTCTTATGTTATTTCATTTACCTTGAAAACATAAGTTATCTTACCTGGATGATCATTACTGCTGGTTCCCTTTTTATGCAATTTTTAAATTCAGGTCTGAGTTTACGCTTTGCTGCTGGCTCGGTTTTACTTTTACTTAATAGGCATTACTGTGATAGAGATGCCAAATTGCAAATATTGTTTAACTTAATCTTTTTTAAGCAGCATATAAATATTTCTTTTATCAATTTTGTTCAAGCAAAATGGGTTCCCTGTGTTTCATTGATATTTTAATATGATTTATTCAAACAAATAACTCATGTTTAATGCGCCCCATAAAAGTGGTCAATATATGAGGAGATGCAAAGAACCCTAATTGCTATCATGGCCTTGAACTCCCAACAATTTGGTATTAGGCATTTTCGTGGGAACTTGTTTGTAAAGGATATTATTTTGTGAGTAAAGCTAATATACACTTAAGTGTACCGTATACTTAACTTTATGACCGTCAGATTTCTTTAAAAGTCGTGTAGATTCTTTAAAAGTCATGGTAGCACGACTTTTAAAGAAATCTGATGGCCCTAAGGTTAAGTGTACATTACACTTGGTACACTTAAGTGTATATTAGCTTTACTCTTATTTTGTTATATATATATAGTTTAGAGTGAATTACTATGGGTATTGTAAAATAGACCTTTATTTTTATATATAGTTTAAAATAAATTACTATGGGTATTGTAAAATATACCTTTATTTTTTATATAGATCCCCGATGTATATTTGATCTCCATACTATTTTTATATGATTGACTCTTAATGAATGTTTGACCGGATAATTAATATCAACTGCACGCCTTAAATTTGTGATTATCTCTATTCTATTATTAAGCACGTTGGGTGTCCGATCCGCCAACGGCTACGATTGAGAGATGAAACTTCGGATTTGATCTAAGCTCTCCAATTACATATTTTGTCTTTTTTTGATTAAATGCATCTGTTTTATCTATAGAAGTCTAAATTTAGTTAAAAAACATACCCACCACATATGCTGCTACACGATACATTACAATTAAAATTGAATAAATTCTGAAATTTAGCGATATATTTATCTGTTTCCTTATTTTATTTGTTTCCATATTTCTCCTCTTCAATTGAGAAGACTCCATCTTCCATTTTCTTATTTATTATTTCCTTACTTCTTCGTTTCTATACGGATCACAATGGAAATCATTTTTTTTATTTCCTTATTTCTCTTTCTTTGTTTCTATACATATTGGTGTGGGCAATTTAGAATATATTTCCGATATAGAATATATCAATGTGTGTGTGTGTGTGTGTGTTCTAAATTGGAAACAAAGAAGAATATAAATTGGAACGTGTGTGTAAATATATATTTTTCTTATAATATGTGTGTGTGTGTGTGTGTGTGTGTGTATCCTATACATATACACGATAACACTTTTTTATTTATGTTTTTTGATATCATATTATATGTTGATATTGAATTGTTGTATGATATTTGATATTATATTCGAATCGAGCTATTATTTGATATCATTGGTACTTAAAATAAAAAATCATCACATCATCAAATTGTTATCAAAGATCACGATTAAAGTTAATTAAAAATACAGAATCATATAAATTTTCTATTAACATGTGTTTTAATTTTTAGATAATTATTATTTTCATTGATATATTTGTTTCTTATAATATGTCCCCGTTGCAACGCACGGGTATGATACTAGTTTATTATCTTATTTGTTTTCCTCACATTATAAAAAATGATGAGATTTAATGTATGTTTACCGTTCACTAATTAAGTTATTGAAGTTTTAAACGTCCTACAAAAAAAAAGTTATTGAAGTTTTGACAGTGTGAATTAACATTCTTTAATACATTAAAGAATAATATTATAAGCATATAAAATTTAATTGTTAGACTATTTTCTTAGTGTATGTCAAATATTAAAAAGAGATAGTTTTAAATAACAATTTTGACCTAATGTCTCTTGCACCAAAAAGGTTAGCAAGAGCTATGATTTTGGTACCGAGTGTTTTTAGTGATGGTATCGGCCCTTAATGAAAGCGAATTTTATTCCTCTCAAACCAAAATGTTGAAAGGACAACTCCTCTAATTAACTCAACAATTAACTAATCTTTTAGTGAGAAGCATCAAGTAAATATCCACAATTCATCTAAAGTAGAGCATTGGAATAAAAAGTTATTATGAGAAGCAATCTATTCTCAAATTTTGAGAAGTATAAGGACTGAACAAATAAATAGGATTTTTTTTTTTAGAGTACGATAACAACTTATCATCTTATGGTTTTCATTAATATGAAAAATATGTACATTTTAGTTCAAACACCAACTTATATCACAATAAGATAAAATAAAGATAAAACTCTCTCTTATCCAATTTACATTAGGGTTTTGTATGCTTAACGTACTCTCGTCGAGCACATCACCTCTTCCGTTCTAATGTTTGAACTCATTTATGCATAGCATCTTCCAGTCAAATTATAACATTTGTAATTACGGGCTTTAATTTCACCACATAATTTGTGTATTTTCCTCAGACATATGTAATTGCGGCCTTTAAATTAATTTCATCGATATCATTTGACGAGAACAGAAGCTATTGTGTCAACTTTCACATATATATTACATTTCTTGCTCTTAAAAAACAACATAAAAATAAGAGTAAGTTTTGACGTCTAATTTTTGTTCTTCCTTTAGAAATTTTCTTCCTAAATATTTTTTGTTCTTAAAAAACAAAAATTTTAGATGGAATATATTATATTCAGACGAAATATATAAAAGGTAAATCTATGATATAAGCAAATACTACGTACAATCGCTTCTACATGCATAAGAGGATTTGTTATTAGTATGTGCTTCTTTGCATGTCTTGTTTCCGATGGCCCAGACGAGCACCAGGTATCTACAACTACAAGTAGAAAATTAAGTTGTCGTCATTTTAAGTCCTGCCTATAAATAATTTCTTCTTATTTGCACTCGGCCTAGCTAGTAATTAATTAAATATCCTCTCACAATGTTATTAAATGATGATATATCTATTAACCATATCTATACATTATTAACTGATCGATCATCTAGGCCTATGCAAATATATATTTGTGACTTGTGTAGAGGCTGCCATATGTGCATTGATTAGTAAAAAGCTGTCTAGGTTACAAACAAATCACAATCCAACCAACCCCACATATATATACAATCCATCCAACCAGGGGCGGATCTACTGTAGCGCAGGGGGGTCAGCTGCCCCGTCCTGGATTTTCAAAAATAGTGCTAAAAATCTGCTTTTCGGACCTCTGCCCCTCCCTGGAATTAATTAAATTGCCCCCCTGTAGCCCATTTTGGAATTCTAATAGACAGAACGGAGCCCATATAAACTCTGAGCGAAACAAATTAGCAGAGCCCAAATAGGCGCTGATCCCAAATAGCGAAAATTAGTTGAACCAAAGTGTTTTTATTTTTTTATTTTTTTTTTAATTCAAAGCAGAGGCTGTCAAGTTGAACTAAAATGCTGATTTCAAATTCCCTATAAATGTTGAATTGTTGATTTTTTTCAAGTAATTTAGGATTTTTATTATATTGATTGGTATTTTTTTGTTATGTTGAATTGTACCCGATAAGCTATTGGGTTTGAACCCGATAAACTATTTGCATCCGATTATTGTCCCGCCCTGACAAAAATCCTGCGTCCGCCCCTGCATCCAACCCCACGTGGGTAAACTACTAGAGTACCATGCAAATAGAAGTCATCCAACCCGACGTTTTCTTTTATCATGTGCAAGTTTCCCTTGTACAGCTTCTTTGCTCTTTCCACTGCTTCCAATCCTGGTAAACAGACAAGTGTTCGTTAGTATGCATGTTTAGTGATATACTATCATACATTTGAAAGACGAATATGATAAATAATATTTATAGATTGGAGTAATCGGGCACAAGCACGTCAGATCTAGATTCCGTTAATTCCGTCATCAAACAGCCATGACGGAAGTTCGCGGCCACTTGCGGCCAGGTTACAAGCGAGAGACTCTTTGTATGAAGGACTTGCTACCTCAGCTGCCCGCTGATCCACTGTTTTTAAAACCAGTTTTCCCAGTTTAATCAAAAAAAGTATGCATGCAAGTAAAAAGTACACCAACGCCGTTTCTTTAGATTTGTTATGCCTTGACTTGGTGGATATAATAGTCCGTGATAATTTGCTTCTTGCTTAACTCCCATCATCTCATACAAGCCCGAACAGGAAGCATATCATCACGGATCTATTATATCCACCACCTCCACATATGATTATCAACAAGTGAAAATAGAGAGAATGAGAGAGAGATCATAGAGAAATAATATAGTGGTGGGTATGAGGAAGATAGAGAAAGAGTATGATGCTATTTATATAATTTAGAATGATATCTAATTTTACATTTTTATTTTATGATATAGATTTGAAATATAGAAGAGTTCCAAAAAGTGGGTCCAGCCCCACCACAGCCGACAAATTTGAAACCTACTCCCTTTGCGGTCGGTCATTTTTTTTTTTCGGGTGATGCGTTCCAACTAGAGTATTAATAATACCCGGGTCGGGTATACCCGACCATACCCGCCTGTGCCCGCCGCCCGGGGTACCCGTGCCCGAGCCCGAGTATGGGTCGGGTACTCGGGTACGCGGGTACGGGCAAAAACCGGACCGGACCCGTTTTTTTGGACCAATACCCGACCATACCCTACCCGACGATACCCGTACCCTAGTACCCGAGTACCCGTACCCGATACCCGACCACTGTTCATTGGAATTCAAAATTCAAAAATTCGGTTTTTCCCTCCCACAAAAAAACCAGAAAAAAAAACAGCAAAAAAAAAAAAAAAAAAAACCCGTACCCGCCCTACCCGTCAAGGATACACGCGTACGGGTATAGGACGGGTAGGGTATGGTTTTTGAAAAATATACCCGACCATACCCCGTACCCGTATACCCTTGTACCCGTCCTACCCGTACCCGAGACGTACCCGTACCCGTCCCAGGTATACCCGGGATACCCGTACCCGCCCGCCCATTAAACCCCTAGTTCGAACTTACCATTCTACAATCTAAATTCTGTCGTCAGTGGATCAGTTCATTATTCGCTGTTCAATGTTTATTGGACATCAAGATGCATGGGCCATGGGGTGAAAAAGAGAGTACCACCAGTACATGACATGTACTTTAGAAAAAAAAACAATTAAATTATGAAGCCAGCTGTTTGTACAAGACCAACTTGCGGTTGGCCATGATTTATTTTTCCCTGACGAATTTATTATGTCTCTCATACAAAAAACATGATACAATTAGCACTAATTACAATTATATTATACTAATTTTGATACCTTACTAACTAAATTGGACTATTTTACACTACAAATAAAATTAAAAAATATATATATTCATGAACTTGGAGCTTTCTGTGCTCTGGTGCTAATAGGTCATTTATTTCTTCATTACAAATTCCCATAAGGGGGCTTGTTCGGCGTCCAAGGATTCAGTGGGAATTTGACATGAAGGCCCTGTTCGGTGCGCTACTGTGCGCGTGGGAAAAAAAAAATTGACTTAGACTGAATTTTTTTTCCCCACGAGCACAGTAAAAATCAGTTCAAAACCCATACCCATTCCTCGCCCCAT
Organism: Carex rostrata; assembly: GCF_964058835.1. NCBI lineage: Eukaryota > Viridiplantae > Streptophyta > Magnoliopsida > Poales > Cyperaceae > Carex > Carex rostrata. The sequence continues at coordinate 1,382,168 of NC_135950.1, forward strand.
TAGAACGCCGAACAGGGCCGAAATTTTCTTGTACTAAGCTAGACATGTTTATCTCTAATTCCAACTTATCTGCTCCAGCATGGCAGATATATCTACTACTTTGATAGAATGCCGAATGACTGGAGACCTGTAAAAATTCAATACAAAATTATGAAATTAGGCATACATGCATGAATATACCAGGTGAAAACAATTAATCCAATATATATATATACTACGTACCAAATAAGAAAAACATCTTAATTTTATGTTTGTATGTATTGTGACAATCTTGTTTGGGCATGAAAAAATATGACCAGCTTTAACCACCACCAACCTGACAAGCTTGAGCTACAGATTAAATTAACGGAAATAAAAAAAAAAAAATAGTGTAAATAAGTTGCAATGATTTTTAGGAACTGATCTCACAAACCAAAATATATTTACATTATCAAATTTAAACTACTAATAAATGAATTGCTGCATTAAACTATGCAAAACAAAGTGTCAAGTTTGGTAACTATATATCTGTTCAGGGTTAATTTGTGCTGGAGTGCTCCATATAGAGGGAGTCTGTGTCCCCCCAAGTACCTGAGGTACAATCTAACAAAATAGACTGTTAAGATTAATCTCAGCTGGATCAAATTCGATCTGGTGCCTATTAAAACTATAGGGGGTCTGCTTTGAGATTTGTGCCAAATAAAAAAGAATGGTCCAGATTTGACACTTGCACTTCAGGTACACTTGCGCGATTTTTTTTTGGGGGGGTTTGCAAATATAAATCTAAGCCAACCGATAAGTTAATTAATCAACCAATTTGTAAATGCCTTGCATAAATTAAACCTTATATCTTATCTTTGAATCGGACTCAAAAGTTCTAATTTATAAATAAAGTGATTTTATGTTGCAGCAAAATTCTCTCTTTGCTAGGAATTAAAAATAAAAAATAAAAAATTATAGATCGAGACGTTGAGTCTGATTCAAAAGTTGGATCGGAATCATTGCTCCCAATATTTCTTAAAATATTGCAATTATGTATTCTGGTACAATTTTTTAAATAAAAATAGTATTTTTATTTCCATACCTGTTGTTTTATTAATTTTTATAGATAAAAAATTCATCAGGAATAAAAGTGCAGAACGACTACCCTAGCCCAGTTGACACCTTTAACGAGATCTTGTGATCCGCAAATATTAAATTTTTATTAATAGCCAAAAAAATTAAAATTTGAGAATCTACACCCCATTCGAATGAATTTCAAAATATGTTAAAACTGCAAAAAAAAAATTGCGGAAATTTAGCCTAAAATCTCAAATTTATTTTGCGATTTCAGAATTCCAAAACCGTAATTTTTTCTGCAATTTGAAGTTCTTTAATTAAACAGAAAATGTTCTAATTTATTTATTTTTTGTATTGAAATTTTAGAAATTTTTATATATTTCTTTGAAAATAGATAGAATACTACATAATTTGATTTATTAGAAAACATGCGACAAATAATTCGGATCAATATTTTTTAGGCCAGATTTTTTATAATTGCAAGAAAATAAAATATTTCTCTCTGTGTTATTAGAAAAAACTAAAATATTTTGAATTTGAATTATTGATCCAGTTGGAAAGTAACTTCTAATTAATACAAATAATATTTGAATTCTTCTATTTAAAAAAAAAACAAAAAAATTGTGAGAAAAGTTTTTCAATGAAATTTTTGTCAGACTTTTGTCGGAGAATTTTTTGGTTTTTTTTGAAAATAGAATAATTATAATATTTTATGTAGTTATCTAGAAATGACTTTTGAACAGGGATCGATAATTCAGGTTCAAAACATTTTTTATTTTTTTTCAATAACACAAAGAAATATTTTAATTTTTCTTACAACCGCAAAAAAATCTGGCATGAAAAATGGTGATCTAAGTTATTTGTCACTGTCTTTCTAATAAATCAAATTATATATTATTCCATTTATTTTCAAGAAAATATGTAAAATATTTTTAATATTTCAATACAAAAAATTAATAAATTATAACATTTTCTGTTAAATTAAAAAAACTTAAAATTGCAAAAAAAAAATTACAGTTTTAGAATTTCAAAACCAGAACCGCAATATTTTTTGGTAGTTTTGGAATTCCAAAAGTGCAAAATAAATTTGCAATATTAGGCTAAATTTTCACAAAAAAATTTCATTTTGAACAGTTTTCAAAATCTTGTCAAACAAAATGTAGATTTTAAAATTTAATATTTTTTGAATATTAATAAAAATTTCGTCCATTTTGCCAGATCTGAATTCTCATTGCAGATCCGTTAATTAATACTATTTGTAACATTTAAAAAAATGTTATTATTTTTGTACTACGTTTTGAACCGCCAGTAGGGGTGAAAACGGAGCCGGATATCCGCTCTGTATCCGCATAATCCGATTTCGATAAGGATTCGGATACTTAAAGAACGATAGTTAGACGGATACGGATTAGGATTTCAAAATCGAAGGAATCCGCCTTAAACGGATTAACGGAATTACGGAACGGATAGTTCACGGAAGGCTAAGTTTCAAAATGGACTATTCTTGAAATAGTATAGAGCTATAGGAATAATACAAATTTTTTCTGTGACCCATTCCGGATATGTTCTCTTT